>NC_049902.1:25834797-27034797 GCF_001411555.2 Juglans regia | reverse complement strand
ATTTTTTTGTTGATCAGTAAAGAAGGACTTTATTGATACAAATAGGTATAGCCCAAGTATACGGGAAAAGCACTCAAAATATATCACAATGATAAATGCAAAATATTTTCAGAGTTTAAAGCATGCCCACAGAAAATTTTCAAGAGTCAACCTCCTACAGCACATGCAAATAAAATATATGCAATTAAACAGAAAAGCAACTTACCTGGGGGAACTGGTAGTTGATGTCTCTTGCCAGATGAAGTCCATCAGCCCATGTATCCTTGGTTGGACTGCCTATAACACTGCATATTTTGTATATCTCATCGGCTTCACTGCAAGAATACAAATAAGCACCAATTATGGACCATCCAATTAGCAGATCCCTACCTAATACTTATCAAAATTAAAACCAGATCCTCAAAGTAACATAGTTTTAACAAATTTCCAACAGATGAGAACAAGGATAAAATAGGCATATAAAAAAGAGAACAAAGAAGAAAAGGGATAAAATTTCATATGAAATTCTCATATGCTGCCAAGAAAGTCTCTCCTCATGCAATAAGCAACAGATGAAAAAGGTACTCAATATTCAGAAAAGAAATACATGTACCTAATACCCGGGAAAAGAGGACGGAGAGTGAACAACTCAGCCATTATAGCACCCATTGCCCACATATCTAGATGTCAGAGAGAGACAACAATTCGTAAGTACCATATGAATAGAACTGCAGGCAACCATAAAAGTTAACTACAAGTTCTTCCAACCAAACACTTACCAACTTTAGAACTATACAGGTATGACTGAAGCAGTACTTCAGGGGCTCGATACCTGGCAATGGTCACATATTAGAAGCCTATAACAAAGTACAAATTCAACTCCAATAATACATGCAGAAGTTCATAAATAAGAAAGAAGAGTAACAAGAAAAAAGGAAAACACCTACCAGCGCGTCGAGACATACTCAGTATATGGTGGTTGCGAGTTAATTTCACGAGCAAGACCAAAATCAGCAATCTTGATTTTGTCCTTTGTAACCAACAAATTCTCTGTAAAGTGGCTTGCAGGTATTAGTTGTAAACTACAACTAAAAGAAACTAGCAGCATACCCGTTGACATAAATTAGCAGGCTCTCTGCAGTTATTGTACAAGACATGATTCTTTTACATAAATCCAACAGTATATCTTTGTCCTCAGAAAATTCATAAAGCACTTTGGTTTCTCTTTAATCAGTAAGGTTCCACCAAGATTGTCAATTACCTGGCTTAAGGTCACGATGAAAATATCCACGCTGGTGGATGTAAGCAAGAGCTTGAAAAACTTGAAAACACCAATTTCTGACTTCAGCTTCAGAGAAAAGCTTTTCCCTATCCTTCATGAGTTGGTATAGGTTGCATTCCTGAAACAAAAATGTTATTTAAAAATAAAAATAATTAATTATAATGCTAGCTTTTATAGCAATCAATTGCCAAGGACAACAGAAATGCCACCTACCATGTACTCAAACACGAAGTACAAGATGTCATGTTCTCTAATGACTTCCTTAAGCTTCACAATATTTGGATGATTCATTTTCCGTAATGACTGTCATAAGAATAAATCTTTTATGTTATTTACAATATATAGCAATGCCAGAAATTGAAAATTCAGAAATGGTAGATCACATTACCTTCACTTCTCTCAGATTTACACACTCCTCCCACGAATAATACCTTTTCTTCATTTTTTTAATTGCAACCTGTTAAAATCGAAGAATCTGTATTAGAAACAGAAGTGCATTAAAGACAAGAATACTCAAGTTCATAAAGGTGAATTAAAAATTATAAAATAAAAATAAAAATCACCTCTTAAAAAGAAGAATGTATTATAAACAGAAGTGACTTTCAAAAAATACTCAAAACTGTAGAGGCCAATTCTAGAGGCAATGGAACTTAAATAAAACTTACAACTTCATCAGTCTGCTTATTAATAGCTCTCCAGACACATCCAAATGTTCCATCACCAACTTCCTTGATTAGGTTGAACCTAGAATAGACCAATAAATTATGACAAGAACAAGAACAAACAAACACAATAAAGCAAGCCACACAATAGAATAACTCACCTCTCCATTTTTTTGGAACAAAAGCAGCTCTTTCTTTATTCGGGAAAACTATAGGAACTCGCAAAAGATAAAATAGTAGTTGTCTTCAATAGAAACTTTCCATATGACACTAACAATTGCCTTGCTGGTCCAGCTGAATCCAGCATTAATCTTCAGCAATAGCATCCACTAGGGCAAGACCAGAAATCTTTTGATGGATGGGCTGCACAGACTTGTTTACTAATAAACCCACAGCTTCAAGGCAGTAACGCAGGGTGGACAGTAAGATAGGATGAGTACCAGACATCATATTGAAGCCAATCAAAGAACCAACAGGAAATGATTGATCTAGCGAACAGAAAGGATCCCCTAGCTCAAGACAGGGTTACCCAAGGGTTCGGAACTTAGCAATAGCTAACTCATCTATACTATGTAGAATTTTTAGCAGAATCTTCAAATAACTTGGATCTTTTCACACGAAATGGTACCCATTTGGAGCAACAATGAAACAACTAAGAACTAAGCAGTCTGCACAGAGTCGACAGAAATGCTTATCTAAATGTCAACTATGGTAAGCAACCTCCAAAGTGTTATAGGCAGAGTTCAGCCCTGTTTAAATAGAGGAGGAACACAGTTAGAAATGGTAAAATGTCTTAAGAGTATAAATAAATGTAATCACAGAAAGATAACTGACAAAATGCCGTACCCCGGAAGATGTTTTCCCAAAACTTTTGACTGGATGTTGTATCAGAAATGCACTAGAAACAAAATTATTTATTAGAAAGTAGATCAAGAACTTGGCCAGAAGAGAGAGAGAGAGAGAGAGAAAGAGAGAGAGATCTTACTTATACAATTGCACTAAAGGTCCAACATCTATCTCCGAAAATACTTGCATTCCGCCTTCTGAAATGATCATTTACGAGCAGACCACTAAGTGCAATTAACAAAGGAAACCAGAAGAAAATCTCCAACGACAAAAAACCTCCAGTCAAGCACTTCCTGGAATGAGAACACCCTAAACTGGTAGCATTTTGACCAGAAGCACACTTGCTCCATATCTTAGGAAAGATAATAAATCCCTTTGAACCCGAGCCTGGCAGAACCTGAAAAAAAATTGCAGCATTCAAGCTCAGCGCAAATAATCATCCAGAAAGTATTAACCTAATTAATATCAGCAGGTGAACAGTCTCTCAGAAGATACGGGAGAGCAAGTTCTAAACCTAAACTAGTCACATATTCAGGTGAGAAGTATATTTATTTGTTCAAAGCTACAGTATCTACCAAACAAGTTAACCCACCATCATGCTTTTTAAAGTAACGATAGCTTATCTGTTGTTCGCTCTTACAACCGACCCATCGAAATATATTCTGAACATGGCACGTGAAAGAAAACAAAAATACCGGGGATCTAACACAGTGCAATAATAAAGGATTAAAATAAATACTTCAAACACAAATTTAACAGAAAACCACAAGTGAAATTCTTCAAAAGATTAAAACAAGGGCTTAAACATGGACGAGAAAATAAGATTACCACAAGATGACTACAGATACAAACAAAATATTAAGGAAATACAACCAAATGTGGAAAATAAGTCCAAAATACGAAATGCTAAAAAAAAGAAGCACATCCCTCAAAGTTCTTAACCCACGAGAGAGAAAAATTGATAAACATCATGCATATCAAATTAGCAATCGCAGCTAATGGTATAACGACAAAAATAAAAATGTATTGACGATTTCTTTATACAAGCAATAAAGATATTAAAACTATCAATCCCGGTAAAAATCTCAATTACGTACTTATAAAAAAAAAAATCTCGATTACCAACAAGTTAAAATCAAGTGAATAAACCCTAAATCCAGATCCGAAACAAATCCAAAAATCCTTGATAAAATTCCGCAAGGAAACCATAACCCTCAGCGGTGAAAACCACGAAATATCTAAATTTGTTGAAATTAAAGGTGTAACAACGGAAAGCTATCCGTTTCAGCCACACACAAAAAAGGCCACAAAACCCCAAAGTCTCAATTTAATTCGCACAAATTTCTATCGATTAAACCCAATTCGGAACTTACCAACAAAGCAAACAAATAAAACACAATACAAGAATAAGAATTCGGGACAACCCAAAGAAACTATAACCCCAAATCGAAAAACTCCCTATCTCCCCCCCCCCCCCCCCCCCCCCCAAAATTAAAATCAAACAAATACATCAGATATGATTCGATCCGACCACAACGCACCTGAAAGCCAAGCGGCAGAAGCACCGTCGCCAGGGAGGAGAAGAATTTGAATCCAGAGCTTCCGTCTCTCTCTCTCTCTCTCTCTACCCCAAAAAATCTTGATATGCGCCTTCCTTGCCTCCGTCCTTCGTGGCCACCAAGATATATATAGTACCCTTCCTTATACAAGTATAACTTTTATCGCTCTCCCGGCTTCGATTTTCTACGGTCAGATTTATTTTTCTCTCTTTCCTCCAACGGTCAGGATGTCCCGCTTGTTGGTCACCCATCTTTCCAGACCTCATTCTGTTTCTTTATTTATTTAATCACAAATTCAATAGTAATTAAAAAAGGGTAATTCTTTGTATTTTAAGTCTTTTAATTAAAACTTATTTGAGCAAGTAAACATAATCCTGCTATTTTAAGGCATCAATTGTTTATGCGATATAATTTAATTTTAAAAAAAAAATTAAATTTTATAAATTAAATTTTATCATTTAAAAATTTTAAAACTATAAATATTATTTCTTTCCATTAAAAATCGAACAAAATAAAAAATTGGATGATTTAGGCTTCGTTTGCTTTGTAAACTCATCTTAACTGATTATTATAATTTTTTAAAATTTTAATATAAAATATAATAAATAACTTAATTTTTTAAAATTTTAAAATAATAATAATATTAAAAAATAATATTTAATTATCTCAATTCAATTTAACTGACTCGTTTGTATTCACAGTTTCCATATTAATTTATCTCAATTTATCTCACTATTATTAAATAATTTTAACTCATAAATTTCATTACTATTTATAATGAGAAATGCTTTAAGTTCCGAATTCGGGATCCAAAAAATGTCCCGAATGGAACTTTTTTTTTTTCACCAAATGATTAAAAAAATATTTTTAAATGATGTTGTGAATTTTTTATTTTTTTAAAAATATTTATGATAATTAAAAAAATACATGAAAAAAAAAAATTAACTCTTTTCGAGATAATTTTTAGATCCCGAATTCGAAACCCGTAACATGACTCATTTATAATTTATCTTATTATTATTCACAATCTATTTTAACTCATCTGCGAATCTAAACCACACCTATTTAACATCCAAACACAAAGATTCCATCGGTCGGTTGGTGGGTGGTTGGCATCGTATACCCTCCCATCCTTATCGGATTTTAATTAAATTACTTAAACAGATCAGAAAAAAAGGTTAAATAATTAGATTAGGACAGAAATAGTATTGGTGAAATTAAAAAAAATAAAGAAAGAATAAATTGGGTGGGTGCCGACTGCCGACCGGTCGAGGTGTTTGGAATTTGGATTAGCACTCACACAGGTGGCGGCCCCGGAGTCCAACTGCGGTATTACGTGTCACGCATGCGGATTGTCCAAATTTCTATTACTTTTTAATTTGGCATTTTTTTTCAGGCAGGCTTTTCTATTAAATAAATAAAAATGTTACTTTCTCATTTATATTTTGTAATGTTGTGTATATTTCACATGACTTGTTTTATCAATTACTTATTAGCAGTTATATGCCACGTGACTGAAAATACTAATAATTAAGATAAAATAAAGCATTATTTTAAATAAATTATGTCTGACTTAGTTTAGAAATTTGATAAGGGTCAAAGGCATACAAAGTATGTAGGTGTGTAAAGCATATTTGATAAGATAAATATTTTTTAATCACAAAAATATTATATAAAAATAAATTTACAAATTGACGTGACTTAAAATTATACGTTATTATGTAAAATTATTTTTATTATAAAATAAATATAACGTATCATGTAAGAAAATATCAATTTATGAGTATTTTGTAAGAAATAATTTTATTTAAAAGTTTTTACATCACATATCATAGATAAACTTACAAATCAAATCATGATATGTGAATAGTATATTGTATAAAGATCTTTAAATAACACTACTTTTTATAAAATATGTTTGGGGTGACAGCAATTCTCATTTGATAATTCACATGTAACACAAAGTCAAAGGTAAGACTATTCTATATGCTTGACATCTTTCTTCGTATTTTTTAAAGAGTTCAGCTACCCATCATTTATTGTTCATCTAACACTCTACACCTGACGTGATTTTTTTTTTCCTTACCAATTGAAACGTGCATTTTAGTCTTCCCCCAGTTTCTCCCTAGAAGGTGTAAACAACCCATTGCTCGCTCAAAATTTCTTCCTCTTCGTCTCTCCATGCTCGTACTATTACATATTGGTGAAGTTTTTTTCTTATCTCCCTACTAGCGCAAACTTCTTCCTCTTCGTCATAGTAACATTATCAGATGAATCACAATAAGAAGAATCACAACAAAATGATCAGACAAGCTTACCCTCCCCTTACATTGCGTGCATGTGTGCTTCACATTCTCGATCTTTATTAATGATTTTTCTATAGGCTTAGGAAAATAAAGCAACCGTTCAATGAGGAGCATCTATTTGGGGGTCTTAAGGCTTGTTTGGGAAGTAAAATTAGATGAAAATTTTATGAATAATAGTAAGATAGTTTGTGAATAGTAGTAAGATAGTTTGAGTTGAGTATTTTTTAGATTTTAGAAAATGAGAGAAAAAGTTAGATAAAAAATGTTATAAAATTAAAATATTATTAGAATATAGTTTTATAATATTATTTTTGTTTATGGATTTGAAAAAGTTGAATTGTTTTTTATTTTTTGTTTGAAAGTTTGGGAAAATTATAGTGATTAATTTGAAAAAATTGTAATGATTAGTTTGAAAATGTTTGTATTTGAATTATGTTTGAAAATGAGATGGGATGAGAATTTTGAGATGAGATCTATTTTCAAACAAACCCTAAGTTTTTGTAGACAATTTTGGGAAACAAATATGCCATTGCTTTCTTTTCTTCTTTTTTAAATCAATTTCAAGATAATGAGTTTATGGCTAGTAAGAGCTGTAATTTGTTGCGTAAATTTACTACTGGGTTTAACTCCCAATATCTTTAGAACAATAAATCTTGCTGGAAAGAAAAACCAGAACAACAATTATCCTTCCTCACGAGATGCAGATCTATGTTTGTTTTTGCCCTAAAATCTTCATTCTTCATTTCCTCACTTCTATCTTCCAAAAAGAAGACTTCCATACTGAACAAGGGACGTGTGCTAGACTTCCCAAATGTCTGTGTTTATCTAAATCACAGAAAAATGAAGAGATTTGTTTGCCCTATAATCATAGACAAAAAAATAGATGGACCTAAGAATGAAAGAGGAGCACGGATTTTGCCTTAAAATGTTGGAAAGAAATGACTAACTCGGTTAGAGAGGAAAATGGAGAAAAACATGCACTACACAAAAAGGGAAAAAGAGCCTGCACGAAGAGGGGAGAAGAGAGTAGGAGAGGTGAAGTTCGGGTGAAAGGGCACTGGGTGAGAGAGAACAGTCCATTTTTTTGTTACTAAACTCGATCTGCCACATAGTGTAGTGTGAGGTGTAAAAAGACTAAACCAGATTATGAAAAAGAATATTTCTTTTTAACTGCTTCCTAACGTCTTATCTCATACAAATAAGATTAAGAGCACTTTGTTAAAGAATGGACCCTAAAATATTTGTCGTCAAGCTCCTATTTCTCTTTCCATTATTTCTTTTTTAGAAATCTCAAGTCAAGAGCACAGGAAACAAATATGAAGATGTAAAATTTTGGCTAAAATTAGGTGATTAAGTTGATAAGTTTGGATATGATTAAGTGACTAAAATGATAGAGTTTATCCTATCATTAAGTTGATAATTTTGGATGAATGTAAATTATTTATTGACTTTATCTATAACAATATTAAATTTATCTAATAGGTATTAGAAGTTGTTTAGATAAGTCATAAGTGTGAAAATCGAGTCTCAATGAATCTGCACTTATCTATAGAAGGGATTGAACTGAAATCTATTACTACAGAGAAGATTTATCGCGAGATGTCAGCATTCCGTCAGGAGACTTTTTTGCAACATACTCTCCCCGTCAGCAGAGTCTTACTGAAACTAAAACTGCTTTCAGATTGTTTATTTAAGGGATCTTACTGCTTAGGATCTGTAAAGATTTAGATTTAGATATTTTCTAGAACACTTTTCAGTGCATATTTTGGTAAGAAAATTCATTGGAGAATTTTCATATTATTTCTCTCAAAGAGTGTGATCGTGCTCCATGTTGGAGAACTGATTGGTCGAGTTTCAGCCACTGAAGTTCTAGGAGAAAAGTCAATATTTGAAGATCGTCAGAGGTTCTGGCTACTACTGCGGTAAAAGACAAATGAGTCATTTGTCTGGTCAAGTAAAAGTGTCAATTGACAAATGTTTTGTAATTGAGCTTTACTTGTAATTGATTTTCAAATAATAAATTAAATTTTCTAGGTTTGGCTGCCTTGTAGGGTTTTACATTTAAAGAGTTCTTTAAAGGATTTTCTTTCGATATTAATCTTGATGTTATACAATTTATTTACTTTACGTTATTTCTTAATTATTAAATTAATTGCATGGTTGACGACTAACCAATTTGTTGAGTGAATTTGTAGATATTTTCGCTACATTACAAAGGTACTTGGGTAATTTCAATTGGCATTAGAGGGTGATTCACTCATTTGAGTGTGATTCGTTCCCCTGTTGACCACGTCGTTATATGTCCCGCCACACTTTGATGGGGAAACTTATGCTTATTGAAAAGTTCATATGAGAGATTTTCTCAAATCTTTGGATGAACGTGTGTGGTTTGCAGCTGAGCGATGATGGACTAAACTCGAGACAACTATTGATGCTTGGACAAGATATGAGATTACCAACTCTAATTGGAATAGCAAGGGACTTAATGTTATCTTTATGGTTGTATCTCCGGAAGAATTTAAGAGAATCTCTATGTGTGAGATTGCTAAATAAGCATGAGATATCTTGGAGGTTACACATGAAGGAACAAAATTTGTGAAAAAATCAAAATTACAATTGTTAACAATAAAATTTGAAGATATTAATATGCTAGAAGATGAGAATTTTAATAATTTTTATGCGAAACTTAACGATATTGTGAATTCCAAGTTCAATTTAGGCGAGAATATGGAAGATTTAAGAGTTGTGAGGAAGATCCTAATATCTCTACCTGAAAGATTTTGCCCAAAGGTGATTACTATAGAGGAAAGTAAGGACTTGGATGTAATCAAAGTTGAAAAACTAGTAGGTTTTCTACAAATCTATGAATCTTCTCTTCTTCAAACAATAAAAAGTAAATCCATTACTTTCAAAATTGTGAAAGAAGATTGTGAATATTTTTCTAATAAAGAAAATTTAAATGATGAGGACATAACACTTATTGTTAGAAAATTCAGGAAATTCATGTTTAACAAGAAAACAAATGGAAAGCAAAAGAAATGTATGGAATTTCCTGATAAAAAGAGTGATTCTGAAAAACAAAACAAAGATAAATCTGAGCAAAAAGATAAAGTGAAGTGCTATAAATACTCAGGTTATGGCACATAAGAAATGAATGTCCGAACTTTAAGAAAAACAAAGGAAAAACACTAAATGTCACACTTAGTGACAGTTCAGAATTTGAAACTTCAAGTTCATCATCTGATGATGAAAATTCTTTTGTGGCTTTTTGTTAATGATTTTTCTAAAATTGTGCAAACAAAATCTGAAAGTGGGTATGATAACAGTGGCTCAGATGCAACTCTTGTTAATGTTGACCATGAGCTGGGTATACATGAAGCTTATGATGATTTATGTGAACAAGTGGTCAAGCTGAAAAAACTCAACAAGAAGCTCAACAAGAAGCTGTACTATAAACTCACAACTATAGAGAATGAAAATAATAACCTTACTGAAACGCTGAAAATTTTTGATGTTGAGGTATCAAGGTTAAATTATCAAAAGGCTGCACTAGAAAGAGAATTAAAAAATTTTCAAGAGTGCAAACAAAAAACTGCAACTCATAAATTTGATGAGATGTTGAGCTTTCAAAAATCCAGTTGTGATCTCACGGGTTTGGGGAACATGAATGTTCAAGCTATGGAACTTAAAGCCTTATTATCCACTGCCACTTTATCAAAAGATATCATTTTTATTAAAGTAAGTCAATATGAGGAAGCTCCAATGAAGACCGTGTCTAAAACTCATGTTCCAAGAGCCTCACATGATAAATCATGACAAAAAAGCTCAATCAATGTAAGTTTGAAAGTAAGTTTATTCCTATTTGTCATTATTGTGGTGTTTCTGGCCATATAAGTTCATATTGCTTTAACTTGATTAAAGTGAAGAAAAATAGAGGTGAAAGAAAGTTAAAAAGAAATGAAAAGACTCTAGAAAATTAAGTTGATGAGATGAATCAACAAATCACCTTCATAAGTCTAAAGCTTGGTGAACTATCAGAATTTTATCTTCACAACAAAGAAAAGATCATACAAAGTGATGTTGATGAAAAGAATAGGCCAAAATTTAAAGCAAAACGGGTGATCAAAGAAGATGTCATGTCACATTAATTAATAGGACTACTTGCATGTTCTTGCATTTCATTTTATTAGTCTAAGACATGCATTTTATTTTTCCGTTTTTAATTTATGCTTTTGTTTTCAGTTTTTAAATAAGAAAAATAATATAAAAAATTTCTAGTTTGTTTTTAATTTTTTTTTTTTTTTTGAAGTGTATGCTTGATATGTCAAAATTTTGAACACATATGTTCTCACAAAATAAAATTTTAAACTTATGCATATCTCTACTTTCTGCAGTTTTCTTTGTGCATGCTAACCCTATGGGTTATCTTGACAAAGTTCATTTACAAGCATTGTGAGGAACTTATATGTATGTTCATTATAATTAAATTCCATTTATTATTGAGATGCTCACCACAGAGGGAGTTCATTCATTGAATTGATTAATACTAGTTGAACCTAGTATAATAATAAAGGGATCTCCCCTTACCAAACACAAATAGTTGATCCATTTAGAAAAATTCGGTATTGAATCATTGCTAAAACAGACAAACATCCTACACTGATTTGTCCCTTAAGTTCTTATAGAAAAAATCGTTGCTCAAATCATTGTAGAAAAATTTGAGTAACAAAAATGGACATAAAAGAGGGGGGGGCTTGTGCGAACTAGTGTTTGGAGAAGATACTCATGTATCTAAACCCTAGTATAAAGTTTGACTTTTGAGGTGAATGACAATATCTTGGGAGCATCTATAAGAAGAAAATATTCATGAATAATATTATCAAAAATATATTGAAGAAAAAAGGGATAAAGAGTTACTTTTCTTTATAAGTTTGCTCACTCACACACTTACATAAACTTTGATATTGATGATCTTATGAGGTGTGAACATTCATGGTGATTGTTGCACATAAGAGGGTGTACTCTATTGATTTTTTTTTTGAGTGACACTGTTTGAATTGAGATGCATCAAAACATGTTACTCGCCTTATTGCCTATATATATATTATATATATAAGAAAAATATTATTTATTATTTATTATTTTAAGTTTTATTTATTTTGTTCTATATAAAATAAATAAAGTGATGAAAATATAAAATGTATTTAATATTTTTATTTTTGAGGTTGGGTCAATGTTGGACATGTGTGATGTTGAATTAGAAGTCTCGAAGGTGTTTTTGTTTTAATAGGATAAGTCTCAGTGGGACGGGAAGGCAGAGTGCATATACATGACTTTTAGTCACGTAAATGACTTAAGCCACAAAGACTCGCCCAGCCCTCTTTCCGAATATTAGTTCCCATTTTCTTGCGATAACACACTCATAGCACCTTCGTCCCTTATCTCGAGTCCTACACGCACGGCGCATACCTTATCGATTTCGTGCTTCTCGTGATTAAGACCCAAAACTAATACCACTAATCTACGTCCCTTCATCACGGAAAAGTTTCTATCTCAGTCAAATTCCTCTCCTTCTCAAAGTCTAGGGTTTGGCACATATTAATGGAGATTGGGTTGTTGATTTTAGTTATGTGATATTGGGTCTTGGATTTTGGTTGGGGTGAGTAGACATTTACACGTATGATTAAATGGATTTATATTAGCATGTATTAAGGATGATTTTTGGTGGGTTATGTGTTTAAACATTTCGGTTTTAAACTAGTGTCCACCAAGTGTTTGTTTTTATGTCTCAACCAAACTACTTCATTTACTTTGTCATGATTTTACTTGCATTCATGCTCATATATTAGGTGCATTTAATCCATGAAAAGTTGATACACATGAGAGTTGTTCATCATGTATTTCTTAATGTCTTCATCTCGACTCACATAAGTGGTATTTATTATATTATGAGTCTTATCAGATTAGTGACAAAAATGGGAGAGATATTATAGGAGTATAGGAGCAAATTGATTTTTTTTTTTTTGTGAAATTATGGAAAAGTTTGAGTAAGTGTGTTGTTAAGGAGGAGTTGAATGATTTTTTGGTATGCTTGTGATAGTTTATTATTGAGGGAGAGAACTAATTATAATATTGAGATAGAGAACTAAATTTTGGACATAATTCTGATGTTGGACTAGAACATGATTAGACTTTGATTTGGATTTTAAATCTTATGAATTTTGATAGTACTAATCTTAGTCAATATTCTATGTCATTACTTTTTTCTTGATTATTTGTTTTGAATTTTTACTCGGTTTCTTGGTCTGTTGTTTGTGCTTTTAACATATTTATATTACATTCATCAAGTTGGCTTTGTCACCAATCCGCTAAAGGGAAAGATTGTAGATGTAAAAGTTTGGTTAGGACTACATAACTAAGTTGATAAGTTTGGATAGGATTATGTGTCTAAAATGATAGAGTTTATCCTATCATTAAGTTGATAATTTTGGATGAATGTAAATTATTTATTGACTTTATCTATAATAATATTAAGTTTATCTAGGAGGTATTAGAGGTTGTTTAGATAAGTCATAAGTATGAAAATTGAGTCCCAAGGAATCTGCACTTATGCAGAGAATAGGTTAAACTGAAATCTGTTACTGCAGAAAAGATTTATCGCGAGATGTCAGGAGGCGTTTTTGCGACAGACTCGCCCCGTCAGCAAAATCCTACTGAAACTAAAACTGCTTTCAGATTGTTTATTTAAGGGATCTTACTGCTTAGGATATGTAGAGATTCAGATTTAGATATTTTCTAGAGCAATTTCCAATGCATATTTTGGTGAGAAAATTTATTAGAGAATTTTTATATTGTTTCTCTCAAAGAGTGTGATCGTGCTCCATGTTGGAGAATTGATTGGTCGAGTTTCAACCACTGGAGTTTCAGGAGAAAAGTCAATGTTCGAATATCGTCAAAGGTTCTGGTTGCTACTGCGGTAGAAGATAAATGAGTCATTTGTCTGGTCAAGTAAGAGTGTTAATTGACAAAAGTTTTGTAATTGAGCTTACTTGTAATTGATTTTCAAATAATAAAATTGATTTTTTTGGGTTTGACTGCCTCGTAGGATTTTACCTTCAAAATTTTTTTAAAGAGTTTTCCTTCGATACCAATATTTGTATAATGTAATTTATTTACTTTATATTATTACTTAATTATTGAATGAATTGACTGGGGTACTTGAGTAGTGGAAACTTCATTGCCATGCAAGCTTTTTTAACTCCCTCGGCCAATCCAATATCATCCCAGAAGGTTTCTCTCTCTCTCTCTCAATGAGTCTCAACTGGTAAATGGAAATAGGGTCTTCCTAATTGTATCATTGGATGCATAAGATACAGAAATTTTCTGCTTTAGATAGAATCAGTTTCTTGGCAAGAATATGATAATCTGTTAAATCTCATTCCTTTTGGTAAAACAAAAACCTCTTTGGCATAGGATTTCTCAACCATGAGTTCTTAAACAAGTTGGCATGCAGATTGATAGAAATTTTTGCACCCTCCCCATGAACAGCTACTGTTTGGAAAGACGTGATGACGCAATTCCCAATTTCTGCAACAAAACTATACCAAAACCATACTCACTTATCTCAGCCTACATTACTGTTTTCAACCTTGAGAGGTCCCCGAGGCTTTGTACCATCTCCAAGGAAAACCAAGAAGCCAAACACAAAGACAACGACGGAAAGGGACAAGAAGAGGAATAGGAATAGGAAGAGGAAGATCAAGGGGTAATACCAGAGGTAGTGACCAACAGACTGATCAGTAGGATGGGTTTCTCGGTAGGGATACCACTGTTCATAGGGCTTTTACTCTTCCCATTCTTTTACTATCTGAAAGTTGGACTCAAGATTGATGTGCCCACACGGGTGCGCTTCATTGTGCCATTCTTCTTCTTTGGGTCTGCTCTTTTAGGGGTGAGTTATGGGATTGTATCCTCTAGTTGGGATCTAATGAGGGAAGGTTCACTCTTGGGTTGGAACGAGGCTCAGAAGAACTGGCCTGTTTTTTGGCAGTCACTTTGGGGTAGATCTGGGAAAAACTAGAGTATTTATCTTTCTCTCTCTTTCTCTCTCCTTAATTTACATTTCCCCCCTCCTCTTCTTCCTGTCATCATCATTACTATTATCTTCATTCAAACCATGAAGTAAATTTGATGGGCTTTGAATCTGTAAATACATAAATCAAAGCTGATTTTTTGCAGACAAATATCAAATACCAACCTGAGCCCCACTTCCAACACCTAGCTAAAGTGCTAGAAGATATACAGAACCAAGGTTTGCCACCCAAATCAGATTATAGCAATAAAGCCCCAACAATCTATCCCCAAATACAAGCTAGTTGAATAAAAAGCATCTTCAAAAAGAATAGAATCAGCAGAAAAAACCAGCTCCATGTATGACAGGGAATGATTTCAATTCCATTTGTAGAACATTAGTAACAGATAGCAAACTCTAGTATGTAAGTGGGGAGCCGGATAATCCCATGATGCCCAAAAAATTTCACTAAATAAATAGTGACAATAATCATAAAAACAAAGACAAGGGCAAAAAAGGACCCATCTGGACATCTCACTGAAACGAGCCTTTACTCAAGACAGAGCCATCACCACAAGCTAATGATAGTGCACAACCTTCTGTGTGATGAAGTAATGGTAATTCAGTTTATAACCATCACTTGTGGTGGCTAACTCCAATTCGTTATAAAGGCTCCATTACAACATGTAGATTCATCCTGATATATTCTAAGAAATAAAGTTTGATGATTCCACCTGTTTGAGAGATCCATATGCACCCTAACTTCTTGTATCTTATCTGTGGTAATTAATGTATGTCGTTTAAATCAATTCTTTAAAGGTACTGAGCTTGTATTCTCTCTTTGTTCTCTTCCCACCACAGCTTTGCGTGATCCTCCCCGAACCTTTCTCGGCTGTGCAAATACAAATGAAACTTGTCAAAAAGGGGACTCTACAGAATGCCAAAAACTTCCTGTTCTGAATCTACAATGTCAATGTGACTGATTCCAAAGTTGGTGAGTAAAGCATGAAAAAAAAAAAGACTGAAAGTACGAGCAAACTTGAATCATACCCCCAGGACCTTTAGTGGCTTAAGTACAAAATATCAAGAAAATGAAATGAAATTATCCCATCTTTTTCCAAGAAAATCTTGACTTAAAAAGCTCACATCCAGCGACATTTGAAATGGGTTCCAAGGCCCAAAAACAAAGTCAAATCCGTTCATTAAATCCTAAGAATATTGTTTTGAAATCATGAAAAATCTACTCATTCAAAGACCATTTCAAGTGGTTTACGATAATTGTTAAAATGCTGTTTTAGACAACTTAGGAATATAAGAAAAAGAAGTTAGATTTGGAGCTTAACGGTTAAAGTTCCCCGAGTCCCTTAAGTTCATAACCCTTTCCTTCCTCCGGTTTGATTGCCACCAAATGGTGCAACACCAACAAGGAATACGATGTAGATGCAAAATTAACTTGTTTACCTGAACCTGACACGCCGCAGCTCCCTAGTGCCATCAGCTAACTGTCTGATTGTAATGTACACCCCAGGGTCATCTTCCTCTACCCATTCTGTCTCTAAGTCACTGGCATTGCTTATCGAAACTGAAGCCTCGTCCCTAGATGAGGTTGTCGTCCGTGATGCTTCCATGGATGAGCCTACATTGTAATGGTGGCCACCACCTTGATCCATAGGGTCAGAGGGGTAATAACCTTTGCCAGAGGGTCTATAGTGGCTCCTTGGTGTCCACTCCCTGTTCAACGATGAAGCCATAGGGCTTTCCCTGGCTGATCCGAGCCTTGTGAATGAAGAATCCCTCTGCTGCTTAAGAGTAAAAGCATCCGTCAGCAATGAGTACAAATCAGCTATCAAGAGTATAACTGGAGAAACAAACATTTTAATAAATTTGGAGAATGTGAACTCATTATTTAGGATAGAGATACATATGTTTCTAGACATTGTGCCAATTTTCAGCTTATTATCATTCAAGCAAATCCAAGGCTGAATTTTGATTGTCATTAGAAACAGCAAAAAAGAAAAGGAGATATAAAATGATCTTTACGAGTTTAAGACTGCATCTCCAACACAAACACTTTGAAAGGTCCCGAGTTCGCATATATCTTTCCATGTGTCGTAAATGAGAATGAACACAAACAAAACCTCTGACAGCAGTCGATGGTTTCGTTTTAATCAAATGATCTATTTTTTTTTTTAGGTTTGCGAGGATCTCATTGAATCAAATGAGCTACTAGAAGGTTATGTGCCTGAACCATAACATTCTTATCATATATCCACGAATTGTTGTATTTGTCCAAGCTAGAGGATCGTCTACGGAGAAATTAAGGAGAAACAATGTTCGATAATGATAGACTTACTACCCTCTCATCACTCTCATCACCCTTTTCCTACTCTAAAGTGTATTTGAGATTTTTATTTTTTTAACATCCTTAATTATTAAGAAAAAATTTTTAAAAAAATACAATTTCACTATTAATCACTTCCTTAACCATTAAATAAAAATATAAAATTAAAAAAATAATAAAATAATAAAAAGAATAGTAAATTGATAGTACGAAATAGTAAACTTATCATTATCCAACAATGTTTGCATAGTTAAGGTTTCATCATGATAGAGGAAAATAAATGTTTTTCATTGTGGAGGATGGAACCGACATGGCTAGACAAGTCCAGAGCATTTAAAAGTTAGTAGTCCACTGGTTAATTCCAATATGCTAATAAAGTAAAAAGACAAGGAAAATGATGACATAAGAAGTTTTTACCTCATCCTCAGACCTTGGGGGAGTGTGAAGAGCTTGTCTGTTGAATCTCTGGACGTTGTAGAGCTCCATGATCCGGTCATAATTCTCTCCCCACCACCGTTGAGCTTGCCATTTATTGAACATCTCTCGGCTTCAAAATTAAATGCCAAGGAATCAATTTCTGGCCGTGCAAAGTAACTAAGTTCCAGTGACCAAAATCTGAAGTTATTTGAAGAAACTTAGGGTCCTAAAGGTCCACTTCCTGTTATGCTAATAATGGCTTCAAAGTGGCCCCAGTGGTCAGGCAAACTATCTCATGCATCATACAGCATGGAGACATGACTAATCAATGCGACATCTAAATCCAACCTAAGAAAGCTACAAGACTTTGGACCTTTGCTGGCAGTGCAGTTGTAGGGCATGTTAAAAGCTGAAAAATAAGTCAATGTTAATGTCCTTTAGAGGTTGATTGATTTCCAAGACATCTTTAGACATCTCAAAGCATGAACAATTTTCAACTCAAATCAAGGGGGAAAATACTAGGATTAAATTGCTGATGTTGGAAGTAACCTTCATCATACCTGAAGCGTATTCGCTTAAGATCATTTCCGCCATTAGGAAGGGAGACGAAAGTAATGTGAACACCCGGTTCCACCTGTGCCATCCACTCCTTGGGCTCATCCTCATCCTCTAGCACCACATCACAAGACTGTGCGGATACAGACACTCCTCCAGGAGTCTGGTCACCTCTCAATGCACCAGAAAATCTTGAATCAGATCTTGTATTATGGTGGTGACTTGTGAAGTCCCATGCGGGAGTTGAACTTGCACTTGCACCTCCAAGGTAGGGGTATGGAACCCCTTCTGAAATAGTATCAAAGTCTGGGTAATGCCGCTGGCCTTTCTTGTAGCTGCTGCTGGAGCCTGTGCAGGGCTTGCATTGCCGGTAAGCACCAGAAAATTTCAATGCCATATCCTTGATCTGCACATTAATGAAATCCATGGTTAATGAAATGCTTAGCAGGAATTGGAAAACTTGATTATCACATAATTAAAACTCAATGTTATAAATGCTGAACATCGGATCAGATGAAGAATTATAAATTGGGCATGCCAAAAGAATATGGTACAATTCCATGAAATGGAAATTCAAGTTGCAGATATCTATACTATGTTCAGAATAAATTCAGTCAAATCTACAAATACTAAAGCCATTCTTAAAAAGACTCTACTGGTGAGGGAGTGAGGGATGCATTAGTAGATGGAGAAAAAACTTAAAAGCTGATATCATGACCCACACGAGCTAAGCTTTCCTTTAAGACTGATAACAGACTTCTGAAATACAATTATGAAGTAGAATACTTGCACTCGATGTGGCGTAAATACAATAAAAAAAGCCTGCATCATTTGGATGTTCATGTATATAGAAGAATAGGAAGAAATATGATGACGATCCTCACACAAATAATTTCTTGATAAAAATAAAAGCCTAGGATAGAATGAAATCTCAATTTATGGGCTTGGCCTTCCAACGTGGACAGTTTTTATTTGAAAAAAAAAAAAACTGGGAAATCCAGGATTAGAAAATATTAGTCATACAGGTAAGTTTTGAAAATAATAATGCTAGACTTAGTATTGAATTTACCATTCTTAATCAACACCCATTTATGTGCCGCATTATAAATGGTTTCTAGATCAACGAGAAAAATAACTCAAAATGAATCATATCGGCTTATATGATTAGAGATTGACAAAATCAATGCTAAAGAATAACATTTATCATTGACAAGAAGTAATAAATAGAATCACATAATTCCTTTTAACTTGAATATTTAGAGTAGTGCTAAAATAGAGGTGCATGCAAGTAGCAAAGTTCAATCAATAGACAACAGTGGCTTGAAAGATTTTGAACCTTGCAAGATGAATTAATGCTATTGAAACGATCCTTTATCCACACACCCAGAAAAAAATAAAAATAAAAATGGCCCTTTATCCACTATCAGATTCTAGATATCTGGTATAGAAACGAACCCTTGTACATGTAAAATGTTCTACCAATCTACAAGGGATCCAGCCTAGAACTGAGAGTACTGCAAGGTGTTACTTCTAAAGCTGTTGAGATGTGCATGGTTCAGGAAAAAGGACCCAAAAATGTGAAGCCAGTTGTCCATGCATTAAAGTAACTTGACTTGGCAGTAATCATCTTCTCCCTTCACATGTACCCCATTAAACGGGATGGAACCCCGGTACCTTTCCCTCATAATAATGATGATAAATGCCAGTCGGGCCAACAACACCGGCGCCTTTTAATTGTTTAACCTCAATGCTATTTCTTTATTTCCTTATGGTTTTTCATGGGGCCAAACTTCGATAGAAAGAGAAAATTAAGAATATAATGGCATGCATGCAAACATAAGAAACAAAAGCCATGGCTTCTACTCTCGGTGCTAAGCTAGACGTGCTCTATTCAATGAAAAAGCAAAATTCAGCCTACAAAATAGTGCCAGAAATAGATTTTACAGTCAGCATGAGTGAATTGAAGCATGCATGCAGCTTTTATTCTATATACAGTAATTTTTGTCTTCCAACATGTCAGTTTATGTGTTTATTTTTATAGAATCTTTTTGTGCCTATTGCACTTCTATTTTCTTAATGCTGAATATCGCAGTAACTCTTATCCACTTGTAGTAGTCTAGCTTTCAGCATATTGTGTTTCTTAAAATTAATTAAAAATTAGTTCATTAACACATTAAATAAATATATATATATATGCTTGTAAAAATAACCATATCAATAACCATATCTATTAATCTGAAATATGTTAAAAATATAATACAAATAATTTATCTATTCCTATGAGTTTAAGTTATTGAGTTAAGTAATGATTTTACATGATATCAGAATAGAAATTCTAAATTCAAACTCTGACTTTACACTCTACCACATTTAATTAAATATTTTACGTATTAAATTATTTATTGAGAGAAAGTGTTAAGAATATAATACAAATAATTAAAATTTAAAATATATTTAAAAAAAAAACTTAATTCTACATATGTTAATTATTAATATACTAAAAATTATAAAATTTAAAATTTAAAATTTGAATTACATCAACTTAGACACTACCAATCATAAATTTAAATCAACGATAACATTCTCTACTATTTGTTGTAAACCTCCTAGAAGTAAACGCCACAATATAAAGAAACTGAAAATAATACAAAGGCACTTGTCTCAGTTGTCTGTCTATACGGGACTTGGCTGGTCAGCAAACGTGGGCAGTGCGGGAAGAGAGACATGGTCAAAGCTGATGATAATCTAAACACAATCTGAAATGAATATGCACTTTTTTTCTGATAGGCTCTGATCCCTTGGTCGGGTTGTCACTCACATTTCTCTTTAAGATGGTACCCTTTTTTCTCTGTCATTGGCTGGTTATAGTTCTCAAATGCAGTGGAAACGACAAAGAATTTAATGGTGGGTCACACAAAAAGGATACTTATATTTGGGGCAGTCTTTTCTTGATGTGTGACTTGTCTTTTCTCAGATCCCCCCCTTCCCCAAGACTGGTCCATCTGTAATCTTGTAATAGTCTCTCTCTCTCTGCGCGCAATCACCCACAACCAGGAAGGAATGAAGGAAGTCTCCACCAAAACGAAAACCAAAGGCCAGTCTCATATATATATGAGTAAAAGTCGAATGTTTTTGAACCGAATGGTATATATTCCAGCCGGCACAACTATGGTTACATCGAGGTTGAAATCGTGGTCAAACAAGCAAAGGAAAAAAAATAAACATAATAAAACAAAACAAAACCCTCGTATTAATTAATAGAAAGTGCTCCCAGACAAAAACAGCTAGCCCCCAACTCACTCTGTCCTTCTACCTATTTAGGCTCAAATACTTAAGCTAAACAATGCCATTTTATCCACTGCACAAAGCTTTTCTAGGGTCCAAAACTTGTTACAGACAAAACTACAAGTATTTATAGTTTCTAAAACTGAAGTGAGGACAACATAAAATGAAATCAAACAATAAGGAACACACCCATGTCTCCTAACGGGGAAAATAAAAAGAAAAGAAAAGAAAAGGGGGGAAGAAGGAATGAATTGAGAATCCACTAATATGAGATTACCACAGAAGTTACCAAAAGTACACACATGTGGGTATCCATCCTCACCTAAGTGACCCCTGAATAAGGGGATTCTGTTCATATACTGTCTTTTCTTTTTCCGTAAGAATATAAGGTGGGTCACGTACAAACGTGGCCATTCTAATCTCCCCTAGACCAAAAATGGTGCGGTTCATGAATAAGAGACGACTATCAATTCCATGGAACTCATTCATTGGAAAACCAAAAAGAAAAGGGATCGAATTTATAAGATTGAATGAATATGATAATATCCGAAGCAAAACCCAAAGGAAAAAAAAAAAAAAAAGGGACTGTCGCACGTGACAGAAATCGAATAAAAGCTGGACAAAGCAGATTCTACAGTGCATTCACACGAAAGCATAGCAGCTAAAATATAATATTGTTCAGAGCAAACAACAACAGTACGTTTGTACAACTCTCTCTCTCTCCCCGTAAGTGTGTAGGCGTGAAAGATGCCAAACAATGGTCCCCACGATGCATGATTTTGTTTGTTTTCACAAATATGGAAAAAGACACTGAAAAAGCAAAGATAGATTGAGGACGAAGCAAAACAGCGACACAGAGGTAGAAAGAAACGTAAATCCACGAGAGAAAAGAGAGTGATCAGTAAGTGAGGGTGTGGGATTAGGAACCTGCGCAGTCAGGCTTTTGACGGCTTCTTTCGTACTTGGCGTGCCACTGCCGCGCGCTCCTCCGCTTTCTTCCTCGCCATCTTCCGGCTTCGTGCACGCTATGCATGTAAACATTTTCTCCCCTCTCCCTCCTCCTCTTTACCTCCTCACCCCTGCGCAAACAGAGCACATTCAAAGTACTGCATTAAAAACAAAACAGAGAGAGAGTATATAGATGAAATAGTGGTAGTCAACCGTGAGAGTGATGAATATGGCTTAACAGGAGCAGAGTGAACAAATCATGACTTTATTATAATTTCTGGTCAAATTTGGACCGTTTCTCTTTCATGGGAAATTAAATAAAGTTATCTTTATTTTAAATCACTGTGTTGCCCATGTTGGGTCCAATTTTTCCGGGGTTGAATTTCACCATTTCACCCACGACCTCTTATTGCTGCTGTAGGAAGCCAAAACCAATTGTCGTGCTAAAAACACTGTACTGACTATCACCCAAACATCAAACTTAAAACGACGCAAACCGATAGACAGTGGCGATGTCTTCTCTACAGAACAGAAGTGTTCTTTTTCTTCTTTTTCCTCGTTTCTCCTTTGGATTTTCAAGAAAACAGGTTGGTCCCGGAGAGGAAGAGTAAAGCGAAGCGAAAGAAAAGAGATGCTCGGGATCAGAGAAGACCAAGAAAGTGAGTTACGAGGCAATAATTGAACAAAAAATAAACAATTGTGGGCTTAAGCCATTTTGAAAGTGATCTCATTATAGCGACCGACTCTGGTTTATGTGCATGCTTTAATGCACAACAGCCCCCGAATGAAAAGAATCAAAGATTTTGCAAGCCGTAGTTTCTGACAAAACCCAAATTTTTTCCCTAAAAAAGAAAGCAGTGTTTGATTTCTTTCTTTTTCTTTCGTTTAAATCACATCCCTCCTCCTCCTAGTTCTTCAAGAACCACCCCGCCCCCTCCCAAAAAAAAAAAAAGTAACTTAAGACAGAAACAAATGTATTCGGAAAAAAGAAAACAGAGGTTCTCGCATCACTCTTAAACTCTCTGTTTGTGTTTATGTTTTTTTTCTTTTTTTTCTCTTTCCGGGGTGGTCGAGGAATGAAAGCTGAGGATGAGAGGACAAAGAGACATGAGAAAGTAACGATCACGTTAGCATTAGACAATTTGTCCATCTGGAATTAAATTGCATCATTACCATACGAAAACGACTTCGCTTACCCAAAGCCAACCAACCTACTGTTTCTCCTCTTTTCTCTCTTTCCCTTCAGCGCCCTCCACCTCCAAGTCTCAATCACCAGTAAACCCTTCCAAATCAATCTCTCTCTCTATACCTGCAAAACAGAGTTCAGACTTACAACATGGAAATGCAAACTATGATTGAATAAATGAATAATGCTAGTGGTATAAAGAACAAGCAAATCAGAAATCTCCAAAAAGTAACATTCTGCTTGGTTGCTGAGAAAAGTTCGACAAAAGAATATAAAAAAGGGAAAATCTGAGCTGTCTTACCTTGTGATGCTCTTCGCGATACGAACCGATAGAATTATCACTTTTTTAGGCTTGTTTTGATTCTCTCTGGCTCCAAACGGCACATAAGAGAAGCAAGGAAAAAAAAAAAAAAAGAGAGAGAGACTAAAAACTCTCCCTCCCTCCTTCCTTTTGCTGCTATCAGAATCCCCGAAATTTCGCTGTAGAATCTCAACTCAAAAATAAATAAAAAAACGAATCAAAGAAAAAAGAATCCGCACTTCAATCTGCTAAATCTTCGCCGGGACCAAACGCCGGTGATAAATCGGGTTGAAATCCCAAATGCTCAAGAAGGGAAGGTCTCGGAAAGGGGAGCTACTGGCTAGTAGCTCTCGGACATTACGTTTCGGTTCGACAGACGAGAGGGGGGAAAGAATATGGGGGCTCGGATATTTATACAGAGGCGACTTGACGACGTCTGATTTTGCCGTTAACTTAACGGGTAAACAGTGTCCATCAATGCGAGGCCGTTAAAAGGGACCAGAAGTTGAACAGTTGGTCTCAAGCTCGGACGACAGTTAGGGTCCACATGTTCAGTGGAAGAGGATCGAATGGCTTGTATTATGTGGGAGAATACGTGGCGTGTTTTCATTGGCTACGATATGAATTAGATGAAGATGGACGACTGGGATTTGTCCAAAATATAAAACATCCCGTTATTGGACTCGTGTATTTTGAGGTAAGGGAGTTGATTAAAGCGAGAAAAACTAAAATGTTTTTTTTATTTTTTTTGTTGGGAAAAATACGAAGGTATGTTTGGATATTCAAATCATTTCAATTTATCTTAAATTAATTATTAATAAAATTCATTATTTTTTAATTTTATAAGAAAGTTAAATTTATATCAACCTATTTTTTATATTCAAATGCATATTTTAATTTATTTATATTAAACATATTTCAATAAGATTCATAAAATATTACTAGTTATATATCAATTCAGATCATCTAAAATCATCTCACATCCAAACGAAACTTATATCTACAAATTATCGTAGAAAAAAGATAAATGTGTAATATTGGGTCGAATTCAAATTATGGGGTATAACTTATTTATTTATTGTATAAGAGAGGAAACGATTTATCTGGCTAAATCAAGTGCTTTTGAATTGAGACTATGGGAAATATAATTGGTGAGCCACAAAGGTGTGAGTTATAGGACATGAGTTAGGATGGTATTTGTTACATTATTGACTACTTGAATCGTCCCAAGCAAGACTTAAATCATATGATCCTAGTACACGTTTGGGTCAGCACTTAGGTGAATGGGTGGTGTGAATGTTTTGATGGGATAAAAATTTTGTAAATAATAGTGAAATAATTTAAATTAAAATATTTTATTAGATTTTAACAAATGTGAGAGATAAAGTTGAATAAAAATATTAAAAAATTATTTGAATATTATTTTTATTTTACAATTTGAAAAAGTTATATTTTTTGTGTTTTGTTAAAAGTTTGGAAAATATATAATGATTAGATAAAAATTTAAAAAATTTAAAATTGAAAAATGTTTTATATTTAAGTGATGTTTGATAAGAAAATTATAAAAAAATTTGAGATGAGATAAGATGATTGTGTTCCCAAACAATGCCTTAGTCTTTTTATTTTTTTTACTTTTTTTGCTCTTCTAAATGTTACACAACAGTCAGATATTGACGCTGATGTGATGAACGGATGATAGTTTAGCAAATAATGTAATCAAAGTATTAAAAATACAATGAATAAAAAACTTAAATTAGAGCTTAAGGATTAATTTATTAAAAAAGACAAATTAGAAGAACTATTTTAACATTAATATTAAGGTCCCGAATATATAAATGGTTTCATCTCATCTCATCATTACAACTTTATCAAATTTTTACATAAAATATAATAAATAATTTAATTTTTTCAAAAAAATACTAATAATATTAAAAAATAACATTCTAATAATATTTTACTCAACTTTTAACTTTTATTTAAAACCGTTTTATATAATCTCATCTCATCTCATTATCCAAACGGAACCTAAGTTAACCCTAAACAATAACATTTATCCTTCTTACTTTCCCTCCCTTGCGCGAGACATGATGAAAGGTCTCTTTTGAGGCCATATGGCACTTTTTCGAGCCAACTTCAGAGACCAACTTTATATAAACATTGAAACCAAATCACTCTTTTTAAGTGATAGTCATTCCCTAGTACTAGAGTTATTGTCATTGACAATGAAATGTGATGATCAAAATATCAAAATGTTAGTAAGTAAATCAATGTCAGAGAGAATCTAAGTTATTTAAATTGAATATTATTTTTCATTTAAGAAAATGTAAAAAAAATAATTTTATATTTATTTTTTAAATTTATTTCAGTCAGAAGAACCCTTTTTTAAGACTTGAATTGTGAAGTAATTAAGGTCACAGCTATGTCTATTTAAATTTAAATTTAAAAGTGGAAGTGTTGAGACAGATAAATTAATTATTTTCTTTCATCATCTCTTTATTGCTTTATTCTTTGTTACTTTATTCACTTCTATGATCCTTAAGGAATGATTGGGTGGAAATCATGCTTGCTAATTAGTAAAGGTAAATAAATAATTAAACTCTATTAAGAAAAATAAATTAATAATAAATTAGAATTAGTTTATAATTATATAAAAAACAGAAATGAATGTGAATATTTACGGGTAATTCTAAACTTGATGATTTTCTCAACTTTTTGGCATTGCTTTTTCATAAAGGTTCTCATTGTCTTGACTGCCGACTAGAAATTTCATTCGTCCTAAAGCTAAAAATTACAACATCCCATTCCTTTCCCATGAAGATTTCTTTTGTGAGTACTTTCATTTTATCTCATCTCAATTTAATATCTATATTTCTTTTTATTGTTATTCAGACTCATTCCATCTTGAATGGCACCATGTGAGTAGAAATGGAATTGGAAAAATTTCGAACCCCTCCCTCTCTGTGTAGTTTCGCCATACCGACTGTGGAGGGGAAGTCTCCGACCACCCACTGAGCATCAACAATCTTGATATTTTTGTTTAAAGTTTAATTATTTATTTTCATTTTTTCCCACCAAAGACATTTTCCAATAAAATTACCAAACACTCATTGCTACAATATAAAAGCATCTTACATAGGGCTATAATTGAGTCAAGCCGAGCCATTATTTGGCTTGCCGAGCTCGGCTCGACTTAAAAAACTCGAGCTCCAGTTCGAGTTCAAGATTTTTATTTAATCTTTGTTTCAGCTCGGCTCAAGTTGTTTTTTTAATAATATTTAATAATTAATAAATTAGATAAATAAAAAATTTAATATTAAAATTGTACAACTAACAATTAGAACCTCTATTGAGTTATAAAATTTTAAAATTTTATATTTAATTTATATCTAATTAGTTGATATTTATCCATAATAACAATATATTATATGTCTACATAAATTATTAATACACACACATAGTATGATAACATATATCTATTTCACATATGATTTTCACATACTAATATATGAAATTATTAAATTTCATCAACTAATTATTGTACAAATTATAAATATAGCTATGAAGTATATCAATATATAGGCATAAGTAATTAGGTTACATATTATACATATAATTATAAAAGTGTTATGCTTATATTATTAGCTAAGGCATAAATATATATATATAGATGTATGTATATATTTATCAATATATGAACGAGTTTTAATCGAGTTGAGTTAACGAGTCGACTCGAGCATAAACGAGTAGGCCTTAACGAGCCTTAACCGAGTCAAATCAAGTTTTGTCGGGTATGTATCACTTACAAATCGAGCAGGCTATTGAATAGACTGATTCATTTATAATCCAAAATTCTTACAACACTTCTTAGAGTACTCTCAATGGTTCATTTTATATCTTGTACTTTAAAATGAGTATTACTATTCTATCGCCTAAAGTATACCACTGGAGTTGCTCCATTGATGCGGCACCATCACTTGCCATGTAGCTTATTAAAAAAATTAAAAAAATATTTAAAACAAAATAGAGTCGAAAACACAAAAAAATGAAGATTGAAATCTTTAAATTCCTTCTAGCCTTTTTATATTTGTATTTGTATTTGTATTTGTATTTGTATTTTTCATTAAGCCACGTGGCACCACGTGATGATGACATGTCAATGGGGCAACTCTTAGCGGTATACTTCAAGTTCAAGACTAGTTCAAGCAGAGTAATAGTATTTTTCCTTTAAAATACATCATCAAGATTCACTTTTTCTATTTAACACACTGAATTTTATAATATACCATACATTAACTTATTTATTTTTTCTTTATATCATTTTAATATTTTTTTTCTTCATTTCAAATACTTAATCTAACTAATGAGTTTTCAATTTCCCTATATCTTTTGATATTGCAATATCTCTGCATATACAATGTGATGTAATTTCATCCTATACACACAAAATAAAAATATATAAGCCAAACAAAACTATAAATAAAATCAAAAGATGAAAAAGTATGAAAATATTATGAGAATATTCTTAATAGATTATTGGGTATACAATGAGAAACTAGGGTATGAAATAAAAATAGGAGAGAATAAAGGAAAATGAGAATAGAAAGATAAATAATAAAAAAAGTTTTAGATGATGAACAATACCCGCTACATGTAGTATGTTTACTTTACACAAATGGGAGATACACATGGGATACATAATCCATTGGACATTCATTTGGACAAATATTTACACTTTTAGAAGAAAATATATATTTTACATAACCCGCTCTAAGAGCATTGGCATTCGTCTAGCTAAGGCCATCTCTAAAATTTAGTTAAAAATACATGATTTCAGTAAAACCAAAATTATTCAATATATAAACCCCACATTAGAATAGACAAAATAATAATATAATATTATTTTTTTATTTATCTTTTATATTTTATAATTATTCTAACAATATGTTAATTAATAATTTAAATTTTTAATTAACTTATTGTTTTCCAACTATTTATTTTTTTTCAACCTAATTATATAACATAGACCACACATATATATAATCAAATACGGGAGAGAGAGGGGGTTAGAGCAGAACAAAATTTAGGAATAAAAGAATTCATTTTAACTATGAACAGTAACTCACTAAACTTGAATAAAAGTTTAGAGTTTTTGTAGCTCAAAAGTGGACCTGAAGAAAATCATTTTAGTTAAAATTAGACAAAATTTAAATATGGACGAGCATTTGACTAATCCAATACCCGAGCTCTAACAAATGCACTACCAAAAAACACTTCTTAGAAAAACAAATGAAGCACGATATTCAAATTTATTTGTAAAAATCCAGATTTACATATACCATAATTTAGTGGCAGATTTTGATGTGCCACTTTGCCCTGGCCTTCTGGGCTAGCAATCCAAATATAAGGTCTCTTGAACTGTCCCACCCTTTTCTGTATACCTCCCATACTTCTTTTTGGGTAGTAACCTTTTCTTTGTACATCCAGGTCAGTAACATATACTAAGTTGATTTGGGTTAAAAAAAAAATAAAGAAAAAGCATATTGTCCAATCACATTGCAGGGTTGAGGTACATAGGTCAGCTACTTTAAATCAGACACTCTCATAGTTATGTGTATCTACTGGACTAGATAACCAAACCGGCCGCGACTCAGTACTGATGTTATTGTTTTTCTTTCTGGGCGAGGTACAATCCGTCAACTGTATGGTCCAATCTAATTGCAAAAGAGTAGTTAGATCCGCCGCTGGTGAAAGGAATCAAAACTGCTAAAAATCCAAATTGGAATGTAGGAAGATCTTCAATCTTGTCGGAGTGATGACAAGAAGAGAGAGAGAGAGAGTAAAGCTATTTGGTTCCCAGGGTTCTGAGTTGTTTTTGTCCTTCCGTACTCTTTACTCCTGACTAAGCAGTGGGTCAGAGGTTGCAACCCAAGCTCTCCCCTGAGGTGGGTATGGTCAGAGAAACTTCATACGGAAACTAGATAGTAGTTACTAGTCTCAGCCCCTGGACACCGGCTAGAACCGGTGACTATACGCTTGGGTTGGGGGCAATTTATATGTGCTGCTGTTGTGTGTATGTATGTGTCTTGGTCTGTCTTGGGCAGAGTTGTTTTGTGTACAGAGAGTTGTATTCTGGGTGTGGTCGGTTGTCAGCATTGGCTAGGTTGGGTGGATGGAGGGATGAGGGGGCATGGGTGGGGGTGCAAATGTGGTGCTAGCTTTGGCATTGTGGGCAAGTGAGAGATCATAGCTTTAAATTTTTATTTTGTTTTGAACTTTAACCCCATCACACTGCCCCCTTGTCCTTAGCTTTATTCCTGGGGCTAACCTCTCTTTAAGCAAAGAATGGTTGGACTAGAGGGACAGCAAAACCCAACTGATCATGATATATACAAACCTCTTTCTCTCTCTAAGACTGCCACCAGTACAGTGTTCTTTGGACACTAATACCAGTCTCTTTCCCCCCATCCATCTCTCTCTCTCTCTCTTTCTCTCTGTGAAGAAAGGGTTGTGCCACGGGTCAACATATGGCGGGTGCCAAGCTTTAGGTAAAGAGGTTCTTCTTACAAGATCTTCTTAAGCAAGAAAAGCGTAGTCAAGGTCCAAAGCAACTCTCTCTCTCTCTCTCTCCATTAGTTGGGTTACGAAGCAATTCTTTAAAAAAAAAAAAAAAAAAAAGATTTAAATAGAACTTTGCTATTTTTTTTACTTCTCTTTATGTGTGATCAATGTAAATCATGTGAAAAAAGAACAGTAATAACATGAAAACAAGAAACTCTTTTACTAAAGAGTACTGCTACGCCAAAAAATGTCCGGAATAGTTTTTTTTTTTCTTATTTTTTTTTCATATATTTTTTTAATCATTATAAACATTTAAAAAAAATAAAAAATTCACAATATCATTAAAAAATATTTTCTTAATCATTCGGTAAAAAATAAAAAAAATCTCATTCGGGATATTTTTTGGATCTTAAATTCGGAACCCAAAACATTTCTTTTTACTAAAACAAGAATTCTATACGTCAGTTATTATTCACTTTCACACTCCATCCTCATCGTTTTTTTTTTATAGGTTGTGAGGTGTGAGGTAGTGAAAATAGTGGCTGATATGAATACTTTTTCTTTAGCCCCTGTCTTGATTATAAACCCATCTCATCTCATCATTATATTTTTTTTAAATTCATATACAAAATATAATAAATAATTAAATTTTTTAAATTTAATAATAATAATATTAAAAAATAATATTTTATTCAATTCATCTAGAATTATTTAAACTCTTCACAATTCATCTCTAAATATAAATATATCATCACATACGTCCATGAATGTGAGATGATGATGCATTCAGGGACTATAATTTCCTCATAAAAAAAAGGAATCTAAACATCATTATATAATATTACTGTGTAAGATTATGGATCGATCAACAGATTTTCTTTTTCTGGGTAGGGTTCATTTCAATATGTGGGATGGATACAAATCAGCTTTCACAGATGATCATAGCCGTTTCTTGATGATTAAACCGTGCCGTGCATGTACTTGACAAGATTCTCGAGCATAATCATGAATTTTCAAAAACTCCTGAATCTCTCTTTCTTAAAGGAAAGATACAATAAAAAAAAGAAAAACAAATATTTTATTAATTACTTGAAAGACTGGAAAGAATGAAAGACACGATGGACATTAGACTACTTTTAACGTTAGGAATGTTCGGTTTTCAAGTTTATTATAATAATGTGCTTTGAAAAGTGGTTATAAAGCCAATCACCGATCCTCTCTAAAGTAGATCTCTATCTCAATCCCCAAGTCTTTCCCTATTTCCAATGATAGATTGATTACTTTGATTATTATGCATGCTAGCTAAGCTAGCTGCTTGCTTGCTTGCTTGCTTGCTGCATCGGTCTTTTGATTTTCTGCTGCAGATCATTAAAACAAAAAACAAAACATATATGCATGTTAAAAGAAGAGACCAGGCGGGACTCATGTCTTACACAAACATACGAGCTTTTACTACTCTGTGGCCGTACAACCCTACTCTTTATGTTTGCATGGAGCTGGCTGGCTGGCAGCTAGTTATTACTACTATATATCTACGTGTATAATCTATATATAGTCATCCCCAAAGGTAAAATCTCAGTCCCTGCAGGAGGAATATCTCATGTGTTATGTTCGTCTTGATTTCCAAACCATAAACTAAACTATCGTGGCCCACCAAAGGGGCAATTTCAAGTACTGTCCAGAGCAGGAATAAGTTTGAATGGCCAAGAAAAGTTGGAACAAAACGTCAATTTGATTTTTTTTTTTTTTTTCTCTTTTCTTTATCCTGGTAAACTGGGATTGATCTGTAGCATGAATATTCTACTGCTTTTTAAATGTTTCTTAGTAAATTGAGAGAATTCATGAAGGAAATAGATAGGACCTGAAAAGAAGATCAGGGGAGTAGTACTGTACCCTCTTGATGATGGTCTCTGCCCCCACCAAGAAAGTAATCTCCCTAGCTAGCTGGCCTTTTTCCCACGAGGAGGGAGAGATTTCCTCATTCGCTTTTATTTTCTTCAGCAGTGTGGATGTAAAATATTGTATGTTTGAATGAAATATTTCTTTGGACGGAGTAGATTATATCATTGAGCAGTAGTGTACGTATGTTGATGGCCATGATTAACATAAACTACTGCTCTTGATATGTCTAAAGTATTGTCTACTTGAAAGAAATGTTGTGAAAAATACCACACCCACACACAACGATAACAAGACGGACAATGAAGTAAATGTGAAAATACAAGAATCAACCACTTACACACGACACACATTATTTAAAGTGGTTTGGCAACATTCCTATATCTATAGAATTGCAGAAAATTTTATTACAGAGGAGATTACAAATATACAATGAGTTACAAGAGCTTCACTTTACTCACACAAATCTCAACTCTCTCTCTCTCTAGGACTTTTTTTCTCTCAAAATATTGCTCTACACTGTTTTTGTACCTCTCTATTCAATCTGATCCTTTATGAACATAAAACATTACATATTTATAGTGTACGATGATGGAAATCCTAATCTGAAAAAATGGTTCTTTGCTCGAGTAGGTGTTGAGCGCACTGCGAGCGAACAACCAATCCAACATTGGCTTGAGCTGTTTGTCGAGCGAATTTTCTGTCCAATGTATGGTCGAGTGCACTTCAAGTAAACTCACTGTCTGAATTTTGCTCGACCACATTGTCGAGCGAGAGTTGATCGAACTTTCAGCTTGATGTATTCTCTGCTAAAAAACAACCATGCTCCATAACCCAATATGAAATATTTCCTCATGGCTTTTTGATATGTTTAAAATCATGTGGGGATGATTTAAAAACCTTGTCTCAATACCATATCCATGATTAAACAACTTTAAGCATATAACTGACTTGGCTTCAATGATTACATAAATTGGAAGGGATATTCCCCTCCCAGCCCACTAGGTTGGGCCTGGGTAAGACATGCACTGAAGCCCATTTTAGCCTGGACCCTCCCCTCCTACAACCCATGAATTGCCAAAAGAACTCAGTCCACAAACTGTATTAGTAGAAATGAGATACATCGCACAGGAAACAAGTTGGTGGGGGAAGGGGGGGGGGGGACAAACGGGACGCACCGACCCTGACACTCGCTTGTGAAACCTAGCATTAAAAGATCTACGTTGGTAAGTAAACAGAGAATACAGACAACCTTCCATTCTTTGACGATGGAGACGAGAAGTGATCATGCCGATCGCCTACCATCGAGACACTATCCGAGGAGTCACGCCGCATTAATGGCGCTATCTCAAATGCCATATTGCATTAAAAGCCATAACTTGGGCAACTGTGGACGTGACCCAGACCCCTGACACAAGATACAAGATGTGTCCCCAAAACCTTGTATAAAAGTCATGTTTCAATTACGAATCACTCTCTTTAAACTCCCTAATTCTCTTAGAAGAAGTGCTGACTTTGGCATCGAAAGCTCTTCGGACCACCCATGAGCTACCTTCGTCTCTGTGATTGCAAGTAGAAAGATCTTGGAGTTTAGCCCTGGTGTACGAAACACGACATTAATAGAAATGTTATAAGAGCTTTGTATCTCAAAAAAGAAAAAGAAAAGAAATGAGCTGATCAAGGCTCCACATATTAAGTACATATACATATATTTTAAAAGAACTTCCATTTAGGGTATGCTAAGCTGACTATATATAGATGAAGAACCCAATAGAAGTCTCAATAATATGTTATATTTAGCCGTTAATAATCCTTTTTCTAGTAATTATAAATCATTTTCATAATTAACTAAATTGAAACAATTAGTACTTTTCTCGCTTAGCTAATTACTGATAATGATCAGCTACGTGTGTATATATATATGTGTGTGTGTGATGACTTCGATGTTTAAGCCCACTAGCTAGACGCCTTGAGGTCCCATGTTCCCCTCTAATCTAATCGTGAAGGGAACATATATGGTTTCTTTTTAATCGTATTACAAGAAAAATATTTACATGTGGCTAGTTATTTATGATAAAAATGATTATACATTTTTTTTTTATATTAAAATGAGAATATTCTCAATCATTTTTGTCACAAATGATCGTTTTCTTATAATATCTTGAAGTGCATGCTTGTGGGTATGTAGATATACAAGTCAACAGGAAAACTTCTTCTCCATCTCTCGTTCTAGTCTAATTATGTTATTGGAATATTGATCGATCGTGTTGTCTGGTATCAAATGGCCGGCGTGGCCATGTTTGACTTTGAGGGGAATTTATAATCTTTGGAAAATCATTTGCCACAAAAGTGAAGAGATTCTTATCCTAGTTGGCTGTGAAACATGACAGATCATAATGTTCAGTGCAAAGAGAGAGCGAGCGAGCTAACATATTTGTCTTAAAAGTTCACAACAGAACACATGCTATGATGTTAACATGTCTTGAAAGATCAGTTAATAAAGCTTATCTAGATAAAGGAAATTAGGATGGCACAAGTTTCAGATTCCTTTGGTAGGGAAGTTTTGCTGCTTGCATGCATATATACATGCATACTTGCCTGCAGCCCCAGACCTAATTACCAGTAGTCATTGTCACTTAAGTACGTAGTTGTCGAGAAACTGATCATGAAAACACATGAAGCCAAGCCACTTGCGAACTACTGTACCAGTACAGTACTTCATTAATTTGCCGCTTATGTATCCTTAATAGTTAATTCTCGTTTCTTCTGTACAGGAATAGTTACCATCGCCATTAATCGACTTATTACTTTTTTTCCCACATGATGTACGTACGATGTCGTTCTTTCCTCCTCAGGGGAGGAACGTACTAAACCCGAAAAACAGATCAAGAAGAGATCAAGATGTTAATGGCAGTTGACGTTGTTGCGAGCCATACATGGAACCAATGGGTATTCCAAAAAGTTTGAGGATCGGTTTCTTGCATGCATGCATGCATGTTGTACGAGGAGCTGAAGCCCCCAACCATGGTTCCAAATTCCCAGTGAGCCGAATTGCATATATGGCCCAGTTATTTGTTTTTCCAATTCAATGATCGTTACTTAATTTACTCCGTGAGGCAACAGTCCCTTTTTTTAAGCTCGAGACTGAATGGGCTTCGTACAACTATTCAGTACTGTGTTAATACGGTCAACATCTCTTTAATGTTTTTATTTAGATTTAAAGTGGAAGAGAGGTAAATACAACAAACAAGTACTTCTACAATATTTATTATTTCATCTAAAGTAATATTATATATAGTCTTAGATAGGGGCGGAATCATGAAATTTGGTTTGGGGAGGCCAAGTTAAAAAAAAAAATTTCGAGAGGCCAAATACTTATTTTTATATATATTCTATTTTATAAAAACACATTTCAAAACTTAATTTTCATCAAATTTTGAAAATTTTGGCTCCCCAAGCCTCTTAGTAGTTTTACCCTTGGTCTTAGGATATACAAGTTTCGCATACTTTATTTTTCACGTGGGTCCTAGATTTGCCAACTTTTTTTCAGTGAGAATGTGTGAGATTTGCATATCCTAAAATTAGAAATATCATTTTTTTTTCATTTAATGTTGCATGAGATATATATATATTTTTTTTGTCGGGAAATCTCTCTAAGGTAGGGTCTTTTGGATCCAGTCTTGTAGAGTAGACCCCAGTCCTGTACTCCGCACCCTCATAAGTTTTCCTATATGAAACTGGTTAAATCGTTAGCTTTTTACTAATGAGTGTGATTCTAAATGATTGTTTACACCCATAAAGTATTTAACCTTAGATTTTGAAAGGAGTGATAATCCAAGACTAAGTCCTTCACCACTTGAGCCAACTCCGAAAAGTTTGTTGCACGAGATATCTATACATGCATGTAATATTTATAAATGTTGTAAGACTGTGTTTGTCAGTTTCTTACTTGTGGAGATCTTTTCCGCATTTCAAGCATGTCAAATAGAAAATGGGATGGAATAATATAAATGGAAATATAATACCATTTTGGTAAGGATCTGAAGGGTTAGGAAGCTAATTGATAAAAACCCAAACATACAATTACAGGACCAGTTTTAAAGTTGTCCTAATCATGGTTGAGTGTGTCTACAAACAGGATTGAGGGAGAGAACAAGCCCAGGGAGTGATTGAGAATTCTCCCAATTATGATTACCATTTTATGCTATTTCAGAATTCTTCCTTTTTTTTTCTTCTTATTTTAGATTTCCATTTTTACCCCTTCTACTGGGTCCCCATATCTTGTTAGCAGATTTTTATTTTATTTTATATAATGTTCATTTTTTCATGGTACTCTTTCTAGAAAGCGTGACTGGGCCTATCCGCGATTCCTCCCTTTGGGCCAATGTCTCTCCTTTTTTTTAGGCTCTAGCCCATAAGATACCATGTGCTACATATGCTCCTTGTAAAGCCAATTTAATTAAAGATTTTCCAAATGGTTATAAAGATTTTTATTTTTCTCCATATGTTTTAATACTTTCTAAGTGTATTTTTATAAGTATTAATTTTATAAAAATTTCATAAATAAAATTTAAAAATTGATATGATTAGATGTGATTTATATTAAAAAATAAATTTATAATCAAATGCACAAATCACAATATTTTATAAAATTTATTTATGAACTAAATATTTCTGTTTCTCTTTTATTTTGGCTGGAAATTGAAAGGTTAGTCACTAATCAAATTCTACACGTGTAAGCGAGAGTAAAAAAAAAAGGGGCCATTTTTATCCATTGAGTAAAGAAAAAAATTCTACTACGTACATTTATTTTTATTTATTTTTTTGTGCATTTCACTTATTTGATTAAAAAAAATAATTATTTTATATTAAAAAAAATGATGCAGTCAATCATATTAATAGTGTTTAAGAAATATGTAAAAATGACTATATATAAAATTTTTGAAAAAAAAATGATAGTGCATATCTTATAGTTTTATCAAATTTTGATCGTTAATGTATTTTATATATATATTTTTATTTTTTTAATAATTAAGAAAGTCAGTATATTGGTATTTTTTTAAATGTTTAAAAATATTGAAAAACTATTTGAAAGAAAAAAATAGTAGTGGCACCCATTAGTAAAACAGTAAATGTAAAACTCCGAAAGCTCCATGTAATTTCTCCGGACACAGGCATGGTAATGATTGCATTATCCATTTCCCATACGTCGCTTGCCATTCTTTATTGATCATTAAGCTCAGCAACAAAGCCGAAGGCCCAGATATTCAATCTGCTTCAGAAGTAGTAAGAAAACAAGAGGAGGAAATAAGAACACTGATACGGTTCGAAGCAGAATTTGATGGTAATCCCAATGCTCCAATTTTTACTTCTCTTTTTCAGTATATTCCAATTTATTTTTCTATAGTGCTGTAAGTTCTTGTTATTCGTTTTTCTTTCGGGTATGATGTGCTCTGGATGAGTTTCCATTTGTTGTTAGCGCATTCTCTTGTGACGAAAGGAGATGGGAAATTTTTAGGCTTTTTAGTTTTTGTTTTGAGGTCGAAACCTGTTGAGAAAATGGAAATTGGGGATCATATTTTTTCATATCTGGGTTTCTTCTAAAATTTTCTCAAAAACAGTTGGAGTATAATTATTCGGGAGAAAAGATGCATATTAATGTCATGTGATAGAAAGTTTTCGAGCTTATGCTGCATGTTAAGGCAGCAGATTTCCCTGCCTCAGATCAACATAGTCGAAAGGAAGATTCTGGAACACTTGAGAATACTCAGGAAGAATAATTTGTAAAAATTCTAGGAGGATACCTTGTAACAGAATATAGTGACCTGACTAGCTAGGCATCACGATGATGTGATTTGAGGATTGGATTCTGTTATGAAATTATGTTTATATATTGGTCAGCATATGCTGGAATGGAAAACAGAAAGGAAATTACTCTGCCCAAAATTGAGGCTTTTTCACAAACAGTTTATCCTCACTCTATCTTTACACAATTCATTATGGTATCAAGAGCCTAAAAGACACGTCCATTCTTTTCTCCTCTTCCTTCTCATGGAGTCACCAGAAAAATCACCCGCCCCCACTGTCAACTCCTCCATCATTAATTCAGCCACACACTTGTCACACTTAAGCTTACCATAGACAACTATCTACTATGGAAGTCTCAGATTGTACCTTTCTTAAAAGGACACCAGCTTTTCGGTTATGTTGATGGCTCCATTCCAATGCCTTATGCTTTTCTTGATGATAATCCCAATCTAGCGCACACACAATGGGTCCTGCCGGATCAACAGATTATTTCGGCCATCAATTCCTCCCTTTCAGATACTATATTGGCCCAGGTTCTAGACTGTACAACCTCTTGTGAGGTCTGGACCACTCTTCAAAGTCTCTTTGCAGCACAATCTTCAGCATATGTGATTCACACACAATATCAGCTCGCCACTCTCAAGAAAGGCGCGGAGTCAATCTCTGAGTATTATAGCAAAGCCAAAATACTGGCTGCTTCATTGGGTGCTGTTGGGCATTCTCTCTCAGATTTAGAATTTTCAATTTATCTACTAGCAAGACTCGGCACCGATTATGAGTCCTTGGTTACCTCCCTTACTGCAAGACCTGACCCACTTTCACCTCACCAGATTTACAGCTACATTCTCAATCATGAGTCACGCCTTTCTCATCAGACTCAATCCTTACTTTCTGGCCCCACTCTTGCTGCTAAGAATACCACAACCAGACCTGTTCCCTCTTTTGGCTCTCCTAATCGTGGTTGTAATTTCTCTTCCTGTGGTGGAAGCCGTTGTGGAGGTGGACAATCCTCAAATTACTTCTCCAATCGCTCTGACAGTCGCCCAATCTGCCAAGTATGCTACAAGCCTAGACATACCGCCCTCTCATGTTATCATTGGTTCAACTAGTCTTATCAGGCCCCTGCCCCAGCTTCTCTTGCTGCTAATTTTACCACTCTTCCCCCATCAGCACCGTCGTCTCCTACCTGGTTCTCGGACACAACAGAGACCCATCACTTTACTGCTAACTTCTCCAATCTCAACCTGTATTCTTCCCCTTATTAGGGCTCCAACCAAGTTAGCATCGGAGATGACTCTACCTTGCCGATTCAACATGTCGGCTCTGCCGATCTGAATTCTCCATCTGGCAATTTTCTTTTGCAAAACCTTCTTAATGTTTCTTCTATCTCTCGCAACTTACTATCCATTCGTCAATTTTGTCTTGACAATATTGTTTTCTTTGAATTTCACTCTAATTTTTTTCTTGTGAAGGATTTACATTCCTGGGAAGTTCTTCTTCAGGGGCCCGTTGAGAATGGATTGTATGTTTTGCCTCCGTCTGCTGCTTCAACGACTTCTCTCTCCTTACGTTCTCCTCAAGCTTTTCTTGGTGCACGGACTTCTGCTCAACTCTGGCACTCCAGGTTGGGCCATCCTTCTCCTCTTCGCCGTTTTCAGCTTCCTACCACTTCAAGTGTTGCTCTCTCTCCTTGTTTTGCCTGCTCCCAAGCTAAAGCCCATGCTTTGTCGCATCCTCCTTCTCCGTCTCGATCTCAAAGGCCTTTTGAGCTTCTATTTTGTCGATGTATGGTGTCCGGCACCAATTATCTCTACCAATGGCTGTTGGTTTTATCTTTCAATTGTAGATGACTTTTCTAAATACATTTGGTTATTTCTTATGCAATCTAAGTCGAATGTTTCCTCTTTAATTCTTGCATTCCTTGGTTTTGTTAGCAATACGTTTTTTGCAAATGTTGTTTCGGTTCAGTTCGATTGGGGAGGGGAATTTCGCCCTTTCCATGTAGTATTTCAATCTTGTGGAATTTCTCACTGCATCACCTGTCTCTACTCCCATCAACAAAATGACAGTGCTGAACGTCGCCACAGACACATTGTAGAAATTGGTCTCTCCCTCTTATCTCATGCCTCTGTACCTCAAAAGTATTGGGCCAAAGCCTTTCAAACCGCCACTTTTCTTATTAATCGAATGCCCACCCTAGTTCTTCATAATATGTCTCCTTTTGAGGCCTTGATGGGTCAATACCCTGATTATTCATTTTTACGCGTTATTGGGTCTGCCTGCTAGCCCAACTTAAGGCCCTTTAATCGCCACAAATTAGATTACCGCTCCAAGCTATGTGTCTTCATGGGCTATAGCCCAGGTCATAAGGGTTATCTTTGCTTACATCTCCCTTCAGGTCGGACCTACATTTCATGGGATGTCACATTTAATGAAACAATCTTCCCCTTTGCACCGAAGCCCAGTTCAATATCTCCCTCTCATTCTTCATCTCTGGGCTCCCCTTCTTGTGGGCCATTATCTATTTCTTTACTCCCTACTTCGGCCTCTCTTGCATCTCCCACTTCTTTTAATAATCCAGCACATATCTAGGTCATCTTCTTTCATATCGTCTAGGTCATCTTCTCCCACAGAGTTGCCTCACTCCGATCCCTCACCTCCCACGTTGCCACTGACCACTCATCCAATTTTCACTCGCTCTCAGTCTAATATCCACCGTCCTCGTCTTCGTACCGATGGTACTATTCCATGGCCGCTTCCTAATCCGTCTCTCTCACTTACTGTTTCCACTCCCAAAATGTCCTCTCTGCCTTTCTCTGTACCTGAAGAGCCCTCCTCTTATTCCGAAGCATCCAAATACCCTGAGTGGTGTTCAGCCATGAACATCGAATTCAAAGCTTTTCTTCAAAACCAGATGTGGGATCTGGCTCCTCCTTCCTCCAACCTCAATGTTCTAGGTTCCAAATGGATTCTCAAAACAAAGCATCGAGCTGATGGAACTCTTGAGCGCCGCGAGGCACGCCTTGTGGGCAATGGTTCTCATCAGCAGTTTGGCCTCGATTACAATGAAACATTTAGCCCAGTTGTTAAACCTGTCACCATTCGGCTTCTTCTTTCCATTGTTGTTACCTCCAATTGGCCACTTCATCAGCTGGATATACAGAATGGTTTACATGAAACCATGAAATTGGCTCCTTACGCCTTGTGGGACCTTGAGGAAGCAGTTTACATGAAATAATCACCCGGGTTCATGAATCCAGACTTTCCATCTTATGTCTGTAAGTTAAAAAAATCTATCTATGGTTTGAAGCAGGCTCCTCGGGCCTGGTTCGCTAAGCTCAGTGATAAATTGCTTTCTTTTGGTTTTCATAGCTCTCGCTCTGATTTCTCTTTGTTCATCCTGCGAACTGCCTCTGATTGTATTTATATTTTGATATATGTTGATGATATAATAGTCACGGGTTCTAATCTTGCACTTATCTCTGATTTCATAGCTTCTTTACGTTCTTACTTTCCTGTTAAAGATCTGGGTGTGTTACACTATTTTTTCAGTATTGAAGTCAGTAGGACATCCTCTGGTCTATTTTTTTCTCAGTCTAAGTACATTTCTGACCTCTTACTATGCACCAACATGCATAACTCTAAATCTGTCTCTACACCTATGTCATTGTCTGTCAAACTCTCTGCTTTAGATGGTTGTTCTTTTGAGGACCCTCAATTATACTGTAGTTTTGTTGGTAGTCTTTAGTACCATAATTTTACAAGACCTGATATTTCTTTTACTGTCAATAAGGCCTGTCAATTATACATTGTCCTCGTCTTCCCCACTGGCAGGCTGTAAAACGTATTCTCCATTATCTAAATCATACTCAGCATCTAGGCTTATGGTTTTCTCCTTCTTCTTCCTTTAAACTGTCTGCTTTCTCTGATGCTGACTACTGACTAGGCTGGGTGCCCTGATGACTGCAAATCCACTGGCGGCTTTTGTATTTATTTCGGGACTCATCTTATTTCCTGGGGTTCTAAGAAGCAACCTACGATTGCTCGGTCATCTATTGAAGTCGAGTACAAATCTGTGGCTAACACAACGTGTGAGCTTCTCTGGTTACAGTCTCTATTGAGAGAACTTGGAATTTTTCTCACTAATTCTCCTACCTTGTGGTGTGACAATCTTGGTGCCACATACTTGTCTGTCAATCTTGTCTTACATTCTCGAACCAAGCATGTTGATCTTGACTATCATTTTGTAAGAGATTGGATTGCTGCTAAATCACTCCAGGTTTCCTTTATTCAAGCAAGGATCAGATAGCTGATATACTCACAAAGCCCCTATCTTCTGCAAGGTTTTCCCAGCTACAATCAAGCCTCACTATCACTCCAATGCCGCTTGAATCGTAGGGGGGGCTGTTAAGTTTGAAGATTTCCCTGCCTCAGATCAACATAGTCAAAACGAAGATTCTAGAACACTTGAGAATACTCAGGAAGAATAATTTGTAAAAACTCTAGAAGGATACCTTGTAACAGAATATAGTGACCTGACTAGCTAGGTGTCACGATGGTGTGATTTGAGAATTGGATTCTGTTATGAAATTATGTCTATATATTGGTCAGCCTATGTACTAAAGAAAGTGGAATGGAAAATACAAAGGAAATTACTCTGCCCAAATTCAATTGAGGCTTTTTCACAAACAGTTTATCCTCACTTTATTTTTACACAATTCATTACTGCATATTAAACTTCTTTTTGCACAGTTTAATTTTCTTGAATGTTAGAGAGAATTGAATGCTCGCTAAACTTCTGGTGGTATAGGACACAGTCATGGTTTTGGAAGATAGATGCCTGGGAATAAACTAGAGGGTAAACTTCGAACTAATCTCTGCTAGATTGGATTAACGAATCAGGGTGTTGTTGTTGCTGCATATGCCTTTATATGTATGACGGCTTCTTATAGAAGATTGTAAGGCTCTTGTTGAGAGGAAGGACTTCAAGCTGAGCCAGTAAATGTTTACATTTATGCAGACGGGCAGAAACTAATGCAAATTCTGTGTATTTAAATAAATTTTAGGATGATTTCAGGGCACTGTTTGATTTTGTTCTCTTTCCTGAACTTGTTGATCTAAACTTTTTTTTAATCTATTCTACTTGTTGATATATGAGTCAGTACTCAGTTGTATTTTCCAGTGGATCAAACATCATACTGTAACAATTTTTTATTTATAGGAATAGGATATTGGGAGGCTTTGCTCCAATCATATTTGCACAATCCCGTATGTCTGTGATGTACATGTATGTATTGAGATTATTCCTTCATCGATGAACATGAGTGCCTAAGAAAAAACTTAAGGGGCCTAAGGTCTTTCATTGCAAAATTTTGCTTTAAACATGAAACACGACAAGTGATTTTGCAAACAAGCTTTTACCAGTGACTATAATGTCCTCAACATAAATCAAGAAAAAGGTAAATTCTTGATCTATGAAAGATGAAAAGGGAGTAGTCAACCTTAGACTTGATGAACCTGAGAATGAGAAGTGTAGTAGCAGCTTATTGAACCAAGCTCTAGGGGCCTGCTGAAGCCCATAGATTGCCTTCCGAAGCTTGGAAATGTGACCAGGGAAGTCAAACTTGGGGGTTTTTCCTTATAACCCCCCCCCCTCCCCTCTCTCTCCCATTTTTTGATATTTTCCAATTATAGGTGTTGTAGGCTTCGTAGAAAGTCTGGGAAATGATGCATATTTGTATTTTATTATTAGATAGCCTGCCACTTGCAAAACTCTACTTGGGAACTTTTTGCTGTGTTATGCTCTGGATGCTTATATAGACTTCCATTTTTCTATTTAGCATGTGCATTAGGCATGAATATCCTTTTGAGTGATTTTCTGTTCTTTTCCATTGAGGAGAGTATAAGAAAGAGTTCAGCATCATTTTTCTTTTCCATGTGAGGGGAGCATACAATTTCTTTCTCCTTTAGTTATTTTTCTACTTAATTCTATATATCTTATAGTAACCAAATAATTACTTAAGATGATTGAGTAATGGTGTAGAAATGGTCTTACACTAATGTCATTATGTCATGTTTGAGGTGCATTGTCAAACAAAAGTCTTTTTTCTTTCAATAATTTTTTTAATCATTTCTGCCTGTCATCTTCACTCTCAGGTAAAATGATTATAAAAGGTGTGTTCAGGAGATATGAAAGATGGAATCCTGTACGTCCAACATTTGGAGCCTTCTGGGGCATGGGAATAGGTATTGGTTGTGGTGTTGGATGGGGCCCTGGTTTTGGCCCTGAGGTAGTTGGCTATGTTGGAGCTGGCTGTGGTGTTGGATTCAATGTGGGCATCACTCTGGCTGGTTTTGGATTCGGTCTACCTGCAAATTACCTCTTTGAAGTTCCTTACAATGGTATACTATTTGTTGGAAATCAAGCCATTACACATGCTACATTTTGTATTAGTTGCTCTGCAAAAATATATTCACACTACTTTTATGCATTTTAGTAAACCTAAATTCTTCAAGACTAATATGAATTGCTTCATATAATTATGCATGTACGCGTTGTTGATTTGTATGTTTGTATGTGTCTGTCTCAGTTAAGGATTAGTCTTGAATGCCAAAGCTTGATGACTGAATTCTTTTTCCAGCTATCATGGCTACAACAAGTGGTGCATCAGAGTTAGCCCATTCAAGTGGCCTTCTTTCCATCAAACATGTTGCAGAGGATGGCTGGAATAATATTGCACCTCACATCTCTGGTTTACAAACAGAAGCCTGTAGAAGATTGTCAAGCTTTAAGAAGAAACGTTTTTCAGACAAAGAGGTCGACTTATTTGGATGGAAGAGTGTGATGCCCGTCCCTAATATGTCTCTACTGGGAAGTTTAGGAATGTTTGGCCATCGCTTCTTTGACCATCAGAAAGGTAAGCAAAAAAATACCTCTGGCCTTGTTAGTAGTTGTGAAAAATATTGATGATAATTTCTTCTGTAACTGACCCACCCATTGGTAGCCCAAGCGATAAGGGTGAACTTGTGTGCATGAGCCCCATGGCACAGGTTCGATTCTCCCTGAGATCAAATTGTGATTTAAGTGGGAGGCATGGCGGTGGGTTGCTATGCTAGTCTCCCCAGGGATTTAAGTTCCATGGGTGAGTCCCAAGGGCTCTGTTGTGGTTCCCCCGTCATAAAAAAAAATGATAATTTCTTTTGTAAGTGGAGCTATTGCCTCTATTTGGTTTTATTTGAATCCTTATACGATTCTTATATCTTTTTGTTGGTTTTTTCTTTTTTCTTTTTTTTTTTTTTGGGGGAGGGGGGGTGCTGCTCATCTTCTAGTCTTTTCAAAGTTAGTTTTTCTATAATGCTGCATACTATTTACGTGATATATGCATCTTTGTTGTTTTAATTTGCTTTAACTCCTAGGGTTTGACTCAAGTGGTAAAGGACCTGGTCTTGGTGATATGCTCCCTCCAGGTCTAAGGTTAAAATCCTCTTCGGTGCAAACAATGTCTATGGGCCATCGAACTGGGGGAACTTCCTCTTGAATTACCCGAGTTGTACTTGTGGAAAACTCTTTGCTGAGGGCCTGTGCACCCCCGGGATTAGTCAGCACTTTGTTCTCGGACACTCGGTGCCAATAAAAAAAAAAATTGCTTGCTTGCATTTGTTGATAATATCAAACCAATTTGAAATTCTGGAAGCTAGTTGGAGATGTTTTCACTAGTATTTATAGGGTCGTAATTCACCATAATAGTTTTGAATGAGCCAAGAGAAGGAAACAAACTAGGTAGTTGTGCCCTTATTTTGCTAACTTTAGGATCTTCATTAATGAGTTTTCATTCCTCATTTAGATGACATATTTGAGCAGTAAAGTGATTTGAAGAGTTAACATCTTAAAGTTGTTTGTTTGGCATCTCTTATCTTTCACTCCATTGTAATTTTGCCTGAAGTGTGAGTAAAACTATGCCTGGCAATTGAATTAGGAAGGTAGGAGTCCTCTAGTCAAAATAATTGTTTTCGGACTCTGAAGAAATGCTAAACTCATTGCACAGTATAAAATTGACTTAATGGCCAAAAATAATGACACTCTCAATTATGGGTTCGGATGCATGAATCTTACACAGTTTTTTTGCATTTTTATTGCTTAATTTTGTTTCATTTTTGTTTTTCATGAATAAAGGCTCAAATTATGTTGCCTTTGCAATATGGTTCCCATGCTTGTAACGCATTGAATACAGTGTGTCTATGCAGTTCAAAGATGCTGCTGGTTTAGAAGATTTTATATGATAGTGCATATTTTTTTGTACTTGTGATTTCATCTCTCTTTGGACTTTCATGTTTCTTACGTTTGTTGATCAAGGAAACTGAAAGAAAGTAGTAAAATGTGCATCCCTCGCTTACAGGTTTGAAAGATGATTAACGCCTTGCGGGCTTGCAGACCTCCAAGTCATGTAGGTTATATTTTATGAAATTTGTTAGCATTCTGCAACTGCCATCGTTTTGAATTATGGTGTATGTTGGATGCAATACTGAAACGTGCTTTTCTTTTGTTTCTTTCGGTATAATCTTTTTTCAGTCGTACTTTTGGATTCTTCTCTCTAGCGGTAGAAAAGGGATGAAAAACATTGTTTCATTGTCATCCCCAAGATACAATTCTCATGCTCTAGATTTGCCTTTGACAACATAAACTGTTCAAAATCGTTGGAAGTTCCCTTATTTCTTAGAAGCATGTAGGAAATGAGAAATGGGAAGGAACAAGAAATCTGTCAGCATGCTTTTTTCCTCTTGGCTTTGGGTTGCAAGATATCATCAGTCAGGAGCTTGAGACAAAAGAATAATGAAAGTCATGTTTACAATCATCTGTATCTATTTAGATGAACTGAGCTTGGATTCTTGCCGAGAAGGTATGTCGGAGCCAGCATGTCGGTAATTCTGTTTCAAAAGAGTTTGGGGGTAGGGATTTAAAGCCTTCATTTAGAAGGAATAATACATTGTTAGTGATTTGGAACTTGAGTGAGCCATTAACTATCTGTGGTTTATTATAATCTAAATTAGATTTGTTTGAGAGATATAAACATATTTGGTCTTATTTTGATTATTTATTTAAATTAATGTTTATGGACGAACACTGTAAAAGGAGAATTGGGGAATCTGTGAGGTTTGAGGGGCTGGTCTGGGTGGAAAGCAGATGGTGGGAATGTTTTCATTAAGACAGTGCCGTGGGTTTTATTTGCTTTCGGCCTCTCTTTACAGGAATACAATAATAGATCCTTCCTAAGAAGGGTAAGAAAATATAGAGAAATAGCTATCCATTCTTTGTAGAGAAAAAGAAAAATAGGGCTGCTACAGACACAAATGGATCCCACACACTGATGTGGCACAGTGTGCCACGTCTCCATACTTTTTTTTTTTTGACCGTCCGCATATGCTTGCCGGGTGGGCAAATTGACACCCCTTATATCGTTTGTCAACACATTTTTTTATAAAAAATTTGCACAAAATCGAATATACATTAGAAAAATTGGAGAAAACCAACAAATAGTTTCAAATCTATGCCCAAAAAGATAGATCCATGACCATGGGTTATAAAACGCACATATCCATGGTCGCAACCGTGGGCCTTAAACTTATAGATCCACGGTGGCCAAGCTGTGGTTGTACCATTGTATACCGTGACTTGGCCTTGACCCATGACAATGGAAAGAGAAGCTGGGCTGAGAGGAGGAGAAGAAGAAAAAGAAGAAAAGAGGAGGAGAAGAGAAATGAGAGACAAGATCACGGTGAACTGTGAGGCGTGAAAGGAATGGGGGAAGAGGAGAGGACAATGAGAGGAACTTAGGAAGGGAGAGAAATGAGAGATGAGAGAAAAATGTTTGAATTTATAGGTAGTTTTTTTTATTTTTAACGCGGGTGGGCAGGGTGAAATTCTAGGCAGGTTGGGTACCCACCCATACACCCCTTGCCCGTATAGTTCTTTTTTGAGTGAGGAACCTTCCCACACCGACACTCAGGGGGCGAGTTGTCTGCCCATCCCCTAGTGGGATGGGGGGCCTGGGTGGATGGGTTGGGTTGCGGGGGCTCGCTGCCCAAACCAACATGATAGAGGTGACCAATTGCATTCCTTGTGATAGCCTGCCTGCATGCATCCCATTTTCGAAATGAGTAAATACATTAAACATTGCTAAAGTCACACAATCAATCAATATTGTCTATTCAAATTACATATTTTCTTGTTCCCTTGAGCCCAAATCTTCTCTGGTTGCCATCTCAAATACTCCACCATTAATGTTTCTTGTCCCTCCTTTGTTCAGATTACAAATATCCCCAGCTAGCTCCCTCAACCAACGTCCCCTTCTTATCAGGCGAAATTATTGGTCTTGCTAGCTGCAGTGCTCTGGAACTAATCTCAGTATAATTTTTATGCTGGAAACTACTCGTTCATGCATGAAGTTGATTATAATTAGGTGGCTGATTGGGAGAGTAAAGCTGCTTATTGCTAAAATTTAGTAGAGCCTTAAGGCTCATCCCATTGGCAATGAGCATGCAGTACTGCATGGATGGATGTGTTGATAGAATTGTAATGCTAACATTTAGCTGCTGATTGCTTGTAGCTTCCTGATCTTTCTTTCTATTTACAATCGTTTGAATAGAGTTGGACAATTAATATTGATTTTAAAAAAACAATGATGGGAAAAAGAAAAAAAAAAAGAAAAAAAAAAGAAGAACAAAAAAACTTTAATAATTACAAAGATTGAGAAGATTGGGGTCATGTACCATTGAAGATCAAACTAACTCCATTTGTGTTGGGGAGCTAAAGATTTGCAGAATTGAAAGCTAGCTTCTTAATTTCTTTATTGTGAATTAGAAGTATCATCCAACGAAAAATCATACAAAAATCAAACTACAAAAAAAAAAGAAAAAGAAAAAAAAGAAAAAAGAAAAGGAGCAAAATTATCGATCTTCACGATGACATGAATTCATCATTAATCATGTATGCATGGACAAGTACTATAGATGAAAGATTATCTAAATTTCGTTCCCGAGAAGTTCATGTTTGGATTCTGAGCCATGAATTGCTTTAGCAACTCTTGCTTTTGAATCTCATCGCTCGATGGACGGCCCAACTGCTTCTGCCTCTGATCAAACATCATCTTCTCGACAGCAGAACGAGTTTCGGAGTCCAACTCAGACAACCTGCTCGGCTCTGGTTCGACTTTCTGTGTATCGATCTCCGGACCACTCTTCAACAAAGACTTCCACCAGTCAATCTGATCTCTCTTGCTCATAAGAACAGATATCGACTTCTGATCCTCCAAACTCCAAAAGCAATCGTCAGCTTTCACCGGCTTGTACAGCCCCCCATCGATGATTGGAGGTTGACCTTTAAGCCCAATCTTCAAAGAATTATTCTTTATTTCGCACAAAACAAGGCTGGATTTCGTTCCATGAGGAACTGGTACATTAATGGTGACCTCTTGTAGGGACTGACCCCATGAATAATTCTCCATGTCGAGGCCATTGCCATGATTTGGAACAAGCTGCTTCTTCTCCTTCTCCTTCTCCTTTTGTTCTTGTTCTTTCTGATCAGTCGCCATCTTTGCAGAAGCCTCGGCTAGTTTCAAACGCTTCTTTTGATCAGCCTCTTGCGCCTTAATCTTTTCCTTGATCGAACGAACCGACGACATGATTTCTTTCTCAGCAGAATCGTTCTTGAACAAATCGGACTTCTGAGATACAAAGTTGAAAGCAGATTCTAAGAACCCTAGAGGGTTTGATGGATCGAGAACCGCATTGAAAGAGAACGAGTTAGAAGAGTAGTGTTGATCATGGGGTTGATCTTCTTGGTAATCCGAAAGGATGGCCATAACTGAAACTCTTATATATTGGACTTGTTTTTTTATGGTACGTTCTGTGCATGGGTTTCCAATATATATAGAGGCCCCCGGAAGGAACAATGGCAATTCTTTTCAATATATATATATATATATATATATATAGAGAGAGAGAGAGAGAGAGAGAGAGAGAGAGAGAGAGGATTTGGAAGTCTCGGCAGCTTTCTATTTGTTTTTTTTTTTTACCTAAAAAAGTTTTAGAATAATTGGTAAAATATTCAAATATTCTATATAACTATATAAATAAAAAGCATTCAAACTATATATAATATTCAAATTTTACCAATAATATAAAACATGCTCAATTTTCATTTTCAATCCTGTGATTATAATGTCCAAATCTGACATTAAATAATAATATTTGCATTTATTGATTCATGATCATGTAAAGATTTTGGGTTATTAAGCTTTAATTGGGTCATGATCTGTATTTTCAATCCTTTAATTTCATACGCATGCACAATTTATATCATACTGAAAATCTAAGTAATTGAATTTGATATAATTGTACGGTGTTTTAAAGAAAAGTATTATATTCCAAAAAGATTTCATAAAAATAAAATCACTAACATGGTAGCTTATATATTATAAGAAAATAGGTAATTTTCAGCAATTTTAAGATTACTCCCAAAAAAATCACCCAAATAGTAATTATTTGCGGCGATTTAAAGTTTACCTCTCAATTCAGTATGAATTTGGCAAAGGCCATGGGAGAAATCACTGTTGAGGTTTTTGTGGTGACTTTTTTACCTATAGCGGTGACTTTTTTTGTTGTAAATAATTATTGATACTGTAGCGGCATTTTCTTTTTGTAGAAAAGTAAAATCGCCACAATAGATACTTTTTGCGGTGAACATTGCCGCCTTAAAATTCTTATGCGGCCAATTAATTCTTATTTGCGGCGGAAAAAAGCATCAAAAAAGGTTATAAAATTTAATTAACCCGTGTGTTTTCCCCTTGGTTATTTCCCTCCCCCCTCTCTCTCCCCAATCCCTCTTCCTTGTTGGCGTGAGTCATGTAATTAGCCAGCTATAAAAATCTTAGATACAGGAATTCCTTCAATTAAGGGTCAAACATCATTATAGCCGTAGATACTATATAGACAAAGAATAACTTCCAAAAATAGTTTCTTGTATCTCTATATCTTGTACTATGTTCTATGGAATAAAAATACTGAAAAATTATGTTTTATATGGTATCAGAGCATGTTCTTGGGTTCCCTGTTTCTTGATCAGGCAAGGGTCCAAATTGCTCGGCATCCATGTCTGACTCCACTGAAACTATCCTTGACAATCTGACATCGAAAATGATGGAGGTCTTGACAATGGCCCAGACCCTTCATCACCCATCACTGATTCCCCGATGGTTCCAATAAGCATCAAGTTAGATGGTACCAACTATGGATTATGGTCCCACGTTGTTGAGATGTACATCTTAGGAAAAGACAAACTGGGATATATAAATGGAGACTACCCCGAACCACCAGAAACCGACCCATCATTTCGTAAGTAGCGTACTGAGAATGCCATGGTGAAAGGATGGTTGATAAACTCAATGGACTATTCCTTGGTCGTGAACTTTATTCGCTACCCAACGGCTAAGCAGGTATGGGACTCTGCTGCCACAACATACTTTGATGGAACTGACACCTCACATGTATATGATCTCAGATGTCGTGTATCTCGGATGAAACAAGCAGGCGGATAGAAAAATACTATAACAATCTACAGGGTTTATGGCGAGAGATTAGTTTTCATTGTCCAAATCCAATGGAATGTGCAACCGACATACAAAGCTACAACTCAATTCTACAGGAGGAGCCTGTGTACATTTTTCTCAACGGACTAGATGATCGACTGGATAATGTTCGGAGCAATGTTTTACAACTGAAACCTTTCCCTTCAGTTGAGTAGGCATATGCTCACATTCGAAGGAAAGATATCCGACAATCTATGATGGCATCGGGAGTGGAGGCAATAGCTAGTGGTGTTGTTATGGCCATCAAAGGCATGAAATCTGGTCAGTCACACTTTTAGGGGTGCTACCCGCCCTGTAGGGGGGGGGGGGCACCCCTTCCCTGCACCCTGCCCCGCATGGGCCGAGGGGGTGGGGTTTTCACCCCAATCCTACAGGGCGGGGGCACCCCTTCCCTACACCCTGCCCCGCATGGGCCGGGGGGTGGGGTTTTCACCCCAATCCGCCCCGCCTCTTTTCACTTAAAAAAAACCTACATTTATTTGATTTAAAAATTATTTATAAGTGTAAATATAATTAAAAATACATTTTTAGATCTAAATTATAAATTTAAATTTTGTAAATATGACTACAATTTAAAAACTATGTAATTTTTAAATTTGCTAGTGCATATTTTGTGTAAATTGTATATTAGTTTTAAAATTATGTAGTTTTTAAATTTGCCAATGCATATTTTGTGAACAAGTCTAATAAATTGTAATATATATTTATATATACACAATTTGTAAAATATAAATATATATTTATGTTTATATATATGTATATAATATATATATATATATATATATATATATATATAAATGGGGGCAGGGGAAATGTTGGGCGGGGTTGGGCCCTCCTTGCCACCCGCCCCTGCTAGGGGCCCTAGATGTGGGGCGGGGGGTCCCGCCCTCGCATGGGAGGAGCTGGGTTGCCCGCCCTGCCATGTGGGGGCGGAGCGGAAGCTGGGCGGGGCAGCGGGGGTAGGGCCTCGCTGCCCACCCCTACACACTTTGGTGAAGTCTGGATCATTCTCACGATCCAAGGGTGACTCTGATGGGAATAAGTGCACTCACTGTGGGAGTACAAAACATACCTGGGACACTTGCTTCAAACTACATGGCTACTCAGACTGGTGGCATGAATTACAAGCCCGAAAGAAACGAGATGCTCCTGTAATTGAAGACGTCACGGGTCGAGTAGAAGTGGCCATTGTTGAATCTCAACTGTCCCTTATTCTTGTGGCAGAGCTTTCCACTTCAATCCCAGATCAAGGTAACTGTGGTCAAGTTTTTTGTAGCTCTACTTCTCGGAATGATGGCACCTGGATTATCGACTCTGGGGTGACGGACCATATGACATTTGATCCAAATGACTTCTCCAACACAACTCAATCGAGGAGGACCTGCATTGCCAATGCCAATGGGGCAACTTACCCAATCACAGGGGCTGGAACTGTGTCCCTATCTCCCTCTCTCTCTTTATCTCACACACTTCTTGTTCCATCTCTTTCAAATAAGTTGATGTCAGTGGGTCAAGTTACTGAAGAACTTAATTGTGTCATACTGATATACTCTACTTTTTGTCTTCTTCAGGATGTTCTCAGCAAGGAGATTATTGGGTGTGGTACTAAGAGGGGGGGACTGTATTACTTGGATGACTTTAGGCCAGGCAAAGCAAATACATGCACCATCAAACCAGTAGCAAAGAAAGGCAGATTTGGCTATGGCATAGGCACTTGGGGCATCCATTATTCGGATATCTACGACATTTATTCCCAGATTTATTTTCACGTTTGCAGAATGTAGACTTTAAATGTGATACATGTATCATGGCTAAAAGCCACCTAGTTTCTTATCCAGTTAGCTTGAATAAAACTACTACTCCGTTTGCCTTGATACACTCCGATGTGTGGGGACCATCCCCGATAACTACTTCCTCTGGTTACCGTTGGTTTGTAATTTTTGTAGACGATTGAACTCGAATGACATGGTTATACCAGCTGGAAACCAAAGACGAGGTTTTCACTGTTTTTCAAGCATTTCATGCCATGATTTAGACTCAATTCTCCTCCAAGATAAAAATTATTCGTTTTGATAATGGTGGCGAATTCATCAACCAAAGATTTCAGGCCTATTTCCAACAACATGGTCTCCTCCATAAGACATCATGCTCTTAGACCCCCCAACAAAATGATGTTGTCGAGAAGAAAAATCAGCACATTCTAGAAACATCCCGTGCTTTACTTATTGGAGCAAAGGTGCCGAGTTGCCATTGGAGGATGCTGTTGCTACTGCCGTGTACTTAATCAACCGTATGCCATCTAAAATTCTACACTTTTAAACCCCCTACAAATCCTCTCTACTCATATATCCCTACCTACCATATTGATGTTTCCTCCTTAAATTCTCGGGTGTGTTCCCTTTTTCCATCTCCACAAGAATCAACATACCAAACTGGATCCATGTGCAGTTAGGTGCTTATTTTTGGGATATGGTTTACATAAAAAAAGGCTTCTGGTGCTATGATCCCACTGCCAACTGAACCTATATCACCATAGACGTTACTTTCCTTGAGTCCAAGAATTTTTATTCTTCACTGGTACTCAATTTTTGCCTTCAAGGGGAGACTCAAGTGGAAGAGCCTAATTGGTTTATGGCTCCGAATTGTCCCGTAGATGAGCATGGAATTGGAAATAGAAAGGTTGAACCGCAAGATGTATCACCAGAAAATGAACATGCAGAATTGAGAATTGAAGAACCAGAAAATGAAGAGGCTAAAAATGAAGAACCAAAAACTACAGAGTCCCCCCACTCCTCAATACCCGAAGACCTTTATCCTCCTGAGAATGTCCCTGAGGTAAGTACTCCTACTGCACCTTTACATGCTAATGTTCTAGATTCGTCTACTGGTTCTGTGTTGTCTTTCAGACACAACCGTGGGAAACCACCAAACAAATACTCTCCATATGAGGAAGAAAGAAAGTCCAAGTACCCAATTGCAAATTATGTGTCTACTCAATGTCTGTCCAAACCTCTCAAGACTTTCACTCAAACACTATCCTCCTGCCATAATCTCAGTAGTGTTGAGAAGGAGTTATCTAATCCAAAGTGGGCTCAAACAATACAAGAAGAACTAGAAGCCTTAAAAGAAAAATAACACTTGGAAGTTGGTTCCATTATTGAAAGGAAAGAAGATAGTGGGATGCAAATGGGTGTTCTCTATAAAATACAAGGCTGATCGATCAATCGATCGATACAAGGTGAGACTCGTGGCGAAGGGTTTTACTTAAACGTATGGCGTAGACTATTTAGAAACATTCTCACCAGTAGCTAAACTGAATACTGTTAGAGTTTTGTTGTCTCTTGCAACAAATTTGGATTGGCCACTACACCAACTCGACGTGAATAATGCTTTCCTTCAAGGCGACCTTGACGATGAGGTATACATGGACATTCAGCCAGGATATATAGGATCCGTTGAGACCAAAATTGTTTGTAAATTGGAGAGGGCATTGTATGGACTAAAACAGTCACTACGAGCGTGGTTTGACTGATTTAGTTTAGTTATGAGGAAGTATGGCTATTGCTAAAGTAATTCTGACCATACTCTCTTCCCGAAACTCCGACAAAGCAAGGTGACAACATTAATCGTCTATGTGGATGACATGATAATTACGGGGGATGATGCTAAGGAGATCTCGAGGCTACAAGAAACAATTGTCTACTGAGTTTGAAATGAAGAACTTGGGAGGGCTTAAGTATTTTCTGGGAATAAAGGTGGCGAGGTCATAAAGGGGCATATTTCTCTCTCAATGGAAATATGTACTAGACTTATTGACGGAAATGAGATTAATAGAGTGCAAACCCGTGGATACGACGCCGATTGTGCAGAACCATAGGCTTGGGGAATATTCAGATCATGTGCCGACTGATAAGGTGAGGTATCAAAGACTAGTGGGAAAGCTCATTTACTTATCTCACACTCGCCCAGACATTGCTTACGCCTTAAGTGTAGTAAGCCAATTTATGCATACTCCTAGCGAAGACCATATGGATGCCGTAATTCGAATCCTCTGCTATCTAAAGTCATCCCCAGGAAGAGGATTAATGTTCTCCAAGAATGACCATCTGAATATTGAAGGGTACATGAATTTGGACTGGGCAGAGAATATCTTGGATAGAAAGTCTACCTCAAGCTACTTTACATTCATGGGAGGAAACTTAGTTACGTGGAGGAGTAAAAAGCAAAAGGTAGTGGCATTGTCCAGCACTGAAGCTGGGTTCCGAGGCATGGCAAAAGGATTGTGTGAGCTCCTTTGGCTTATAAGCTTGCTAACAGAGGTCGGTTTTCCTCTTGGTTCTGCAATGAATTTATTCTGTGATAACAAGGTTGCCATTGACATATCCCACAACCCAATTCAACACGATCGCACCAAGCATGTGGAGGTGGATCAACATTTCATCAAACAAAACCTGAAGAGAAGATCATTTAGTTTTCTTTCGCTAGGTCTGAAGATCAGTTGGCTGCTTACCAATGCAGTTTCCAGCAGAAGCTTCAATGACTCACTTGACAAGTTAGGCATTAGAGATATTTACACACCAACTTGAGGGGGAGTGTTGGCGTGAGTCATGTAATGCCAGCTATAGAAATCTTAGATATAGGAATCCCTTCAATCAAGGGTCAAACATCATTATAGCCATAGATACTATATAGACGAAGAATAACTTCCAAAAATAGTTTCTTGTATCTCTATATCTTGTACTCTGTTCTATGGAATAAAACATACTGAAAAATTACATTTGACATTCCTCTCTCGTACGGTGCTCATCTCTCTCTCTCTCTCTCTCTGTGATTTCGAACCCCAGGGCCTTCACAGTAGACCCTGTCTCTCTCTGATTTATTGTGGGTTTGGTGTTGTGTGCATTTGTGAGAGTTCTTTGCATTCTGAGTTGCCGATCGGTGGTAAGGCCCTTCTCCTTCTTTGCGTTTCATGAACAAACCCACATTCACTTCAAGTTAATTTTCACTCCCATGATATTTATGTGAAATGAATTTCATTTATGCAGTCCATGGGTTTTTGAGATTTTTCCTACGTTTTGTACGATTTTGGGTTATTGTTGAGAATCTCTCACTTCGGTAAGCTCATACTTTTAGGAAATGCCGAAAGTATGTTTCATTCTTAAACTTAGTCATTTTATTCTAGGATCCATTTTTAAGAGTATCTAGAATTGTTGTATAATTTTTGGGAAATGCCAAATTTTTGCATACTAGTACTAGCTCATAGTTGTATAATTTTTTTATTTATTTTAACGAATGACTAAGGAACCCTTGCGTTTGGTTTGTACTTTTTGGTCTAACATTCTCTATTATCTGTCTATGCTATTACTGTTCTGCTATTCAATGCAGAAGACTGGCTTTTATTATTGTTGCGGCTGCCATGCACTTTTTGGCATTTCCCAGATTTTGTGAGTCTTTTGTTCTCTTGGACTAGAAGAAGAATATTCTCATCATATGGCTTATTTAATATGGATACAATATTTAGATATGCTTGATCTACATAATATTTTTAGATATTGTTAGATCAAGGGAAAAGAATCTACGTACGTACACCTCAAAAATGTTTTCATGTACTACCAATAATGTTCACATTAAATATCATGTATTTCGTTTATTATTTCTTTGAACCGATCACGAATTGGATCAACACAATTGTATGCTAGCTACTATACGTACATCGATCCCAATGGCATGAATAATTTTATATATACTAGTGTAGATCAAACTCGATCTCATCGCAAACAATTATTATTATTTGCATGCACGTACCAATATTAATAAGTTGTAAATACAGGGAAGAAAATCGCCACAAAACTCATTTGCGATGGACAAATTTCATAGAAATAAGTAGTTGTTGTGGCACAAATTATCAATGTCCAATATATTTATATAATTAGGAGGGTGCTACATCCACCAATATTAAAGGGTAATGAATGGTGTACCGATAGTGTTAAGTTTTTTTTTAATCGTTTGTTTTGGTATTTGTTTAAAACAAATTAAAAAAATAAACTTAAAAAAAAATACTGTGTGTATTTTTGAGAGTATATAATTAAAAAAAAAAACTAGTCGGTACACTTTGTCAGTACCGTCATCAATGGGAGTATAATTTTCCATATAAATTATATATACCTTTGATGAGCAATAAAGATGTGAGGATAAATTGTAGCAAAAAGTATGGCATTGTACCAAAAAGTATGGTAGTTTTTTCTAAATTTGGGCAGGTCGCTATATAAAGAGAAGTATTATAGTCACAACAAACTTTTATAAAAATAAATTCACAAAATAACGTAACTTCATTATATGATACTTTAAAACTACTTTACAATAAAAATAATTTTACAATCTAACGTACAATATTTCAAGTCATGTAATTAGTTTGTGAGTTTACTTTTATATAATATTATGTACATACAAAAGTTCTATAATATTGATTCAATAGTAATATTACTATTAAACAATTTGAGAAGTAAGAACGAGAACAATTTATAGAGATTTACTTGAAAATGAGAAAGTGATGGAGTCTAGTAATTGATGGAGCTTTTCTGAGATGGCTAGCCGAATACTGAGTTGGGACACAGAATTGAGTCTGTTCTATTGCGATGGTACTCTCCTGTGTTGCTGTAGGTGCAGAAGCAATGTTTCTGATTTAGGTCACTTCTTTGTACGTGCCATGCATGTTTATTTCTGCACTACATCAAATTATTTTTTCCTTGAAAAATAAATTCATGTATTTGCTTTACAAGAGACTCCTTATAAATAATCCATACTATTTATCTAGCTTTAGGGTTTAGTTCATATGTTACTTATATCTTAAAGTTACATATACATATATTATATATAAGGGTCTCTAATATGAAGTATAGTTTGGGTATAATTCATTAGGATTAATTTTGTGCATTTTTTTTTTAATTTTTTGAAATATCTTTTCCGGCTATTATAATTCGCCGGAAATAGTTTTTAACACAAAACTTATTTCCGGCGATCATATATTGCAGGAAATACTCTTTACTGGCATTTTATGGTATTTCCGGCGATTATTTTTCGCCGCAAAAAGATTTCCCAGCGATTTAACTAAGCCGTTGGAATAGATCTCAGCATTAGCGGAGATTTATTCTATTTTTTGCGATGAATATTGCCAGCGATTTTCTCTCTTTTAGTGACAATATTAAATCGCTGGAATTAATATTTTCCAACGATTAACAACTGAATCGTATCTTACAATTGTGGCGATAAAAGGTACTTTTTGTGACGAATAAAAATCGTTGCGAAAGAAAATCTTTGCCAACGATTTTTGGCTTCCGTTGGAGTAGATCAAAAGTGGGGCTTTAATACTGGCGAACTTCCAGCGATTTATAAATCGCTAGGATAGGTGAGAGGCGGCGATTTTGTTGGTTTTGCCAGCAATAGTGAATCGCCGGTAAAGGTGATTTTCCTTGTAGTGAAAGCGTACGTACAAAAGTTCTATAATATTAATTCAATAGTAATATTACTATTAAACAATTTGAGACGTAAGAATGAGAACAATTTGTAGAGATTTACTTAAAAATGAGAAAGTGATGGAGTCTAGTATCCAAGATGGAGGAAAACTAAAAAAGCTTAAGGAATGTGTACAAAAAAATACAATGAGAATTGGTGTGAAAAGAAAATAAAGGCCTAAGCATACGTACAAAGAAAATGTAGTGAAAATTGGAGGGAAAAGAAAATAAAGGCCGAATGGGATAGGCGAAATTCTTTTTTTTCCTGTTGAACACGTCAACAACTTTGTTATCCTAAAGAGAAAAATGATGAGACATGTACCATTTTGTCCTCAGTTAATGCTTAGCTTAATGTTTCATTAATTTGTTATCCGAAAAAAAAAATTGAGGGATCATGTGCCACTTTTTTTAGTCGATTAACTGAATCTACTGATCATTTTATTTTCTTAAAGAGAAAATGTAGGAATCATGTTCCATTTCATTTACCTCAATGTCAATGAACTCATGCGTGCCATTTTTTTTTCTCAACTGTCAAACTCAATCCACTCATGATTATTTTGTTTTCTTAAAGAGAAATGGAGCAATTATGTGCAATTTCTTTTTTCTCCATGTTCGTTAACTCAATCCATATTTTCCTAAAATCTAGGTACTTAATGTTCACAAATCATTCATTCCAAGAGGTCAGAGGCAAGACATGCATTATTTTTTGAATCACTTTGAAAATTTAGCTTCATGTCTACTATATACATTATTTGTGCATCCTGTTTTTGTCTCCTCATAGTGTTCACTATATATAAAATTTATATCAATACGTGACACAATTACTATCTCAAATCATGTACAGTTAAAAAAGTCACAGTTAATTTACTTACTTTAGATAACGCTTAATTTCTGTATAGTTATTTAGTACATACCATTAAGCCATTGCAAAAAGCCTTTTAATCTAAATTCTGAAATGTTGAGAATCCTAATGGACAAAGCTCCATTTGTAGTTGAAAACAGTAGATTCATAATCGTCATTACAATGTCCATAAGAAGTTGAAATGAAACAACGACATGAAAAAAAATTGTAGTAGTACAATGGTACTCTAGCTTGCCTCAAACTCTACTTTTAACAGGACATTTCTTTTCCAAAATTAATGAGCGAGTGATCAACATATTTTTATTTTTTAAATAAATAAAAAGTTGCTCAAAATCAAAATAAATTCAGAAGATATAGTGACTTATAAAACTCCATTTTGTTGTTGAAAAAATGTATATTCACAATCGTCATTACAATTTCCATAAGAAAGATGAAATGAAACGACAGCAGAATTTAAAAAAATAAAATAAAGAAATCCTAGTTACATGTCCCACTACTACTCAATCGTATTTCTTGCACTTGACCCCCAACGTTGCTGGGTCTATTGGTAAGGACACCTATATAAGAAGATCCTCCATTAGAGGATCACGGTTGATCCATAAGAGCGCCTCTTTAAGTCAATCAAGATGATTGTTCTCCACTTCTTCGAGCTCTAGTTGGGGCCATAATTACTAAGAAAATGTACATACAAAAGTTCTATGATATTGATTCAATAGAGATATTAGTATTAAACAATTTGAGAAGTAAGAATGAGAACAAATTGAAGAGATTTACATGAAAATAAGAAAGTGATGGAGTGCAGTAGCCAAGATGGAGGAAGACTAAGAAAACTTAAGAAATACATACAAAAAAAATGCAGTGATAATTGTTGGGAAAAGAAAATAAAGGCCTAAGGATACGTACAAGCAAATATAGTAAGAATTGGAGGGAAAAGAAAATAAAGGCCAAATAGACATGGGCTGAATTCTTTTTTTTTTTTTGGTTGTACATGTCAACCACTTTGTTATCCTAAAGAGAAAATTAAGGAGTCATTTACCATTTTTTCCGCTGCCAGCCAAGGTTTTGAAATCCGCTCCGCTCTGGCAATCAAGTGGAAATGAAAGGTGAAATTAAACAACGACAGAAAAAAAATGGTTGAAGTATAATGGTACTCTGCCTGGCCTCCAGCTCTACATTATTAGGACATCTCATTTCCAAAATTAATGAGCATGTGATCAACAAATTTTTGCTTTTTAAATAAATAAAAAGTTTCTCAAAATTGAAAAAGATTAAAAAGATATAGTGACTCAGGCCTGGTTTCGATACCTATATGAGAATCTCATTTGGGCTGTACGACAAGTCTCATCTAGGTATCCAAATGGCCAGTTGGATGTTTTTATTTCATCTCTGCATTTTTAGCCTTCAATTGCATTTTGAAATTAATAATTGATATAAACAGTATAATGAACAGTACAAAACTGACATAAACATTGCAAAAACTGACATAAACAGTGCAATGAACCGTACAAAACTAACATAAATAGTAAAAAGTTATGTAAACAGTGCACTTTTTTTTTTCCATTCCATTCCGAGATCATTCTTCCTCTTTGTTCACGCCTCTTCCCTTTTACCAAAACCCACTATTTTAATTTTGCTAGAAATATAGAGTAATTTCGATTAGAAAAATATATTTTGAGGTATAAATTTATTTATGGTATATTTTTTAATTAATTATAAATATTAATTTTTATTAATATATTCATAACTATTAATCAATAATTATAAAATGATTTTCAATCATTGGTGGGATCCACACCTTTATCAAGTCTCAAAAAGTAAAAACTATCTCATCAAACCTAATTATCCAAACACACTCTTTTTTTACAGATAATCTCATCTCATCTTAACTAAAAAATTTCATTACTATTCAAAATATCTCATTTGAATTACGTAACAAAACGAGACCTTATAAAAGCTCTATTTTGTTGCTGAAAAGTAGTACATTCAAAATCGTCATTACAATTTGCATAAAATAGTTGAGAAGAAACAACGAAAGAAAATAAAAAGGTACAAATACAGTTATTGAATATTTATTTTTCAAGTTTGTTACAATCATTATATTGGAAAGTTCCATAAGAGAGTTTAATAAACTTAGGAGCATTACTTTTTCTTTTTTTGAAAAAAGCACATTTCGTGGAAAAAATTTTTCCCCATATTTTATTTTATTACAAAATTATTGTCATTAGTAGATATTCATCCTTTCAAATATGACGTGAGTCTACAATAGCAAAATCTACCATGTAATTGTTAAAAGGATAACTCTTTCACTTTGTTGAGCTAAAAGCTATTATTAATTTGTGGCTCCAACTATCATTCGTCATATTTTATTTATTTATTATTTTTTATCAATGGCCATAAATTTTGAAAAGAAAATGCCATTTTAAAAGTAGAACTAGAGGTAACCTAGTCCAGTTCAATCCGATCCAAAATTTATAAACCCTGGGATCAGACCGAATTTCTTTGATCCACAATTTGTGGGACCAAAACCGACCGGTACAGTTTTTGGTCCGATCTGGTCTAGTTGGTTTTTCTGGATCGGACTGAAAACTGTACATCCCTAAATGTAGTTCTAGCTTCTTAAGACCCATTTGATACAAATCATGCTACAAGAAAAATGGTCTTTTCCAGCGCTCAAAATCGCCACAAATACCCTTCAGAATCGCTACATTTGATCATTTGTGGCGATTTATAAATCGCTGCAGGTTCGCCACAATCCTAAAGCCATTTTTGATCAATTGCGGCGATTGGAAAAAATCGTCAGAAAACTGACAATTTTCGGCGATTTTAGTCTGTCGGAAATGTTCAAGAAATCGACAGAAATGGCCTTCCGATTTACCTTTAAAATCGCTGAAAACAACTATTTCCGGCGATATATCGCCACAAAAACATAATAAATCGCCGCAAATAACTTATTATTTTTTCAACGATTTAAAGTTATCGCCATTAGGAAGTATTTCCAGCGGGTAAGTTTCGCCGCAAAAAAATTTTTGTGGCGATTTGTGTCGCCGCAAATAAATTTCTGCTATGAAAAAAATATTTCCGGCGGTCAAAACTCGCCGCAAAAGATGTTTCACAAAATAAAAAAAAAAAATGCACAAAACAGTATAGAGAAAATATTATACACAGCCAAGTTTTGCAGGCTTCACAATTTTACCTTACACTATGAATTGCCCTAATATTCTTTTTACATGCTCAAAAAAAATCCAAAGTTTATAGTAACTTAAATAAAGAACCCAAGATCTATAGTAACTATACTTGTTGAAAGGGAAAAAATAGAGAAACGGACTCAATATTCCAGACGAATATACGACATTCAAATTGATTATAATGACAAAAACAAAGAAACAGGATAACCCAATTTAGTGCACATTAATTGAAAAAGGAAAAAAAGGACTTATTACGTGGCCTATGTTTCCATTGATGAAGATGTTACTACAATTGAGATATTTGTGAATAAAGCATGGCTCATGGGCATGCAGAAACTCCAATCCCTCAAGCACCTGCTTTGACCACTTCTTCAAGGCCTTAATGGAAACATGGCGATGCTTCTTCCTGTAATCCCTCAAGTTTCTGGATGTGCACACCTCAGTAATTGAGATCTTTTATTCGGCTGATTAAAAGACTATAACAACCATGATATGGCCTTTATCTCATTCGATTAGTAGTAAAACTTACAAAAACAAAAAACTTAAAATGGGCAATGTTCCCTTGGTGTCACTATGAAAAAAACAACACTAACTAATTGTAAGTAGTACATTACTGAATCCTCTTGCATAAACTATAAAGTGAAGGAAAACTTTGACAATCTAACCTTTTCATTAGCAGAAGCAGAAGTAGAAGATGCCCATCCATAGTCTGTTGACCAAGCCCATGCTTGTGGATCTCCATGTGCAACTCTGGTGCCTAAGAACAATAAACAATGGAATCAAATTAATAGCATGAAAAATCATGGCAAAAATCAATTGACACTTTGGTTTATGAGTTAAAGACTAGATTATTTGAAGTAGAAAGGATATTAGTAGGAGCAACGCAATCTCACACTCCACTGCACTTATGCATGGCCCAAAAACTAAAGAAGCACTAAATTATCTGCTAGATAATTAGTAGTACCGTACAAGCTCACAAAACTATATATAGTCCTTTTAATATTGCAACAATGCAATGTCATCATCTTAAAAAAAATTTGCCTTAACGAAAAAAATCATTTAAAAATGCAATGCAAGTCATTAGATTAAAATCATTTACAAGTAAGATAGCTAATTGATAATCCATTCAATCTTGAAACAGAGCAGGAACTAATATCACCCCCTCCCTTAAAAAAGGGCAACAAATACCTCAAGTTGCGCATTTTGTTTACCAGCAACAGGCCAAGGTAAACTTCTATTCAGCAACAAATACCTCATAATATTTAAAGTATGTGTTCAATGAAGTGAACCAAGTTGCTAATGAGGCAATATCTGTTCAACACTGAACTTAAAGTGAGTTGCAAAATCCATTCAGTAGCAATATTCAATCAGACAACATTAAAAAATAGACAAACAAGTAGTGCATAATAAGGGGTAGTATTAATACTACTCTGCCAAATCTTAAATTCAAAAGAAAACAAAACTAGAGATCCCTACAGCTATAGCAATGAATCCTAACCCAAAGAGAAGAAAAGATTATAATAAGGTTTATCATTATCAAAACTTGGGATATTTCTCAAAAAAAGATATTATTCTTAGAAAAATTTACATTTTAGAAACTTTATCTAATAAAGATGAAGAAAATAGAGAGAAAGAGGCAGACCCTGGAACAAATCCATAGAACTTCAACAAAAATATCCATGCAAACTATTTCCCAACACTTCATGATCAAGAAGCAAGAAAAGTTTCCCAGCTGGTGCAACATCGTTTATAGTATTTTACTTATCAAAAAAAGAAGCAAGAAACAATAACTATTTGGATAGAAATTTAAGAAATCTCTATTTACCAGATGTGAATACTAGTGAGTGAGGCATTATTCTTTAATGGAAGCACTAGGAACCAAGTGAAAAGTCATTTGGTTCTTAGTGACTATATGCAAGAGGCCTTAATCAGTATGGACTATGGAAACAAATGTCATTTTGATAAACTGGAACTTGCATCTTTAAAATCACTGAAAAGGAAAAGTGGGTGACACTATGATCATGTAAAATAAATGGGGCTCTTCTAGTAAGCAAAAGATGCTGGACAGGAAATCTTTAGAAAAGTTCTTAATTTTATAAACTAAACTTTCCACATCCAGATATCTTGTAAATAAACATCATTAAACTATTTGCATCCACCCACTGCAGAAAATTTTCCTGTCTGCCCAGTCAAAATATAAAGGACCACAAAATGGATGAAAAACTTCAGCCTGTTCATAATATTGCTAGATCGACAAGAAAATATCCATCAAAGGACGAAAAAGAAGTTTCAAATCCTACTAGACTTTAAGGCTCTAGTCTAAAACTTTGACTAGAGCCTTAAAAGAACAGAGTTAATGCATTTGACTTAAAAGAACAGAGTTTCATCATTATAATCTAGAATGAGCCTTCATCTAAGAAATTGAATGGTGTATTTTTCCATGATATGAAACAAAGGGAAGCCGAATAATTACTTGATTTTATTTCTTCAATAATTATTCAGTTCATATACTAACCAAGTCTAACAAAATATTAGACGTCTTAAAATCACGATAGATGAAAACTAATTTTGATAAGAAGTTTATTATATATGTCTCGATTTTTCAGTACTCTAGCATGTCATAAAATGATAGATGTAACTAAATGGAATTTACAAAGGAAAGGGAAAGAACAGGGGCTAATTAGAGGCTAGAAATTGGAATGCTACGCTTGAAAGCAAACTTTTTCTTTACAAGTTGGACTTCTAAATATAACTAGCCTTAACCAATAAAAAATCATAAATAGCTTCTTTTTGGGAAGTTATAAAATAACTACAAAAGAAAGAGTCCCGTGGGAAGTACCTTTACTCAATTAAGGAGACTTAGATATGGTAACCATCAAATGATATTGAAAACTAGGTAACATAAGTATCCTCTGCACAAGCTCAAATAAACATATACAACTTATGACACAAAAGAAAGATATGAAAATCAATTCAACTAAAAATAGTTCACTAGTTATGCATTATGAACAAATGTTACATAAAGCAAAACGAAATCATAAGGAATAAAATAATTCACTATTAAAATAATAAACAAAAAAGACATTAATTTGAGAGCAACAAAGACAATTCTAGATTTCCATCTTCATCGAAATTACAAAGAATATTTCACCTCAGGTGAGATACTTTTCATTTATATGATACTTTTCATTTATAAGAGGTCATGTGAAGATGTTTGTTTACTCTCAGGTTTCAAACCCTCAGGTACTTTTCTCTAATTAAAGTAAGGATGACTTGTTAGCATCAAATGCTCTAATTGTAGGGCACAAGAGATTTTAGCAAATTACAAGGAAAAATAATCCCTCTATTATTACAAAAGTATAAAATGAGAATGAGGAAGACCCAATAATTGCCTTCTTTATCCAAGAGTAAATCCCACATTTGAACCTTCCATCTATCCTCACCGAGGTACAGATCCAAGTGTAGCACGGTAGACATTTTAACCACCAAAATAAATATAATTCAGAATCAAAATTAATGAAACCCCAAATAAAATGTTCACACAGGTATTTAGTGAGAAAAGGGTGTTCCCTTTGGAAACCCATGAAGATTAAGTAGATTTGGAACAACATCAACAAATTAAAACCCAGATAAAGAAGAAAACTGCATCTAACTAACGCTTGGAGAGAGAATAACCTTGGGAAGATTAATACAAAAGCACTATATTGGTACTCGGGGGTGGAAGCTATTTGGCCACATCATCGTGGGTCTAGATGCTTGAAGAGCAGCGAATGAAATAGAAGATGAAGACTTAGAAGACCATAAAATGGCAAGAAGAAGATGATTTGGAAATAAGGGTTTGGAAATCTTACCTCGGGGAAGTTCGAATATGTCGCAGTGAGTGGAAGGAGAGACGGAGAGGGCAGAAACAGGGCCTTCCCCGGCGTGGGTTGTGCTCGAGGTGAGGTGGCGGTGGCGTGGTGGGGTTGCGGGCGACGGACTGTGCTTACCGGCCTGGGTTGTGCTCGAGAAGGAAGAGTTGGGGAGAGAGAAGGGGAGGGAGAGGGGGGCAGGGGGGAAAAGGCCTGGAGGGAAATGACAGGGGAACGAGCGGGATTTCAATTTTATCAGCTTTTTTCGGCGTCTCCATATCGCCGCAAATTACCACTTTCACAATCGCAACGATTTGGTAAGCGTCGCAAAAATTTTTTTAATATTCTGACGAATTTCTCGTCACAAAAATTAAAAAAGTCGCTATAAATAATTAATTTTGTATTTGCGGCGATTTTTTCCGTTGTAAAAATTATAAAAATCGCTGCAAAAGACTATTTTTCAACTTGAGGTAAAAAACACACGACGATGTGAAAAATCGCTGTAAATAGTGACTTTTTGCGGCGATTTTATTTGCAACAGACATAAAATCGCCGCAAAAAGCCTTATTTCTTGTAGTGTCATTTCATGCTTTAATCATGTCTTTGGTCTTTCCCTCGATATTCATCATCTAACACATTATTACAAATATTATTTTCAACATGCGTGACGTCCAGGTAGTGTCTTAAATTCAGTATTGACCAATATGGTAACTCAAAGAATATATTATTTCTTGTCCAATTCAACTTCTCTACTGTACGTTTTCTCTTATTTATTTTTTCAAATTGTACATTTATGACATTCATAATTTGTTCTAACAAATCATTACTAGACAATTCACGATGTGTTAATCTATACTCTTCTTTACCATTAAAAATAGCCTTCTTTTTTCTCCAAATATACCCTGGTTGTAAAAAGTGACGATGAACCATATAACAATGATTTCAATATTACATAGATTATGTCTCCTCAATACACTGGATATGCTTATTTTCCTCTGGTGCTCCATTCGAATAGGTTTTCATATGCAAGAAGATTATCTCAATGTTCATAATAATGTTGCATATAATTGAAAAGTTTGTAATACTGATGCATCAGATGTATCTACACATTCTTCCCACAACTGCTTCAACTCATCAATCAATGGTCTCAAATACACATCAATTTCATTTTGGGTGCCCTAGGTCCAAGAATAAGTAAGGTTATCATGAAGTACGAATATTTTATACACTTTCAATGAAGTAGGTTATACGACATAAGTATTATCAACAACATGCTGTGAGATGTACTAATGTTTTCGAATGGATTAAAATATTTGTTGCCAGTCCAAGTCGAACTTTGAGATTCTTGAGCAAACCATTGATGCGATTTTTCAAATTCTTTCCAAACCACAAAATCGGTTGGATGCCTCAAATTATTCTTTTTCTCTATGCCATCTCATATCCGCATCTGCCTTTTTTTTTATATAAATAATCTTTGCAATCTCGACTTCAATAGAAAATACCGTAACACCTTATGCAAAAAAAAAAAAAAAAATCATTGACAATCCATGTTGGCTTTTTTGCATATAAGACACTCTTGACTACTAGCATGCTTTTTCCAAAAAAGTACACAATCTTTTTTGCATGCATCTATCTTATCATAATTAAAACACAATACTCGCATTAATTGTCTTACCTCATATATAGTATGACTTTGACAACGTCTCTTCATCAGAAATTGCCTTTCTCAACAGGTCGATCAACATGTCAAAAGACTTATTACTCCAATTTTTAATTATCTTCAAATGGTGCAACCACACAATGAAAGTCAATTTTAAAAACTTCACACAATCTGAATAAAGTTGTTGTTGAGAATCTTCCCACAGTTATTCAAGATTTCCATTTCTCAATTTTGGCAATGCGGGATCTTGGTTAATGGAAGACTCTTCTACATTGACATCCATGAATGTTCCCATATAAATATCATATATCATTTCTTCAAGATCATCAACATTTTATGTCTAGTCATTCTCATTAGCATTGTCACAAACTTGATTTCTATTCTATGTTTAATCTTCTCCATGAAATATCTAATGCATGTAATTCTTATTAATTTTTTTAATGAATAGATGATCTTCCACAACATTTATAATCCTCTAATATCCATTCTTACACTTGACACATGGACACCTGATCTAATCCAGTTTGTCTGCATGACTAGGTACAATACTAATAAATTGATTTATCATTTCTATTTATGTTTTAGAAAATCTTTTAGTAAGATGCAACCACCTTTTGTCCATTTTGTTATACCTATTAAAATTTTAACAAACAAATCGAGTTCTAAAACTAAAAAGCATTGTTGAAAAGTATGTGTGAAAAATTACAAATTTACCATCTCTTAACAATTACATTATAATTTAGAAAAACCAATTTCATTATCCTGAAAAATAATACTGTTAAAAACTTTTTTTAAAGATAAGGTACGTTCTTTTTCTATTAAATAATAAATTCAAATCATCGTTTACATTTGTTAAAGCAAATGACAAAAGATCCTCAATTTAATTATTTCTTTACTAAAATATGAACCAAGTTCTCAATTGATTAAGATGATACTAGATAATGAAAAAAACATAATTGGACTCATATAAATAATTCTATCTCTATCAATTGACGTGAAGTAAGAACAATAAGTTATTGAATACAAACAATTATGGAAGAAATCATATCAAATAATAATATCACTAATATTCAATGAGGTTTCATATGCAACCTTAGTTAAGAATTTAGATAAACATGTTTACAAAAATAAATTCTAAAGTCAATTATTGCAAAAAGTCAATTATTAGACTATGACTAAAAATAATTATAACTTCACTCAAAATTATTATTTATGATGAAAGTGCAAGTAGTTGTCAATGCTCACACTACAATAGATGTGGGTTTTTCTAACAAAGTTTTGGCCAGAAATGGTGTATCGTCATTGGCCATTTTGCATCGTCATTGCTCGCCCCTTAATTATTGTCCCAATTGCCACTTTTACAGGCCATCCATCTATTGGTCACAATTAATCAAGTTTTTTCAACCATCAAGTTTATCCCAAACAGCCTTTGATCCAACCGTCGAAAATCAAGAGAGTACATCCCTCTGTTTTGGTCATAAAAACAGAGTTTTATCTACGAAAGTAGAATGCTAAAAGTGATATTTTTCTAAGGATGAGGTTGTCGTAATTAGTCATGTGTGACATTGTCTACTGGTCGAAAAATTCTTTTCATGCTGGAACCATTGGCCACTATGAATTTTTTCTAAAATTTTCAGTTGTAGAAACTGAGCAATGGCTGCAAGCTTCTAGGGTCAGAAACATACCTTTTCCATTGTATATACTCGCCAGTGGTGACCCTTTTGCAACAAAATTTGTCTAAAAAATGTTTTGTTTCTGGCATATTACTGTCGTCTTAATTATGCTATTTTCCACCAAGCTAGTAGATGCAATTAGCCCTAGATGTTGGTCTGAAACGTAATTCCTAGTTGATTGAGTTAATATTGTTCACACACACACATCACCAATACAAGATATAAAATGTAAACATGATTGAGTTAATATTGTTCACAAATATATTGTCCTTCAACACATGCAGGTAGTGTATCTTTGCAATACTTTTGGCCTATAACATTAAACTCTATTACTAGCATATTAAGTTACCCCATTAAACTAAAGCAATCTTGATGATGCTGACTTTAAAATGAAGCAATCTAAATCACCCCAATGACCCCATTAAGCTCTATTCACTCCCACTTAGATGCTGGTAACCTCACAATGACACTACAAATATCAAGATGAGTCACTTATGTGGAAGTGAATAATTACCTTTCCCATATATGTTGCTAATTAATCATTTCAAGGTGGTTCATTCCTTGCATAAGCTAGGCTAAGACATGCATCTAGACCAAGGTGGCATACCTGACTTCATATCATCTAATTTGATTACTATGTAGCATACCTGACTTCATATCACCTAGACCAAAAAAAGACTTCATGCATGATTCCTACAAAAACTATGTCAACTTCCTACAAAAATGCCATCCAGACTTCAGTAGATATATTGTAGTAAAATTATTAACGACGATTACAATCATTGCTAATTCTAGAATTGTCATTACAATTATTATTTTCTCATTTGATGGAAAACTTTCCTGCTTATGTGTTCACTATCAGTATAAACAACGGTAACAATTTTGGCTATTAAAAATGATATTAGCAATGAATTTAAAATTTTCTTCGCTGAGAATAAACATTTAGCTCTGAGTTTTATATCTTCAATAAAGGTTTACCTTTTGCGAAGGTAAATCGGGCCGTAAAAAGTCAATTATTAGAGTATAATTGACAAAAAAATTATAATTTCACTAAACTTTACTATTTATGACAAAGTACAACTCGTTGGCAATACTCTAACTCATTGGCAATACTCTGCTGTAATAAGATTATTAGCGACAATTACAATCGAGGTTGCTAATTCTAAAATTATTGTCTTAATTACTTTCTCATTTGATGTAAAATTTTCTCATTTATATATTTGCGACTAATATAAACGACGGTAACAATTTTGGCTGTTAAAAATTATATTAATGATGAATTTAATTTTTTCTTGATAAACCTATAGCTATGAATTTTATATCGTCACTAAAAATTTTGTCAGTAAAAATGATTTTTCTTGTAGTGCCAAATCATTTGCATTCTTGTACTTATAATCATAAACTACCATACTAGCTAGCGTTGGGATTGGATGCCTTTTTAAATGAAAATGGTTTTTTTTTGTGAGTGCCTACCTTTCTATGTATTTATAAGAAAAAATTTATTTATTATTATTTTTATCATTATCTTTTTAATATTTTTTGATTTAGTATTAAATAATAGATTTATAAGTACTGAAATATAATAAATAATTTTTAATTATTTAATACGATTTTATAAGAGAATAAGAGGATGATAATAAAAATGTAGTGTACAGTTTACTCATATATGCAGCTCCCTTTTTCCATAGACGCGGGAATTAAAGGAGATATTGATCATGATGCATGACCTGCCGCCGCAGCGCAAAAAGTTGCCCAATAACTATTAGCTGGTAGTACTCTTTTTCTGAACCTTTTAAGGTCAATAAATTAATTAACTATTTCTCTAATTTTTTTTTTAAGAAAGAAATTATAAAGGAATTCATATTATAAACATCATGAGAAACGTTTGCTTTTTGAGCTGGCTAGCTCTTGTATTTTCAATTGATCTACTCATGATCAATGTTATTTCCTCGATCCACAGATCAAAATATAAAAAGAATAACGGTTATAAACATGATGATGATGATCTGATCGATGATTAATATATATATATATATATATATATATAACCACAGAAAGCCATCATCGATCATATGTGTAATAATATTGCAAATATTCGATCTCTTCTTTCTTTCGTAAGGGCTTATATAATACCGTCGTCCGTCACTGCATGCATGATGATGATGATTGTGATCGTGCATGATCGCCGGCGCTACATGATCTGATCTCTACACATTGTATAAACCGGCACGAACAAATTGGAATATTATTGTCGGCCGTGGCATGATCACAAGAAATTAAGCGATCGATGGTCAATCGATGAAGCTGGGATCATCGATCGATACAGATGATGATGATGATATATGAACAGTTAAAAACAAAAACATAACCCAATTAATAATGTACATATTTAATCTACCCAACTTCGTGGCACCTCATGGGAGCACCGTTCACACTTTTTCTCAACCTTCCGACATCTTTGGCATTCACGAACAGGACCTCCAAATTCGAACAATAGTGTGCCACTGTTTCCTTCCCTTTCCACCACAACCACCATGGACCCTTGAATATTACCGTTTCTCTTATTAGGAAATCGAACCCTACCGTCCCTTTCTTTCTATCCCCTCTGATCTCTTCAACCACCGAGTCCTCCCATATCCAGTGCGCTCCGATCTTCCCAAGCGTTGCATTCAGGGACTTTGTTTCCTTCACGTCCATGCTGAAAGGCTCCACCGTTGAGCCCGCGAAAGCATAGTGTCTTTTGTAGAAGACAAAGACCTCCATTTCCTCGAAATCAAGTTTCAATACATCGTTCGGGTTATGAAAGGTGAGGCCGACCTCGTAAATGGCTGTCAACGTGGAGTTGGAGGTGTCGAATGTAGATAAAGATAGCGAGTCGACACGAAGAGTAGGATCTTGTGATTTGAAGGTGAACCACGCAAAGGTGGAGATAATCCCGCAAATGGTGATAAAGGAAATCAGCATGGCAATTAGGGATAGAACGTATTTGCCGATGCTCATGATGTTAGGAGTACCGTCGGGTGGCAAGTTTTGAAGCCGAGGATCGTTTTCATTGATGTTACATGGGTGCACTTTCCCTGCCTGTGGAGGTTTAATGGGTAGGAACATGCCGCTTGCAACCATGGTTTAATTAATTTTCTGCTCCGGGAGATCAAAGATCAGAAATATTATTCATATATCAAATATATATCGCATGTATATATGTATAGAAGGTCGACAGTGCTTTGCAAGCACGGACGTACGCAGATCAGGCGGCCATGCATGCATGCAGGAATATCGAAGATCAGGAAGATATGTGATCTAGGGAGAAAGAGCAGAAAGAGACAGAGAGAAAAGATTTACGCATGGAAACTTAACAGTGCATGAAATGATCATTAATGAAATATTATTAGGGCGTGAAGAAGAACGATTTCATGCACAGTAATATTCTCTCTCTCTTTCTCTCTCTCTCTCTAGATCTCTCAACATTACGTAGGTACAGCAATATTGTAGACGTTGGAGAATTAGTTGAGGGAGGCCGGTTTGACAAGGTAAAGAGAGAGGAGGCTATAGAATTATTCCCATCGATTAGGTGGATAAATTAGTTCATGCAACTGCATGCATGCTACGAACAGATCATCACGATAAACTTCCCGAAATGATCAGTATATACATGATCATCATGATATTATAAGTACGATTAAGTCGCCAAACCATAGAGAGCCCGTCGAGGTTACAGAAGTTTTCCGATTTATTTGCAAATTAAACGACATATGGTTAGTACTATATATATATTGTTTGAACTAATTAAACCTGATCGATCCCTCTGCACCCACCAAAACAAATTACCAGTACCCAAGTTCAAGATAAATATGATTAAATTAACAAGAAGTCACATGATCGATGATTTGTACGTTATCTATATATATATATATATACACTAGCGGTAGAGCTAGGTGGCGAGACACGTTTGTCCTATATTACTATAAAATAAATTGTTTAAAAATATAAACATCTAGTACTGTACAAGAAAAAAACTCAAATAAATGAGAATAATATAGCTTATTCAAGTTGCAACCTACAGTTACGTACATGGTGTACTACATGTATTTGACATGGTGTACTACAGTCTTATTGTATCATAATCTTGCTAGAGACTATAACATGATATTGGTTAATTAATAATACTAATATAAATAAAAAAATAAATTTTAATTTCTAATCATTTTAAATTAGTGGATAATATTGGCCGGAGATTGTACCAAAAAGATTTTGCTTAAGAAACAAGGCAACTCATCATTACTGATCATCATGATCATGTACATCGTACCTCATCACCACTACACCTGATCTCGATCATTAATGATGTTATCTTCCAATAAAAATTATGCTAAACATGTTGCATGTCTCACCCAAATCAAATTAATCAATACCCTCCATCCAATCAGAATCTCAACTTTTTTAATTTTTATTTCTTTGTTAATTAATTAATTAATTAGTTATATCGTTGAAGGCCAACCTTGTACTCAATATGCATGCCTTTAGATTATTAGATTAATTAATACGACTATATAATATTTAAGACTTGAGAGCTTTCAAGATCATTATCATAATTTTAAAATAACAATAATAATAATAATTTGAAAAAAAGTTAAAGGGTCAGTATCATCAAAATTAATAATAATTTATTAAAATTTGTTCATGTCAAGTCCAAACAAGATCCTTCACACAAATATAATCAAGAGAAAATCATGGTGAATGGTGACATTACTGCATGCATTGGTGTTGCATGCATTGGTGTGTGTGTATATATATATATATATATATATATAATTAAAGATATTTTTCCCAATTTGATTTTATATAATATTTTCTTACTTTTTATTCTATTCAGTTTTACCCAAAAAAAAAAAAAGAATTTGCTATTATTTATTAATAACAAGTAGTTAGATATTTTTTCAGATGAGAAATTGTAAAATATAGCAACATATATTATTTTTTTTTAGTGATTTTAATATTTTTTTTCCTCACTTTGTCTCTCTCCTCTAGCCCGATTCATCTCTACGGCACGTTCTCCTTCAGCCCAGCTCGGCGCCGGCCAGCCTCACTCCTACCACCGGCGAGTCTCCCTCACGCCGACGACCAACTTAGGCACCACCAATGTCCCCCACGAGCAGCCCTATCTCTCCCCCGCAGAAACACATCCGAAATGGATTTCTCTCATTTCTCTCAACCTACGACGCCGTACGCGGCCACCCAGCGTCACGACCACCACCGATGACTCCCCCTCACGCTGGCAACCAACCTAGCCACCACCGATGTCCCCCATGCGTAGCCCTCCCTCTCCCCCGCGAAAACCCAACCGAAATGAGTTTCACCCATTTGTGTCCAGTTGTGCAGCCGTACGCGGCCACCTAGGCCACCGCACCTCCACCACTTCACATCAGCGACAACCTTTACCAGACCTAGCCACCACGAACCTCCCTTTCCCTCTCTGTCACACACTGGCATTCGTACGCACACGACAACTCTCTCTCTCCCTCTCTTCAAACCAAAAAGAAACGAAGAAGAAAGAAAACAAATATGCGAAAATAAATCTGAAACGAAGAAAAAATCATACGGGGAAGAAAGGAAACGAAGAAGAAATATATTTTTGTTGTTGAGTCGTAGAAAGAAAACAAACATGCAAGAAAGAGAAAAAGAAAAACAAGATGCAGAAGTGAAATTAGAAGAATTTTGCATACCAACGGCGAGAAGAAGAATCCTCAAACAGCACAGGAGAATTTTTTTCTTCCTCCACTTGAGTCTGAAAGGTCTGCAGATGTTGGAAAACCACAAGACGTATTTGCACTCCATCCCTTCTATCAATAGGCTAGATATTTTTGACTGTCAGACCACAATACAATAATGCTAACCAGATGTTTGAGACTCAACGAAGACGTAAAATTGTGATCGAAATGAAGAAAATATCATGCAAAGGAACGACAGACGAAGAAGAAGACGCTGGACGCTAGACACTGCTCACTGTTTAAAACTGTTCATTACTATTCACGTTATATATGATTTTAAGATATAAGAAGATATATATATATATATATATATTATATTGAGTAATACTAGCTATAAGACTTAGGTATTATATAATAAGTCTTGCACAATTTTTTAGAAAGTGAGCGTCACTAAAAAGATAGTTTTTTTTCTTTTTCTTTTTCAGAGTAGAATTCATGTTTTTATAAAATATTTGTTTGAAACTTTTATTATAAAAATCATTATTATATTCTTATATATATATATATATATATATATATATATCACATTAATGATCCTCAGTATAGCTAGTATCAGGCTAGTCGTCACACTACTTATCTATCCCGTTAGTAATTTAAAGGGAATTAAATTAAGGAGAATTGGGTTAATTTATTAATTAATTATTATACTTGCCTTGCTCTTTGCAATGACTTTAATTGGCTACACTTTTGGAAATCTACTCATCATTGTTTGCACTGCAACCAAAAAAAAAAAAAAAAAAAAAGTTATAATCTTTGATAAAACTATATACGGTTCTACTAGGCCATGCATGTCATGATATATGATATATATAGATGCTTTAGTTAGAAAGAAATCTTATAAAATTAAATTATAAATTGATATGATTTGATATGATATATTACATTATAAAATTATTTTTATTATAACGTAAATCTAACGTATTATATAAAATCAGCTTGTGAATTTAATTACTTTTGTCAAATCTCTTTATAAATATATCACTTTTCGTGTGTATATATATATATATATATTAATAGAAGTGTCAAATCGTGTTAACGAGTCATATTCGTGTCGTGTCAAAATATGTACATTATATTTAATAGGTCAACACGAATACGATCCGTTAAGGATTTCGCATCAAAATCTTAAACCCTAACACAACACGATAAAATAATGAGTTGACACGATACGACACGTTTCAACCCGTTTACATTAATGGGTTGAACAAACATGACACGACACGATACGACCCGTTTAACCTAATTTATTTTATATAAATATTTAAATATAAATAATATCTATTAAAAAACTAACTACAAGTCTAAAATTACAATCCAAACAAATATGATCTACACACATTGTAAATATTCATTATTAGAATTACATCCTAAATATAATAAACAAAACACAGATGGTAGATATATTAATGTTACAATCCCAAATATGATGAAAACACAAATCTAAACAAATTTAGAACTTGAAGAATGAAATGAAGCGTCCTTATTGCCCTTGTTGTTCTCCAACTCCATCACCTGCTACCGAACTCATCTAACAACAAACAACAAGAACAGATGTAAATCATAGATGATCAAAGATTATATATATATATATATATATATATATATATATATGCATGCATGTAAAAGTCAAGACCTAAACAAATTGTATTTATATTCCTTTTGTTCTTCCCTTTAAATGCTGAAAGTGATCTTTTTATGACCCAACTTAAGGTTAATTATTCTTATATGGGCAATGCTATTCTTCATTCAAAAGTATGACCAACAGGCAACAACATTTAGTATTTTTCTGCTATTTTTTTCTCATAATTTATTTGTAAGCATGTGTTTTTGTATTATGTGTTCGAGAGACTATATTGGGTTGTAAATTTGTAATCATTATACATATCCTAAAAAAGACTTGGACCAACGGGACATTAAAGTAACTGTTGCAAGTCTACAAAGACTTTAGACTAGCAATAGTCTTTACACTCTTCAGACATGGATGTCCACTTGTTGCGAGTCTACAAAACGATGGATGATGCCATTTTACCATATTTCATTATTTTGTGCATTGCAGGACCAAATATAAGGAGCAATGGATGAATCAACATTTTAAATCTGTAAATGCTAACAACGTTTACAGTTGTTTCGAATCAATATCATATAGTTGTTGGAGACACAAGGAAATTCCCCCCAGACCAACATTTAAGTGCAAAGGAAATTCCCTTTTTTTTTTTTTTTTCTTTCTCAACAACCAAACAATAGCTAAATCCCGTAAATGTATTGAAAAATCTCGGATTGACTTACAATGGGCAACACGACGTGGGCGACGAGCAGCATGAGTCCATGACTCTGCGTGGGCAACGGAGTAAGTTTGAAGATTCGTGACTCTGCGTGGGCAAGGCGATCCGTGAGTCGTGACTCTGCATGGCGCCGTGGGCGAGGCCAAAAGGGACGGGTGGCGTGAGTTAGTGGGTTGATGTCAAGGGCCGAGGCCAAGAGGGGCGGCGAGTCACCGTGAAGAGAATTGGAGCTAGGGGTGCGATGTGGGATAGCAGTCGAGACTTAGGAAAGGAAGTGAAGAGAAGTTAAAACTAGAGGGGGGTGGTGTCGCTTAGAAGTGTTAGAGTTAGAGTTTTTTTAGTCTTAGGTCGAAGGGTATAAAGTTAAATTTCATTTCCTTAACGGGTTATAACGGGTTAACCTGTTAATGACCCGTTAAACAATCGTGTCTTAATGGGTCAATCTATTTTGACCCGAACTTGTTAAGCCTAAATTCTAATATGTTTTTATCGTATCGTGTTCGTATTGGGTTAATGAGTCGTGTCACATATGACCACCCATATATATATTCCTATCATTAACAAAAATTCACGTGTGACGTGCTCTTGCTCAGTACTGAAGAAAAAAAAATCTCACTCCAATGAATCTAGCTATGACCAACAAAAAAAAAAAAAAAACTATAACAAAACTTTCAAATAAAAACCCTAATTCAACTAGAATAACCTTATGTAAAAATATATATATATATATATTAGAAATATTATGCACATCAAATTTACTTTAAACTTATTTAAATATTAGAAATATTTTAGTCACAAATAAATTTTACAAAAATAATCAAAAATTGACGTGATAATATGGTATGTTAGATTGTAAAGTTATTTTTATTGTAAACTAAATTTAATGAATTGAAAAATTATATTCATCATCCTCACATACTACGCACCATATTTTTTTTTTTCTCTTATCAAATTTAATAGTATATAGATGATAAGTAGAAGAATTTAATTAATTTAAAAAGAATAAAATAAAAAAATATATATATAATATATAGTGTGTGAGAATAATGAGTACCAAACATCGTTCAAATATTCTTTCCATCTTTGCATTGATCTTGTAAAAATTATTATGTACATGTGCTTACCATTTTAATCTTGGATCTTGTAAAAATAATTATGTACCTCTGTTTAGCATTTTAATCTTGAGCTGCCCGAACCGAGAATAAATGCCGTCTGGGCAGGCTCCCCGGTCAACCAGGGCCGTTGGAATTGGACAACCTTTTGCATTGGCTGGAAAGTAGATAAAGAGAGAGAATGATAGTTACAGAATTGTGAATGTATAAATATTGTGTAATTATTTTTAAAAAATTAAATAAATATGATATATATAAATAATAATTTTTTAATAATAAATTTATTTTGTTTAAAATAATTATATAATATTTATATATTTTACGAGTGTATATAACATCCTTACAAAAAAAAACAAACACTTCCTAAAGATTTTTATCATATAATTATACGCAAAACAAGGGGAGCGCTAACTACTGCAACAACTGTAGCAGGCAATAGGCGCAATAGCAGGTGCTCGTTACGTAAATATTAATATATTTGGAGACGCCTTTGGAATTTAATGAAATAGTAGGGAAAATAAAAATAATAACAACAAAATTCAGTAAGCTGCTGGCTTTTATGCCCTCTGTATTTCGTTGTCAATTTTCAACCCGAGCTCGCACCTGAAGGAACTCGAAAGACAGTACCATCACCCAAACTCTCTCTCTTTCTCCCGCCAGCCATGAGTCTCTTCGGCCTGGGCAGGTATGGTTTTTTTGGGGAAAAAAACGAGTTTTTAAAAATTTTATTTTCCTCCGGAAATGTATGATTCTGTCTCTCTTTCGTTTATCTTGTGGGTGTTCTTTACTGTGTTCTTGGTTTTTTAACTTTTCCCAGAAGCAGGAAAATGGTACATGGGTTTGTGATGAGTTTTGACAGATCTGTTGTATTGGGTAGACCGCAAATTTAGTGATCGGATATCTTTTGGGGTTTATTGACTTCGATTCCGCATTTACTTGTCAATATACCTATGTGCATACCTATGGTGCTAATCTTTAATGGATTTCTACGTTGATTTGTGTGGTTCGAATGGCAAGTAAAGTGGCGTATATGCTATAAGCCTATAGGCATGCTGCATATGGGGGTTATAATAATTGATAAGTTGGTCATATTAGTGAGTTAGAGTTATGGTCATATCAGTGAGTTAGTGTTATGGGATGATATTGAACGATAAGCAAACACTCGAACATAAACAGCAGGCGGAATCATGTGGTCTTTCCAATTGCCAAAATTTTAATATAGAAAGGCACTTATTAACTGCAGAATTCATTTCTGGAAATAAGAATATATTAATGCAGCACACAAGTCAAATTTGACACTACAAACATAGTGGACATCGTGGAAATTAAATATGCTGCATTGACATCACACAGCTATTTTGAAAACCATAAAGAAATCACTTTGAGATCACAAGAATATAGAGAAAAATCTTGCAAGAGAACTCTATTAATGAAACTGAAGAAAAATATAAGCAACTACACACATAATATGTCTCATGCATGACCTTTATATAGGCTACATTTTGAAATCTAAAACTAACTTTACTGGTAAAAAATATCTAAAACTAACTCTAAAACAACTGATATTAAAACGTAAGAGCATGCTACTAATCTGAAAACTCATAACAGACTAAAAAGAGAACAGTCCAACTCAAAGCAATGACAAAAAACTAATACTCCTGATAGGAAAAAAAGCTTTTACCCACCGGATAGGAATTCCTAAATCGACTTCAATCCTCACATAAGCTACGTATATATCATTAATTAATAGCTATAGGTCCATTTTTCACTGTATATAATAAATGATAGGTTGATTTGTGTAAGCTAGTTTGCAAGCCTCATTGTATTATTATGTGCTGGTCGCACTTTTCAGTATATAACTTTTTGTCATGCATATACAAGCGCAGTTAACAGAAAGAGTACTAAAAGACAAGTAGATATTATAGTCTCATTACATATATGCTAGTTGATCGTTAAAAATTTCCAATATATAGTGCAAGTGACAAATTTGTCCTTGTAATATAATTACATTGACCTGTTTGTGGTAAACCTAAATGATTTGGATATGTAAATCAGAAAAAACACCTTTGCTATGAATCTTCTTGGGTGCAAACAATTTATAGGGAGCATCGAACTAGGGAAATTTCCCCTTGAATTACTTGGGGTGCACTTACGGGAAGTTCCTTCTTGAGGGCGTGTTCACTTTCTATCCTCCAGAGCATACGATGATTCTTTCACTAAATTACCTTTGTTAATCGATGGAGGAATTTAGCTAGGAAAAAAAAAAAAAAACACCTTTGCTAGACAAGGAAAGTAATTTTCTTTTGCTAACATATTGCATACGCATACCTTAAAGGAAGATAGCAACATATATACTTGGTCGGGGTCTCCATAGTCATATTTGGTGCTTATTCCTACATATATTTGGGAGCTTATCAGACATGACACCTGGAATCACGTTCGCCAGTGAGTCCATTTGTCATAGTTGTTATAAGGTATACAGCCTCTCTTACAACTATAATCTAGTTGACATAAACCATCATCATCTTTTTTTTTTTTATAATTAAACAAATTTTATTGATCAAAGAATAGGCAAAGTCATATACATAGTTCTAGAATGTGCCTTAAGCTACGTAGGCACATTATAGACAAGAAAATCATGTAGGTCCATGCCATTGAAATCAATAGCAATGGCCCAAGTACAAAGTGTTCTAAAGGAAAAAACTTCCAGCTCCTCCATTGAAGAAATGCCTTGTCTTCAAATGTCCTATCATTACATTCCTTCCATAAACACCACATAATGCATATACGGATCATCTTCCATATAGTTTTAATCTGTTGCATGCCTCTTAAATTTGTCCAGCTGACCAGCAATGACACCACTGTCTCCAACATAGCCCAAGACAAGTCTAATCTACTAAACACCTCATTCCATAATACCAGAGCGGTCTCAGAATGTAGTAGGAGATGGTTTACAAACTCTCCCCCTTCTCTACAATGATTACCCTTCGTTTCCTCAAGTTGTCAATGATTACCCTTCGTTTCCTCAAGTTGTCAATTGTGAAAATCTTCCCCAACGAAGTTGTCCACACAAAAGGCACTGCTTTGGGAGGCGCCTTATGTCTCCAAATCCTTCTCCACGAAAACTGAGTTTGGGGTTCTTGTATGAGAGTCTTGTAAAAAGAGCGAACCAAGAATATCCCTTTACCATTGGGTATCCACCACATTAAGTCTACCTGTTGAGTGCTTGGTAATATAGCATACAAAAGGCTGTAAAAATCTGCAAAGCTGCTCATTTTCCAGTCTTGTGCTGCTCTACTAAAGGTGATGTTCCAACGGATCTACCCCCCAGATATCTCCATAACTTCCGCCACTGATATATCTTTAGCACTAGCAATTTTGAACAGTGAAGGGAATATCTCTTGTAGAGTACTATTACCACACCAACTGTCTCTCCAAAATTTAATCCTTGAGCCCTCACCTGGAAGTAGTCTAGTGTGTCTACTCAAGACCTCTCATCCTCTTCGAATGTGTTTTCACAAACCCACTGCATAGGCCCCTTTACTTCGTTAGTACACCATCCCCCCCATAAATCTCCATATTTACTCTCAATCACCAATTTTCACAGGGCTTCTCGTGCCTTATGATATCTCCACAACCATTTGCCAAGTAATGCCCGATTGAAGGTCCTCATACTTCTTTTGCCCAAACCACCATTAGAAATAGGGTGACATATCGTCTCCCACTTGACTAAGTGAAACTTGAACTCCTCCCCCACTCCACTCCACAAAAAATCACGTTGGAGTTTCTCAATTCGAATCGCCACACTTGCAGGTATAGGAAACAAGGATAAAAAATATGTTGGTAAGTTAGATAAAATACTTTTTATCACGTAATCCTACCACCTTTTGGCAAATACATCATTTTCCATCCCGCTAGTCTCCGCTCTACTTTCTCAACCATTATGTCCCATATAGAAGATGAACCATCATCATCTTTCGGTACTATCGTGTAAGAACAGAGAAATATCAGCATGTTCTTGAAGTTTCTTTCAAATTATTATCTCTGGTTTATCTTCGCTAAAATAAATGTTAGTATTTGTGTTTCTCATCATCAAAACGATTTACTTTGGAGTTATAACTCATAGAAAATAAGTGCTAATGAAATTAGTAGTCTGTTATGCAAGTTTACTTTAAATGCAAACCTGTTGTAGATAACCGGTGATAAGCTGGAATTGTGTGTATCATGAAAAGGAGAATTGTTTGGTAGCTTGTTTGAAAATGATCTTTTTGTTTTTAGTCGTTTAAACAATTTAGTTGGTGGGATTTTTCAACATAGAAGATAACAGGTGTAGAATTCTGTGAAAAGGAAGTACAATTTCAGAACCTTGTCCAGCGTTTCTATGGTGTTTGTGTATCCGATGAAAAGGAGAACTATGTGGCTGCTTGCTTTTCTATAACCATGTGAAAGTGTGTATAAGTAACAGTTTTCTGTTACATATCATTGACTGTACTATGTAAACAAGTTTCTCTTGAGATTCAAGAGACTCATCCATGATGATTTGACCGTTTGCAATGAGACTTATGGGTATATTAATGAGAAAGAGTAATTTGATTCAAGTTGAAGGGGAAAAAGAGGGGGCATTAGGAGATTAAAAATATCATAAGTAGGATTGGTGAAGAAGACAAAATTAAAAAAAGTGAGAGTATGGACCTTATTGGCCAAAATGAAAAAAAGAAAAAAGAAAAAAGATTCATATAGCTGAGTGGAGAATTAGAAATTTGATGGGCTTGACGAAGTTTTATCTGACTGGGCCCAAGGCTTCTCTATGTGTGTGTTTTGTGCTGTGTGCATGTGAATATTGTGGTAGTAGTGTACCATAAATTCTGCTTAATACATCAGTCCTGCTGTCCCTTGTCGATGCCTTTTAAAACCTTGTCATGCATCTCTTTCACGGATATTCTTGCCTAACTAAATGTTCTACAAACAGAAACCAGAGGACATTCCGTCCAAAAAAGAGCGCACCCTCAGGGAGTAAGGTTGTTCCTCTTCTTAACTAGTGATGTTGGTTTCATCTATTTCTTGAAGGCTTGAAATTTGGCAAGATTTATTAATTCTTGTGGCCTGATTTATGATTTTTTTAATTTTTCCTTTTTTACCAATAGAGCTCATACTGATGGTAAATCTTGTCCTGCTTCATCTTTCATGTGAAACAATTACTCTCTCTCTCTCTCTCTCTCTCTCTCTCTCTAGGGTACATGAGAACACGGTCCCAATTAAGTTCCTGGAATCGTGTTGTTCAGATTTAAGGATGAAAGAATGAAATAATAAGTCTTTTAGATGGAAAGTCCCCGTTTGGATAATGAAAGTGTTTCATCTCATCTCATTTCACCATTACAACTTTTCCAAATTCTCACACAAAATATAATAAACAATACTTTTTCAAATCCCAAAATGATAACAATATTAAAAAATAATATTCTAACAATATTTTATTCAACTTTCATTTAAAACTATCTCATCTCATCTCACTATCCAAACCGCACCTTAGTCTAAATTGATTTGCTTGAATTTTGAAACTGAGTAGAGTGAAAGAAGATATGATTTGTTGGGTTTGAATTTAAATCTAGAGAGAACTAGGGAGTTGTGGATCATTGTGGGCAGTTTTCCTCCTAATCAGGATTTAGCACCATTATAATTGAATTTACTAGATTTCCTGGGAGTGTGTGCTATTGAGAAATTCCATGGAGCTGATAGAATGATTCTTTAGTCAGTCATTTGAAAATTGAAATAAATGTTCCTATGAATTTATAATTCTTCAAAGTATTGGGGTTATTCATGGAAGGTTGAATTATGCACTTGAAAGTAGGTCTTATATGCAAGAGTGAGTAGCTTTTGTAGTGGTGTCTGATTGTCACTTATTGGCCATTTTTCTTTATCCAGAAGTTTTCACTTACTAGACTCCAGTTTGATGCTCTTGATACTTTGTATTTAATTTGTTTTTTCTTCATTTTTCTGTATATGAAATAATAGTTAGTACTTTTTGAACTTAACAGTGAAGGTGCATTATTTTACTGGAACAACTAAAAATACCCATCTTTTGTATACATCCTGTATACTTGGATTGCACCTTCTGCAATTCTTAATGAAATTTTATTCTTATCTATTGGTAATGCAGGGGGCACAACTCAGAAAGCACATTGATGCCACCCTAGGCAGTGGAAATCTGCGGGAGGCAGTAAAACTTCCTACAGGGGAGGATTTAAATGAGTGGCTTGCTGTCAACAGTAATTATCCTCTCTCATGCATTTTAGAAAAGTAGCCTGTGAAAGTTTATGATCTTTTCTCTTTTGTTTTATTATCCTATACTTGTTAATCTTGAAGTTTAGTGCAATCTATGTAATGTTCTTTACTTAGCTATTGCTAATATAAATTTTACTGCAGCTTGAAATCCAAATCTTATTGTGATTTTTTTTTTAACTTCAGCTGTTGATTTCTTCAACCAAGTAAATTTGCTATTTGGTACCCTCACAGAGTTCTGTACCGAGGAGCATTGTCAAACGATGACCGCAGGCCCCAAGTATGGCATGATATCAAAAGCTGTCTCTTTTTCCCCCTCCCTTTCTGGCCGTGATATTTAGTTTTATGGAAGTGCAATAATGTAACTTTCCATTTATTTTTCGCCCCCATAGAATATTTGGGATATTTCTTATCTTAAAAAGAAAATCTCTCTCGTCCCAGGTTGAAACTTGGCATTTATGCCTATGTTTCAAATCACAGGATAGGATTGGTTCATGCGTTCTCACTTTAATAAGTTTTTTATATCATTCTTCCTGCAGTAAATTAAATTATTTTTCATGAATCACAGGATCTATAGGTTAGTTTACAGTTAAATCATTCTCATTTCCACTTTTCTACTAAAGTGCTTGTTATGATTTATGTTAATAAATTGGTTTTGACAGGTGTTCTTGTTATTGTGTTTGTTAATTATTGCAAATTAATGAGCATAATTGTTGTCAACAATTGATAATTTGTTTCTGCCCTCATAAAAAATGAAGGTTAGTTTTGAACTAATATTTATAGAGAAATACTTTAGCCACAAAAGAATTACACAAAAGTAATCTCACAAACTCACGTGTCTTGTTGTGGATTGTAAAGTTACTTTTATTGTAAGTAGATCTGACGGATCACATGAAGCCACCTCAATTTGTGGAATACTTTTGTAGGCTTTCTTTGTAACTGTAGCACTTCTCATATTTATATGTTTGTGTCTGGTTTAGGCTTTCATTGAGCTTGCAACTTCTACTTCTTTTCCCCTTAATGTGGACTGTAGTGAGTAAACTTACAAAGAGAGAGAGAGAGACTGCACTGAGTAATTCCTTAGATTTGGCTTACATGTCTAGCTCTTCCTTAGTTCTGTATCTCTGTTGTATTATGCAGGCGGTATTAATCTAACTCATTATTATTTTGGTTTTTATTTGTTCGATTTATTCCTTGAAGGTTCTCTTTGATACTGTTGTGGCTTCCTGCGCATATTAAATTATTTTTGGAAACTTGCTCTCTCTTCTTTCCTCTTCTTTTATTTTGTTTTTCTCTTTGGTTGGGGGTGGGGGAATTCTTATTTCTGCCTTCTTCAGAGTCGAATACGTTGGTAATCGATTTAAAAATTAAAATTGATCTTGCCCACTTTAAATAAATCCCAAGTCTTCAATTCTGCTTGTGTTTGTGTAGGCATAGATTTACAGTTCTAATATGCATATAATGTTTTTACAGATACGAGTATAGATGGGCAGATGGGGAAAAAATAAAGAAACCGATTGAGGTTTCTGCTCCAAAATATGTTGAGCTTTTAATGGACTGGATTGAAGGCCAGCTTGATAATGAATCCATCTTTCCTCAAAGGCTTGGTAACATCTATTGTCAGATTCTAGCCTTAATCTCAAATTTTTCCTTCAGTTTCCCATATTTAGTTGTCCGCTAAAATTTTTGTAGGGGCACCCTTTCCTCCCAATTTCAAGGATGTTGTGAAGACAATTTTCAAAAGATTGTTCCGCGTATATGCCCACATCTATCACACTCATTTTCAAAAAATTGTAAGCCTCAAGGAGGAGGCCCATCTAAATACATGCTTTAAGCATTTCATACTATTTACTTGTGTAAGTCCTCCATACCTCGATGACTTGATTTCTCCTTATTTTCATGTTTAGCATTTCATACTATTTCATGTATGGAAATTGCTGATTTAACATCAGCGTGGGCTTGACAAATATATTCTGTTGCTCTCTGTTTTTTGTTTCTATTTAACATTTTTAGAGTTGGCATAAATCTAATTGAAAGATTCTAGATAAGCCAGGAATCGAAGAGTAACCTTGCTAGCCTTATATTGTCTCATGCATATCTTTTACCCTCTTAATATCGGCTTTCTCACGAGGTTTTAAAAAATTTATCTCTTTCATTAAGTTAATCTACTCTACTTAACCAAAGAAATTAAAAAAAAAAAAAAAAAAGATCTACTCTATTAACCTCGTCACTGGACTATTTTTTATGCCTCTTTTGGGGCTTTGTATCCTGATGTTTGGGATGTCAACTTATAAAAACTCTGGCAGTAGAACGTGCCCAGCTGACTCAGTTGAATGCTATTACCATAGGTCCATAAGTCTTAAGGGATCGTTTGGAAAATTAGAATATCTCAGAATAACTATAAATAATAGTAAAATGGTTTGAATTAAAGATGTTTTATTGGGTTTTGGCCTTTGGGAAATGAGAGAAAAAGTTGAATAAAAATATTATAAAGTTAAAAAATTGTTTGAATATAGTTTTTTAATATTATTTTTGTTTTGAAATTTGAAAAAGTTGTATTGTTTTTTATGTTTTATTTGGAAGTTGGAAAAGTTGTATTGGGTTTTGTATTTGGATAATGAATAGATAATTGATTAGATGAAAAAGTTGAATATTTGAAATTGAAAATTGAAAATTGTTCTTCATGAGGGCCAAAGTCAAAGCTAGCATTAGTTTGTCAAAGATCTTCACCAGCCTAGAAATTAGATCCTATTCCCTTTCTGGGCTAGTCTCATTTTACACTAAAATATGGATTGGAAAATGTTAAGCATTTACTAATGGGAAAGCTTTATTTCGTTTGATCATGGTGATGCAAAATCATGTCTTTTGGTCATGAAAAACATGAACATACATCCCTAATCATGGACACAGAAGGTGGAGAAGAAGCCATTTCATTGTTTTCTCTATTTGGCTATGAAATGTGTTTAAACACCAAATATGTAACTTTTAAACATGTTCAATCTACATTGAAATACAATTTTTATGCGGTGCAAGAAATTCTCTCCTGTTTTTTGGACAAGAAAATAAATTATTAGTTGATTGTTTGTGATTCTGATTCTTGGCAGGAATTTGGGCTAATTGAAAGAAAGGAGCTGGCTCCACTTCAAGAGCTCATAGATTCCATCATTGTTCCTTACTAGATGGATTGGCTTATCTTTCGAAACATAACATATCAGGGAAACTTGATTGAACTAAATCAAATAAATACTGCTCAATGTATGACTTAAGGGTTTCTATCAAATGGATTTATATTTAAAGTTGATATGCTTGTGCTGTATGCCTGACTATTTTAAATTGGTTTGATGCCAACTTATATAGTCTTAAATCATCGTCAAACACTCAACTCTCAAGAGCAAATGCGCTGCCATTGGTGTTGGGAGGTTGCAGAAATGGCTGAAGGACAGGCAACTAGGTGAATATATATATATATATATATAAATTGTCTAGGTTCTCAGCTGGAAAAGCATTTCCTTTGATTTCTCAAACCGCCTGTGCAACTTTTCTCTATGTGGCGTGGCTGTTTTACAGAGGAGCGAGCACAACTTGAATTTGAGATCTGCTTTGAATTCTTTCATGTAAAATTTAACATCAGCCTCGGTGCTTATGGTCGGTAAAACTGGGTCCTGGTGATGCCTGGTCAACTTTTATTTTTAAGGTATTAAATTGTAGCATGCAGTTCCATACATTTGCTGGAATTTTTTACGGAACTCTAGTGTCTAGAGTAGAAGAAAAACAGACACATGAAATGGGTCTCACTGTATGTATTGAGCATTTAATGATGTCCGAACAATTTATTCGGACAACTAGAAATATTATTAGATCTACTTTATGCGTCTATCTCTCTTCCACTCAAATATTAGAATTCGACCAAAAACTCTAAAAGGGATCCAAATCCATTTTGGTAGATTACAGCACACAAGAAACTAAAGGAGATGAAGAGGAATACGATTCACGAGCAGAAACAATTTTTCAAATTGAATATTTAAATAGCAAAACTGACGTCTTTTTAGTCCAACCTTCAAATGGTAGTTCTCTTCCCATTACTGACAAAAGGTCAATCGATTCAACACCAGAGCCAACAAGAATAGACTATTCAATGCTGTGATTACCGATCAGAATTTCCTACAAGTTTCTTATCCGATTACTTTTTCACAATTTCGAGATAAGAGATCCGTATTGTGGCTTGCATGTGCTGTGATTATCTCTCTTTAAATTGTAAAAAATAACGAATGAAAAAAATAAATTGTAAGAAATCGTAATCAATGATTGCCATGCAAGGCACAGGACGCTTGTTCCCCATAGAGAAAAGCATCCAAAATCATGCCATTTACTGCATCATGCATCGTGAACAGAATTTCTTATGCTCTAAACATCAGTGGAGTGGAGATTCGAGAAGCCGGTTGTTCAAAACAAATAGCAACCCCTAGTGCATTTCATCGCTGTCCACTTTTAACAGAGCTAAGAATAATATGCCCATTCTTCTATCCAGACCAGAACCAACATAAATAAGTAGAATAAGATACCAGACTACAGCATATGGCTGCCACTACCAAATCATGCATCTTGAACAGCATATTGTGATCGATAAACCAAGACTTGTTTCTAATCTGAAAAATAGACTCAAAAGGAAAAGGACGCACATAGCATTTTATATATTTTTCATACACAAAAACATTGTTTTATTTTTACCAGCCAAAAAGAGCAGCAATTCTAGTTCTTTACATTGTTGGTGTACACATCCGACCGATATGCAAATAGAATAAAACAATTTCATACCCAGAAGATATCAACGTGACTCCTTTGATAAGACTGCAAACAACAGGGACTTAAGAAAGATTGTATACCCTACTCTAATCTCAGTCTAATCCATCCTGAACATCATGCAAACTCCCAAGTTCAGAATGCCTATATCGTGAAGCTGCAAAAGCATATGATCCCACAACTGCAACAAGGACACCAAGGACCAAAGAAAAGAGCTGGAAGTTTGCAAGCAACTCACCTCGGACCTCGCTATCTTTTGAGTGACAAGAAACCATGCTTTCCTTAATCTGACAACCTTCTGGCATCATCGGGCCATAGAGAGTAAAGGCAGTCTGATAGAACCAAAGACCTTGAAGAGTTATAGCAATGCCACTACACAAATCAACTGGGAAGCTTGTCGGTAGGAGGGCTCCAGTAAGCGTCGACATTATGCAAAGTCCTATCAGGAGAACAAGGAGAAGGTGGTAGTACCCTTCAAGTCCTTTATGGGTTGTTGAGTGAAAGTAGAATAGGAGATACTCTGCACAGAATGCTGTGGCAGCAATGAAACAAAGAACTCCTTCTGGCAAGGGAACAAGCCTAAACAAAGAGGAAACGTTAAAAATACAAAGAGGGCAATAAACCAAAAAAGGCATAAATACAGTTGATAAATATGGTCATCTGGTTTGAGTAAAATTTAGCAATGATATACAATAATAGGGTTATAATAACATGTGGTGAAACTCTTCAAGGAAAAGCATTTGTTAGTACTGGAAGCAATGGATTTTAAATGACAACCATCTGACTTCGTTTCGTTAAATGCATTAAGCGATATAGCGATTAAATTCAACCAATGTTTTAGAAAATATAATGAAAACAGCATGAAACATACGAAGGTTCAGTGAGGCAATGCTCAAGACAACAAATCTTGGCTCGAAGACTCAAACCTATCAGACCAAAGTCCCAGCGTGCAGCAAGAATCCATCAAATGCTCCATGACTCAAAGGCCTATCATTATTAAGGTTTGTTAACGTCCTTATTAGGGCCATATCATGCAGTGTGATCCAGATGGCTGGCCTTACTTGGTGGCTCTGATATTCTATGTAACAACCTAGGGAAGTGTTAACCACATCTACATTATAACCCCAAAAAGACTAGCCAATTTGAAGCTTCCCTAAAATCACTTATAAATACCAACTTCGCCTACTAAGGCCTCGTTTGTTTTCGCAAATGAGATGAGTTGAGATTAAAGTTAAAAGTTGAATAAAGTATTGTTAGAATATATTTTTTTTAATATCATTTTTATTTTGGAATTTGAAAAAGTTGGTTTATTTTATTTTGTGTGGAAATTTGAAAAATTTGTAATTATTAGATGAGATAAGTTGAGAGGAGTTGTGAAAACAAATAAGGCCTAAGTAGCCAATGTGGAACTTAACACCCATGACTAGTTTAATTTGACACCGATGACTAGTTTAATTTAACACCTATGACCAATTTTATAGCTTACCCTCTCTGAATTTTATTTAAAACCCAATGTGGGACTGCAATGTTACAAGTGTTTCCCAGATGTTTCTAAACAAAGAAAACCATCAGACAAATTGGAGATAATCCAAGGATTTCATGGAGACCATGACAACATCAGGAGGAGAGGCTACGTGAAATACCCATGCAAGCTCTCTAGTGAAACTGCCTTTTCAAATGTTTACAATTCCCCGTTAGTAACCTGCAATTTATGGAATTTACACAATTTATTTCGCATCTCCATCTTCCCACTTTGTGTAATCACATATTTCTTTTGGATTATATCAAGAAGAGACTAATGGCCTAAGGCTCTAAGTAGTACTGCATTTGATGGTCAGTGATTCAGAACCACTCTTATGAGAAATTTTGCTTTTGAGTGATGTGTTACCTTCAAAATTCAGACCTCCAACCTTAAATAAACATCCACAAAATTGACTGAAGCCACAGCATGATCCCTAAAGCAGTTCTCAATTACAAATCTGTAGTAAGCAATGTTGGTTTTCCAATGAGAGTTACCATATATCTATGGTCTACCACAGTTCTCATTACTTGTTATGACCACCAATAATTGGGAAGAAAACTCGAAATAATACATCTTTTTAATATGGAAATGAGCAGCAGCATCACTACACACTGTCATTTTAAGACATCAACTCCCAATACAATTTGTTTGTGTCTATCTATATCTCTATACTCTATCATTTTAAGACATCAACTCCCAATACAAAGTATATGCCGAGAATTGCACAAAGAAAAATAAAACAATGTTGTTGAAGTTAAGATATTATCTCAATTTTAAACTTCAAATCTGTTCTTTTCTGCTGTTTCACATCCTATCAACAAATGCAAAATCAAAACAGCAGACAAGGAAACCAGGCTGCTTTAACCGATAAAATACTGAAAATAGTCCTGATGAAGCTTAAGATGCTCTCGGGGGAAGGGGGAGGGGGGCGTTTCTCTATTCAATTACATGACACCTGTTAGTTTCAATGTGTTCCCCGGTTAACAAAAATTGAAAGCTGAATTGCAAAAAATAATTATTGATAGGAAACAATGGATCGTTGAAATTTCCAAAAGAAGTCGATGTCATTTTGAATGATTTAACGTCTAAAGAAATTTATCCAATTCCCCGTCTTCAATATCATCCATGATAAACTATCATTTTTTTCATTGCCTGAAAAACAGAGTAAAATGGTGGGGGAATAGACGTCTTAACACAGCTATGCATCAAAATAAAATTTTAGCAAAATGAAAATTTAAGTCGAGAAAGCTAAAATCATTTTAGCCTCGGCTTTTACTGTTTTACCAACCCCATGGAGTGTCTATACACCTATATGTGTATTTCTACAACTTCTCATGCACCAAAAAGCTTAGTACAACATACTACATACTTAAAAGAACATGACAATTCACGAGAAAAACCTATGGCTTACCTTGTTTTCTCAGAGAGCAGAGCAACCAAACCAAAGATGAAGAACATTAGGAGCATCCCAGAGTGCTCGAAATCATTCATGTGGGACGGGTTCAGGACCCCATTCACAAAAAACTTGAGGTGGGTCGAATACAAAAGCTCAATACACATATCAATAAAGGCACCGATTGCAATAAGATAAAGCTCCAAGTACTTAAGCCTTCCGTCAAAACCCGGTACGGGGTTCCAAACCCGAACCCTGAACGTTTTCGGGTTCGCCACGTATCGAACCACAGCGCTCCATATGTGCCACACCCCAACTAACAGAAACAGTGATCCTGGCAAAGCATGACCCTTGAAAGATCCCATCTTTTTTTTTTCTTTAGCGCGAATCTTTGCAACTCTGAGATGCAATCAGCTGAGCTTCTGAACGGTTCTTTTGTCAGGTTTCTGGGGCTTTTCTCTGTGTTCTTGAATGAGCCAAAAGTCTCTGATCTAGTAAGAGGAAGTTTTATTGTCCATACTTGAAATTGCCTTCATTTCTTCAATCTGTGGCATACATTCGTTGAATGCCTCCTGTTGCTGACTTTTTTTTCCCGGGCATAGTAGACTTTGTTTCTTTCTGAGAAGGCGTAGCAGATTTATACAAGACAGAAAATATAATGATTCTAGAAATTTGATGGGTTTCAGTCAGCCATGTTTCGCTGACTAGAAAACGAAGCAAAAAATTAAAAAAATATATGTATAAATACTTATTGGAATATTAAGAAACGAAAATTAAAGGATCTTTAGCAAACATTTCTGCCGATAATAACTTCTTTTAATTAAAAAAACTATGCAAAAAAAAAAAAAAAACTACAAAATTGTAAGCAAGAAAAACTAATATAAAAAACTGAAAGCCTGGAAACAACCTTTTAGAAGTTGAAAAATCAACAAAACATACAAACTACGAGTCTTCTCGAAAAGTTCAGAGACAGAAAAGAACGAACTTTTTTCTCTCTTTCAAACGTGAAACTAAAATAATTGAGCACTTTTTAACAGCAAGTGAAATGGGTATGCAGTAATAATGTAAAAAAAGATGACTAATACATTATACGTACTTACAAATACGCATCTGTATATAATTCCACTAATTCACTGCATATTAATTGTAAAATAACAGGAACAGAGATGTAAAGGTGCGTTAATGGCGGTGGTGGGATCTGAGACTGCGATCTCGAGGAAGAGCAATGATTATCGAAAAGTTTCTCTCTTTTTTTTATCTCTTTCCTTTTGGCCTGAGAACAACCCAACAACGAGGTGCAGTTATTCGACTGCGGATGAAAAAAAAAAGGAAATTGCCAAAAAATAAATGTGACGGCCATTCCAAGGCACATGCACAGATGACGCTCATCAAATAATGCAATACAAAAAGGGTTTGACCGATGGCGGTGGTTCATTTCCCTTGGTGGGTTGTGAATCAATTTTTGGTTAGAGAAGTTTGAAAGTAATAAGGTGGTACTGGTGGGTGTACCATAAAATATAGATTTAATTTTTTTTATTTTATAGATGAAATAAGATGAGATTGATTGAAGTTAAAAGTTGAATAAAATATTATTAAAATATATTTTTTAAATATTATTTTTATTTTAGAATTTGAAAAAGTTGAATTATTTATTTTATTTTGTATGAGAATTTAAAAAAGTTATAATGATTAGATGAGATTAGATGAGTTGATAAGAGTTTTGAAAATAAACGAAAATCCAAAGATCTAAAAATAAAAATTGAATTCCTTATTGTCACTATTTTTAATAAAAAAAAATTAATATTCATCATCTTATTAAAATTTAAATTGTCTAAATTTTAGACTAAAATTTAAAAATATATTATATATATATACACACACATAACTTATGAATTTATTTGATGGATATTGCATGTGGGTGGGCTTTTAAGCAATATTAAAATGCTTTTGTACTCTAATGTTTCATTTTCTTTCTTCTCTTTTTCAAAGAAAATGATTATATATTACTATTTTTCTTCCCCCTTAATGGAATGTCTGTTTGGATTTCCTTCTCTTTTTTTAAATATATCACACAAAAAGCAAATCAATTGGCACCTATTAATGCAGAAATTGCTTTGATATTGTCCAATAAAGTTTTATGATTGTTTGTTTGATGGGACACGTCCACCGGAGGATGAACATTCTAGCATTGATAAATGCATGCACGTATTTAACACTTTTCTACTCAATTATTGGATTAATCATATCTTTTATGAACAGTATTATTGGATATTTACAGATCTATTATTCACCCTTCATCTTTTATTTTATTTCTTTTTTGTATATATTTACAGATCTACTATTCACCTTAGATCTTATATAGTAGGTTTTAAATGCAAAATATATAAAAATCAAAAATAAATTTAGACAAAAAATTAATAATAAGAATAAAATAATATTTTATTATTATTTTAGCTCAAATATGCATAATCAAATATATAAGTTTTTCTTGAGTGACAAAGACAATCTCTAAATTATATAATTTTGCATTTACATATGGAGACACCAATGCCAATCAGGGGCGGACCTACGATGGTAGTTGGGGTGGGCTATCGCCCCCTAAAGTTTTTCAAAAATATGTTTTAGTATATGGTTTTATCAAAGATAACCTAATATAAAGATTATTTGCTCCCCCCAAAATATTTTTAAAAATCTCATTTAGTATTTAGTTGTCTATATTTCTTTTAGTTTTTTAATAATTACACATATTTTTTGTCATTAATAAAATCTCACATTTTCATTTTTTTTTTTTTACATCTCATAAGAGGCAATAAAATATCTTAGTATTTTTTTATAAGCTATTTGGTAAATTTACAATCTCATTTTTTTTTTATTTACACTTTTCCTTTTAAGTCTTCCACTAGCTAGCTTCTTTGGATATAGTTTTGTTAGTAAATGCATATATATTACCATCAAGTTAACAATTAGGAGTGAATGCAACAAATCTCGCATATCTAATTCTATTTATATTTTATCTTTGTTTACTTAATTTTTATCATTTGCTTCAAAAAATCTTACATGGCTATTTCTATCTTAATTTTTATCTTTCACTTGAGTCTGATGGAGCTCAATTGAGAGGTTTAGATGGGTGGTTTTAATAATTTAGTTTGTTCCTAGATAACAATCTTATATGGTTAATGTTTAATGTCGGTGACATGCTTTACTATCTTAAATGTCGGTTACTGTTCACCCATACATACGACACACTTTGTTAATCGCCCTCCCATGCACCAAATCCTAATTCAGCCCCTGATACCAATGCTCTAACCTTTTAATGTCATGCAGATAGCAATATTTGTCATAATTCTGCCATTTACCCAAAATCATGACATATAGCTCAATTATAGTCCAGACTTTGATAAAATTCATTAAGGTGCATTTAGATATTGAGTTGAGATGAAATAAGTTGAGATAGAAGTTGAATAAAATATTAATAAAATGTTATTTTTTAATATTATTATTGTTTTAAAATTTAAAAAATTTGAATTGTTTACTGTATTTTATGTGAGAATTTAAAAAAATTATAATAATGAGATGAGACAAAATAAAACACTTATTATATCTAATTGAAAAATTTTTTGTCTAAATTTAAAAAAAATTAAATAAAGAAAAATAAATATATAAAGTAAATAATAAAATATTTATTATTTATTTAAATAAATTTATACGCATCAATGAACGTCGAATTAGTGATAGAAAATTGAAGAGACTACTTCAAGTGAGACAAAATGCAATGCAACTATGCTATTGAGGGCTCGTTCGGTTATACAAACTATCTCATCTCATTTAATTATTATAATTTTTTCAAACTCTCACACAAAATACAATAAACGTTTCAATTTTTTCAAATCTCAAAATAAAAATTATATTTAACTTTCATCTCGTCTAATATGTGTAACCAAACGAGTCCTAACCCTTTTTACAAAGTTTTTTACCTTGCGTATTTGGATACGTTAAGGATTCGTTTGGTTATATAGATAAGATGAGATAAGAAATATATAAATAGTAGTGAGATAATTTGTAAATAATAGTGAAATAGTTTGAATTAAGATATTTTATGTAGTTTTAGAAAATGAGAGAGAAAAAATTGAATAAAAGTATTATAAAGTTAAAATATTATTATAATATAATTTTTTAAATATAATTTTTATTTTAAAATTTCAAGTAGTTTTTTAATTTTGTTTGAGATTTTGATAAAGTTGTAGTGATTAGGTATATTGGTATATTGTCTAAACAGAATATGTTTGCAATAATATTATAGATATTATTATAAAGCATAATCATAATTAGAATATGAAAGAAAAAGGTCTTACCACTGAGGGTGGTCGCTCAGTGGTCCATGAGTTTGGCAGGGGGCACTAAGTCTCAGGGTCGAATCCCACAATGGGAAGCGCTCAAGATTATTGTTGACCCATTGGCTCATGGATCATTGATGCCCTCGTGGGGTTGGGGTCAGACTATGGCTCAAGTTCAACTTGTAGGGAGCACCTGCGGTTCTCATGGCCTAGGCCCCTCCTGTCAGGCTTCCTAGCGGGTTGGGTGCTACTATAGTCACGTTCTGGTAGGGAAGTCATCTTTGGTCGCCCTCTCCAACCCTTTTTCGCCAAGAAAAAGAAAAAAATGAGAAAAATACTTATACACTATTTATGTAAACAATAATAAACAGAACAAAATTTTTTGTCGCATCTTGTAGATTTTTCTGTGCTCATATCAAAACTATTACAAAGGGTGATAAGAAACGCAGAAGAAGAAAATATGCTCTTAACTGCCATGTATTTTCTATTGATCGTATCTACCTTTTACAAAATAATCACACTATATTTGTAAAAGTAAATGATGTTACATATGGAATGTTTTGGTCACTATGAGCTGTGTACACGGTTGTACTTGTTATGATGCTTGATATGAGGCTTGATGTTTGCAATTCATCTCATAACTATTAATACTCCCTCTCAAGTTGGAGCATGAAGGTCTGTAATGCCCAACTTAGGTCTATAAGACAAACAATTCGCAACCCAAAGGTTTAGTAAAGAGATCAGTCTGTTGTTAGGAAATGGGTGAATAAGTGGGAGTAAGAAGACAGTATGAATATGGTCACGCACTAAGTGGCAATCAATCTCTATATGTTTGTGCGTTCATGAAAAACCAGATTGCGTGCAATGTGAATGGCAGCTTGATTGTTGTAGTGAAGTAGTGTAGGTTAAGGATGAGAGAATGTGAGATCAAGAAGAATAGATCGTAGCCATGTAATCTAACAAGAGATGTTGGCCATGACACGATATTCAACTTCAGCAGAAGAGCGAGAGATAGTGGATTGCTTCTTTGTACGCCAAGAGATAGGGCTATCTCCAAGTTTGACAACAAAGCCAGTGGTGGACAGTCGAGTCATAGGAAAACTGGCCCAATCAGAGTTGTAATAGGCAGATAACTGGAAACTGTAGGCTGAAGAGAAAAACAAGCCATAATCGGGAGTGGTCTTCAAATACCGAAGTAAACATAAGGCGGTTTGCTGATATGGCTCACGAGGAGCATGCATAAACTGGCTCAAAAGATTCACTGTGTAAGCAATATCTGGACGTGATATGGTCAAGTAGATGAGATGACCAACCAAGCGGCAATAGGAGGCTGGATTAACAAGAAGAGCACCATTAGTGTCATTGAGCTTAAGATGCTGCTCCATAGGAAAGTAAGCAGGGCGAGAACCAAGTTGACCAACATTAGAGATGATGTCCAAAATGTATTTGCGTTAGTTGAAAAAAATTCCAACAGGTGACCATGCTATTTCAATGCCAAGAAATTACTTCAGATTCCCTAGGTCTTTGATCTTGAAAGTAGTAGCCAAGTGGTTCTTGAGGGCAGTGATGGTGGGTAGGTCATTGCCAGTAACAAGAATGTCATCAACATAGATCAAGACGGCAGTGAACATGGTGCCCGTAGTCTTGGTGAAGATACTATGATTAGCATTAGATTGACAAAAACCTGCAAAGGTAAAAACATGAGATAGTTTAAAGTACCACTGACGAGAGGCTTGCTTAAGACCATATAAAGATTTGTACAAGTGGCAGAAACGCTTCTCCACCTGAGGAAAATAACCTATAGGTGGATGCATGTAAACTTCTTCATCAAGATCACCATGAAGATAGGCAGTGTGAACATCCAATTGGTGTAAAAACTAACTTTTAGATACAACTATAGCAAGAAGACAACGTAACAAGTTTAGCAACTGGAGCAAAAGTATCATGGTAATCCAAACCTTCTACCTGGGTGTAACCCTTAGCAACCAACCGAGCTTTGTGACTTTCAATGGATCCATCAACCCTAAGTTTGGTTTTGTAAACCCACTACAACTAATGCCTTTTTTGTTGGGAGAGAAAGGTTCAAGAGTCCATGTATAGTTGGCTTCTAAGGCTTTGATTTCATCAGCCATAACAGCCTGCCAGTGAGGAACAAGAACAGCTTGAGAATAAAAGTGAGGGTCATGAACATTTTTGGAAACAGAGGTAAGAAAAGCAAAGTGGTTAAGACTAAAAAAATGATAAGAGAGAAAATTAGATAAAGAATGAACTATACCTAAGAAAGTCTCTGGAGTGGGATTGGAAAGTGAAGACTCTAGGAGATCTGAGCAGATATAGTCTTGAAGGTAGGAAGGACGAATGATCTGGCGGTGTGGCCGAGATGAGGCAGGTCAATGGGTTGGGTTCAAGAGAGGGACTATCGGTGGGACTATCTGGGTTTGGGTTAAGAAAATGCTCTTGGGAATGAAATTCAGGGAAGATAGGGTTGGGGTCGATATGGATAGTAGGGATAGTGGGTGGGGTGTCTGTGAGGTTATAAGCTATAGGGTCAACATAAGGAAAGACAATCTCAACAAACCGAACATCACGTGAAGAAAAAATTTTCTTAGTTTCTATGTTATATACAAGATAGGTGGAGTGACTAAGAGAATGACTAAAAAAGATGCATAGGGAGGCACGTGGTGAAAATTTATCACAATGAACGTTCAAAGTATGTACATAGCATAGACAACCAAAAACACGAAGATGCTTATAAGTGGGGGCTTTATGAAAAAGAAATTCATATGGAGTTTTATGATGTAGAAAGACTGACGGGGTACGATTAATCAAATACATAGCAGTTAGGATACATTCACCCCAAAACGAGATAGGTATACAAGCTTGAAAACATAAACAACGAGCAACATTTAAGAGGTGATGATATTTTTGCTCGACAACACCATTTTGTTGAAGAGTTTCAACACAAGTGTGCTCATGAATTACACCATGATCAGAAAAGAATTTTTGCAAGTAATGAGATAAGAGTTCCTTACCATTATCTGTGCGAATTCGTTTTATGTCAAAATTGAAATAGGTTTTTATCATGGAAAAAAAATTGGTGGGACAGAAAAAAGTGTTTGATTTAAATTTCATGAGATAAATCCAAGTGACATGAGAATAATTGTCTACAATGGTAAAAAAATAATATGCACCAGAATGAGAGGATGTGGCATAGCCACCCCATATATCACAATAAATACGATCAAAAGGATTAACACTTTTATTTTCAACTAATGAAAAAGGTAAAAGAGTATTTTTAGCACGAATACAAATATCACAATGAGCATGTTTATTCAAATAACAGAGATCTTTTAGAGTACAAGGGATGGGTGACCTAAACGAAAATTTCATAATGGGTGAGTAGTAGAGTTAGTGTGTAAAGCAATGGGGCCCGGGGCTCGAAGGTTATAGAGACCTCCACGTTCCTCACCCATTACAATTAGCTTCCTCGTGTGTTGGTCTTGAAAAATACAAAGAGATGGAGTGAAAAAAGCAAGACAATATGAGGCTTTAGTAAGCTAGCTAACATAAATAAGATTGTATTTAAAACCAGGGACAAATAACACATTAGTGAGCTGAAAGAAGGGTGATAATTGAAAATTGCCCATGTGAGTGACTTGAGTTGTGGCCCTTGTGGGTAAAGTAAGAGACTGTGAGTGGGTTGTGACATGGGTAGCATGTGGCAAAAAATTCATAGAGGCCACATGAATTGAAGCACCCTTGTCAATAACCCAAGGCATAGAGGCCATAGAACCAGTGAGAGATAAAAGGCCAAAGGTACTAGAAAAACCATCCACACGACTTGGCTGAAGAAGACCTGTCAATTGGCGATATTGCTCAGTGGGATTACACTTGCAATGGAAGGAGAGGACACCGAAGATACTGCATTGGCTAAGACGGTTGGGGTAGTGGCAACGGCAGGCTTCTGCCTGGGCTTGGAGGTATTCCAATAGGCTGGGTACCCAATAATCTCATAGCAACTCTCAACCAAGTGACCTTCTTTTTCCGCATTTGATACATTTCTTGTTGTTTCTTGCTCTGTTGTGGGTCTGATTGGAAGAACGAGCAACAACCATGGTTGTGCTGTCGGGTGTGGGTAGGAGAGGGAGATGAAGGTGGCGTTGTGTCTCCTCTTGATGAACAGTAGCATAGGCTTTGGCGATGGAGGGTAGGGGGTCCATAGCTAGAATTTGACTCCTAATGTTGTTGAAGGAATTGTTGAGGCCCATGAGGAATTGAAATAAATGTTCTGTGTTTTCTCTTGCTGAGGCATTTTCTAGAGCATTACATGTACAAGAGCTAGGTTCTTGTAAAGTGTGCAATTATCCTAAAGCCCCTTGATGGTGTTGTAGTAGGCTATAATAGTCATGGAATCTTGATGGAGATTGACGAGATCACGCTTGAGGCGATACAACTGCGGGTGATTGCTTTAAGAGAATCGGTGGTCTAAGTCTTTCCATACTTCAGAAGAATTCTGACAATAGATCAAGTTTTGCCTTAGAGATTTGTCGATGGAGTTGAGTAACCAAGAAAGAACCATGTCGCAGCACCTCTCCCATAGTGTAGCTATGGAAGTATCTACAGGCTTTGTTAGAGTGTCATCAACGAAAATAAGTTTATTTTTGACGTTGAGAGCCATACGCATGGAACGTCGCCATGAGGAGTAATTATCGCCAGTGAGAAGTTCCGGAACCAATGTTGCTCTAGGATTGTCAATAGTGGTTAGGAAATAGGGTAAAGTGAGATCATAGATTAATTGGGATGGGTTTTGGGTGGGTGGTGCAGCCATGGTGAAAGAAAAAATATTTGCGGAAGAATGTTTGCGGAAGCGTTCAAAGATCCCAAAAAACAAGATGCTCTGATGCCATGATAAGAAACGTAGAAGAATAAAATATGCTCTTGACTGCCATGTTTTTTTCTATTGATTGTATCTACCTTTTATAGAATAATGACACTATATTTGTAAAAGTAAATGGTGCTACATATGGAATGTTTTGGTCACTATGAGCTATACATAGTTGTGCTTGTTATCATGCTTGATATGAGGTTCAATTTTTGTAATTCATCTCATAACTGTCAATAAAGGGCATGCAAGTTTTACATGTAATTGGATAACGATGTATTTACAATTTTTTTGTTATTTTTTTATAATTTAATTCAAATCATTCAATGTAATTGTACCATTTCATTAAAAATTAATTTCAATTTTATATGACTACCCTTTATTTTAAGTAGAGTTGTAAATTAGTTGTAAACTAATTACAAATTTATCATTTTTCGCAATTGTGGTTCTTTATTTTAAGAAGAGTTATAAATTCTAATGGTGTGTTTAGACATTTGGAAAACAAATTTAAATTTGAGTATTTATAATCCAAATTTATTGTTTGAAGTGTACATTAATTTGAGTTTGTATCAAAACTAAACAAGATTGTAACCTTTTTAAAATCGTGGATTTGAAATGATGGTTAATATATATATAATTCATATCTAAATTTAAATTATTTTATTAACCCGATAATCTTTGTTTCAATCAGTTATATCTGGACTGTTCTTCCCATTCTACCTAGGAAAAACCTACTCTACCTTCCCACTTTGACCGCTCCATTTGACCGATGGTCAAATTATTATTTTTTACTTAATGATTAAGAAAATAATTTTTAAGTGTATTGATGTATTTTTTTATTTTTTAAAAATATTAAAAAATATTAAAAAATATGAAAAAAAAAAAAGAAAAAAAAAAAGGTACCGCCCATCGGTAAGAGTAGAGCGGCATAGTAGCCCCACTCTTCTACCTAAGCGCTCATGTCGACTTTGCTCCCAATTATAATATGAGCTACTATGTCTAATAATTTTCACCTTTACATAATCTCTTGGGAGATATTCCACGCATATGGCAGTATAAATTTATTTGTTACGAATTTTTTTTTTATTAAAATAAATTTATTCTCTTTATAAATATTTATTTTCATCACAGATACTTGTTTTCTCTTAAAACATGAAATTCAAAAGTCAACTTCACAGGGAGAAAAAGCAAACAAATGGCACTTGGGATCGTTCGCCAACAGGAATTTTTTTTTTTTTTTTTTGTTTAGATCGTCTAGCCCCCGTTTTGGATGTTGAGTTGATTCACTTTTAATGAATTTCTTATCTTATCATTTAAAAGACATCATTAAAATTTAATTATTTTATTTTATATATTAATTTTTATAATATATCATCTATCAACTTATCTATTTTTTATATCATTTAAATATTTTTTTATTCTTTTTAAATATTTCATTTCTACCAATAAATTTTCAATATCCATATATATTTTTTTTATATTTACAATTTTTTTTATATACAATGTAAAATTACATGATGAACAATACCCGTTACATGTACTGGGTTACTATAGCTAATTATATTTTACAATTTCTTTTACATGATAGGATAGAACTCATTTTAAAAGCAATTCTTCAAATAATTTATATTTTTTTATAATACAAAAGTCATTGAGAGTGCTCTTATGAATATTAATAAATTGAGATGGTAGAATGAATTTTATGGGGCCCACTTAATATGAGTTTAGATGTATTAGATGTTAAGATGAGTTTAAATGTATTTATGAGAAGTTGAAAAATATTGTGAGTTCCACGTATAAAGAGATCTAGAGTTGAGATGAGTTGAGTGATTTGAGAGTTGAGTATTTGAATGTTATACTCAACTTAAAATTAGACTGATCTTAATTCAGTTTAAGGTCTCGTTTCGATGTTGAACTGAATTGAGATAAATTGAGTTTTTTATGAATAGTAGTGATTTGAGATGATAGAGTGAGTTTTGTGAAACCTACCTAAAATGAGTTTAGATGTGTTTGAATGTTAACATGAGTTTAGATGTATATATAAAAAGTTAAAAAATGTTGTGGGTCCCGCATGTAAAGAGGTGTTGAGTTGAAAAAAGTTGTAGGTCCCACTTGTAAAGAAGTTTTGAGTTGAGATGAGTTTATTGATTTAAGAATTTAGTATTTTAATGTTAAATTCAACTTAAAATTAAACTGAACTGAGTTGATCTTAATTTAGATGAGATTAGATAAGTTGAGATTAAATTTAAAAAAATTGAATAAAATATTGTTAGAATATTTTTTTTTTTATTTTGAGATTTGAAAAAGTTGAATTGTTTATTTTATTTCATGTGAGAATGTAAAAAAATTATAATGATGAGTTAGAAAATTTTAAAATTCTCAAAATTTTAAATTTTAATCTTGAAAACAAATCAGCCAATTTCAAACGGGATCTAACTATTATTTCGTTGTATACGGTGTTTTTATTTTTTATTTTATTTGTCCGGCAAACGAACGAAGATTTTGCGGGCTTGCTTTGGTCAGGTGATACCATGGCTTTAATCGGGAACCTCAATTACCATAAACTTGGTGGAGCTCTCGTACTATGATGGAATCAATATGTTTCATTGATATGAATATGCTATATAAGGTGACTTATATATAGAAGATCAAAGGCTATACAAGATATATTATTAAACAATGTGGAATTCTAAAACTAATACACTAACTATTCTAACCAAAAAAAAAAATTAAAATACAAATTAAATCTTGATATATTGAAAAGAAAAATTATATTCTTAAGTTAGTGTGCAGATCACACTTAATAAAGTATTTATATGTTATAATTTGAGTGATATAGATGATGTGCTCTACAAATCAGCTTAAGAATATAATAACTTCATTAAAAAATGAGTATCATCCATGTCGGCTGATATAATTACAATCATAGTTTATAATTAATGAGAATAGTTGTCAAAGTATTTCTCAAAGTATTTATTAAGATGTACAAGAAGGAGATTTTGAGAGAGGCATTTTTTGAATTTGGTAAAAATTATTTTGGTTTTTTTTTGTTGTTTTGATGAAGATTATTTTGATTTGATTGTTTTAGTAAAGATATTTGGATGGTGAGTTGAATTGAGATGAAATGATATGAGAGTCGAAAGTTAAATAAAATATTATTTGAATGTAGTTTTTTAATATTATTTTTATTTTAAAATTTGAAAAAGTTGAATTATTTATTATATTTTGTTTGAAAGTTTGAAAAAATTGTAATGATTAAATGAGATGTGATAAGTTGAAATAAACTCATTATCCAAACAAGCATAAGAGTAAATTGAGAAAATTTTCAACATTTTGTATTTCCAAACATATAAGAAAATGCTAACTTAAAAGGCAATAAATGTTTTAAATGGTAAATTTGGGAGTGTTTTTTTTTTTTCCTAAGCAACCTGGATATATTATAATTATGGGATACATAAATACATGAGTAAATGGTAGAGGGACTCCGACAAACACCATTTCTATACTAATGCAACACTATATAAAATCAAAAAGAAATGGGCCCTAGAAACAAATAAATGTTTCCTGCCATTCTCTGCTAAAAGGGAGCCACACAAAGTGGCAGTTTTTATACAATCTAAGAGTGAGATTGTAGTTCCATAATCATAGACTATGGTGATTGTATTTTGTCTTGAAGTGACTCTTGTGAAGTCCATTGCATCATCTTCACGACCTCGTGGCAAGATAAAACAACTCTTATAATAAAAAATTAGTTACAAAATTTGAATTTCAGCACATTATACGTCATCGTAAAAATCCACACTCTCCCAAAGGAGTACATGTGATTCTACGCTGGGGGCAAAAGTAAAAAAAGTAGAGCTCGTGGGTTATGGCTGAGAGAGACCGCCAAGGGACCAACGAGGAGGTAGTGATCGTCGGACGCCAATGGTTTGAATATTTTACTAAAATTCTTTACATATAAGAGTATCATAGCAAAATCTAGGAAAAAACTAAGGAAAACAATAACGGGGATATTGAGGTGAGATGAAACATTTCAACTTATCTCATATAATTTTATTACTATTCACAAACCATCTCACCTCGTATCATCTCATCTCACTATCCAAACGAGTCCAAAATAGACGGATTACAATTTGGACTAACTTCGATAAACTTTAGATGCCTATCTCTCTATAGCCACAACAGTCAGATTTGAATGATCAGATGGTGGTGAATCTGTTGGTCCGATGTATGTGGTGAGAAAAGCTCTTGGAAATGGTGGCGTGTGAGGCTCACATGCGGCGATTTTCGTGAAATTGCCACTTCTCTCCAAATGATTTGGGGCCTAGGAGCATTCTCGTGCCACGCGTCTCTTGGATATTGTTGAAAAACTGTATATATGTCTTTTTCGATCTTAAAAGAAACTAAACAACTAAGAAAATATAAGTAACTTTATAGACTAGATGGGTAATAGAGAATGAGAGTGAGATGGAGGAGTCATCCTCCTCCCCCTACTCTGACAAAAAAAACCAAATCTGGGAGTTAGGCCTAGTTTGGGTACTGAGGTCCTAAGAATAACTCACTACTATTCATTATTTTATTATTACTTTTCACTTACTTTTTACTACTACTAAATATTCTATCTTTATTTTTTCACTATTATTCACAGAATACCTCACTACCCAAACATAACCTTAAACGATCCTCTCTATCTCAAAGAAACATAAATGCAATGCACGTGTTATATTTTCTGAATATTCATAAATATTTTTTCAGCTTCCTTTTCAACTTTTAGGCTCCGTTTGGTTGTTAAACTCATCTGAGTTTAACTCAGTTCAGTCTAATTTTAAGTTAAGTCTAACATCTAAACACTCGGCTATTAAATTATTAAATTCATCTCAAGTCAAAACCTCTTTATACATGGGACCCATAACTTTTTTCAACTTTTCATAAATACATCTAAGAGCATCCTCAATGGATTAGACAAAACCTAAATCCATTGAGTATTTAACTATTAGAGCACAAAATGTGATCACAATGAATTAGCTAAGTTCCAAATAATTGGAATTTAGCTATAGTTATTTTCAAAAGAATTTTCAAATTTGAAAGTTACTGTACATACACCAAATACATATTTTATCAATTATTTATCTTTCTATTTCTTTCTATCACATATTTTATCACAATGGCTGAGTTCATGTGCACTAGTTCATGTGTTGGAGGGCTGGTTTTATGTATTGATATATTAATTTGAGTTAGTGATATATTAATTTAATTAGAATATGATTATTCTGATTACTAATTAATATATAATAGGTAGATTAGTAAATTATGATAAAATAAAATAAATTAATAATTAATATGTAAATATTTTTGAAATTATTAATTATTAATTACTATATAATAAATAAATAGATAATCCAATGTAGATATTTGATGTAAATAGCCAAAACTAAATTCATCTTATATTATTTTATTGTTATATAATGAAAAAATAGTTATTCCAATGTGGGGATTTATGTGAATGAAATAACCAAAAGTTAAATTTATCTTACATTTATAAAAAATGTCATTTAGCTTTGGTTAATCCATTGAGGATGCTCTAAACTCATATTAACATCCCAACACATTTTAAGTCATCTTAGGTGGACCCTACAAAACTCACTATACTATCTTAACTTATTACTATTCATAAAGAACTCAAGTCAGCTCAACATCTAAACACAATCTTAATTTTTAATTTCTTTATTTTTTAAACTTGAGTTTCTATTCCATGGTATTCAAGGATATGGAGTCATTGGGGTTCAAGATAAGAGATGGACTCATTTACTACATGGAGTATGTTTATGTTCCTAATGTGCCTAACTTGAGAAAGGAGATTCTTAAGGCAGGCTTGGATGTTGAGATGAGATGAGAATTTTGAGATTTTTATGAATAGTATTAAGATGAAAAAAGTTGAAATTTTTGAAATATGGATTTAGAAATGCAAGTGGGTCCCATTTAGATATGTTTGAATGTAAAGTGAGATGAGATTTTTGGAATTTTTATTGGGATTGTGGATCCCACCGAATCATCCTCCCGAGGCCTCTGTTTTCGGGATTGTCTCTTCTTTTCGTTGCCCTGCCCTTTCACCAAAACTTGGCATTTTCACCCCAAAGGTCAGAACGCCCCTCCTCCCTCAGCAGAAGCACCCCAATCGTGCAGCACCGAGACAACGCAGCGACGAAATTTCCAACAGGAGTTTCTCGAGAACCACTGCTCCACGACTTCGTCGAACCATCGGTAAGTTTCGCGGGCCTTCCCGGGGGTAATGGTTTCAACATTTTCATAGGTGGAGTTTAGGGTTTCATTTTCGATGGATTCAAGCACTGCTGGTTTGGCCCCTCTGATGAACGAACCTAGATTTGCAGTGATTTGTGCAGGGTAGGTTTCGTATCTGTGTCTTTAGAAATGGGCTGGGTTCGTCAATTATTTTTTCCCGAAATTTGTCTATGCTTCTTTGTTGTTGATGTTTTGATCACTTCAGTCCTCTACGTGCAGTAATCCGGACCTGTTTTAGGGTGTAAATTTCTGGGGATTTTCATCCCCATTTCAGCAGCTCGATGGGTCGATGTAAACATAATAACATCGTATCCATGAGGGTTCCTCTGTGTCGACGCCCGTAGCACCACCGTTAGTATGTTTGCCATGTCCTGGTTGTAATTTAGGGAGCGCTGAAATGTTCCTCACCTGTTATTCATACACATATGAATTACTTTAGTGCCAGTTCATGTGTCAATGCATTTACTTATAAGTACCCGCATACATTGGGGGAAATAATGTGAACCAGTTAATAGTAGGGCTTTGAGAGTTGAAGTACTTGTTCTTACAATAAAATGTAACAAAGGTGTAGGCTAGAGAACTGATAAAGTCTTTTTTATGGTTATTCACTCTACATTGTAGTTTAACGTATGAGGTGTTTTTATACCTGCCCTTTTCTGCTTTGTTTGCAAGAAATATGGAAAGTTGTAGTGGAGTGAGCAGTTCTAATAATCACCCTATGAGGCCAGAAGGTGGAGTGAGCCAGGGACGAATACCATTTTGTTATTGTGGCATTCCCTCCAAACTGCGGACGTCCGCCCAGCCCAACAGTTTTGGTCGGAGGTTTTTTAATTGTCGACATTATAAGGCTAAAAAGCAGTGTGGATTTTTCGAATGGCATGATCTTGCATGGAATCAACCGGATTGTTGTAAGCGCACCTTAGAGTTAGCAGAACGAAGGAACGAAAGGATCGCAGATGAACGTGCAAGAATAGAACATCAAAGATTCCAATCTATGAAGACCAAGTACAAATGTGCGTTGATAGGGTCTTGGGTTTTATTTATTGCTTTATTGGTTTGTTTTAAATTTTCCAAGGTTAATGATAATGTTGACCGTTTAATGTTGCACTAACGTCAAAACTTGTCCACTGACTATTGTAATTAATTTTTAGGATTACTTGTTTTGTTCTCTAGAATGTAGTGGTTGTCATCCATTTTTAGGATTACTTGTTTTGCACTAATGAAGAACATGCTCGATATTTACCACGTGATGTGCTCCCTTATACATTACGGTTAATAACCGAAGCAAACAACCAAATTTGTGTACAAATCAATTATAGACAATAACATAGTCAAATGCATTGTTTGCTTTTGGAATAAAATATTCGGATAATAAACGTGTATATATATATATATATCAAAATCACGATCATCCATGATCGTATACATAGAACGCTAGACGAAATAAACACATAAATTTAGGTCCCCACATTGATATTGACAGTACAATTAACAACAATTACAAGCAATGCGAAGCATTCATCCCCCATTCCGGTAAGCCCACATAGGAATCCCAATCCCATCCCTCTGTGCAGCCATCGCTCCGGCTGACTCATGAGACATGTCTACCACTTCTTCCGTCTCGTCCACATCCTCTCCCTCAGGCATATTTCCTCCATTGAACTGAAGCCCCAATGCATGCTGAATGTATTCATCATTCGGCGTCACCGTCTTAATCAGGTTGTGCAGAGTACAACATGCAGTCACAATCATCCCTTGCCTACTTGGGCGATATCGAGGCATCGCTTCCAATATCTGAAACCGGTTCTTCAGAAGCGCGAATGTGCACTCAATAACATTGCACAGCGAGGAATGACGAAAGTTAAAATAATCTTTATAACCCCGGAACTGGCGGGCACCATAACGATCAGATCGATGATACCTCTCTCGTGGATATGGCGGCATAAACTTCTCAATACAAGGAAATGCGGAATCGACGAGATAATAATATCCTGCAACACATGTCGATATACTGAGTTACATCTATACGGTCTTGCAAATGTCAAGGGAATGTATAATTGAATAAAGATATCTTACACTTGCGAGCAATAGCAAGTGTAACAGATCAAGGTACCTGGATCTGGCCATGGGAATCCATTCCGAGCTCGACTAAGGGCATCCAGAAAAACTCGTGCATCATGGGCTGTGCCTTCCCATCCAGTATACACATACGTGAACTTCATATCAAAGTCACATAAGCATAACACATTTTGTGCAATCCGATTATAACGATTTCTATATGCGTTGGCCCTACGAGCTGGTGCAGAAGCTGATATCATTGTGCCGTCCAACGCACCAAGACATTTCTACATTCAATTATATCAAAAGACACAACCAATTTATGTGTCTGTTAAATCACTATCAAAGATCAATATGCATTTCAAATAAAAAAAATTGAAATAAGCGGAATAATTCATTACCTCAAACCATGGATAATTATGATGGTTTCCCGCAGTGTACGGATGGACCCCATGAGTGTGTGTCGGCCTAATCACGGTCCGGCCTAGCTCATGTAGCGAGCGCATCACCGTCACAACGTGTCGGTTAATAGTTTCGCTAGAATGTTGGAAACGGTCCCCTACGATGCGTTGGCCCTGTGCATGGCCAACGAGTAGGCAAAAAATGCCTAATGATTCCTCCACTGAGACCCTCTCTGTAGGGTCCATAATTAATGACCCCCGTAGCAGGTCGCATACATACCGGAATGCAGGTACTTCCATTCGAAACATCTCTTTGCAACTCGCCGGGTTTCCATTCAACACCGCTTGAATATATTGGTCCCCCCGTAGACCTATATTGTGGTGGGGCATTGGAACCCGACGCCCCCAGCTCTGAGATGTTGAGTACATCACATTAATAAGGTTTACCTCCTGCATTGCCGCTTCATCTCCACTAGAGGGATATGTCCGCATAAACTCATCCGCCTCACTGTTATGAGAGATACTTGATGAAGTATCGTCTATCTCGCTGTTGGTCTCAATCGATCGGGTTTCCGCAGAGCTGGTTTCATGGTCCATTACTGCTTGAGATGGAAAGAAGAGTTCTTACATGTTATATTTGGACGATCCGTAATGGCGGGCACTATTATAAATGGTTTTTCCGTCTACCTGCTGTCATCCACTGCATAAAACATATTATGAAATATAGATGAGTTGCATAAACATTTTGTGCAAGGGTTTTGGGCTCGGGTATGGGTATAAAAAGATATCAGGCCCCAAATTCCCTACTCAGCCAACCAAATACAGTTGGAATCATTGGATGAGTATCTGTTTTTTCTACTCTAATTTTCTTGGAAAAGCTCGTCCGATGGAGTTCTAAAAATGGACAAGAATGTGTACCTTTCGTTGTGTGCAACGACCCAGGTTTAATCAAAGAGCTTCCTGTTCTTAGCTCATTTCATTCATTTAAAAGCAGAAACTCTCAAATCCAATTCAATCATGGCCCAATTGTCAAAAATTTGCAGCGGAAAAGGGTGTTTCTTGAGCAGTCAGGAGCTTCTTGCATAGTCATGCCATGCCATCTGTCACATGCATGGCACGGTGAGATTTCCAAGGGATGTTCTTTGCCTTTCCTTCATATAGGTGAGTGTGTTGCCAGGGAGCTAAGCAATGCAAAGATGAAGCCACTTGAAGCTGGGAGTAATGTTCGGATTGGGGTGCTTACAGATGCAACTTCAGTCGCTGCTTTTTACCAGGAAAAACTGCAAACTCAGGTATCCCCATCCCAACTTAACTTTTCCATTCCAACCATTCTAGCAAACAAATTATATGAGCTTTGCACGTTGGTTATATAATGAGCACATGAACTTGCAAAAATGAAATGAGTCAAAAAAAGTGATGGTCCAGCTAATGTCAAATCCACCGGGTCTTATTGGGTCACTCGATTGCCCTGGTCCGTTATCCTTCCACCGTCAAGAGCGTGGGGTTGTCGCTGCTCTGTGAAACCAGCCTGACGCTATGCCCCCATCCTCTAGGAAGTACGTGACCAAGAGGCCTTTGCTCAAAAACTTTCTTAAATCCAGCAAAGAGATTGAAATGATATGTAGGCACATCTATTTGAGCATTATAATGACATACACAATAACCATTAATATACTCAACGTACCATACACAATTACAACAATATCAAACAAGTTCATAAAGCCTAAAATCACCTCCTCAACAGTTTGTGAAATGTCAGAATGAAGGCTGAAATAAATCAAAGACATGCATGATTAAATTGATAAGAGGGTTAATAAGATAGTTGCTAAACCAACATGGTTAATAGCTCGAAAACCATTGTAGGATCAGGAGTGGCAAATGACAATCGGCGTCACCATCAAATTAGACTCCAAGCCCACTGACTTCTGCGTTCATCCGAGATTGAAACGAACGATCTCTGGACCCGAGTGCTCAATAAACGGTCAAAGGCCTTGTTAAATTGATCAAGAGGTAGGGTAGGTTGCACTTCTTCCAACAACCTCATACAATGCATCTGGAGATCAAAAGCTCCGTCCGACTCCATGCTAGTGCCAAAACCTTTACTTCGCTTCCTTGACCTGCTCGACTCCATGACCTCCTCAGCAGCCTTCCGTCTCGCTTCGTTACTACGTTTAATTTCATCAAGGGTTTCGCTCATTTGCTGATGAAGGGCATCGTTTTCAAATGGCAGCCCTCCCCTTTGTCGTCTGCGAGACCCGCTGGCATAGGAGGCGGAGAATGGTCTGTGTGAATGCAAGGGTTCTTGATCAATCACTGGTTGCCCAGAATTTTGCATATCCTTCTCAAGCAACCGCTCATCGTCACTATCTGGGGCAGGATCGGTCGATGCTCGCCCCATTGTCCCAGTGGCAACTGAACAACCAAAAATTGCGCAAAGCAGTTCATACTTTGGACATCCATGGGTCTTATAATGTTTCCACGATGAACGAACCTAACATAATCAATTTGTCATTAATTAGAATCACAATATGTATTCCAAAAGGAAAATGAACACAGTACAGCAGATATGGATCGTACCCTTATAGCATTTGCCCAGTGTTCCTCACTAGCAACTGGTGCCTTCCTCTCTGGGTCCCACCCCAAACCGGTTTGTTTCATAAGATCAGTAAACTCGCGTTGTCTTCTCTTGAGCCTCCCAATTTTCCCTTTCACTTGGTCACAATTGAATTTTTTTGGGCCAATAGCAGACAACCGCTCAGCAAGCCTCAGATTATCAGCGGTTGTAATCCTCCCTCCTCTCAATCTATCCATGAGGGTGTCTTCGTACAAGAGGTCAATGAGGACATCCTCAAACCCATCGCTCCATAAATCCCGATCACGTGGGGTTTCGATGGTATCATTGTCCATATGCTTCTAATATATTTTCAAAGGAGGGCGTTTTATATTGAAACCAAATAGGGGGCGCTGAAATGGCTTAGACCACATTTTTAGGGCAGTTTTCCTTTATGGACAGTTTTAAGTTTAGGGTAGAATGATCTAACACCCGAAAATCAGTTAACATGGAAATAATAAAAACATTTCATACTGATGCATGGGAAGATGTTGTGCGAACTATTGGTATATAAAAAACACTGAACATGAGCACATAAATCTGACAGTTTCATAAATTTTTAAACAAAAGTTGATCCCTCAAACTAATTTCATATATAAGGACACCAGGAATGTAGTTTATACATTGCAACCTATGTCTCAGCTTATACAGGCCAGATATGTTATTGTGTATAAAGCAGAAGGTCCAATACCTGTCGAGAGGATGAAGTCGTAGAAAGCCTCAAGTAATAACGCTACAAGAAGAAAACGAGACGGGAACTAGCCATTAAACAAACAATGAACTAAATAACCAGGTACAAAAGATCTACAGGCCGTGCCTAATTTATTCAAATGGTTATAAAAAAAATCAATCCAATTTGGACAGAGGATAGACTACTAATGACATGCAGTACAACTTTTATCATCTATTACTGCTCTTATGTGTTTGCTTGCCCAGCTGTTAACACCAGTTTTGGTACAAATAAAAGAATGAAAAAGAAAAGCATGGATGAAAGATCGTTCATGCTGAATTAGATGTTCAGTCAGAATTTTTATGAATCCATGCCATGATATTAACCACTTCATATATATATTATTTGTGATATCTTTTCTGCGAGGGAATGGTCAAAAGATTAGGTGTTTAAGCACAACATTTAGACAAAAACATTTACCTAATATATGTACAATATGGACAGTACGCATGACCTAAATTAGTATAACTGCATAAACAATATTGTATACGTGCCTAGCAGCTAACAAGTGAAAGATAGTTCCCTACGAGCTGTTGGATCAATGAGTGTTTTAAGTTCAATTTCTCAGAATTGAGCAAAATCAATTAAGCAAACGTGCATCCAGAAAAAAAAAACCCCTCTTAAAGATAACATGCATTCACCCGAAACGTACCAAATTAGACCCCTATAAATTCAAAGCTCTCCACCTCTAACCACAGAACAAAGGCACCTCTATTAAAATTTAAAAAAGTAAAGACACAACCATTTGACCTAAGACTTTGTACTGAACCAGAACATCAACAGGTTCTGTTTTGCAGTGATGTATTCAGAGGGCTGTAGTTCCATTTGTTTACAACTACCAACCTATTTTTCCCCTGCAATGAATTCCTTTAAAACACATGCGCAGAAGCACAATGACAGAGGAAATTTCACCAAAACTGCAAAAGATTCCCGTTTAACCCAGATCACAATGACTTCATCACAATCCCAGAATCCCAATCAGAGTACTGTTATCAATGGATAACATGCCTAACTCACAGTGTGTCTTTCTAAAGAAATCACAATCACACATTTACAATAGTTACACGGAAAACAAAACCGAACTAGGAATGACCATACCCCACTACGATCTTAGCAGCTAGTATATATATGATAATACGCTAGAATTAATTCCAGTATTTCATAATGTAGACGTAGAATGCATTCACCAAAACTTCTCAATATGGGTCGTTGCAGAGAAACTCACCTGGTACGACCGAGTCTTAGGACCCGTGGCGGTCCAGTTATGGAGGCAACGACGGGGAGATTTCTGGAATCCAGTGCGAGGGTTGATTCGCTTCATATGAGTGTCTTCCTCTCTATTTCCCGCTGCTCTTTTATACACCATTGTCCTCTATTCGATAAGACCCAACCGTATCATCCTCACGAGAAATCCTATTGCAACTGTTGCAATATTTGAAACGTCTGTTTTTGAGCAGCAGCGGTCAGCTCAGTGACCATTCACTCTACAGAACAGCCTTTGTTTAGGGCTTTGAGATTCGACTTGGTCAATGTCAACAATAGCCTGCTTGATTGACATGAAAATGTTCAGAGATTCGCACGGCCGTATGGGGCAGAGGGAAAGTAGGGGCTGTGAAGTTGCTTACCTCTGCAGAATCTGTGAGCTTCGTCGTAACCTCCTCCGCCAGAATGTGAGAAATCTCAGATCTTCGTGGGTCAGCACACTGGACGCCAATCGATTGGCATGATCTGATACAAGTATTTCTAGGGATTTTTCTTTAACGATGGCGTCATTCCAAACGCATATAAGGAATGGATTTGAGATTTTGCGATTGGGGGATTTCTGGGCGATTTTTCGAGGGCATTCGCACGAGAGGGAGAAGTCTGTTTTACGGGGCTAGTTTGTTTTGGGGATGGCGCAAGCCTTTCGTGGAGAAAGGAGAAGGGCACAGATGAACACTGGGGGGGGAGTAATGTGGGAGGGGGACAGACGCTGCTTTTCAGGCCTAATGTCATGTCTATAAACAGTATTGAGATGTTTTAAACAGTGAGAGAGATTTCTGAGTATTCTTAAAAGTGATTGTTTGGGAAATGTGTCTCATCTCAGTTTGAGATTTGGGATGAGATATCTGAGCGCCCAAACCTGCCCTTAATCACTTCCATCATAGTAAAGAGGGTGGACATTCGGGGTGGTTGAGGACCTACATTCGGGTGAAGCATTTTTTCTATTGGGAAGGCATCAAGAAGGCCGTGAAGAAGTTTGTAGCCGAATGTGATGTGTGCCAAAAGTCTAAGTATGAGACAAGACCTCCATCCGGGTTGTTGCAACCATTACCTATTCCTAATTAATTTGGGAAGACTTGAGCATGGATTTTGTTGAAGGGCTTCCAATTAGTGGCGGGTTTGAAGTGATCTTTGTTGTGGTTGATAGATTGAGCAAGTATGGGCATTTCATTCCACTTACTCACCCATACACGACCAAGAGTGTGGCCAAAGCTTTTATTGATCATGTAGTGAAGTTTCATGAGTTTCCCAAGAACATTGTCACGGATAGAGATAGAGTATTCATGAGTTCCTTTTGGAATGAATTGTTTGAGCTCCAAGGGAGCAAGTTGAAGGCGAGTTCATCCTACCACCCACAAACCGATGGGCAAACGGAAGTGGTTAATAGAACACTTGAACAATACTTGAGGTGTTTTTGCCATGAAGAGCAAAAGAAGTAGGGGGAGTACTTGTCTTGGGCTGAATATTGGTACAATACTTCATTCTATGCTTCCATACAACGAAGCCCATTTGAAGTAGTTTATGGAAGAACGTCACCAATATTGGTGAATTATGATAGGGTCACGGCCAAAAATGATGAAGTTGAAAAAGAATTGATCACTAGAGATGAGATCTTAGTGAAGGTAAAAAAAGAGCTTGCTAAAGCTTAACAAAAAATGAAAAAGTACTATGATGAAGGTAGAAGAATGGTTGCTTTTGAAGTGGGAGATTATGTGTATTTAAAATTGTAATCTTTTGGCCAAATGACCTTGAGAAATAAACTTAACTTGAAGTTGGCCAAGAAATACTATGGACCTTTCAAAGTGCTTGAGAGGTTGGGTGAAGTGGCTTATAGGTTGGAACTCCCTCCAACTTCCAAACTACACCCGGTTTTTCATGTAACCGTGCTCAAGAAAAGAATTGGTGACCCTAGGCTTATTGTGGAAGAGCTACCCAAATTTGATGATGAAGGGCGTATGCTCTTGCAACCAAAAGAGACTCTTAATTATAGGGTTATTTCAAGGGGAAGAAAGAGGCAAAGTGTGTGGCAAGTTTTGATCAAGTGGAGTAAAGCTCCAAGAGAAGAGGCTACTTGGGAAGATTATGATGATATAAGGGAAAGATTTTCCAAATTTATCCTTAAGGGCAAGGATATACTTAAAGAGAGGGGAATTTATAGTGTATGGCTCAAGTGTATAGAGCGTCGCCATGAGTGACAATTATCGCCGGTGAGAAGTTTCGGAACCAATGTTGCTCTAGGATTGTCAGTAGTGGTTAGGAAATATGGTAAAGTGAGATCACTGATTAATTGGGATGGGTTTTGGGTGGGTTGTGCAGCCATGGTGAAAGAAAAAATATTTGCAGAAGAGTGTTTGCGGAAGCGTTCAAAGATTTCGAAAAACAAGATACTTTGATGCCACGATAAGAAACGTTGAAGAATAAAATATGCTCTTGACTACCATGTTTTTTATATTGATTGTATCTACCTTTATAGAATAAATGACACTATATTTGTAAAAGTAAATAGTGCTACATATAGAATGTTTTGGTCACTATGAGCTGTACATAGTTGTGCTTGTTATGATACTTGATATGAGGCTTGATTTTTGTAATTCATCTCATAACTTTCAATAAAGGGCATGCATTATAGTTTGTACGTCGACTAGTGTACCCTTCCATGACATGCAAGTTTTACACGTAATTGGGTAACGATATATTTACAATTTTTTTGTTATTTTTTTATAATTTAATTTAAATCATTCAATGTAATTGTACCATTTCGTTAAAAATTAATTTCAATTTTATATGACTACCCTTTATTTTAAGCAGAGTTGTAAATTAGTTGTAAACTAATTGCAAATTTATCATTTTTCGCAATTGTGGTTCTTTATTTTAAGAAGAGTTATAAATTCTAATGGTGTGTTTAGACATTTGGAAAACAAATTTAAATTTGAGTATTTATAATCCAAATTTATTGCTTGAAGTGTACATTAATTTGAGTTTGTATCAAAACTAAACAAGATTGTAACTTTTTTAAAATCGTGGATTTGAAATGATGGTTAATATATATATAATTCATATCTAAATTTAAATTATTTTATTAACCTGATAATATTTGCTTCAGTCAGTTACATCTGGACTGTTCTTCCCATTCTAACTAGGAAAAACCTACTTTGTCTCCTCACTTTGACTGCTCCATTTGACCGTTGGTCAAATTTTTTTTACTTAATGATAAAGAAAATGATTTTAAGTGTATTAATATATTTTTTTATTTTTTAAAAATATTTAAATATATTAAAAAATGTGAAAAAAAAAGAAGAAAAAAAAAAGATACCGCCCAACAGGAAGAGTGGGGCTACTAAGCGCTCATGTCGACTTTGCTCCCAATGATAATATGAGCTACTATGTCTAATAATTTTCACCTTTACATAGTCGCTTGGGAGATATTCCATGCATATGGCAGTATAAATTTATTTGTTATGAAATTTTTTTTTATTAAAATAAATTTATTCTCTTTATAAATATTTATTTTCATCACAAATACTTGTTTTCTCTTCAAACATGAAATTCAAAAGTCAACTTCACAGGGCGAAAAAGCAAACAAATGGCACTTGGGATCGTTTGCCAACAGGAACTTTTTTATGTTTAGATGTACTTGCGTGCGTTGGATGTCTAGCCCCCCCGTTTTAGATGTTGAGTTGATTCACTTTTAATGAATTTTTTATCTTATCATTTAAAATATATTATTAAAATTTAATTTTTTTATTTTATATATTAATTTTTATAATATATCATCGATCAATTTATTTATTTTTTTATATCATTTAAATATTTTTTTTACTTTTGTTAAATATTTCATTTCTACCAATAAATTTTTAATATTCATATATATATATTTTTTTTATTTACAATTTTTTTTATATACAATGTAAAATTACATGATGAACAGTATCCATTACATATAGCGGATTACTATAGCTAATTGTATTTTACAATTCCTTTTACATAATAGGATAGAACTCCTTTTCAGAGCAATTCTTTAAATAATTTACATTTTTTTATAATACAAAAGTCATTGAGAGTACTCTTATGAATAATAGTAAATTGAGATGGTAGAGTGAGTTTTATGAATGCCACTTAATATGAGTTTAGATGTATTAGATGTTAAGATGAGTTTAAATGTATTTATGAGAAGTTGAAAAAGGTTGCGAGTCTCACGTGTAAAGAGATCTTGAGTTGAGATGAGTTTAGTGATTTAAGAGTTGAGTATTTAAATGTTAGACTCAACTTAAAATTAGATGTTAAGCTGAATTGAGATAAATTGAGTTTTTTATAAATAGTAATGAGTTGAGATGATGGAGTGAGTTTTGTAGAATCCACCTAAGATGAGTTTAGATGTGTTTAGATGTTAAGATGAGTTTAGATGTATTTATGAGAAGTTAAAAAATGTTGTGGATCCTGCATGTAAAAAGGTGTTGAGTTGAAAAAAGTTGTGGGTCTCACTTGTAAATAGGTTTTGAATTGAGATGAGTTTAGTGATTTGAGAATTTAATATTTGGATGTTAAATTCAACTTAAAATTAAACTGAACATCTTAATTGAGATGAAATTAGATAAGTTGAGATTAAACTTAAAAAAAATGAATAAAATATTGTTATAATATTTTTTTTTAATATTTTTTTTTTATTTTGAGATTTGAAAAAGTTGAATTGTTTATTTTATTTCATGTGAGAATGTGAAAAAATTATAATGATGAGTTAGAAAATTTTAAAATTCTCAAAATTTTAAATTTTAATCTTGAAAACAAATCAGCCAATTTCAAACGGGATCTAACTATTATTTCGTTGTATACGGTGTTTTTATTTTTTATTTTATTTGTCCGGCAAACGAACGAAGATGTTGCGGGCTTGCTTTGGTCAGGTGATACCATGGCTTTAATCGGGAACCTCAATTACCATAAACTTGGTGGAGCTCTCGTACTATGATGGAATCAATATGTTTCATTGATATGAATATGCTATATAAGGTGACTTATATATAGAAGATCAAAGGCTATACAAGATATATTATTAAACAATGTGGAATTCTAAAACTAATACACTAACTATTCTAACCAAAAAAAAAAATTAAAATACAAATTAAATCTTGATATATTGAAAAGAAAAATTATATTCTTAAGTTAGTGTGCAGATCACACTTAATAAAGTATTTATACGTTATAATTTGAGTGATATAGATGATGTGCTCTACAAATCAGCTTAAGAATATAATAACTTCATTAAAAAATGAGTATCATCCATGCCGGCTGATATAATTACAATCATACTTTATAATTAATGAGAATAGTTGTCAAAGTATTTCTCAAAATATTTATTAAGATGTACAAGAAGGAGATTTTGAGAGAGGCATTTTTTGAATTTGGTAAAAATTATTTTGGTTTTTTTTTGTTGTTTTGATGAAGATTATTTTGATTTGATTGTTTTAGTAAAGATATTTGGATGGTGAGTTGAATTGAGATGAAATGATATGAGAGTCGAAAGTTAAATAAAATATTATTTGAATGTAGTTTTTTAATATTATTTTTATTTTGAAATTTGAAAAAGTTGAATTATTTATTATATTTTGTTTGAAAGTTTGAAAAAATTGTAATGATTAAATGAGATGAGATAAGTTGAAATAAACTCATTATCCAAACAAGCATAAGAGTAAATTGAGAAAATTTTCAACATTTTGTATTTCCAAACATATAAGAAAATGCTAACTTAAAAGGCAATAAATGTTTTAAATGGTAAATTTGGGAGTGTTTTTTTTTTTTCCTAAGCAACCTGGATATATTATAATTATGGGATACATAAATACATGAGTAAATGGTAGAGGGACTCCGACAAACACCATTTCTATACTAATGCAACACTATATAAAAACAAAAAGAAATGGGTAAATGTTTCCTACCATTCTCTGCTAAAAGAGAGCCACACAAAGTGGCAGTTTTTATACAATCTAAGAGTGAGATTGTAGTTCCATGATCATAGGCTATGGTGATTGTATTTTGTCTTAAAGTGACTCTTGGGAAGCCCATTGCATCATCTTCACGACCCCGTGGCTAGATAAAACAACTCTTATAATAAAAAACTAGTTACAAAATTCGAATTTCAGCACATTATACGTCATCGTAAAAATCCACACTCTCCCAAAAGAGTACATGTGATTCTACGCTGGGGCCCAAAGTAAAAAAAGTAGAGCTCGTGGGTAATGGCTGAGAGAGACCGCCAAGGGACCAACGAGGAGGTAGTGATTGTCGGACGCCAATGGTTTGAATATTTTACTAAAACTCTTTACATATAAGAGTATCCTAGCAAAATCTAGGAAAAAACTAAGGAAAACAATAACGGGGATATTGAGGTGAGATGAAACATTTCAACTTATCTCATATAATTTCATTACTATTCACAAACCATCTCACCTCGTATCATCTCATCTCACTATCCAAATGAGTCCAAAATAGACGGATTACAGTTTGGACTAACTTCGATAAACTTTAGATGCCTATCTCTCTGTAGCCACAACAGTCAGATTTGAATGATCAGATGGTGGTGAATCCGTTGGTCCGATGTATGTGGTGAAAAAAGCTCTTGGAAATGGTGGCGTGTGAGGCTCACACGAGGCGATTTTCGTGAAACTGCCACTTCTCTCCAAATGATTGGTGGCCTATGAGCATTCTCGTGCCACGCGTGTCTCTTGGATATTGTTGAAAAACTGTATATATGTCTTTTTCGATCTTAAACGAAACAAAACAACTAAGAAAATATAAGTAACTTTATAGACTAGATGGGTAATAGAGAATGAGAGTGAGATGGAGGAGTCATCCTCCTCCCCCTACTCTGACAAAAAAAACCAAATCTGGGAGTTAGGCCTAGTTTGGGTACTGAGGTCCTAAGAATAACTCACTACTATTTATTATTTTATTATTATTTTTTACTTACTTTTTATTATTATTTACTACTACTAAATATTCTATTTTTATTTTTTCACTACTATTCACAGAATACCTCACTATCCAAACATAACCTTAAATGATCCTCTCTATCTCAAAGAAACATAAATGCAATGCACGTGTTATATTTTCTGAATATTCATAAATATTTTTTCAGCTTCCTTTTCAACTTTTAGGCTCTGTTTGGTTGTTAAACTCATATGAGTTTAACTCAATTCAGTCTAATTTTAAGTTAAGTCTAACATCTAAACACTCAGCTATCAAATTATTAAACTCATCTCAAGTCAAAACCTCTTTATACATGTGACCCATAACCTTTTTCAACTTTCCATAAATACATCTAAGAGCATCCTCAATGGATTAGACAAAACCTAAATTCATTGAATATTTAACTATTAGAGAACAAAATGTGATCATAATGAATTAGCTAAGTTCCAAATAATTGGAATTTAGCTACAGTTATTTTCAAAAGAATTTTCAAATTTGAAGGTTACTGTGCATATACCAAATACATATCTTATCAATTATTTATCTTTCCATTTCTTTCTATCACATATTTTATCACAATAGCTGAGTTCATGTGCACTGGTTCATGTGTTGGAGGGCTGGTTTTATGTATTGATATATTAATTTGAGTTAGTGATATATTCATTTAATTAAAATATGATTATTCTTATTACTAATTAATATATAATAGGTAGATTAGTAAAATATGATAAAATAAAATAAATTAATAATTAATATGTAAATATTTTTGAAATTATTAATTACTAATTACTAATTACTATATAATAAATAAATGGATAATCCAATGTAGATATTTGATGTAAATAGCTAAAACTAAATTCATCTTATATTATTTTATTGTTATATAATGAAAAAATAGTTATTCTAATGTGGAGATTTATGTGAATGAAATAGCCAAAAGTTAAATTTATCTTACATTTATAAAAAATGTCATTTAGCTTTGGTTAATCCATTGAGGATGCTCTAAACTCATATTAACATCCAAACACATTTTAAGTCATCTTAGGTGGACCCTACAAAACTCACTATACTATCTTAACTTACTACTATTCATAAAGAACTCAAGTCAGCTCAACATCTAAACACAATCTTAATTTTTAATTTCTTTATTTTTTAAACTTGAGTTTCTAATCCATGGTATTCAAGACTTTTTTTTTTTTTTACAGATAATATATATTAAAATTTTGGGAAAGCTTGTAGCCGGATGAGTTTAAAACCCAATTTTATACCAGCCAATAGATGGTCGACATATAGGCACTCCAAGAAAACTCAATTTGAACCCGTACATGGAATGCATGCTCTCCCTCCCTCCGAATGTCTCTCCCTCCCCATTATTGTAATTTATGATTTGTTCAGAAAGGAAAAAAGAAAAGAAAAAAAAAAACCAGAAAGGTAAGCTCGTCTTCAGTCGAATGTCTCTCCCCACCACTTGCACTCATCTTCAGTAGACGAAAGGTAAACTCTAAGAATTTCTATTTTGTTTCCTGTTTATTCCTTCTCCTCTCTGTGAATTTTGGTTTCTAACATTTCGGAAAAAAAAATAATATTTTTACAACAATTTGGAAATGAACAGTTTTAAATTTACTTATGAGAAAACCTTCCTGCAGGTGTCTCCTATAACCCTCATATATCGGAAGCCAATGAAAACTTGCCACGTGTGCGGTACATAAAGGAACACTAGAGTTGCGCAGCAGACGAAAGCCCTCCCTCCTTCTCTGAAACGAAAACACTCCCTTTCTCTCTGCTCTCTCACTCTCTGCGTAAACAGACGAAACCCCTCCCTGCCTCTCTGCAGCCAAAACACTCCCCCTCTCTCACTCTCTCTCTCTCTCAATCCCCCTCTCTCTGCTCTCTCACACTGTCTCTTGATTTCGAAAGCGAAAACCCTCCCTCCCTCTCTGTCTCTCCAGCCTCCCTCTCTCTTTGCTCCCACTCTTTGTCTCTCGATCCGAAGCCTTCTCACTCTCTCTGTCTCTCGAGCCTCCCTCTCTCTCTTTCATGCATTTGCATACATAAATGGTAATACAAAATGTTGATCCCCACTTTGAAACTAGAACACGACACGAAAATTTGATTTTAGATGTTTGGCTAACTAAGTTACAGATATAATAATTTTCAGGTGACCTTGTCAAGACGATCAATAACATCAATGCATCAAACAAAAGAATCGACAGCCATTTCAAGCATCTGGCTATGCACTAGCAGCACGCAAAACATGCTAGTTAAAATTGTTCATCCTGGTCGCAATGTTGAGCTCCATGATAGGCCCGTCTTTGCAGCAGAGGTCATGCATCGGAACCCAAGATGTTGCGTCGCCCATCCACATGTTTTCCAGCAGGCATGGGCAATTGTCGAACCTGAGACAACTCTAATGCCAAGCAAGAATTTCTACGTTGTACCCCTTGCAACCATACGGAAGCTTCAGCAGCTGAATGCTTTGAAAAATTCTCCCTCTTCAGGTCCGCAAACGCCAAGCACTCAATCTAGCAAAGGAGATCAGGAAGATCAAGATAATGGCAGTACGGGTTCAACTCGTCCAAAGCCAACACATGCTGCTACTAGCAATATGAAACCTAATACAGCCAAGCGGGGTTACTTTTCTGATGGTAATTGCTTTATCTGCTTGCTAAGGGGAGCCAAGATTCAAGAGAACAACGATATTGATTCGACTTGGGATCCTGTGAGAGATCGAAGGAGAGAGAGAGAGCTGAGATTTCGAGAGAGAGAGAGAGAGAGAGAGACTGAGAGAGTGAGAGATCGAGAGAGAGAGAGGCGATTTCGAAGAGAGAGAGAGAGAGAGAGAGAGAGAGAGAGAGAGAGAGCTTCAAGCGATTTCACTCTAGTCCTTTCCTTGAGAGATCGACCTGCATGAGAGAGAAAGTCGAGCGAGAAGGAGAAGATGGAAGATGATCACCTGCTATGCGTCCCCAAAGTGAGAATGGAGGAAGGCTTGCGTGGCAGCTTCCTATTGGTTTCCGATAACACCATTTTATAGGAGACACCGGTCAGAAGAGGAACTGTTTACTTATACTGGGCGTTGATAATCCAAACCAAATGTGAAAACAAGTTGAAACTGACATTCACAATACCAGATAAAAGAAATAAAAGTTAAAGTGAAAAATCGAAATTTACAATGTTGAAATCAACATTCACAATACCATATAAAAGGAACAAAAGTAAAAGTGTTTGTCCGAAATTTAAAGTATTGAAACCGACATTCACTCATCACTCGAGTGCGTTATGGCATGAGTGGAGCTAAGTAAAAGTTGAAACACAAACCGAATGAGAGGAAGTGGTGCAAAGATAGATTTTTTTGTTTCCTTTCTTCCTTTTGGAACAAATCATAAAGTGTAGTAATGAGGAGAGAGAGACACTTGGAGGGAGGGAGGGAGAGGATGCATTAAGTGTATGCGGGTTCAAATTGAGTTTTCTTGAAGTGCCTACGTGTCTTTCATCTATTCGTTGAATATGAAATTGGGTTTTAAGCCCATTCATGTGCAAGCTTTTTCCTAAAATTTTTAATAGTTTCATAAATTGATGATCAAAATTCATAGTTTAAAAGATGATTGGAAATTGAGTGGAATTTAAAGAGTTTATGTATGACTTATGCAGATTCAATATGTACAAATTCATTCGAGAATAACATTATTTAGCTCTAAAATAAAAATAAAAAAATAAAAAATTCATGACCTCATCAATTTTCGTTCGGTGGGATGATAGAAAGGAGATCCAGATCACAAGGTAAAAAGTAAAATCCTTTCTTTTTCAAAAACTCGCAATAGCGTCCCCGCGCCAACAACGTACGTATATCCCTGACCCCCCACCACCCAGCCTATCCAATCCCCCCACGTGCCACACGCTTCCCTGGACTCCTCCCCTAATTAAGTAAAAAAAAATCTTATTGCAATCAAATTTGTATATCAATTCGTGTATCAATATTTATATATAATACATATATTTAATAAAACGATATGAATTAAAGATAAAAATAATTTTTATGATATAAGAGATTTTCTTCATCTCTCAATTTTTTTTTTATTTTTTTTTAAATAAAAAAAATCATCGATACGCAATATGGTGAACGAACTTAATTGTATCTAACAAAACCCAATTAGTAATAACAAATTTTATTTGAACCCTTCAGCAGACATTTCCATCTCATAGTAAGGTTTGAATTTAACGATCACTCAAACTCATCTTATTTTATTTTATTATTATAATTTTTTAAAATAATAATAATATTAAAAAATAATATTTTATTTAATTTTAACTTTCGTTTAAAATTATTAAAAAATAATAAGACTCCAGTTGAGAGATCCCGTTTATTTATTCCATTCCAATTCTTTTTTTTTTTTATTTCTTAATTTTTTTACGCAATGTTTAAGAAAATAATATTTAATAATATTATGATTTTTATTTTATTTTTAAAAATATTAAAAAGTGTTAAAAAATGATGTGAAAAAATACTTAAAAATATTTTTTTAAATATTTTTTTCACGTCATTTTTTTAACACTTTTAAATATATTTTTTTAAAAAATTCATAATATTATTAAACAATATTTTTTTAATCACTACATAAAAAAAAATTAACAAAAAAGAAATGGGATGCTTAAATAGGATGCCCATTGCCCAAAGCCATTTCATTTCGTATTACTATTCAAATCTCACGTTACTTTTAAATAAAGAATAAAAATGATAAATTATAAAAGATCATCTTTTTTACTCTCATATTAATTTATGTATATTTGAATTAAATAATAATAAATTATTTTTTTTTAATTTTTTATTTGTTTTCTAAAATTATTTTTTTATATATATATATTTTACAATTAACATCCATTTTATATTATCAACTTAATACAAATTTTATGTATCAAAATCATCTTAATATAAATTCTATAAAGTTAATTTTAATGAATAGGAAAAAAAATAATAAAATAATATTTGAAGAATGAATAGTAAAAACATTTAGAGCAATGTAGATGAAATTAAAGACATTCTTTAAATTTAAAAATAAAAATAAGATAGAAAAGCTACTACCAATACTCTTAGGCTTCGTTTGGATCATCAATTTATCTCAACTCATCATTACAACTTTTTCAAATTTCAATACAAAATATAATAAACAATTCAACTTTTTCAAATTTCAAAATAATAATAATATTAAAAAATAATATTATAATAATATTTTATCATCTCAACTCAACTCAACTCACTTTAACATCCAAACTCAACAGTATAAATTATAATAGCAATTACAACGTGTATCTCCCCCACTCGAGCCTCTTGCTCACAATCCTCTCTCCTCACAAATACGCGGTCGTCTTGTATCCCCTTTACACGTCGTCGTTTCTTAGTGTCACCGATCCCGGTGTGACGTTAAGTAATAAGCTGAAAGCTCTTGAATGCTGTCCCTACGCTCTCTCTCTTTAGCTTCCTTGAGAAGTAAATCAGAATTTGAATTCTCATTCTCATGTTTCTTTCTCACGACGAACTTCAAATCCTAGGCTGAGATTTCCGACTGTTTACTCGATGAAATAAGAGAATTACGACTGTGTTCTCGATGAATTATGAAACTGGAATTCATCGATTTGCTGTTCCTCCTCTCCTGAAGAAAACTGCTTCTTGGAGAAGATTCCGGAATACTGAAACCATGACCGATCATCTCCCTTAGGTCTCTCACTGGTCTGCAGAAAGAAATAATTGCCACTCTGAGCTTCCGAGTCCCCGAGATTTTCCATTTCCGAGTTCGATTGCTGAATCTATCTTCTTAGTTCGGTGCGAAAACCGATGTCGTCGAAGGTGGTTTACGAAGGGTGGATGGTCCGCTACGGGCGGAGAAAGATCGGCCGCTCGTTCATCCACATGCGTTATTTCGTGCTCGGGTCTCGTTTGCTCGCTTACTACAAGAGAAAGCCTCAGGACAATCAGGTAATTTTCCTTGTCCTTTTCCTTTCCTTTAAAATGATTTTGATTCTTTCAGAGTGTGCTGGATTTTTGAATGCCTGTGTTTTCTTTGTGGCCTGAGAATTTTTTCTTTTAGCGAAAGTAGGGGCATTGGCGTAAAAAGATAACAAGAATTCTTATGAGCAAAAACGGAAAAGTAGATTCCTGACTTTTTTGAAGACTTATTTTTGAATAAATAATAGTGTAATTTGACTATGTAAAGTAGATTCCTGATTTTTTTTGGCGATTTTTAGGTTCCGATTAAAACCATGGTAATTGATGGAAACTGTAGAGTGGAGGATCGTGGCCTGAAGACCCACCATGGACATGTGAGTTCTCTTTTCTCTCTTTCTTTTGAAGATTTTTTCTTGTTATGCCTCAAGAAATGATAAATTAAAACGGTAAAACTGAATGGAACTACATTTTGGACTGTTGGTGTGATCTGAATTTGAATGATCGTCGAGTAGATGGCTTTTGTGCGTACTCTTGGCTCGAATTTTTGTCTATTTTCTGGTGATATAACAACTTCAAGTAGGTTAAGTCATTGAGCTGATTTTCTGGAGGCAGTGGTGTTAAATTCTTTAACATTTGGGAGCTATGGCGAGACTGTTGAGGAATTAGTGTCGTAGTGTTAGGGTATGAATCCTGTGGGGCAGTAGCCAACAGTTTTTCTTCTAATATTGTCTTAACTTATTTGTATAATTATTGTGATGGTTATCTGCAACCTGTAAATCCGTATTTTTTCTGCTTGATTGGAACTTTGAGAAAACATGGACGCACTTGAGTGTTGGGGGGTTGGAGTCCGCTTGCTTGTGAGTGACCCTAGGATGTGAAGAGAGAAAAGTTAAGCAGACAATTTCACAAATGTGAATTTCCTGAAGTACCTTTGAATTTGTGTTCTTGGTAGTTAATGCTAGTTTGGACGCCCATTTGATGTTGATGGCATATCAAGTCTTCCATCCCCCCTCTCTTTGTCTCTCCCTCTTGCCCTGACACACCTAGCTCTGGGGTATATTAGTATGCTGACCTGTAATCTTTCACTAAGTTTGTATGTTTTTTTGGAGCAGATGGTCTATGTTTTGTGTGTATACAACAAGAAAGAGAAGCACCATCGAATAACGGTACGCGCATTTCCCCAAATAGTAAATGAATAAATCATCATAGATTGATTTTTCTGTACACATTTATGTTCTTTTACTGTTATCATTGATTAAGATTTTCAAATTTGATTTATATTTGGGTTGGATAACCTTTATTGTTGTAGTCCTCATGCGGGACCAGATCTTTATAAATTAAAGCTGGTCATAGGTTCTATAGAGTTTGGTTCACTGTTTTTGTGGTATTTGAACGTATTTTTTGTGCTATTGAAGCTTTGGAGTTTTGTTGTGTTTAATTGTTATTAGGGATGTGTTGCACCCCTCGTTTTACTTATAAAAAAAAATTGTTATTAGGGCCTACCTATAAATTGAGCCTATGCCTGATTTGTAGTAGAAGCTTGATTTTTAGATTATTAATGAAAGACTACCTTTGGCTTCGTGGTTCTTTTGAGATCTCTAGGGTTTATTTGATTAAGCACTGAAGAAAAGATTTTCCTTGGTTTCCTTTAAGAAACTTATTGTTTCCTCTAAGAAACTCATGCTTCAATGGAAAATCATATCTACTCACGCATCCAACTTGGTCAAAGTTTTGTGTTGATAATCTTTTTTGGGGGTTATGGGAGTATTAAAATTAGTCAACCTTTCATTTGAGTGTTGAAGGACTTTGTCTCATTCCGCTTCTGCTTGGTGGAATTTTAACTAGCAGATGATTTCGTTTTTCTTGGATAAGTAATGTAATTCCTTAAAAAAGAACACCACAAGGGGGCATAATGCAAGTATGTGGTTCAATCGGCAAACGATTGTCAGTTGAAATCACTCATAGGGTCTGTTGCAAGTTTAATAATCTGCTCTACAATCTGGCGTCCTAACTGGCTGGGTTCATCTACACGAGTATTAGTTTTTTAAAGCCCTATTAAAGGTGGTATTTTCCATTCAAATTTAAGCAATCATGCCCTTCCTCACTAACTTCACGTATGTGATATTTTGCATCTACTTAGTACACATGACATAACATTCCTGTGGGAAAAATTGAATGAATTGTATTGATATGATTGTAGCCTTTACACGGCTATATATACAATTACCTAGCTGATTTACAGAGCTAATTACTGGGAGATAAAATAGGAAGCTTTCCTTCCTAAAACAGATTTCTATATCAGTGGGATTCCTTAATGGTTATCCCATACTCCTAGGAAAGTCAAAGATACAAATATCTAGGTTTCCTAATAGACAGAAGATTGAGGGAATCAATTATCTATTTTTTCAACAATTCCATTAATCATTGACCTAAATTATCTGTGAAGTAGTATTGCCTAAGCTTATTCAAGTGCTCTACTGGGAAGCTTTTACAAGGAAAATGTTTTTTTTTTTTTTAGAATGTTCTGTTTTAATATGCATCCGTGATCCAGCGAGCTATGTTAATTTAAGTTGTATTTTGGCGGTTTTGGTGATATATCTTGGTACCATGTGAAATGCAATGGTACCCTTCCATCCTAAAAGTAACAATATAAAAGAAAAGAAAAGAAAATGAAAGATTGAAATTAATAATAAATATAAATGAGAACCATGTTATAAAAAAGTTTACGTGTTATATATGTTATGTACCAAAAGTATTGGAAAAGTACTACTAACTCTAGTCCATTTCCACAAATACATGATATTCAACCATCAAATAGGTGGCGCATGACTTGATATTGCATTAGTTGTTTCCCATTGAGTTTATACCTTCTTTGACTAATGATTTCCTAAGCGTATCCGTGACTATACTGAATAGGTTTTATTTTTCTTAAACATCTGTGATATATTCTGATTCTTTTGATAACTACCATTTTCAATACCCCATACTGAGTGGTAAATGTAGATGGTGTATGGGGCCTCACATTGTTTGGGAGGGAAAAGTTCTTACTCTTTCAGTTTCTTGCTTTTGTTGATTGAAACCCAATAGGCTCTAATAGTACCATTGACTAGTCCTTTTGGAGTATAGCCTAGATGTGGCTTGGGCCTCCCTTGGTGCATTACAAATGATATGAGAGTCTATCCCAACAAAATGTGTGGGACTTGAGCCGTGCCACCTATAATAAGATTGCACCATACTGAGTAGTAAATGTAGGTGGTATATGGCATTCCACATCACTTGGGATGGATAAGTTCTTGCTCTTTATAATGGTTCCAATGAGGCTCCGATTGTACTTTTGGAGTATGACCCAAATGTCCACTTTCAATCTTTTTTGATCCTTTCAATTAGTAGAGCACTACTTTTGCTTCTCTGCATTGGCAATTTGATGAGATAGAAGTTGTTTGCCAAATTTTCAAACTAGCTCTGTGCACTTGGTTATTGTGCTTTGTTATTCCGTATAGTTGCATTTTGAAGCCTCTATCAGGTAATATGCACGTCCATCTTTTGTTGAGATTAGGTATTCATATGGCTGTGTTATTGTTCCAGCTGGCAGCATTCAACATCCAAGAGGCATTGGTTTGGAAGGAGAAGATTGAGCTTGTTATTGATCAGGTCTGCTGTCCAAATTCTCCCTTGCACCTACCAGTGCCTCTTCTTATTTAATATATTGATCTATGGGTAATGGTAGGAAGCTAATCCCGTTCTTGATATTCCTTTAATGTTTTGGCCTTTTAACATCTTTTGGTGACTGATCCAAAAAGAAAAAACATATTTTGGTGGAAAATAAGAATGTTTCTGGTGAATCATTACATCTTAGGTGTTTTCCATCTTTTTATATATATCTGCATTGTAGGCATTGATTCATATAGTACTCAATGCATATTTATGGATGCAGCATCAGGGATCACAAGCGGCAAACGGGAACAAATATGTTTCTTTTGAATATAAATCTGGGATGGATAATGGAAGGACTGCTTCCTCATCTGACCATGAAAGTCAGTAAGTACTTCTATGTTATTTTTTCACTTCTTGTTTGGGTTATAACTATGAAGGTAGTTCTAAATATCCTGTTAAACTGAACTAAGGTGCAATAGTTTCTTTTAGTTTCCAGTATTTTGCAAGTTTATGATTAGTCTTTAATTATATTTCAGAGTTAAGATTAATCTTTAGTTGTTCTTCTCTGCCTTTTGTGATCATGTTTAAACAGCTTTTAGCAAGATGCTCTTTTTTATTCTTTGAAAAAAAAAATTATAAGTTGGCTTCTTGTGAAGATGCTCATATTATTTTTTGTGCAATGTGTACATATGTACATATGTGCCTTATGTTGCAAGAATTTGAATGTATCTATTTTAGAAAATTTCATAGACTTGGCAAATATATATTTGGATGGTAATTAATAATTACCTTTTCCCCTTTCTTCTGTTTTACAATCATGTATATGGGCAACATTATTCTGGTGTTGGATAAAATTTTTGTCTCGTTTCTGTGTTATTGGAGATGCAGCTAATTTTCTTCATGTGTATTGGGAAATGAATTGGTTATCTTGTTGCTGTTGTCTTTATATTGCTTATGCAGCTTATCCCATCTAGTTTTGACTACATTACCAAGAAATAGTTCCATTCTTAATATTATGCTTTGGTAGTATTATTTATGGAACACCATTCTTTTTGTTAGGGTGCCTAGTAGTGCTTCTGTCTGTTAAATAATAATTTCTGATTTTTGGGCAGGTTCAGTGCACAGGAGGACGAAGAAGATGCTGATTCAAATTTGATGCGGAGAACCACAATTGGAAATGGTCTTCTTTGAGTTCCTTGTCTTTTATGTTCATGTTAGTTTGATGCATTTTCTACCTGAATCTCATCTTCTTCGTATTGGTGGCAGGTCCTCCAGAGTCGGTGTTTGACTGGACACGGGAACTCGACTCAGAATTATCAAATCAGAATACCAGCAATCAAGCATTTTCCAGAAAGCATTGGCGTCTTCTCCAATCCCAAAATGGCAAGTATTTTCTTGTTACTTGTATTTAGGACTGAACAAAAAAGCTGGCTGATCCTCTATTCCGTTTTCCTGGCCCGGAACCGGAAATTACCCGACCCGTTTAAAAACACCTGGTTATTAGCTGATACCCGAATTAACACTGATGAAGAGCATTGCGCGACTCATCACCCCAATATCTGCACATGGAAAGTGATTCCCAGTTCCAAAACAAAAACTGAAACTTTAAAGATATAATCTTTTTCGGATTTGTGGGTATTATGAAGGTTTGGTTTGCGAAAAATTCAGAAAAGATCCGGGAAAATTCAAAATAACTGATGTAAATGCATAAATATTACCATAGCCCAATAGAATAGAGTTTGTAGAAGCCAAAATGGGACCAACAAGAGCAAATTTGTTCAGATAAGCCTTCCTATGAACAGGAATACCCTCCGGGAGCTTGGATTTGTGGGATTCACTTTCAGTGGCTCCTTCTCTTCTTCCTCCATTCTTCAGATCATTTCGATGGGGAGAGACATGACGCTCCTTTTGAATGCCGAACCCTAGTCTTCTATTGTACCAAGCAGAATCAGAAGCCTCAATTTGCTAGATTTTTGTCTTTGACAGCAACTGTTGAGGGACGTAACATCTTCGCTTGAACAAAATAAGCGTACCACTTCCTTCATCCAAACAATCCAGAGTCTTCCTCCTCCGCCTGTGTCTGCTCAAACCCAAACACCTGCAATCCCTTACTATCCCAAACAATCCACAGGCAAAACCGATGACTTGCATCTTTGCTGAAGAAGGAATGCGAATGATGGCTTCTGCGAGATTCTAGAAACAAAAATACCTTCTAGTAATTAAAGACCATCGTCTAGTAGTTTTACCTTCCAGGGTTTTTGCTTTTTATTTTCTTTTGAGAATTCAATGTCCAGGTTTGACCCAAATCAAGTCTTGAGAATTAATTACGCCGGATAAAATATCAAAATTAATATATATATAAATAAATATTATTTAAAAAAACAAACAAACAAAAAGGGTCGGAATACCCGATCTACCGAACAGTATTGTATTGGGTCGGGTAATCGGTTAAACGGCCAAACGGAAAATCCTTATTTTCGGGTTGGGTCAGAAATAGCATTTCCTGGGTCGGGTCGGGTCGGCAAACAGCCCTACTTGTATTGTTTAGCAGATGAGTTATGCTATTTTCAAGCCTGGTGTGTAAATCACCACTTATTGTTGGGGTTTGCTCCCGTTTTGGGGTTCTCTTGTGGACTGGCATTTTTCAGGATTTGGTGGACCCGTCCAAAAAAATTGGGATACTTACCAAAGGACCCATCATATTCATAATAGGAGTCAAAGCACCAACACTTTTTTGTGTAAACTGATGTGGCAGGCTTTCACATGAGCATATAGTTAATGTGTCAATAAAGAGGCTTGCAAATAGATTTATTCTTAGCAAATTACCTCATAATGACATTTTTAGAACAATTATCAAGTAATTGGATTTGGGGATATGATCACTGGTAAGATGTATTGGGACAATGAATTCTTTGTGACTTATCTTTATGAATGTTGACAGGACTTCGCATTTTTGAAGAACTTCTGGAAGTCGATTACCTTGTATGGTCTTGTTTCCTATCTTGTTCTCTATGCAAATGAAGTGGTTTTACCATGCGTTTTGTTGTTTAGTTCAAAACCACTATTTTTGGTCTTCCTTCTGCAGCCAAGGAGCTGTAGTAGAGCAATGAAGGCTGTTGGTATTGTGGAGGGTACCTGTGAAGAAATATTTGAACTCATTATGAGCATGGGTGGGACACGGTTTGAGTAGGTGTTTTCCTTCTTCAAAGAAAACTTTTACATATTAACTCTTTTTACTTTTATAAGTAAACTTTTACAGAAAAACTCTTAACAGCTCATTGTACTGGTGTTCCTTGCTGTATGTATTCAACTATATGTAGTTGTGAGAGTATTCAGGAAGATCATATATGCAAACCTGATTTTCACTTGGGCTAATGAAGGACATGGAACTAGAAAAATTACAAAGGATTTTAGTGGTTCCCACACCAGTAGCTGGAGATTAAGACATGTAATGTCATGTGATCTTGCTCTACAATTCAAATTTGATTGAATAAAAAGGATGAGGTTGTCTCATGTTGCGATCATGAATTATTTTCTCATGGTAGTTTGAGAGGTAAATTAGGGGCACAGGGAAAAGCAAATAAATATGCAAGGGTGGAACTGCAGCAGTAGAAAACTCACCCTTCATTCCCGTTTTCTTTTGATTTTTCTTTTCCTTTTTTTGGGGGGGGGGGGGGGGGGGGGGTGAGGTGAGGAGGAAGTGCAAGCTGAAATTGTTGCTTCATGAGTTTCATTGGTTGGAGAATTAAATCCTGATCGTGGGCAGGCTTTATTCACCCTCTCTCTCTATCATAAGTTTTATTTCTATTCCCTACCCAGACTTGGCCATTGGTGTTATTCATTTCGCCTCTTGGGATATTTACTGCCACCAGTGAACACTTTTGGCTTGCTTTTACTACTTTATCATCCCTATTACTTTCCTCATGCTAGATGTAAAAGTGGAAATCGTTTCAAAAACTGAAATCTGCATGGTTGGTCTACATGCTTCTATTTTACTTGTTTCTTATCATGGTAATCATAAATCTTCCACCTTCCATGTACAAGAAAGTCTTCCCACAATATTTAAGCCCAAGGCACGTTCTATGTTTGCGAGTACATTTGAAATATGTCATGTTAGTCCTCATCGTTTTTTTTTTTTTGTTTTCTATCATTGGGAATGAATTCATCATGAGTAAGGTGGGGAGGCACATCATGACTGGCAATGGAGGTTTTTGCTTCCTTATTTTCAATTGAAGCATCTATTTTCCATATGTCCTCTCATTTAGTCAATTATGATGTCTTTTCCTTGTCCCAATACACAGCCTCAATAGTTGTCTAATTCTTAGTGATTGATAGTCCACTTTTGAAGATGTATCACACCCTCTGTTATTATGGTCCTGGGCACATTAAACAATTGTAGTGTTAGCATCTTTACTTTAGAAATTAGTTCATGATTTAAGGCCTCCCTGCCAGTGACATCTACTTTTCTGCCTTGAACCTGAGCTTCTAGATAATGGAAAATAGCTGCTGGATGCAGTTTTTAAGGGGCTTGTTTTAGAGGCTTGAAAGCTCTTTAGGGGGTTTGTGCAATCCCTTTGGCGCTCTTTTACTTCCCATGTGACGGTTGCATCCCCTCTAGTATTCCTTAAGTCTCTTGGCTATCAGAAAAGAAGGGAAAAAGAAAAAGTAAAGTATAGGAAGTGGAAACGTGAATGGGAAGAAACTTAATTAGATCTGTCTTTTCTAGCTACTAAAATACTCATCCATTTCAGGCATATCATTTCTGCCTGACTTATTTTCAGATTCTGGTTCTGGAAAAGTTTGTTGCATATTTTTCTGTTCTCCCTTTACCTTCGCTTTTCAATTTTGTAGGCAGCTGCAGGCCGACTACTATTCTGTCTTTATGCATTCATTTTTAGAACTTATTGGCTGTATTGACACCCCATGTGTTTTATTTTGGGTCATATATCTGTTTACTTATCAAAAAATAATTTGGGTCATATATCACTGTGAACATAGAGGGCAGCTTAATTTGTACGATTAGCAGGCAGATTGCTCATGGGCATGATATATAGATTACTTAGTACACCTGCTACTCGGAGGTAATATTAAATAGTGAACTCTTGCATATTATTTCAAATTTGAATCTTATTTATGTGGATTTGCATTTTGTTGTATACTGGATTTTTTATTGCTTCATTTCATACTTAAAGTATTTGTTTTCTGTTTAGTTGGAATGTGCAGGTGTCTAGCTTTTTTATGAGTTTAAGAATTTTTGTATTTATGTCTTTCATATATGATGTTTAATTAAGCATCCTGACATTTTTCTCCATGTCTGTACCGGCTCATGATTTTATGTGCCTTGAAAACAATTGAACCACTATGTCTTCTGTTTAGGAGAATCATTTTAGAGATCTTAGCAGCTCCGGGACATTTCAAATTAGCCCCCTCTGTAATTAAATTAATGTTTCTGTATAGCTAAACCATGTGTTACCTTATTTTTTCATGCGTTGTGCAGGTGGGACTGCAGTTTCCAGGATGGTAGCTTAGTTGAGGAGGTGGATGGACATACAGCAATACTTTATCACACACTTCAGCTGGACTGGTTCCCAATGTAATGCTTCCTCCAAATTCATATGTTGAAATTGTTAAACCTATACAATTGCCACTGCAAACCAATAGAAAATGGATACATGTTTTACAAAACAGAAGCCATTTTCCTAACGTTTATGGAACAGAACAACTCTTCTTCTCTGTCACTCTCTCCCTCCAATTCTGACTGCACCTCTTTCTCTACCTCCATCTCAGTTGTTACTGGCCATGCCTAGCCACCATCAATCTGCCCTTATGCTAATTCCCTCTCCATAAGCTTTTGATTTCCATTTTCTCAGTTTAGATCTGCTGTGTTCATGAGAGCCGTTTTTCATGTGGTTTTTTTTGGCTGGTGAGGGCCCTTTTTGGCCATCTGCCATCACTGAATGCAGATGCATGCAGAACTGGAGAAGGATTGCTTGTTGAATTTTGGGGATTCAGTAAGAATGGAAACTGTTATAACATAGACTAGCTTATTTCTGACTTACCATAGAAAGAAAACACTTGTTTTACCTCAATGCTTTAAATTTTTGTAAGAAATCTTCAAGTTACGTGGAAATGTTTTTGTAATTCTCTCTTGAGGTTTTTCATAGTTCAGAATTTTTAGCTCCTGCTAGTGGTCAGAAGTTGATGGGAGGGTGCCTTGTTGACATCAGATGGAACCATGTGATTGTGAAACTATTCTTTTGGAACATGATTTTGTTTTTCTTTAGGCTTAGAAAGTTGATGGCCAAGTTTTGGTGTTTATACTGAAGAACTACCTTAAATATGCTTCTTCCTCTTGCTCATTCCTCTAGAGGGCTCTCTATATATTACATCTTCATAATTTTAAGCAAATAATATTTTTTCCCCTTTTAATTGTCATATTGCATAAAAGTTTCTTCTGGGGTTTAATTTTAGTGGGGTTGTCTGTAAGGAAGCTCCCTTTCCATTCTACAATCCTGTGCATAATTTTATTTGTTTTTAACACTTATAATCTTTGCTATTGCAGGTTTGTGTGGCCTCGCGATCTTTGTTATGTGCGATATTGGCGCCGAAATGATGATGGAAGTTATGGTAAATGTTCTGCTTCACTTCTTGTTTGGACTATTCATTTGTTGTTTCTCTTGTTAAAAACTTCCACATCTTTTTTGTTGTTGTGCAGTTGTCTTATTTCGTTCAAGGGAGCACAAGAACTGTGGCCCACGACCTGGATATGTACGAGCACATATTGAGAGTAAGTTCTATTTTTCTCCTTTGATTTATGATGATGCCTGATTTCCATGAATTCAAGATGGAAATATTTTGTTTATTTATTTGGGTTTTTAAGGTGGAGGATTCAACATTTCCCCTCTAAAACCTCGAAATGGGAGGCCTAGGGCACAGGTGCAGCATCTTATGCAGATTGATCTTAAAGGATGGGGTGTGGGATATATATCATCATTTCAGCAGCATTGTCTACTTCAGATGATAAATAGTGTTGCTGGTGAGTTCCTTTTGCTGTTTTTTACTTGTAAAATCTGGGGCGTCATTGATGGTAAAATGCAGTTTGATGTCAACATGTTGGGTCATGACTTCAATTCTATTTTCTTGTTTGTCCATTACTTAATAAATTTGAAAAAGGTTCTGATAAACAGGGCTCTTTCATTAACTGATATAAATATCGGCTAGTCTAACATTCATACCCTATAACTTTGCAATTGTGGTATTGGTGTTTAGGTGATCATAGCCAGTCTTTCAACATGAGATAGACTAGGGTTTAAAAAGATTCAAGTTTTGTGGGAAAGAAGCTGAGAACAGCTTGCTGGGGTTTTTAGGCAGCAACTAAGGTATCTAAGGTAGTTCTTTACGGCTGATTAAAAAGGCCTTTGGATGGCAAAGTGTGACGATGGTTGCCGAGATCCTGGGGTATCTAGGAGGATGCATTGAGGCCTGGGTAGATCCAGTATTTTTGTGATCTTGAGTCGGTATAGGGAACTTGTGTGGTCTATTGTGATAAGATGAGTTTTTCTCTAGGTCCGTGCTTGTGGTCATATGTATTTTTAGCGTTTTATATATAACTTGTGACTGCTTACTTTACCCTCTCACGGGCTGACATACCCAGAACTTGAGCTGGCAAGAGAGGAAGGAAAGTGGCGAAGCTTTAAGTCTTTGAGGGTAGAATAGAGTTGGGCTAAGTTCGTCCAGGCGCACACAATCCTATCCTATCCTATCCAAGTCCGAGTTTACCGTACATCTGGCCCTTATGTTACTCGACCCAATGGTACTTTAGAATAAGAATAATTGAGCTATTCCTATGCGCAAGGGCAGGGAGAGAAGTGTCAACTTCATCTGCTCAAGTCTATAACCCCCACCCCCACCAGGGTTGTAAATCGGTCCGGTCCGGTGATGGACCGAAAATTCCATCATTTTTCCTGGACTGGACCGAACATCCATAGGGATCGGACCAGACCAGTAGCTATTGGTCCGTTTGGTCCGGCCTAATTATTTTATTATTTTTTTCATCTTTTTTTTTTCAAATAAATTAATAAAAAAATTATTTAAATTACTAAATTAAAATTAAGTGAATTATTAATGTGGATTATGTAACTAATTCATTAAAAAAATATTTTAATATAATTATATTTATGATGTTGATAGTTATTACTTACTAACTTAGACTTTACTCTTTCGTATGCATAATTATTAATAATGTCATACATTTTATATATAGTTAATGAATATCAAATAATTTCATTGTACATAGATTATCTATGCTTGCTTGCAACTTAGGTATTTAAAAAAAAATTACTTAATTATTTTAATTAAGTGTTACTTATAAAAAAAAAAAAAATTAATTAAGTGTAAATAGTAGAGTATGTATGAATGTATGATGTATTAACTATTTATATATAATGACATAAATTATCATATGCTTTATGATTTATTATTAATTGATAGCATATATTATTTTATATTTTATATAGTCAATAATAATAAATTATATGAAAATTACATCTTTAACTTATGTAATTACTATATATAAATAATATATTAAATTATTAAAAATATTAAAAAAAAAAAATATATATATATATAGGGGCTTGGTCTGATTTGGTCTGGTCCGGTCCGGTCCAAAATTTGTAGACCCGGGACCGGACCGAATTTCATCAGTCTACATATTTTGGGACCGAGACCGACCGGTCTAGAATTTGGTCCGGTCCGGACTTAATTCTTTACAGCTCTAGTCCCCACAATCAAAACATTACCATCATCCCTTGGTAGTTCATAAAAAAATTTAGATAGGATCTTTGCCTTTCAAGAGAGGAAGGCAAGCAAGTTGAGAGTTAGAAGCACCCACTTCTTAATAGAACGGAATGTAATTAATTGTCCCCCAAACTGACTTACTCGCGGCAACTTTCTGGCCGCCCAACGACCTATAATGCTAGTCACTACTCCCACTGGGGCTAGGAAGTAAGCTCCACGTTAATTTTGAATGTCGTCTAGAATTTATCTAATTAATATATAATCAATAATTCAATATATAATAAATAATTCAAAAAAAAAAAATCCCATTCCTAATGTTTTGAATGGATTAATATTTTCGTTTCGTTTTATTTGTATGTTAGAGGCCTGCTGTGTTTTTTCCCGTAATGACAAAAATGGACATGGGGTGCTGGCCTCTAATACCTGATATAGATAGCATAGCAGCACTACAGTGGTTCTAGAGCTGTTGGAAGCAAAATTAGAGGGAAGACTGGCTTTTGAAATTTGAAGAATGGGAAAGATAATCTATGGTTTGTGGGCCCAGATCTGTTTGAAAAGATTGGATATTTTTGGTTCTATGGTGGCTGGAATTGCATAGCAAACTTGCAATTTAACTTGCTGCACAAAATTGTAGGTGAGAAGCAACTGCTGCCGGAATTGTTGGTTTGCTGGAATTTTCCCTGGAAGCAGGTATTTGAAGGATATTTGGGTTGTTTAGTTTAGGGTTTTGGGGTTGGGAAGGCTGGAAAATTGGGAGATTTGGATTTTATTGTGGAGTAAAAACATATGTATGTTTTGGAGCACACAACAGATAAGAAAATGAAGGAAGACTTATCAAAAAAAAAGAAAATGAAGGAAGTTAGATCTGGTGCATGGCTCTGAACAGTGACTCCTAATTGTAGCCGATGTGGTTCTGCAATTTTGGAGGTTATAATAAGTGGGTTGCGATAATGTTTATATCCTGAGGATTTTGGGTTTTGGATTGTAGTATTTTAGAGGCTATATCAATTGCCAGAAAATGGAGACGTGAGAAGGACAATAGATTATCACAATACTTTTCTTAAGCATCACATTGAGGGTGTTTTTGGTATCTCAATTTGAAGGATTGCATCACAAAACCTTGAACTAAACTTCTAAGCTTCTGATTTATATGGATAATATGACTAAAACCTCAAACTATTCTGAGATTAGTTTTTACTACAAAGTTTTGTGTGGTTTGGGAGAAACTGTTCACCGCGGGGTATGGAAGGTGGCGTTGCTACTAATATTTGTTAGGTTAATCATCAAACCACCGCCTTGGTGGTAGTTTTACAAAGAAGTTGGTGGAACATGAAAAAAATGTGTACTTGGTGTATGCACAAGGACAATGAGGATCTATTGATTGTACACAGTTAAATTCCCTATGAAGGGGAATTATGGGGTGGTTGTGTTTCAATCATTCTTTGCTCTCTGGGAATTGATGGAAGGAGTAATATAGCTTGAGAAGAAATTCCTTCCTGTTTGATGTGGAGTACTTGGAGGAAGAGGATGAGCTGGGAGTTGGCTGGTCTAAGGCTTTCTATTTGGACATTCGAGGTGCATTTCTTGCAGATGCTTTCTTCTCGAGTTGAAGTTTCACCGCCACTTGCATGGAGATGGCACAAACGGGTAAAGTATCCATAAGGTAGCAGTAGGGGAGGTTCGGGAATCCTGGTTGATAAGGTCTGCCACTAATGTCTGAAATTCTTGTCTTTCGGTCGGCTAGCTAAAATAGGGTAGTGTTCAGAGATATGCTTCATTCGAAATTGTTTTGTTTGGAGGGCGATCAGTGGGATCCCGTTTTCTTTGTCTGTTAAGCCTTACAGCTATGGTTTTTATTCTTTTGTCAAATCCAAGTTCTTCATGCCACCATCAGCAAACCATGGCCTTTTTGTGATTCCATTAATACTTTGAGTTGGTAGTCATTGATTTCCATTTTAAGTGGCCTTTTTTCGATTTTCATATTTTTTAATGCTCTTTCCCTCTCTTATTTAGCTGCTTGAAAAAAATTACTCGAGATATAGCAACCTCACATGGTAATTTTTGTTAAATTTTTATTTAATGTTTCTTAATTTCATTCTGTTTGATTTGGGCAGAATTTTTTATTGACTGTAATTATCTTTTATGTTTTAATACTTAAACGATGAAAGATAAGGTGGACAGATGCGTGCGCGCGTGCGCTGGGGGGGTGGGGGTGTTAACTTATGACCTTTTAACTAGGACTCTTTCAATTTGAGTGCATTCTTCCGTAGACATCTGTCACTTTTCTCTATTGTTGTTCCATTTTTCTAAAATCTTGTTCGTCACAGGACTTCGTGAATGGTTTGCCCAAACAGATGAGAGGAATGTTCCTGCAAGAATCCCAGCAATGGTTAATATGACCTCAGCTTCTTCAGAGAAGGGTGAGAAGCTGGGTTCTGCTCATCCTAGTGCACCTTCTGATCAAATAAATGCTGCAAACAGAAATTCAGTGATGATGGAAGAATACTCTGACGAGGATGAGGAATTTCAAATTGCTGAGGTTGAACAAGAGGTTTGGCTCACGACAATACCTTATATTTTCTTTGTACTTTCTCTGAAGTCTGAACGATAGTTTTTTCACATTTTCAGGCAGATCCATCTGGGCTTGAGAGTGATTTCAAGAGAACAGGTAAATGATACTAATTCCTTGCAAGAGGAATATCTGTCAATAGGATCGGCAGATTTTATGATTGGAAGATTTTATCTATATCTTTCTTATCTTATTTACATCAGCTGTACAGATTAGTTTTCCTTTCTTAGCTTTGCCGTGTATAGCTAGTTTTCCATATATAGAGTTTCCATTTATAGCTACCAGACTTTTCTATTTAATGAAATTCTCACCATGGTGAGAGGCATTCGGTCAATCTGAGAATATCTAATCACAATTTTTTTCAAAGTGAAGCCTTGGAAGAAGAACCAGTGGACCAAATTGATTTGTCCTGTTTTTCGGGTAATCTCCGCCGTGATGACCATGATAATGCACGTGACTGCTGGAAAATTTCAGATGGGAACAACTTTAGAGTCCGGAGCATGCATTTTTGTTATGACAAAACAAAGGTTTCCTAATCTTCTTACCTTCCATTTTGTGTAATTCAATATCTGAGATGTGAGGCTTGCTTTAATTCCATTGTTGGCAATGTGTATTTGAAGATTCCTGCAGGGAAACATATTATGGATCTGGTTGCCGTTGATTGGTTCAAAGACACCAAAAGAATGGACCATGTTGCTAGGCGTCAAGGATGTGCAGCCCAAGTAAGTATTAGATGTTAAATATTTTTGCTTGTGTACTTTTTGCTGTGAACAGACACTAACTTGTTTAAAGGTAATGTCATTTCTCAGCATCATTTTACATATGTCACGGTTAGTGCACACAGACTCAATTATGATGTAATTTCCAGAAACGTATAATTAGATATGTTTCAATACATTATTTATTTTATTTTAATCTACTTCTGCCTGGATGTTGCTCCTTTTAGAAATCTTGTATGTCATGACCTTTGTTAAATAAGTTAGTTTATTACCAAGATGAATGGGGTCAGTTTATAATTGGTGAGAAATACTTCTTTAAATTTGATTTGAATTTTAACTTACAATTTTTTTGTTCTTAATTCCTTATTATGGAGTTAACTATTGTCGAACTTTTGTTTTCTTAAATTATCCACGTAGGTTGCTTCAGAAAAAGGGCTTTTCTCCATGGTCATAAATTTACAAGTAAGTTTATTTCATTGGGTTGGTTTTGACTTCTAAACTTTAATGTATTTGGATATGGAGTGGAAATAATTCTTTAATCTTACAGGTACCTGCGTCAACACACTACAGTATGGTATTTTATTTTGTTATGAAGGATTTAGTTCCTGGATCCCTCTTGCAAAGATTTGTTGATGGTGATGATGAATTCCGCAATAGTAGGCTGAAGCTCATCCCATCAGTTCCCAAGGTATTTGTTTCATTCAGTTCACATTGTGCCTCAATTACTTATACAAGTCTATTGATCATCCCCCCTGTTGTCCTCATGGATGTATGAAGGCAAGCCTTCGTATATGTATACCATGTAGATAGAAATGGAACCTGGTGAAACCTTTTTTAGTCTTCACTTGCATTTTGCTAGGACGTTTGATAGAGTTGGTCTCTCAAACACTTCTTCTGAGACTGCTTTTTTATTGGACAAAAGAAGTTGGGGGATTCAGTTCTGTCTTTCCAGGATTCCTATGATTTTCATGATTTTCGTTTTATATATGGATAAATGTCTTTTGGTGATTAATGTTATAGTTGACCAATGAATTAGATGCACAGGCGTACTTTTGAATAATAGTCACATGACCTAAACATGCACATGAATACATTTAAGCACCGCCCTCTCCTTTTGCCAATATGCAGATTATCCAGATTCTGGCCCCAGAATCAACTTTAATTTTGAGGGCCATTTCAACACAAGCACAATTATTGTCTTTGGGCAAAAGGGAACTCAACCTACTAATGTTGTTCCTCCCATGTTTTATCTATATGGGGATGATTCGTTGCCAATGGTTGTATAGCCGTTTTTGCCACCAGTTACACCTTTCCTTAGGTTATATCTGGTTGGCTATTATTATTTCTAAAGTAGAATAATTCAGTTATATAATTCCAACATACAAATCATTGGAGTTGTTCGGCATTGATTTTCTTGTGTGCTTGTAAGTCACCCAATGCCTTCTTTGTGAACAATTTGATGCCCTAGTGTTGTGTCCCCTTTATTCTGTATCTGCACTCTGGAGGACAGTGCAAGGATGATAGTTTTTCTTCACTTTTTCTGGGAACACCTTACAAAGTTCTCCTGCCTTTTTTCTGCTTCTTTCCCTTTTTCTTCCTGGTTGATTAAATCCCAAGCCAAAAAGTGAATATAGCAAACCATATATTATTTCATGCATCCTTTATTGATTCCAGTATTGAATTGGGCAGGGCTCATGGATTGTGCGCCAGAGTGTTGGGAGCACCCCATGTTTATTGGGGAAAGCAGTTGATTGCAACTATATCCGTGGTCCCAAGTACTTGGAAGTAAAAATCCTGCAATCTTTTTAATTCATGTTTTCTTTCCCTTTTTTTGGGAACTATTATTTCTATCTATGCTGCTTAACATTGTTCATCTCCTGTAGATTGACGTGGACATCGGTTCTTCAACTGTTGCTAATGGTGTTTTGGGGCTTGTAATTGGTGTAATCACAACATTGGTGGTAGACATGGCTTTCCTTGTACAGGTCCGTTTTAATTATTACATCTTCTCAATTTCAAGTAGACCACGGGAAGACATAGCAACATTTTAGCTGGCAATTACTTAAATTAATGGTACTCTTGTTAGGTGTTGCTTATGCATACACCCTATGTACTTTGACAACACCTAATGTTTGCATTAGTAGAACTTATTAAAAAATTAATAATAAGGCCTCATTTGGTTTCACAAAACTTCTCAACTCATCTAATCATTATAACTTTTCCAAATTCCCACACAATTAAATAAACAATTCAACTTTTTCAAATCCCAAAACAAAAATAATATTAAAAAAATATATTCTAACAATATTTTATTTAATTTTCAACTTTTATCTCAATTCATCTCATTTCATCTACAAAAACAAACGAGGCCTAAGTGCACTGTTGTTGTGGCTGGCATAGCCAAACTCATAGCCACTCAAGCTAAATGCGCATTCATCTAGCTTCTTTTATGAAGTCAAACCACTTCCAAACTGGGTTTTGAGTTTTCTATTAAGATTTCAAACCTTGGGATTGTGTGTTGTCATATATTTCAAACTGAATCAAGAAATTTTTAGAAGTTTGGTTTTAAAAGATTTATGATTCTTGGAGGAAGATATTATTTAATTAGAGGAAGCACAATGCATGTTGCTTTTTTAAGGCATCCACGAAAGTAACTCTATGCATTAAGATTTAAGATTTACATTTTCCTTGAACCCTGTTGCCCTATGATGTCAATACCTGTATCATATTCCAATTGATGTCAATCCCCAAATCTTCCCTTTTTTTGTAATTTTTCCAAATTTTGGATCTCTTTTTTCACGCCTTCAGTTGTACCCATATATATTTGACAGGAGCTAGTAGAGTCTGCCAGTAAAATTGTCGGAAAGTTGCAATGTGCACCTTGAACTATCAATATGTTTCGGCTTGCAACCTCCATTAAAGTGGATGAAAAAATACGCCATGTGGTACAATTGAAATAGCCAGATCTCAATGGAGAGTGCAAAATGAAGTATATTGGTAGTTACTGTTATAATCTATGCAATAGCACAATGCACAATAAGTGATAAATTTATACAAGTAAATTATGGTATTCATAGTGAAATACTTCCTTTTTGGGAGGAACAACATGATGTCAATACCTGTAATTGTAGGTAATAATTATTTTCAAAACAGGAAATAAAAGTCAATTTTTAATTATTTTTTTAAGGGAATAGTACACTTTGCACCCTCCAATTATCAGTGTTTTTGCCCTTGAGACCCCAAACTACGCATTGTTCCCTCAAACTACCAAGCTGACACTTTGCATAATTTCTTAAGATTGGATGGTCATGATTGTATCACGTTACTTATTTTTCATTCATCGTAACAGACAAAATTAAACGAGGGTGGAAATGCTAGTTTTTTTAGTCAGGGGGTGCAATGTGTGAGTTTTGGTTGTGGGGTACAAAGTGCAAACCTTTTGTAGTTTGAGAGTACAAACTGTATTCAGTATTCATCCCCTTTTTAATTCTAGGTGTACTAAATCAGTACTGGTTCTCATCACTCTGCAGGACTTTGTACATTGGGATTGGTATACATTTTTGTTTTAACTTTTTCGTGTGTATATCTATCTATCTATCTAGGAAGTTGTTAGATGATTGTTTTAATTAACAGGCAAATACCACTGAAGAATTGCCGGAGCGACTGATTGGTGCTGTCCGTGTTTCTCATATCGAGCTTTCATCTGCTATAGTCCCAAAGCTGGAACCAGATCCATCATGACTGACTGAGATGTTTGATCTCCCGAGTTATTCAAAATCAGTTGTCCAGATAAGCATGTATTCCATTTCTCATTGGATTTCCATTTCCTTTACCCTTTGTATAAAATAGTGAGAGAAGTGGGGTATTTTTATTTTTGTCCATCAACCCTAAAATAAGAATAGGGGATGGGTTAAACTTGATTGTCAATATTTTTCTCATTTAGGTTCCAATTTCCAATCGTTTTTCTTTTCCTCGCCCAATCATGACAACCATTCGCGAATTCATGGGAGTTCAAGTTGTTTTAGGTTCATTGTTTATACTGAAACCACCTTTTCCTTCTTCCTTCTGGATTTAGTTGTTACTTTCTGATGTGGACAGAGCTGAAATGAGGGAGTTCTGTATACAAGAATATATAGAAAAAGGAAAGAAATCAAGTGATCCTTTCTGGTCACCAGCATGTCATTTTCTTCCCCAAATTTCTATTTCAGCAATGCATTTTCACTTTTAATATTAATTACTTTCATTTTATAGCCGCTGAAATAATGGGGTTCTGAGAGGATAGTGCAAAATTTAGACTGATTGAAATATTCCCCATTCATTTGTGACTCTTGTTATCACCCAATCTAGAATTACAGAACCTCAGCCCGTAGGAGTCACCCTTATGATGCGTGCTTGCAGAAATTTATTTTTCTTGCCTTCCTGTGTAGTGTGGGGGGCCGTGTGCGATAAGCTAGATAATGTTATGGGTAACATCGTCTCAGATATCTGGTACGTTAAATCCTCGCATTAATTTTATGATAATGGTAATATAAATATGATGAGTGAGTCCATGAAAATTAATCGATGCTAATATATGGTCGAAGCATGGAGGGATAATTTAATGTTAATGGGAATTGTTTATATATGGGTACTCATTTAGTGCCTGGCTGAGAATATAATTATAAAAAAGTTTTGAACTCAAACACGCTTTTAAACTTCTTATAATGTCTTAGATATATCAATATTATAATTTCTAATATTGATATGTAAATACAATTTTTTTTTTTTATTTTTTGGTTTTTTCTGTGGACGTGTAAAGTTATTTCCACAGCATTGATTGTTTGTGCAAGTCTTTTTTTTTTTTTTTAAGCACTACATGATTCAATGATTTAATTCATGCATCAATTTTACTCACGATGGCACTACATGATTCAATGATTCAATTCTTTACTATTTTGTTTTCCTCTTTTTGTATTCGGAAACCATTTTGCTTTGAATATATTTTTTTATTAAGCAATGTAAAAGGGACACACAATATGGACATAATAGCATTACTTTAAAATAGAGTTGTTCAAAAAGTTATAAAAATAATTGTGTCATTTTGAATATAGGGAATGCTATAAAAAATGCTTGAGATCCCGAAAATGAGTCCCGAACATTTCTATCGAAAGATTTTTTTTTTTTTTACTTAATGATTAGAGAAGTGTTTTTTTAATAATGTTGTATTTTTTTATTTTTTAAAAAAAAATATTTATGATGATTAAAAAAATATAAAAAAAAAGAAATGAAAAATTAAAATGCACTATTCAAGATACTATTTTGGTGATTGTAGCACCACTCGAATGCTATACTACAAATCAATGTTTTAAATTTTGTATTGTACCGCGCGTACTATCGGTATTTATTATATCGGGATAGTGATTGGTATAGAAAATGTATGTGTTTCATATCGGATCAAATACCGATCGTATCGATGTGTTTCAATCAATATTGGCCGATTTTCGATGTATCGGTTGGTTTCGGTGTACCGACCAAAATTATTTTTTTGTAATTATTGTAAAAATTTAGACTTTCACATAATTTTCATTCTAATTTTCACATCTGAAAATTTGAGGAGTGAAAATCAATTCCTTACACTCCTTTTCATGAAGAAAATAAATAATTATTTTTTAAAATAGTTGAATTGAAAATTTAGAAGTATATCGAGTTTTATAAATATGTATTTTAATTTTTTAAGATTTGTATTGATATTATTTTAAAATATAATCTATACATATATATATATATATATAATTTATTATATATAAATTATTTCAAAATGATACTAGTATTAAAATATTTAAATTTCAATATCTTCACCGGATAACTTTGCAACAAACATGATAAAAGTTTGTGTGAATTCTACTCTTACATGTACTAATATTAGATTTATTCAGAACCAAAAAGGGAAAGGCTAAACAGCTAAGCAACTATCTGGTTGATAAAATCCCGGAAAGCATCCAAAGCAGCCACAGAACTCGCCGGAAACCCACGCTGAAACTCAGTGCTAAGCAACAAAGCTCGCTTCTTCACATCTTCATCCCCCATGAGCTTCTCTATTCCTTTTCCTATATCTTCCTTGTTTATGGGTTCCGAAAGATCATCAGAAACCATGTACCCAACTTTGAGATGGACCACCACCAACTTCCCATTATAGTATTGGTCACCCCTGATGGGCCACACCAAAAATGGGACCCCACGCCCTATCGCCTCCACCGTAGAGTTCCAACCGCAGTGAGACAAGAATCCTCCGGTTGATGGGTGACTCAGTATCAGCAGCTGCGGTGCCCATCCGCGTATTATCAAACCCCTGTCGCCAACTCGTTCATCCAAGCCCTGTGGGAAGTAACCCTCTTCTTCTTCTGAACCGGGTTTGTTCCCGAGTAATTGACGAGGTGGACCCGATCTGCCTGCACCGGGTTGGATTACCCATATGAATGGCCGGTTTGAGGCTTCTAGTGCGTCGGCTAGACGTGGGTACTCTTCCATGGTTGGACCCACCTCACTCCCGAACGAAACGTAGAGGACGGACGCGCGTGGCTTCGACTCCAGCCATTCGATCACTTCGTCCTCCGTGACGTTCGACCGTCGATTGGTTCGGATTTCCCGGTCGTGGAGAAGTGAACGGGACGACTGCCAGTACTGCTGTGGCAGAAGCGGGCCGACGCCCCAGACCGGTTTCCCGACTTGATGTGTGAGGTAACTGATAAATGGACGCTCAAGATCGTCGCACGTGTTGATCAGCAGCGCGATCGTGTTCTTCACCTCCTCCACCCACGGTGGATGCTGACCGGGTTTGGGTGGGCCCATCATCTTCGGTCCGGGACCCGGGGGTGGATGGAAATCGGCACCCCGGCCTGGTGGGGCACCACCGGTTGGCGGTGGCGGCCCCGGTGGCCCTCCCGGTGGCCCATGAGGCCGTTGCTTGAGGTCCGATTGGGTGAGAGCCATGTCTTCAGGTAATCCGGGGAGTAACCGGACCTCTCCAGGTTGAATATCCAGCGGCTGGGCCTTCCACATCGCATGCTCTATGGCCGCAGAGCATGCGCCGGATGTGAAGAAAGCGACCGTTGGGACATTGAATTTTTGAAAAACTTCAGCGCTCCAGCTCATCATGACGTCGAGGATGGCACAAACTGGCAGCTCTGGGTTTGGGCTTTTGGCTCGGGCCGAGAGGAGGTTTTCAAGGCCTAGAGCCAGGTCGCCGTGGTGTCTACGGTGTTGGTGCATGGGGTCGGATCCAGGCTGGGGAGGAGGCGGTGGAGGCGATGGGATTTCCAAGACATGGAGTAGAGAGACCTGGCGGAAAGAGGAGGGGACAGAAGAAGAGAGGTTGGAGGAAATGAGGAGGGTGGTTTTGAAGTCCCTGGAGGCCATGTGCTTGCAGAGCTCCATGGTTGGCAAGAGATGGCCTTGCCCAAAAAAGGGAACAGCCCAGATCTCCCTTGACATCTTTCAGATTGTAAACTTGCCTTAAGTGGTATTTATCGACTGCGATCGTATCTTGTATTCCGAAACACTAGTATTTATAGGCGAATTCGGAGCAAGAAATCTTGCTCAGTAAGGAAAGGAATGTGAAAAGAAAAAGTGAGAGAAGAGCGATACACGGTTAGGAGCTGGGTTGGACTGTTAGTTGGGGACGAGAACGAGTGTAAAATTTGGAGAGCAAGTCAGGTGTCGACATTTTGGGTACCGAAAAAAGTTAGATATTATGGAATTGGATGGATGATGGAGATGAGATGAGGATGAAAGCGAGGTCGGTGCAGCGATATAATGCAACGTTAATGATGTGTAAAAGACATTAGGAATTTGGTTACTTCCAACACTTGGAAAAGACAATTTATTTAATTAACCAATTCTTAAGGTATTTTGTTGGAAGAGATAATCATCAGTGTATGTTAGGAATAGCTTGCAATGCAACAATACGTCGGAAACAAGAAATGAATGTGCATTTGATAATCGTTCAATCCCAAAATAATCCAATTTTCCCAACAATATCCATTTCTTTCTGATCTTGATTTGATATTTTCCTTTACCCGTGTGTCGCCCTCTGCTCAATTTCTTGATGCTCTCTGGGTAGGCTCTTCCCTCAAACTCGCACTTGGCTTGTCATGTACAAGTTTATTTCCCCGTCTCTCTCATCAACACCGTTCAATTCCCCCATGCACTTCCATTAGGAGGTTTCATAACGAGCATCCTGCCAGCTCCGGGAAGAAAGTGTCAACCTCCCGGCAACCCCTTCACTTGTCGTCATCTTCTTTTTCCCTTCACTTTCTTAGCCTTTTGTCTTTGTTTTTTCTCCCCACAATTTCCTTATCCCCCCTTCATTTTCACGTTGATTCGTTTCGACCTTCAATGGAGGTCACACGCCCCCCATATTCACCATCCCCATCCCCAGATCGACTTCTACCAGCATTTATTTTTTGTTACAAATTGATCAAAAGCATTTGTGTGTAAGTTCTTTTTTCCCACGAACAAAAGCAATATGAAAATATCAGCTCAAAAAGATTTTCATCGAACCCACACCATTAAAGGTTTTCCTTCCTACCTGCTCAAAATTCCACATTATTTAAGTACCTAATAATATCTAATCCTGTGATTGCTTGCGAAATTATATGCAAACTCCGAAGGTCAGAAAACACATTAGAAAAAAGCTTGAACTTTGTTGCAAATTTACAATCTCCTCTTTATCACTCGCTATGGTCTGGTGCCTTTCCTGGGTTTTGGTTAATAAAATCCCGGAATGCATCCAAAGCAGCCTCCGAGCTCGCCGGGAACCCATTCTCGAACTTGGATCGAAGCCTCGCCGCTCGTTGATGCATCTCTTCGTCCCCCATTAGCCTCTCGATGCCATTCAAAATCTCGTCCTTTTCGACCCTTTTCGACGCGTCTTTTGCCACCATATACCCCACCTTGAGATGGCCCTCCACCAGCTTGGCGTTATAGTATTGGTCTCCCCTGATGGGCCACCCCAAGAATGGGACCCCACGCCCTATCGCCTCCGCTGTCGAGTTCCACCCACAGTGCGATAAGAATCCTCCGGTCGACCGGTGACTCAGTATCAGCAGCTGTGGTGCCCATCCGCGTATTATCAAACCCCTGTCGCCAACTCTGCTCTCCAGTCCCTCCGGGTAGTATCCTTCCTCGGAAGACCCACCCGACCCGGTCGGTATGACCCAGATGAAATTTCGGGTCGATTGCTCTAATGCGGCTGATAGTTGTGGGTATTCCTCCATCGTTGGCCCGACCTCGCTACCGAAAGCTACGTACAGAACGGATCCACGTGGCTTCGTGTCTAGCCATTGGATGACCTCCTCCTCGGTGTAGTTAGATCGGCGAGTGTTTCTTCTGATCTCGCCGTCGCGGATCAACGCGTCCGACGACTTCCAGTACTGTTCGGGCAGGAGTGGGCCGACGCCCCATGCCGGCATACCCATCTGATTCGTCAGGTAGTCGATGAACGGACGCTCAAGATCGTCACACGTATTGAACATCAACGCGATTGAGCCCTCTACTTCTGGGACCCACGGTGGCCGGTCTCCAGGCTTAGGTGGGCCTCCTCCACTGGGGGGCCTGTTCGGACCAGAACCAGGTGGTCCACCTCCACCCGGTGGGCCACCACGCGGAGGACCTCCGGCTCTTCGTTTGAGATCGGACGACGTTATGCCCATCTCTTCAGGTAATCCGGGGATTAAACGGATTTCTCCGGGTTTGATATCACCGGCGTGGACCTTCCAAGTGCCCCACTCCATGGCAGCGGCACATGCACCGAAAGTGAAGAAGCCGATCACCGGGATGTTGAATTTCCAAAACACCCGTTTGGTCCAACCCATCTGAAAGTCGATGATGGCACAGATAGGAGGTCTCAAATCGGGAAGATTTGAGAGATGGGACTCGAGGTCTTGGGCGGCCTGCTGGCGGAGAGAGTCTGATCCGGGCACGGGAGGGCCCGAAAACCCGGCTATCTGCGCAATACTGGTGAGTGGGTGTTGAGAGAAAGAGGAGGGGATTGAAGAAGAGAGAGAGAAGGGAATGACAAGGGTGGTATGGAAACTTCGAGGGGCAAGATGCTTGCAAAGCTCCATGCAAGGGTGGAGATGTCCCTGCCCAGAACCTGTAACAACAAAGATTTTGCCTGCCATGTTGCTCTTACTCAACTTCAGCTTATCCTGCGCAAGGACTTGGTATACTTGCTTCGGTTACTCTGGATCAATTATAGAAGAGAGAAGAAAGAAACGAGGACTGTACTCTGTAGTACTAGTAGTGGAGAGAGAGGAAAGCAACTTCTTTTGAATTTTAGGTGTATCGAATCATAGAAGAAAAATGATAGAAGATTAGATAATGGCATCTACTGTTCCATTTTATTGCTGCCTTATCTTTAGCAACGCTTCTCAATTTTCATTACATTTTATTAGAAATCAGTTATTTATATTAAAAATTATCTAAAATATGAAATTTAAAAATTGATGGTATTTTACAAAGGCATGTGGGGGCATAACTCCCGGCCTCTAAAATAGAGGTCTAGAGTTCGAAATCTTCATCTCTCAAATAAAAAAAAAAAAATTGATGATATTTTACCTTTGAAAAATGGGTCTTTTTTTAAAATATTTTGAGATAAATATATTAAAAGTAAAAACAGATGTCTTTTTTAGATTGTAATAGGAAATAGAATTTTTAATTGTTGAGCTTTACTTGAAAAAACAAAGCTTTAGTATTAATTTTTTTTTTTTATGTTTAGTAAACATGCACTCAAAACACTTTTATTAAAGTTAGTTACGATGGTTTTTAAAAAATATAAAATTAATTTCAGGAGTTTCTTATCAAGAGTTTTAATTTGGTGTTTTTTTTTAAAAAAAAAAAAATTGGATTTTCAACTTTTTATAAGATGTTTAAGACACTTTTTATAAATTTGTGATGCAAAATTTTTAGTTGTCTCAAAAGTTCAAACTTAAATGTAATATAGAGTTAGGCTTCGAAATCCAGACCTCTACTTTGATATAATGAAAAATTATTATCTATTTTTAAAAATTAAGTTGATAAAAAAATATAAATCTAGATGATCAAACATTTAAAATCTATGAATGTGACGTAATGTCATGACTGTAAAAAGGTTTTACTTTTATCTTGTTACTAATAGCAGTGGGTAATTATTAGTATGTCTTATATCTGAAGTGCTATCATAGACATCATGAATTAGTGTTACGAAAACCATATACGGTAGTGGTCATATACATCTATATGATGATGTTTCTTCCTACAACCGCTCCGAAAGCAAACCTACGACCATGAGAACCAACAATCCAAACTGTTTTTTTTTTTTTTCAAGGGAAAAAAAAAAAAATACTAAAGTATGGTATGTTGGGCTTCGGTGCAGCTAACCCAGATCCAGTCCTTTTAAGGGGCAAGAATATGGATTCATTAGCCAGATCGGGCGGCCCACATCCAACATGGAACAGAGTCACCGGATTAACATTAATTAATGAACTCAGATTTACATCCAATAGTGGCAGTACTACTGCTACATTTGCATTCAATTTTTTTTTTTGAATGAAACATACTCATTTCATTAATAAATCGAAGTTACAAATGTGACTTATCAATATAAAAAATTTCAATATACAGAAAATCCAGTTATAAGCCAACTAATTCAATAGATCTGTAGCTTCCCCACACACAAATACATTTGCGGCGGACAGTGTCTTAACTTCTAATCAAACTCTCTCGAAGCAGAGAAAGCACTCTGTAAAAACAAAGCTTAAAGGTCCTCTCTATCCTCCCAGCCGAAACATGGGTCCTCTCTATACTACAATTTAATGTCGTTGATCTTGTAGGCATGCGTGCAAATCATGTATGTATGCATACTCATGGTTTTCCCTACTACCATTTTGTCATCAAATTAGTGTCACTATTCTAGATTCTATATATTAATGCATGCTTTATTGATCTTGCAGGGTCGGTACAGACATGACAATATTGGGTATAATTTGTCTAAGTTGATTGTTGCAATCAAAGGCTATTAACACATGCATATGCAAGTAGGGAATACGTGTATGTATATACATGCATGCAGTCAGTCGCCCGCACGCCCACACACATATTCTAAGAAGTTCAATTTTCCTTTCCAACCAAACAATTGAAGAAGTTTTGAAAGAACAATGAGTACTACTTCCTCCATATTGAGTCCAAAAAATGTATTAAATCATAGTGTATCTTTTGAGCTCTTGGTGGACCCATGCTGTTTGATCTTATTTGAAAAATATGAGTCAAATGACACGTGACAATATTTTTAATAGACTGGATCCCAACTATTTCTCTAACCTAATTTAGAGAAAAATTGTAACCATTTTGAACATGTATGTGTGTGTGTGTATATATATATATATATATATATGTATATATAATACATTTACACACGAGTCAAGACCCCTTAGAAATTTAAGCGAGCTTTGACATCTAGACATGAGAAAGACAAGCACGCACGTAAAGTGTGATCACAAGATTTATAATTGCTCGTGTGAGTTTTAGGATAACATTAGGATTTTCTCGTAAATACACGCATACGCGTATGCGTATAACAAAGGATTCGTGTACTATGCAGACACAAAGTTAGCCATTATGACGTACCAGCTTCTTTAATTACCTCAACAAGCTAGCTCAAGTTGGAAGAGACTTTGGTGGCTCCATATCTGTAAACCTACAACATCAACTACTCATTTTGGATTACCAGAAATTAACAAGATGAGCTCCTCGTCCTCCTTGCAGCATTTTGAATTACAAAAGCATTGATTGAACTTTCTCGATATTGATACTAATTGATGATCTCCTATCTATCTATAGATAGAGAACATATTATATATTTCTCATGACTCTCAGTTAATAGAGAATCGTAATTCATCGTTATCATCAAATAATTGGTCACAAATAATCGTTTTTCTTGTAATTACTAGATTTAATTACCAACCTTTTGCCAACATATATACATGATATTGTTGGAATCAATATGCTTCATTAATAATATGCTTTACAAGAGACATTTTCAAGCAACGCGAGATTCTAACATTAACACGCTAACTATTCTAACACACACATGCATATCTGTATATACCCACTTCCACCTTCAATAATTTATAATCACTTTGTTGATCTTTCCGCATTTATCTCTGTTTTTTTCTCTCTAGGTGGTAGAGGGTGGGGATCATACATATATATTTATGGAGTTTGTAGGTTTGAGTTGAAATTCCTGACATTTTTTGCTAATTTTGGGGCTATGAATATGTAGTTTTACTTACCGATCGAACAGACTTTGGGAATAGAGATACAAAGTGGTAGCCAGCTTACCTCATCATCATCTACCTATAAAGTCAGTTGTTTGCTTTATCTTCAAAGTAACACTAGCCTTGGAAAAACAAATGAGAAAGAAAGAAAGAAAGCAAGCTCTTGGGTCTCTATATCACTCTTTACTCATGAAGTAAAGAGTAGAGTTGGGTTTGAATATTTCGAGACTATTATTTTAGAGAAATGATTTGTACAAGTTTCAAATAGATAAGTCTAATATAAGAGTATTCTCGTTAGATTAGTTAAAGTTAAAGTATATTTTTGATGAATATAAGATGAATTTATTTTATTTTATCATATTTTACTATTCATAACATTATATATTAATTAGTAATTGTATTCTAATTATATTTTTTCAATTGTCATTTAAAATGGAGAAAGAAATAATTGATATTAAAAAGAGAGAGAAAAAAAGAATATAAAATATATTTGATGAATGAATAGTTCCTTTCAAATTTAAAAATTATTTTAGATGGAATATATAACTATTTCAATGTGAGCTATTTTATGACTTAATAGCTAAATTCTCATTGAATTTAACTTTTAGTTAATCCAATGAGAATGCTCTTGTCCTTGTAAAAAAATAGACATAATATTAAAAAAGTGTAAAAAACTATTTTTTATTAGTAGGACTCACTTTTTTATAAAGTGCTTGTATGTAGCTTGTCTGTTTAGGGCTTGTACCTAACATTACTCGTCACTTTAATACATGTTAAATTATTAATTATTTGAAAAGCTTAAATCAATAATAAATAATAAATTTGTTTATTTAAATGATATTTCTAAATAAAATATATAAAAATAAAAAAGAAAGCTTGTTGATCATTTCTTATATTTTATAATTCTACCGATCATATATTAATTAATAATTAAATTATTGTTGAAACAATCATATTTTCAATGGGTTAATAACTACAAATTTGTGATTAAACTCACCTTATAAAATCCCATATAAATGTTTTAATTACGAACCAATTAAATATCTACAACAATGAGTTTCATGGGAAAGACTCTTCTTCTACTTGGAATTGATTTCATCTAAAACTAATAATAAAAAAGAAGACATATATTAGCTTCATCTAATTTCAGGCCACTGAATTACATCAATATAATATATATATATATATATATATATATATATATATATGTACCTTCATTAACGGTGTGGATCATCTTCTATATATATAGCAAGAATGTAGGTGCACCTCTATATAGTAGGTGTGGACCATACTATATATATATATATATATATATATATACCTACTGAAAAAGTCATTTTAATTGAAACAAGTCTACTGAAAATTAACGGCGGGAGAACATCTCATTTTCAGCAATAGAGACGTCATACCCACTGAAATTGAAACAAGTGCAATGAATACCAACAATTTCAACAACAATTTCAAAAACGTCCATGTAATGATCATCTAGAGCAACGTCACATCTGTCCATAATCAAGTTCAAAAATCATATTAATTTATATTTATTTAATTTTACAACTTCACAATAAAATCATTTTTTTTAAAATTAATTAAACACGTCCAACAAAAAGAAGGCATAAAATACTCTAAAACATTAATATTTTATTGAATAATTATATACAAATTTTGTAATATATATATATATATAGTAGGTTTATCATTTTAATTTGTATTCATTAATTAGCTTGTAGTATTGCACTTGATCAAATTAAAGAGGTACGGAATTTAATTAATTTGTAGTGTTTTTTGTAGAATAATTACTAGCATCATATTAATTTTTAAAAATTAATATCGTTAAGGTAATTTTAATTAAGTTTGAAGATGAGAAAGTATCATAATTTCCAGAAAAGTAAGTAGTCTTAGGCGTAGTTTATTTTCACAATTCTTTATAACTCATTTCATCTGATCATTATAATTTTTTTTAAAATTTTATATAAAATAAAATAAACAATTCAAAATTTTAAAATATATTTTAATAATATTTTATTTAATTTTTAATTTTAATCTCAATTTATTTTATCTTTTATATATATATATATATGAAAACATAGAAGAATTAATTATTAAGAAAAAATCTATTAATTATCTCAATTTTCATCATTTTCTCATCATCTTATGATGTGATATTAAATGATAAGTTTATACATAAAATATAATAAATAATTTCTAATTATTTAATATTATATTATAAAAAAATAATAAAAAGTAAAAAGATAAGCAGCATTACTCCATTATTAATGGCTTGTTTGTCGGTGGATCGACATCTTGATTGGTAATGCTGACGGCCATTTTATCCCACCGCCCCACATCTTAAAAAGGGTCTTTGGTGGGAACTGTACACGTGACTTTTTATCATAACCTTCTAGATATCTCGGACTTCAAATGTTTATTTATTTATTTATTATAAAAAATTAAAGTGTACGTCTTATAAAATATCACTCCATTTTGAAGAATTAATTAATAGACATGCAATTACAATTCATTCTAAAATATTTATTAATTACTGTCTATTATATATATGATATTTTATTTTATTAAAATATTAGAAGAACCGCTTTATCCATTTAATTATAATTTCTAATTATCTCAAATGACCAGTACGTACTTCAAATTCAATTAAATAAGAAACATAAAAACATTCTTTTATCCAAATTAACCTCATAACAACTCCAACATGCATGCCAACTTCTATACAAGACAACATGCATGCATGGAACCAGCTAGCATACATTCATGATCGATATTGTGTACATGTGTGTAGGCCAATATATATATATATATATTATATAAATACGGCTATTTAGTAAAAACTATATATATGGTGCAATTTTTTTTTTATAAAAGTGAAACTATAATTAAAAAAATATTTTTTTATGAATTTTATTTATTGCAAAATGCCTACATGCATGCAAAAACTTCAAATAAAAAAATTTGTATATACACAATTGATCGGTCATTTATTCGTGTTATACGAATTGATTGCGGGTTGATCCGCAATTGATCCATTTATTACTCGTATATTATTGAGTCAATTTATTTTAACTCAAATCCATTTACATCAAATCCAAACATCTCAAAGGAAGCAAGCACTTGCACCCATTTCCAAATCGTGCAATATTTTTCTTACCAACTATTCTCAAAGGAAAGAAATTTGATTCTTCAAAACTATACATACATACACATATATATATATATATATATAGAGAGAGAGAGAGAGAGAGAGAGAGAGAGAGAGGAAAACAAAGGAAGATTGAAAATGGTCGACAGAGACAGGCAGCTAGCACCAACTATTTCGTAACTCTTACTGAAAAAAATAAAAAAAGGGATCGAACACAAACCCATCATGTGTGCATATGTATTTCGATCCCTATTTATATAAGACCTTTAATTGTCACATAGAACCAATATTGAGTACAGATCATCACCAAACGTCGGTCGTACGTGCGTCCACAGCATAATTCCAATATCTGCTTCAGCTAGTCCTGGAAATGGCAACAAAAAGCACTAAGGTTCTTGTTGTGGGAGGTACTGGATATTTGGGAAGGAGGATCGTGACGGCAAGTTTAGCCCATGGCTACAACACCTTTGTTCTTCAGCGGCCAGAGTTGGGTCTTGACGCCGACAAGGTACAATTGCTACTTTCTTTCAAGAAGCAAGGAGCCGTCCTCGTCGAAGGCTCCTTTTCCGATCACCGGAGCCTTGTTGATGCCGTCAAACAAGTTGACGTCGTCATTTGCACCATCTCTGGAGTGCATTTTCGGTCTCACAACCTTTTGCTGCAGCTCAAGCTTGTTGAGGCCATCAAGGAAGCAGGAAACGTAAAGGTACGGCCTCTATTCTTTTTTCTTTTATTTCTTTCTTTCTTTGAAAATGAAAGGAAAAGCTAGCTTGAATATCTGCTGCTGCAGTACTGCATCGTTTTCCTTACAGTGGGTGGCTGGCAAGATCATGAAAACAAATCATTTATTTTTTCAGATCAACTTATAATTACAGTAGATCATATGCATTTATTTATTTTTACTTTCAAATTCTAATCAATAGGAATGTTATTAATTTTCATCTAAAATCATGATATCTGGGAATTCATTTCCATATATACTAATTAACCTCATGCATATGATGATCCATAACAACCTAAAAACTCCACACATGAAGCTAGCAATGAACATATAATTGATAATATATCTCTATCGATTATATATATATATATATATATGTATGTATGGAGCTAGCTGCTAATATTGACATGATGATTAATTCACACAAAATTAATTAATTAATTAATCTGAATTAGCGGTTCTTGCCATCGGAGTTTGGAATGGATCCTGCACGGATGGGGCATGCACTTGAACCAGGAAGAGTGACATTTGATGAAAAAATGAGAGTGAGAAATGCAATAGAGGCTGCTAAAATCCCCTACACTTATGTTGCTGGTGCCTGCTTTGCCGGTTACTTTGTTGGAAACCTTTCTCAAATGGTTACACTCTTTCCTCCTAAAGAAAAGGTGCTTATATATGGAGATGGCAACACTAAAGGTACTAATTCTATATATTAAATTAAGTCTCTATCTTCAAACAAATGATTTTTTTTTTATTCGTCTATATATAATTAAGTTGCATGCATACATGCTTCTCGATCGTGATAATCCAATGAGAATTATCTGTTTATTTAGTGAAATAAAGATCGATTGATCTCAGAAAATGCATGCAGAACTAAAGCGATCATATTAATCTTACTTATATAGGATAATAGGGGTTTTTACCTGAATGTTTTTCAATGATTAAAAGCAAATTGATATGATGTATGTCTCAGTACTTGTGATTATTCACACACACGCGAGTGTGCTTGTGCTCGCGCTCGCACACACACATATAGAAATGCTATATGCAGTCGTAGAGTGCGCAACTGTCGTTCAGTCGCTTTGAAAAGAGTGGTCAGATCCACTATTTTTTTTTTTTTCATGTGAGTCCCGTATTTATTCATTTTTTTTTCAAAAGGATTGTGCGACACTTACACACTTACAACTGCAACTACCATATATATATATATATATATATATATAAGGTTTATATATATTATTATATATTGCAATATCTCTCAATTAATAGAAATAATTTCTTTCAGTTTCCATTTACATTGATAAAGCTGGTTTGAATATATATTTGCTACATGTAGTGGTTTATATGGATGAAGATGACATCGCAACCTACACAATCAAGACAATAGATGATCCTCGAACCCTGAACAAAACCCTTTATCTTCGGCCACCTGAGAACATTCTCTCCCAAAGAGAACTGGTTGAAAAGTGGGAGAACCTTTGTGGAAAGAAACTCGAAAAGACTAGCATTTCAGCAGACGACTTCCTAGCCTCCATGAAAGGTACGTACTACTCTCAAATTAACTTAATTAATTGCTTGCCTGAGTTATGATCTGCTCAATCGATCCTCACGTACGCTTTTTACATGTCTGCAAGCACATGCATGAATGCAGCTACGATAATTAACTATCATTCTTCTTCTTCTTCTTCTTTTTTGAAACATTTTCTTGACCTGTGCGCGTGCAGGAATGGACTTCGCTAGCCAGGTAGGAGTTGGGCATTTCTATCACATTTACTATGAAGGTTGTTTGACAAACTTTGAAATAGAGGAAGAGGCCGGAGAAGAAGCTTCAAAGCTCTATCCAGATGTGAAGTACATCCGCGTGGATGAGATTCTAAAGCTCTATCTATAAGTACCATTAAATATTACAACTATATATATGCAAGGTTGATACGTATACGTTCGTAGTCTGAGAACTACATGCAGTAATTCATTGTGTTGAACGGTGACAATATTGAAAAAAGAGTACTATAATCAAGGAAGCTGTACTGATCAAACATTAATGATAATATTGCAAGGAATTAATCATGTCTGTAAATCTAAGTTCAATTATAGTAAAAATGACAAATCACATGTTGGTTAAGTGGATGTGTGTAGTGTAAGTTGTAGCATTTCTCAACAGTTTTTCTTTTGTTGTTTAGAAGGATAAGACCCATTGTTGTAAATGTCAAATAGGAAGTAGTCCAAAACCACCGACACCTTCAGAATGTTGCTTGAAGCAAGATTTATCACCATTTTACCCTCATCCCATTCTGCTAACTTGATAATGCCCCCTAAACAAAAATGATAGACATACATACAACTCTTTTTACAACTTTTTATATAATTATGTTTTAAATGAGAGACATTTTTTGTAAAGTTACTAATAAAAGTAACATCAGTTTATCTTAATATATATTTGTATAAAAGGTTGTAAAATAGATTATACATGTATCATTACTCACATTTCCTTATTTACAATGTTGTAAAATATATATATCATTAGACAAACATATAGTGATATGATCAATCAAATTCAGGGTGATAAATAAATACTTTTTTTTATTGGCACAAGGCGTCCAAGAACAAAGTTCTGACTAATCCCGAAGGTGCACAGACCCTTGGAAAAGAGTTCAAGGGGAAGTGGCTTCATCCAATAGCCCTTAAATATTGTTTGCACCCAAAAGGATTCGAACCTTAGACTTGGAGGGAACATACCACTAAGGCCAAAGCCTTTACCACTTGAGTCAACCCGTAAGGGTTAAGGTGATAAATAAATATAGAAAAACCAACTGGGAAATAAATAAATTAGATTTGTTTTCTCATGATTAGAAAAGGAAAGAAGGTAAGAAAAAATAGTCAAACTGGAAACTTGGTGTCATGGCCTCTGGAGGAAATTTACCTGGAGTTTATTACTCTAAATTGACTAGTTTTCTCAAGGAGTGGAGTCTACATATCATGGTTTTTCATGGCTATAGGCTTTCTAAGAAATATTTCATCCCACATTAATATTTCTCTGGCTGCAACAAAGCAAATTCTAGATCTGAATTGGCGAATTCCAAGAGCCCTGTAATTTTGATATTTTAGAGCTTCTAAATTTGTTTTGATTTTGTTCTATGATTGTACTCGGTTATCATTTATATGTATTTTCTCAGCATTTTATGTATGCCTGTTATGCATTATCTACAGCAACAAAATTCTCATTCATCATAAACATCATAGGGAGATTCATGATGGGGCTGTGCTTTGAAAATTAATAATATATTGAGCATTGCATTAGTTTACATTATAGCAGTATCAAGAATTAATGAACGCAATATAGTATAGAAAATGCCGAAAATAAGAAGATGAATGGAAGAGGGTAAAGAATGAATACTAGGGACTCACACGAGACAGGGATTTCGCCAATTGAATATAATTAGACTGAGTAAACTTGGGGGGGAGAGTCATGAGTGGTTCATCCCTGCTGAGCTTCCGAAATGCCAATCCCAGGGCATATCCTAAGGCTCGTGCAACTGGAATGGCAACTGCATTTCCAACTTGACAGTACCTGTACAAAGTACAAAGAATATTGTAATGACATAGGGTTTACTACATGACACATTACAGCAACTGTATTTCTCAGACATCTTTCGCTGAAGAAATAACACACTATAACAGCTGTATTTCTCTAAGATCCCTTTCCTGGAAGAAAAATCTAAGCTGGTCTACTTTACAAGCAACCTGAATGAAAAATACTATGCACATAAAAAAAAAAAAAAAAAAGAAGAATGAAAAATAAAAACAAACTTTTTGGCTATGTTGAAGGTCTGTAATTTGATTATGCTAAATTCTTGGATGTAATACGGGGCCCAACTTTCAGCCTTGAATCCTCTATTAAATTCCTACATGTCAAGTAATGTGAAGCCAACACAGTGATCAGTCACATAGAACACTTCATACTATTTGCCTATCTTCATTTGACCGTGAGTAATGTTTGTTTTTCTTCTTACATTAATTTTTGGAGCAGCCTGGGGTACAAGTCATCCTCAATTTTAAGTGGTGGTTAAGATTTATATATGTTAAACTGTCTTTTAGTAACTCAAAGATTTGTTTTATTTCCTTTTTTATGGGTCTTAAAGAAACTTCAGAATTAAGATTTATATCCTATAAAGGCTTTTTGAATCTCATTTGATTGTTGACTTTTCTTTATTCACTGAATTTACAATTGAGTTCTTTTTTTAGTACAGGGAAACTTTCTTCCTTTTTTTCTTCATTGTAGTGTTCAAGAATTCAAGAGAGGTATGATCTCCTTTTTTTTCAACACTTCTGCCACACCATTTAGTACCAAAACCCTTGTTTGATGGCAAAGCCATCCAATGGTGCCAATCACCCTAGAGACGATGCTGCAAGAGAGAAACTCCTCTAAGACTAAATTCATGAACTCCCAACATGAGATGCCAAAAATTTTTCATGCAAAAACTTTTCCACATGAGGCACAACAACTTTTGTTTGAAACGCCACAAACTTTACACCATATTCAGGCAACTCTCACTTGGCTTATGCTTGTCTAGATGCAAATCAAGACAGAGAGAATTCGCAATGTCAATGGGGCTCACATTCAACCTCTTAGTGATCGTGTTCAAATGCCTCGAAAGAATCCTAGCAACGGTGGCGATCGCTGTGATTTTTGGGCTATTTGGATGGACTCTGACTTTTGCAAGAAAATTGGTTCTTTGCATTTATGAAGATTCCACACGAAGAAAAAGGTGGAGGTGGGTGCATAGAAGTTGGAAAACTGGTATTTCGTGGGAGAAAATGCAGATCTCAAGGACATGAGAAGGAAAGGTACGGGTAAGATAATGGAAAAACATGAAGCATCTGTAGATTACCGGATTCCTACCTCTGGATTATGAGCAGCTTCCTTTTCATATGAACCAAAACTATACACAGGGAGAGGATTCTGAAACTGTCCTAAAGAGTCAGAAACAGTCAAGGATGAAAAAGTAATATAGGTGACATAAGAAATTCATTACCATGAGAACTAATTTGCGGTAATTAATGATGGATGTAAGTAATATGAAAGCGAACCTAAACAAAATTCAAGAAGACGATAATAAGATAACTTTAATGAAAAGGGAAAAGAGATTACGAGTGACTCACTGTTGACACCAACTCCTAACAAGAATAAAGAGGAAGCTAATAGGCTGCCTTTAGAACTAAAGCACAGCACTCAATACAATTACACAAGGAAAATTCCTAAGAGAAAGGCATGGAGATGTACAGGGTAAGGGTGACTATTCCAGTGGCGATGACATATGACATATTCGGCACGAATTCATGGTGTGGGAATTCATTTGACAAGATTTTTGGACTTCTAGATTAAGAAAAAGACCCTGGTAATGTGCAGCCAACTCAAGAAAAGAGTTTCTCTTCAAGCATGGGAGACCGGCTACAAGTTACCCCTCAATTCCAAATTGTGCTTTGGTTTTTCTTTTTCTTTTTGCTTTATTATTAGTTTTTTGGTTTTTCCATTAACAATAAGACTTCTATACTTATCAGTCTTTTAGTAACTCTAAAATTTATTTTATTTCCTTTTTAGGATCTCTTAATAGCCTTACAATTAAGATTTTTTGCCTAAAGAGACTTTTTATTGACACTTATTTCCTCATTGAGTTAGCAATCGAGTTTATTGTTGAGCTGTTTTAATGACGAGATTTTCTTCTATTTTCTATTTCATTGTGTATTAAGAATTCAAAAGAAACTTATTCTTCTTTTTTCTATCTCTAGATTGGGGCTAAATTGTTTACTAGAGCATGTGCCAAACCTTGTAATAGGTATGGCAAGGGTGTTGATCAGAAACAACCCTTACAAACAGTAATAAATATTCAAATGGGATGTTATATTATTGATGTTGTCAATATATTGTCTAAGTATAAAAAAATATATATATTGTCTAATTGTAAAGCCACATGATCTCCTTTCCAAGAGTGATAATCTTTATATAATTTCACAAGACAAGAACATAGGAAACGTTTTTCATAAATGCTTACATATGACAAGCACGTTCATTTTTTTTCTTTTTTTCTTTTGAGAGGATACGGGAACCCTAAAATATTCATAGCCATACCTCTCTTTGATGGTACCACATAATCTATAGTAATCAGGAAAACCTTGCAACCTTGCATACTCCCGTATAGTAAGCACTCGGTCTTGCTCTGGATGTAATGCTGCCTACAAAAGTTAAATAGCTAACAACAAAATCCAGAACATGTAATTCCATTCCAAAATGGACTAGAGGAAGGTTGGACCTGATTGTGGCAACTTGGAGATGTTACGACAGTGGGCACTGTCTCATCCCACCATAACCTCGCAAACGGCCTACATGTATGTCACACTATCAAACTAATGAATGTTACAATGGAACAATAGCATATTCCTTTTATGTCTACAGGGGGAAAAAACCCAACCTTCTGGACTTTCCTTGCTCAAAGGTAAATGCATAATCTGGTACCTGAAAGCAATTAAAACAGTATTTTAATTAGCAGAGTTAAAGCCACAGTATTCAGCACCCTCTATGTTTGGATAGCTGCTCATAACAGCTCCCAACTCTCTAGCTTGCTAGATTTCAAAGAATTTTGCTCTTTTATTTTATTTTGTTGCTAGTTGGGCGCATCTTCTTGCGTACGTCATGTGTGCTAGGGTCACGCGCCCCTATGCGCTCTTAATGAAATTGCATTATTTAAAAGTAAGTAGATAGAAGCCCTTTCAGCCCATTATTTAAAAGTAAGTAGGTATAATCACATGTATACTTCCTGTGTACTTGGGCTATACCTATTTCTATATCAAAAAAAAATCTTATTACTTACAAAAAAAAAATTACGATGGTCAATCCAAAACAATAAATTGGGTAGCATGTTCCATGATTAATGGCACACCAAAATCCTCTTGATTTAACGAATGCCTGATGACTTGATATCAAATTCAATATTCAACGGCTCATTAAGAAATAGCTCATAAGAAAGGTCAACTTCTAGGAACATGAAATGCCAAATCGAAAATTTCAATGACAGACAAAACAAATGCTAACATACATGCAGCATAGAGTGAGTATTACAAACCACACAGAGAATAAGCCTTATTTTTTTGTAAACGACCGATAAATATTCAGCAAATGCCAATCTGGAAAGCAATTAATGGCAATAAAAGAAGACAAACAAAAATGGGGTTTCCAACTACTAAATGTTTGAGGATTTGATGAAGGACAAAAAGTCACAGTAAAATTTCAAAAAGCAAAACAAAACAAGACAGATCTTGATAAGAAAGAAAGAAAAGCGTAACTATGATTGAGAAATTCGGATAGACCACCCACCCCAAGAAAAAGAAAAGAAAAGAAAATCGAAAACTATAATGAGTTCAAAACAACCACTCCCAGTACAATGTCAAAACTTTACAGGGTTGGTTCAAACAGCCTAGGAATGAGGTGGGAAAGGCAATTTCTTTCCAATGTTCCCAAATTAACCAATGCAAAGAAGTTTACTTTCCCAAGGCAGAGGAATGTAAAGAGTTATCAAATCTCAAATGTTAATTCACTCCAATATTTCAATTTTGGCTGGGGAGACAAATTTTTCAGTAGAATTTGTTGAGGACAAGGACTTGGAATTAGAGAAACGTGAGAAGATAACTCTTCCTCCCTGTCAACAATCTATAATAAACAGCATAAAGTTACCTAACACGGATTCAACAGAAAACATATACTTACCAATGACTTTCCAGATGGCAGCAGCTTTTGTTCTGTTCTATCCCGCCGAGCCACATTGTCAGCTCCTACAACTACACCAGGAAGATCTCGGAAATTTGCTCCCTAGAAGTTCTCGTAAGTTAGAAGTAGTAGATAGGGTCAAAGGTTAGATATCAAAGCAAAGTTCAGATGTGACAGACTTTTCTTTTTGGAATTTGGCAAACTCGTAAATAATCATCTTCACTCAATGCGTATGGCCGGTGGTCGTAAAGTGAATGTTTTGTTTCTAAAGAGTCATTTAGTGCGGAGCCAGTCATTTCTGTAGAATAAAAATAAGATAAAAAAAAAAATAGACATAAAATAGGTCAGCTTGGTTTCAGTATCAAGTAAGCAATTTATGAGTAATACCAAATATAGGCACAGAGGCACTCTAGACGCAAATGATAAAAGAGATACAAAATAAAGCATGTATAATTAGGACATTATCTATGCCAATGCCTATTAGTCTTCTAAAGGGAAATACCAGTTTGACTATGACTAAACAATATGAAAATGGTGAAATGAAAGCAAAAATTCTGAACATATCTAATTAAGTGGCAAAATAGACATAACAAATGTCAACACTTTCCCAATCCCAAAATTACTTCGATAAGGCATGTTACCTTAGCCTTTGCAAAGTTATCTGTGAGGATGGATGAATTACAATTTTCCTAAAATTCCAACTTTATACAAAAGGTTGAGTTTAATTATTTAGCCAACATTCTAACACTCCCACATGCAGGCTCATAGTCTCCCTCAAGGGATAAGTCATACACTGAGAATTCTAATCTTTAGACAAGAGGTACAAAGTGAAAGTGAAGATAGAGTTTAAACTTAAAACCACCTATCATAATAAATTACCATTTTCCCCAACACCTTCTATCAGGGGTGATTTAAAAAATATATATACCCTGACAAAAAATGGCCAAATATCAAATCTTTTAGATTCTAACACAAATGAGGGTACCGACCTAATTCAATTAGGAAATCACTCAGAATCAATTGATGAAAAGAAACACGATATGCCTCAATCACAGATTTTCAAATGGATAGATCACTGAAAACATTCTACGAAGTGCTGTGAACTGGACTATACAAGTACAAAAAGAAATCTCATAAAAAAATATATTTGTACATTCACAAGTGCTGATTATACTGGTTTGTAATAGAAGTTCAGTGATGCATAAGATATTCCGTATGAAGTACTCACGAGGCCAGGTTTCATCATTTCTTTCATCTTCAAACAATCTGTAAAAACTTATGTTTGGGCTGTACTTCCCATGTCAAATGTTCTTATTCCTATTGATTTGCCTGAAGTATGTCACACATGCACAGAAAGCACTGGTATGCATAAATATTTGCTTTCATAAGACAGTCTACAACCAAATGGATCAAGTAACTTGGATTTTCAATCTAGAACCAAATCTATGAAATCTAAAACTTTCAAGATCTAAAGCATCTAGTTGACCTTATCCAGATATGCCTCAACCATTCAAAGCAGAAGAACTGGAAAAAGTAACAATGAGATTAGCTACATATAGCTAAAGTCAGTGATTACAGCATTTAGATATGAAAATGGCCTTTATGGTTACATTATTTTTATGGCCTTTTTTTTTTTCTATTTTAATGCATGAGCGAGGATTGAACCAAATACTATATCAATCCCATTCAACCCAGTTAGATTCTTATTAAATGAGGGGAGCATCCCCCCAAGACCAATGTCCTTACCAGTTGAGCCAACCGTGCTGTACTTTATCTGAGGTTCTCTTTCTGATTCACACAACCTGTGCGTTTGAACCTTTTTTGCAATAGAGCTTTTTTGTGTAATTTACACAATCAGTGCATCCGGATTTGTATGTATTGTGTTTGGTACCACCCATAGAAAATCTCAAGTTTGTGAGTCTTTTTAAGTACAACAAAACTTCCAAAATTGAATTATTATGAGAGTTTCTTTGGACACCAATACTGCCAACCAAAGTACTAACAGTGATAGAAATAGAGGATTAGATTTAGGAGTTTTTGTGTGTATGTGAAAGAGAGAGAGAGAGAGTCCAATCTGTGTTTATCTTTATAGTATTTTAGATTTCATTTTCAATGTTATTTCTTATTTCTGTTATTTTATCATTTTATTTACTATTATTATCATTTTTTCTTTATTATAACTAGAAAGTACATGAGGAGAATGCGAGATCCAAAAATGTGTTTTACATTAGCTAAATAAAACAGAAAACCTAACAGAAGGGGTGTTTCTTAAATAAATTTTACCTCAGAGTCTCAGTCTTACTCTAAAAACATAGGATCTCTACTACACCAACCGAAAATTTAAGTGCCGTACATCATGCTTTTCCTTTCTAAAATTGTTAGTACAAATCACCAATATCAAAGAATGCTTTTAAGATGTATAAGGGGCATATGATCAGAGTATATGGAAGGTATTAGTTCCATCTAAAGTTACTTTCTTTACTTGGACAGCTGCACATGGGAAGATTTTGACAGTTGATAATCTAAGAAAGCGAGGTATGATGGTATGGAGTGGTGCTACATGTGTAAAAGGAGTGAGGAATCAATAGATCACTTGCTGTTACATTGCGAGATGGCTGGGGAGTTATGGGCTGGCATCCTTAGTAGAGCTATGCCTAAGAGTGTGGTGGATCTATTAGCATGCTGGAAAAGGTCTCACAGTAGCGTCCAATTGGCAGCCGTGTGGCGGATGATTCCTTTGTGCTTAATGTGGTGTTTATGGTCGGAAAGGAATGATATGTGCTTTAACAACAAGGAGCGTGCAGCGGGGAAAATCTGGAATTTTTTTGTACTCTCTTTTCCAGTGGTTTTCTGCTATTGTATTGAAGGGAAGGAATGTTCACGAGTTTTTATCTTCTTTCTAGCCTACTAGAATGTAATTAGGTGTCTCACTTTGTATACTTCTTGTGTACTTGGGCATTGCCTAGTTTCATTCTCTTCAATAAAGATTATTACTTATAAAAACAAAAAAAAAAAGTTTACGACCAAACTAGAAACATGGCACCAAAAATATGAAGGAGAAAGAAACAATTGCCATCTAACTGGAAAGCAACAAAGTCAAGTTAGCGCCTAGATCATTGCAAGTAGTCATATCAAAATGCCAATGCCAATTAGTGTAGAACAGGAAATTCATAATTATGAGTTCAAAATTAGCAGCATATGTTACATTTAAAGGATGATGCCATTACCATATCGAGTTGATCTGATATATCTTTGAAAATCAGTTTCTGGAGGTTTTTCACGTGACATTTCTTCACGAATTTCAAAGTTTGTGACCTATAATAGAAATTAGTTCAATATCCAGTTGAATTAATAAAATCAGAAAAATGACGAAATTAAATATGATGTCAGTACAGCTGGAAGATCAGAGATGGCATCACGAAGAACAAGCGCCTCTTCTAGTTCACGAGGTTGATCTTCTTCATAAGCAACAGTATTGCGCTGTACAGGAAGGGCAAAAATAAATCACAAAAATTAAAATAGTGGAATGAAAGTTTCAATATTCTAATGGACTTAATGTTCAATACCTCAAACTCGGGCGGAGGCCAATATCTAACAATAACATCATGTGTTGGAAGCGGAAATTGGGGAAGTTTCTGCATGCAGAAAATATAGAAGGAGAAGAAGAATCAATTGCTTAGTTGTTCACCTCATGGAGATGAAGTCCTTTGCACTATCACATAAATGTTTCAATGATTTTACTCTAAGTTTACATAGAACTGTGGACGACTTTATTTCTTCAACATATAACCTTTCCTCTTTGTTTTCGTTGGGGGGGGGGGATGGGGGTGGAACTGCTAGATTGTAGTATCACTTATAATATATGGATGAGTGCAGTCAAATGAATCCCCTCCCTCTTATTATTGACCAACCTAACGCATGCATGCGGAAAGGGTGGTTAAGCATCACAAAGGAAAAGTTTAGGGAAGAGTTGTGTGAACAACCGATTGCATAGTGAAGAGCTCGCAGTCCAAACAGTAATAGCCATATAGGTAGCAGTAATAAAAATAATTCTCAATGGTCAAATGGCAATTGAGCTAAAAAGGAAATACGGAGAGAGGGAAGCACCAAAACCTCATCGCTTGAACCACCCCAGTGGTCACCTCCAGGGCAGAGGGAGGAGCTCCTTCCTTCCAAGCCCATTTCCAAATACTGGCATGTTCCTCCCCACTTCCTGCTTTGTTCTTCCATAGGTATTTTCATTCTAGCTTTTTCAGGGTCGTATTGAAGGCCAGATCTGGGACTCCTTGATATCATCCGCCTTCCGCATGTTGGCCATGGCCCTCCCCTTGACCATCCTTCTTCCAACCCCACCCTCTCCACTCTACAATGTTCAACATGTGAGCCACAAGCATCGGTCTCTCTCCACCCCAAAACCAGCCCCACACCCTCATTGTCTCGCTCAAGCATGCCCACCTCCATATGAGTAGCATAGCGTATGGTGGTTTTACTTGTCTTTTTTCTTATCTGTTCTTGTGGGCACTTGGACACTCGACCAACTGTTGCCTCCGGGACGTCACTCTTCCTCCACTTTCCAAGAGTATGTTGGTGCTCTCTTTTGCAGGGAAGTGGCTTTTGTCCACTTATCTCTAATTGAGGATGCAATGGCCGTGGGATTGGAGATCTTCAACCCCTGCCCTAACAGTCAAACTTAGTAGCACCTTCTTGTTGTGGGATCCACTCGTGATAGATATGTCAAAGCAATCTGACCAATGGATTGCTCCAATAACAACCTTCACGACACCAACTATGAACCTAGCCAATTGTTTGGTACCATTTCCCAAATTGTTTTTATTTTTTGCGTTGAATCTACTGTTTTGGTTATTTATTGGGCCCCCACTGCACTTCTAATCTATATCTCTTTCCTTTATTAATATATTTTGCCCATAAAAAATTATCATTACAACAATTAAGTACGACAGCAATAGCCATAATAACAATAATACTTGAAAGAACAACAACATTAATGGTAATAATTTAACTTCATAAATTTTTATTATTGCAAAGCAGAAGAAACTTAAATAAATAGAATTCACCTCACTAGGATGAGCACCCCATAAAAAAACACGCAAGCGAAATTGTGGAAGACCATAACAACCAGCAGCGATAGTTCCCAGCCTTGCTTGGTAATTCATATGTACCAAACGACTTAATGCATATCTTCCAAGGGAGGCCTTGTCAAATCTCAAAATGTCAACAACATTTTCCATCAACACAAACTTGGGCTTTAAAAATGTGACGATATCCATGAAGACTACTATTTGACGATTTCTGTCATCAGATAATGGAGAATCAATATTTCTATAGCGGTTATAACCACTTATGCCTTGGCAAGGAGGACCTCCACAAATGACATCAACATCACCCTGGAATATATTACAACTTTAGGATTCATTACAAAGATGAAAAGGGCAATATTCTTATGGTACTTTTCTATCTCGTACAGTTAGTAGAAACTACTTACTGGGAGTGGCAAGATCTTTGATTTCAATCCATTTTGTACAAAATCCTGTATCCTTTCCTGGCAATTACTGAAAAATACATTTGAATAAGTACAGAGTACCACATCAAGCCGTAAATGATAATAATAATAATGAAGATGATGATGATATCTTTGAACACAGCCACTAATACCTTAACCCTTCAATTGGCTCCCATGTATCCTCACTTGTGCTATAACCCTTCCAATGCACCTAATGAAACAGCTAAGAGTAGAAAATCATCTTCACCAAACTACAATATCAGACAAGAGTCAAGGAATATAAATACAATTCACAAAAGCTGAAAAAAAAGAGCTTAAGGAGCAAGGGAAAGAACATGATCAATGACTTCCTACCTCCATTGTGTAGATGATGACCAAAACTTCACCATGATTTCAAATTTCCCATATTAACAGAAAAGAAAAAGATAAAGAAATGTGAACCATTTTTGAAAACCCATCAATCCTAAAGCTTAACCTATCAAGAAGTACATTTCTGATAGTGTAGCACTCATGATAGATGAAATAATCAATTGGCATTACTGGAACAAATTAATATAGTAGCACTCATGTAGTGAAGGACTGCAACAACCCGATCCAATGTTATTTTGGGGATTTAATAATGAACATTTTGAACATTTGTTGTCAGAACCTCATTCGTGGAGGCCTTCAGTAGACGGACTAGCCTTTGAGGTCATCGATCAAAATAGTATGGCTTGGGTGGAGAGACCATTCGAAGAGGAAGAGGTACATCAAGTAATTAAGAAGATGAATAAAGACAAAGCTCCAGGCCCAGATGGTTTCACTATGGCTTTTTTTCAGAAATGTTGGGAGGTGGTGCGTGAGGATGTAATGCTGGTTTTCCAGGAATTCTTCACTTTTAGTAGATTTGAGAAAAGCTTAAATGCCACATTCATTGCATTAGTCCCTAAAAAGGCAGGTGCAAGAGAGGTACAAGATTTCAGACCGATTAGTCTCGTGGGCAGCGTGTATAAGATACTAGCCAAAGTGCTGGCCAATAGGATGAGCATGGTCATGGAGAAGATTATCTCCAAGTCCCAAAATGCCTTTGTGAGAGGGAGGCAAATTTTGGACTCGGTTCTTATAGCTAATGAATGTTTGGATAGTAGGATCAAGTCGGGAACTCCAGGTATTTTATGCAAACTTGATATGGAGAAGGCCTATGATCATGTTAATTGGGATTTTCTGATATATATGCTGAGTAGATGCGGGTTCGGGGAAAAATGGAGGAAGTGGATGAAGTATTGTGTGTCAACGGCTCGTTTCTCGGTTTTGGTTAATGGTGATCCAGTGGGCTTTTTTAATAGCTCACGGGGTCTAAGACAAGGTGACCCACTATCACCCCTTTTATTTGTCTTAGTAATGGAGGCTCTAAGTCGCATGGTAATAGCGGCAGTAGAAGGGGGATTCTTTTCAGGGTTCTCGGTGGGAGATATTCATGGCTCAACCATTATTTCTCACCTTTTGTTTGCAGATGACACTTTGTTATTTTGTGAGGCAAATGCAGGACATATCAAATCTTTGAAGGCCATTTTACTTTGTTTTGAAGCGGTATCTGGTTTGAAGATTAATTTGGCCAAGACGGAGATGGTTGCCGTTGGCAATGTTAGCAATATTAGAGGGTTGGCGAATATTTTGGGTTGTGGGGTTTCCTTATTGCCGTTGAAGTACCTTGGACTCCCATTGGGGGCTTCTTTCAAAGCTAAAAGTATTTGGGAGGTGGTGCTGGAAAAATTTGAGCGTAGGTTGGCCGGGTGGAAGAGGCTGTATCTTTCTAAAGGGGGGAAAATCACACTCATCAAGAGTACCTTATCCAATCTCCCCACATATTACTTATCTTTATTTCCCCTACCCGCTAGTATTGCTTCTAGAATAGAGAAGATCCAACGTGATTTTTTGTGGAGTGGGCTAGGAGAGGAGTTTAAGTTTCACTTAGTAGGATGGGATCAGGTATGCTCTCCTTTGAGAGATGGTGGATTGGGGGTTCGAAATGTGAGGGCGTTCAATAAGGCACTATTAGGTAAATGGTTGTGGCGTTACAACCATGAGAGGGGAACTTTATGGAAAGGGGTGGTTGATATGAAGTATGGTAGGGAAAGGGGGGGTTGGTGCTCTAAAGAAGGGAGGGGGACGTATGGTGTGGGGCTATGGAAGTATATACGAAAAGGTTGGTGCTCCTTTGTTAGTAATACTCGGCTACGTTTGGGAGATGGTAGTAGGATTAATTTCTGGCAAGATGTGTGGTTGAGAGACACGGCCTTGAAGGATGCTTATCCTATGATTTTTAGAATTGCACGGGAAAAGGAAGCTATGGTGGCAGATTTGCGGGTTATTAATCAAGGTTCACAGGAGTGGAACATCAGCCTTACTCGAGATGCACATGACTGGGAAGTGACGGTGCTGATGGAATTTCTGAATTTGCTGTACAACATCCCTGTTGCTGTCACAATGGAAGATATGATGGAATGGCGACATTCTAGAAAAGGGAAATTCTCAGTATGCTCTTTTTATGACTCTATTACTATGCATCAAAGGCACAATTTTCCTTGGAAGAATATATGGAGGACTAAAGCACCTACAAAGGCTGCATTTTTTGTCTGGACGGCAGCTCTAGGGAAGATCTTGACCATTGAGAATCTTAGAAGACGCGGCCTTATTATTACGAACTGGTGTTGTTTGTGCAGAAATAGTGGTGAATCGGTGGACCATTTACTACTACATTGTGAGTTTGCCCAAGATATTTGGACTTATTTTCTTAGTAGAATGGGTATAGCATGGGTGATGCCGGGTAGGGTGGTTGATTTGTTAGCAAGCTGGAGAGGGATCACAGGGACACTACAGATTGCAGCCGTGTGGAAGATGGTTCCTATATGTATTTTCTGGTGTATTTGGAATGAAAGAAACGAGAGACTCTTTGAGGACCATGAACGTTCCTTGGAAGAGTTTAGGAATTTTTTCTGGAAGACTTTGTTTTTGTGGGCCATTGCTATTGATTGGAATGGTCGCAGCTTCCATGATTTCCTTGTAACTGTTCCTAGTGCTTAAATAGGTGTAATCACATGTATACTTCTAGTGTACTTGGGCTATGCCTACTTTTATTAATGAAATAACTTATTACTTATCAAAAAAAAATTTTAATGGTCCTAAATTATGTCTAATGGACCATTATGGAATAGCCCATGAGCTATTAATTTATTCAGGTTGGTTAAGGATTTTAATTAGCCCCATCGGCCCAAAAGTTTATTTTAAAGCCCATTAAGATTTATGTTGTGTTTGGCTAGTAAGGTGATCTCAGATATTCTGTGAATAATAGTGTAAAAGTAATGATATAATATTGAATAGTAGTAAAAAGTAGGTAAAAAATAATAATAAAGTAATGAATAGTAGTAGAGTATCTACTGCCCAAACTAGCCCTTAGTGGATGGTGTTAAAAGGCTAATATTTTTGGGAAGCCCACTTTGAGGTTTATTGGATTGTTTTGAATAGGCCACGAGCCCAAAATTTATTATGGTGGATTAATGGCTTATACTGAGCAAATAATGGAGTTAAAGGCCATATATTTATGGACCAAGTGAATCATTATTTACTTGATCTTAGACTCAATAATTTATTTATAAACCCATAAAAAGGGACCTAGCCCATGTGTGGGAAAAACCCAACCCAAGACCATAAACCCGTGAAAAGGCCCAAGCGCATTTACTCAACATCTAGACCCGTGTATAAAACTTTGCACGTACAATCATTATCTCCGCCTCCTTCATCACAAATCTAAGGTTTTCATTTTCATAGCAGCCCCAAGTCGCATGGTCCCCCCATGGGCAGACAATGTAGTTAGTGTATCCGCACTCTCTCCTCCATGCCAACCCAAACCGCAGGCCACTGCATATATTATGTACCTCCGTCGCATGTTGTCCAACAACAAGGATTTCCTGCTCAGAGTCTTTCTCTGCCACAAACAACTGAATGGAAGCTGCCAGACCCTCCCTCAAGTTCTCGTCAGCCACAACACCGTCATTCACCATCCCCAGCAACCACATCCACATCCACTTCCCACAAACGGCCAACCAGCCTCCACATCACCCCGCGTGCTCTGTTTTACAATTCCGAAAATAGTGCAAGTTTCGTGCTCCTCAGCCCAGATCCACCCCACCACCGTCCATAGCCCATGAACCACACGACAACACGACAGCACCTCCCTCCCACCTAGACCACCAAGAGCCACCCACTGCCGGAAGCAACCACCCTAGCATTGCCCAAGCAAGTTAGTCCAAACCGAGAGCAACCCACGTTCAGCTGCTATCTGCACGCACCTAAAACAGAGCAAGCCGCACGCACTTTCATCAATAAAAGGACTCCACCACCAACTGCTGGTGACAACCCCCCAAACACCAAGAACCGCCAGCCTTTCATCACGCAGCACAACTCGCCTCAAGCACGGTCACAACCAACTACAAGCTTCTGGAGGCGTAAAAAGTCGCAACCCAACACCGGCAACCCATCCAAAAGGCAACTGTGTGCTGTCCATGCTCATTCACCAGAAACCACGCCCAAGTTCAGTTGCCTAGCCAACAACTGAGAGCCACGACAACCATCGTTAGCCAATTGCACTGTAAGTCCCCAACATTTTCTCCCCACGTATCTCTCTACGTACCTCTCATGCACGCATACACATTGTACGTGTTACTGGAAAAAAAATTAAAAAAAATAAAAAAATAATGTCATGTGTCATGCTATTTTAAGTGGGTCACTGGCTAGGTTCTCAGGTCCTAATGCTGTTTGCGGGTGAACCATGGTAGTTAACCGTAAATCGATGAAGTTGGGTTTACGGTTAACCAAAATTTTAATGACAAAGTCGTGAAAAAGTTATTTTAGGGTTCATTATTTCATGTGATGAATTGGACAATAAAAATAAAGAGAAAATAGACGTTTGGATGTGGAAATATATTTAGGGTTTAATCGTGTGAATATTTGGGGAGTGACAATATTTAGGGTTAAGAAAATTTTAGGTTTTAGGAAATATAGGTTATTTTAGTATTTCAGGCCTTAATTACAAAGTATGTGTTTAATTAGAAAAAGTTACGTGCCTATTTTTATAGGTGATCGATTACGTGCCAGAAATATTGGATTAGCGCTACGAGTTAAGTAGCATGATCATATCCTTCCATGTATATACGGCAAACGACATGACCTTTATAAAAAGTCTTATGTATGTATGCCCTTCATTGGAAGCCCCTTTTTACGTACCAAGTTATGATGTGATGAAAGTGAATTCAATGTCATGTTAAGATATGTTTTATATGCATCATGATATGTTTTCATTTATAATTACGATAAGCTATGTCATTATGTGTTCAACATGCATCATGGTAAGTACGATAAAAGACAAGTTATGAAAGAAGATTTAAGAATAGCCATAAGAGATGCAGGGTACCAATGCAATTGTGGGTGAATGTACAAGCCACGAACCTAAGCATAGTCCAACATAGTATGTTATGATACGATTAGCGGTTCCCCTTGCGGCCACAAGATGTAAAACCAGTGCACAACCTTGCACACGGGGGTTAAGGTGTGCTAGCCATTGAAGAAATGAAGAGACAAGTTTAATGAGTTATGCTTAGTCCTTATTACATGTTTATGTTAGTATAGGTCTGTAATTGGCAGTTGTTGCCCATTCTTGAATTGATAATACTTGTTTACTTATAAAAAAAAATGTTTATGTTAGTATAGGTATATGTAAGTACACACGTCTTTCAAGAAAACCCTATGTTTATTATGTTTACAGTATGATGTACTACTTATTGAGTATTCGACTCATTTTTTTGTATGTTTTTATGTTTTAACCACGACAAGTGAAATATTTATGAAGATGGAGCTACAGGATGGTACTTGGATCAAGGAGGTGAGGCAGAGGCCTAGATCATGTATAAAGCTTTTAAGTTATGATTTTTATAGTACGAAGTTTGAGAAATTTTAATGAGTGCTTCTACGTACTCTCTTTTAAATTTTAATGAAGTATGTTTTATTTTCAATTTTGAATCTTTTATACCTGGTGCTTGGTGCTTCTTTAAGAAAAGAGAATTTTTAAAGTCAAGATTAGTAGCACACCGATCCCTCTATTTTCTAAAAAATAATGTTGTTCTTAACCCTGGGGGAAGCGGGGTGCTACAAGGACATTTGGAAAAAATCAGGCGATCAGTACTTTATGAGAGAATAATTAAATGGCATTAGAGTATCAATTAGCCCCACCGAGCTCAAACGGACATATGTGAAGGGCAAGGTTCAAGAGGCTCTACATATATTTATCTTAAGTGTCAAACAGGATAACCCGCTAGATGAGCATTCAGAACCCATATCTCTTTCTTTTGCAATAAATCTGCTCCTATAGTGATATAAAGTGATGGATTTTCTTTTGATATTTATTCTTCCTGTTTCTGGATGTAAGTTGTGATATTAACTTCATATGCAAGTCCAATACAACATACTGAATTGTTTCTAAAAGTCATCAATCTGGTAGGTGCAAATAGAGAGCGATTATGTGATATCAACAATCATACTGTTAGCTTATATAATCATTAGAGCTTAAGAACAACGACAGCAAAACTTAAATTATATTTAGAACTGAGCTCACATGCACTGGTGATAATGAAGATCTTTTAATTACCAAGACAAAAAAAATGTCAATTACTGTCTCCATATGCTATTTTCTCAGAAAAAGAGATGACATGCTTTACCTTAAAATTCAGTCCACGCTTGCCTGTCTTATTGGGATCACCGTAACATATATCAACAAGTCTAGAAACTTCATATTCACCGGTGGGAATTCCATTGCAGCTGTCTGCTCCTGAGGTCATTACTCTTGAAGGATGGGTTCTTCCTGCACCATTGAGTCTATAATGTCCGCATAGCTTTTCCCATTCCATCAAGAGCTCTAGAAAATCCGCAGCAGTTTCATTCCTAACCTATGAAATGAAGCATGATACTATTATAATACCTCCAAAAGATTTAATCATACTGCAACTGATCATAATTTAGTGATTGATAAGGCATACTCACGAGTGTCTCTGGATGATTTAATTTCAAGCTTTCACATGCAGACCCATCACTATCAAGGGCCCACCTCTGAAGTAAATGGAAGAAAGTAAGACAGAAGTCATTGAACATAATATACAGCAGCTAATTGGTGCGAGACACGGAAAATAAAGATGACAAATCTATAGCAAGTACCATTGCAAGATTAACACCGGTAAGCTTGGCACCAAGACACATTCCAGTAGACATTCCACCACAACCAGAAAAAAGGTCTAACAGTGCTAATTTGGCTTCATAGGTTTCACTATTGGGAACATTCTGTGAAAAGGTTGGGGTGGCCCTCGTATCTACAGGCTTAATGCCATCTGGTGATGATACATCATGACTTCTAACTGAATTATCTGAAGCAAATTAAAAATTTGACGAAGTTAAAATATTTGATCTTTAGTCTCAAGTAAAAAGGTTAGTTCCCAAATAATGCTTATAATTTCCGAACTTGGAAGTTGAGGAATAGGTATGATCATAAGTAACTTGACATTTTAGGGAATGCAAAATGGCTCAATATATCCAAACGGATTAGATTTACTATCTCTAACAATCTTTTTAAGTGAAAGAAGGATTGTAAAGATAATTAAGAAAAAAAGTATAATGTTAGTCGTTATGGCTCTTACAAAGAACATACATAATATAACAAGGGACATAACAGATTTCTTTTTGACTGAATAATTCCTCCTATCCCTTCTCATTCATTAAATAGTCAAAATAGATTACACCCAATTAGCCATTCGAAAACTGACTTCCTATCCTATAGGGATTCAAATCTTGGATAAGATCTGTTTCCCATACTTATCTACGTAATCTAAATATTCAACTTACAAATCATATAAATCCTATACAGCTGTACAAATATATCTATACCAGAAATACATAGATAACATAGGAATTAATTCAAATAAATATAATCCACTAATATCTCCCCTCAAATTGATGCCGGTGTATCTACTAGCATCAATTTGCTAACTAGGAATTGATGCCGCTGTCTTGTCATCGCTTTTGTGAATATATCAGCTACTTGAAGATCCGTAGAGATATGAGAAAGAATAATAGACATAGCCTCATAGGCTTGACGAATATAGTGACAATCAACTTCAATATGTTTGATACGCTCGTGAAATACTGGATTGGCAGCAATTTGAATGGCACTAGTGTTGTCACCATGAAGAGGAGTTGGTTGATCTTGCGAAAAACCAATCTCTTGAAGAATGCCCCGCAACCACATCACCTCAGAGCACGCTGCTGACATAGCTCTATATTCAGCTTCAGTAGAGGATTTAGAAACACACTCTTGCTTCTTGCATTTCCAGGAGATGAGTGAATCTCCAAGAAAAATACACCACCCAGTTGTAGACGGCCTAGAATCTGGGCAACCAGCCCAATCGGCATCACTGTAAGCCATAAGTTGTAGAGAAGTGCCAGCAGGAAAAAAAAACCCACAGTTAGGGGTTCCAATCGAGTATCTGATAATACGACGAACAACCACTAAATGCAAGTGCCTAGGAGTGTCCATAAATTTACTGACAATATGGACAGCATATGAGATATCCGAACGTGTGATAGTGAGATAGATTAGACTCCCAACAAGCTTCCTATATGATGTAGGATCATAAAGTAAATCACCCTCATCCTTCCGATACTTCACATTGACTTCCATAGGAGTATCAACTGAAGTAGTCTCCCCCAACCCAGCCAACTGAACAAGGTCCTGGGTGTATTTATGTTGATTAATAAATAACCCATGTGGCTAATTGTGAACTTCCAGCCCCAAGAAATAAGTCAATAATCCCAAATATTTCATACGAAAGACCGTATGAAGATGCATCTGAACCTTTTGAATAAATTCAATATCAGATCCAGTAATAATGATATCATCCACATAGACCAACAGAAAAACAAAGCCAAAATCACTCTTATGAAGGAACAAAGAAGCATCATACGCACTTTGAGTGAATTGAAACTCAAGTAAGGTATTGCGGAACTTCTCAAACCAAGCTCTGGGAGCTTGTTTTAGACCATACAATGACCTTTTCAGCTTACAAACATCATTAGCTGAGGAAAGGGGCATACCAGAAGGAAGTTTCATGTAAATATTCTCTTTTAAATCACCATGAAGAAAAGCATTCTTCACATCCATTTGATGCAATTGCCAAGACTGAGAAGCGGCAATAGCGAGAAGGAGACGAATAGTCGTCATCTTAGCAACAGGAGCAAACGTCTCGTCATAATCAATCCCATATTTTTGTCTATTTCCCAAACCTACCAAACGAGTTTTATATCTCTCAAGGGACCCATCTGATCTAAGCTTCATAGAATACACCCACTTACTACCAATAGGTGTCACAGAAGAAGGACAAGACACAATATCCCAAGTGTCATTGACCGCTAATGCGTCCAGTTCTACTTGCATGGCATCCCTCCAACACTCATGTTCCATAGCCTGCTTATAAGAGAAGGGAATAGCAATAGAAGAAAGTGTAGCTGACATAAAAGAATGAGATGAAAAACCATACCGATCCGGGGGTTTGGAGACTCTAGAAGTATGCCGACGTGGTGGTGGATCATAAGATGTGTCAAGGGATTGATCAGGAGGCACGGGCAGATGCTCAAGAGGGGCAGAAAAAGCGGTCAAATCTTCTGGATGAGATGGTTTACGCCTGGTGTAAACACAACCAAGTTTAAACCGAGCGGAAACTGGTGTAGAAGTTGTATCTTCATCTGAAAAATTTGGCAAAACACAGAAACTAGGAGGTATAAGGTCTAGATGAGTATTGAAAAATTGTTGTTTGTCAAAGAACACCACATTGCGAGAAACTCGAATGCGTTTAGCCTGAGGATCATAACAAACAAAACCCTTCTGAAAAGAATTATATCCTAAAAAGGCACATTTGACTGATTGAGCAGAAAGTTTGTGTCTTTAGTGAGATGGAAGATGCACAAAACAAACACAACCAAATGAGTGCAATTGAGAATAGTCTGGGGAGTGCCCAAATAGCAAAGAATAAGGAGAAACATTGTCTAATACTGGAGTAGGTAATCTATTAATTAAATACATAGCAGTAGACAAAGTTTCACACCAAAAACGAGAGGGCACACCCGAATCAATTAGGAGAGCCCGGACCATATCAAGAAGATGACGATTCTTTCTTTCAGCTACTCCATTTTGTTGTGGAGTATATGGATAAGAACGTTGAGAAATAATTCCTTGATCTTGAAGAAACATTTGAAACTCAGTAGATATATATTCTCCTCCTAAATCGGAGCGAAGAACCTTAATGGAGGTAGAGAATTGATTAGTGAGATGAGCCAAGAAACGCTTGAATACCGGAAATACTTCATTCTTAGTGCGAAGAAAGTAAATCCATGTAAAACTAGTATAATCATCAATAAACGTCATAAAATATTTATAACGATCATGAGATTCTATCGGGGCAATACCCCACACATCACTATGAATAACATCAAAGGCACGAGTGGCATGAGATCCTTTTGAAGGAAAATGCAAAACTTTACTTGTAGCTAACTTGCATGTATCACAATCAAAATTTAATTGAGCAAGAGAATAGAGATCTTTATTGCCAATTAAACCAGAAGATGACAACTTATGAAGTATGTGAGAATTGGGATGGCCCAACCGCCTATGCCAATCCTTCACACTCAAAGTACCAACATTACAAGAAACGAAGATAAAGACTTTGACTCAACAGATTTGGAATCTAAACATAAAGGAAACAGCCGACCCTTTTTAGGACCCCTCGCGATCATCTTCCCGGTCACCTGATCCTGTACAAGACAACCAGAAGAAGTAAATGACACTCTACAATTTCTGTAAACTAATTGTCCAATAGAAATCAGATTGGTATTTAATGAAAGAGACACCAAACATTATTTAAGGAAGGAGAAATGTCACCTACGGCAGTGATAGGTAGGGAACTACCATCTGCCGTGTGAATTTTAAGTGGGCCAGCATACTGTGAGACATTAACAAGAGAGTTAGAGGTACTTGTCGTATGATTGGTGGCACCGGAATCAAAATACCAAGGTTTAAAGGCAGATTTGGTTTTACCTGAAATACCAAAAGCTGAAAGAGCTGAGATTATCATTTGTTGGACCATTTCTGGTGTAATAGGAGTGGAATTTTGAGAAGTGGAAGCTGGAACATGAGAAGAAGTGGCCAAGGTAGAACTGGCAGCACTAGTAGCCTCAGCAGCAGCTGAATAGGCAGTTGCTTGGCGACGTGGAGGACGTATTGGGCAATCCTTGATAATATGTCCTTGCTTCTTGCAATAGTTGCAAGTTTTCTTAGAATAATTTGCATCAAGATGCCCATAACCTTTGCAACTATAGCATTGAGTAGTGCTCAAATCCCTCCCTTTGGTTTTTCCTTGAGCTGCATATGCCACAGGAGCTGAAGTAGCTTGTTCCATGGCTGTTTGAGTCATTAATCTTTGCTCCTCTCGAAATATCTCTCCCAAACACATATCAAGTGGAGGTACAGGATCTCGGTTCATCAGATTAGCACGAATAAATTCAAATTCCGGCCTTAGTTTCATAAGAAACTGTGCCCGCATACTTGCTTCATGAACAGCTTGAATATCGGCCCAAACTTGTTGTTGGAATTGAAGTGTATAAAATATCTGTATACTCAGCCCACAAGTTGCAAAAACCAGAATAAAACTCCTCCACAGAGAGAGCTCCTTGAGAGAAATTCGACATCTCTAGTTCGAGTTGAAATCTCCTCGCTGCATTATTCTGAGTATACAGCCGCTTGAGATGATTCCACATATCACGAGCATTCTTGAATGAGCGTAAATTCAAGATAATATGGGGATCAACAGATCCAAAAATCCAAGACATGACTCGGGCATCCTTGCTTTCCCAAGAAGCCAGCTGAACTTTGTCTTATGGTGCCACACTACTCCCATCAATATGACCCCAAAGTTCCTTTCCTTTCACCAAAAGTTGAAACTGAAAAGACCACGCAGCATAATTCTTGCCATTGAATCGAACCAGAAGAGAATCTCTAATTTCAGAAGACATGATAGACAAGAAACCCTTGATGCAACAAACCTCACCAAGAAGCACCAAACTGCTGCAGATAACGCCGATAGTCTGAGAAGTTATCACCCACATGCAATACAACGTATCGCAGCCCAAAAATCACTCACATAATATGCCGACAACCTCATAAATCCACAATACACTCAATACACTCGCTGAAACAGAGTGCCGATAATCACCGCTACAGACGAAATTTTTTTTTTTCGAAACAGAGGCTAAAAATTGACACAGACAGCGCCAATAATGCACAAGAAACACTAAGAGGTTGCCGAAAGTCACAAGGAACCCCAACCTTCAACTCAGACAACGATAGTCACACAAGAGGCCAAGAACAAACAATGAAGGTACCAAGAAGCACAAGGAAGACCAAACACGAACTCAGCCAACGCCGAGAATGAAGAACCCACAAAGAAGCCCCCGAGAAAGGAAAAAAATTCGTAGAAACAGAGAAAAAAATTATTAACCTGGCTCTGATACCATAACAGATTTCTTTTTGACTGAATAATTCCTCCTATCCCTTCTCATTCATTAAATAGTCAAAATAGATTACACCCAATTAGCCATTCGAAAACTAACTTCCTATCCTATAGGGATTCAAATCTTAGATAAGATCTGTTTCCCATACTTATCTACGTAATCTAAATATTCAACTTACAAATCATATAAATCCTATACAGCTGTACAAATATATCTATACCAGAAATATATAGATAACATAGGAATTAATTCAAATAAATATAATCCACTAATAGGACAGAAGTAGCATAAAAACATGAACAAGCAAGAGTTTTATAGCAAATAATCTTATTCTATCCTAATGGTGCTCCTATAATAATTACTATAAACAACTATAATAAAACAAATAAATTGCATAGTAAGTTATTGGCTTAAGTGGATTCATGCAGTGATTAATGGAACGGCCAGGAGTTCAACCCGATTGGAAGAGGGTTTTTTCCTTGGGGGGGGAGGGTGAGGATGAGTGGAAAAAAAACCGTGATGGGAAAAATATAGCCCTTTCATTAGGAAATTACACCATCTGTTAGAACTATATGGTCTTCAAAGGGATAGGATTAGTCACACGCCATCTATAAGAGATCATAGCGTTAGGACCTTCAGAATAACACCCAAACAATAGTTTTCTTCGACCCAGGATTAGCAGCAATTTTAACTACATGAAGAGACCATTTTCCATCTATTTCCCAAAAGAATCTCATATCATTGCTTGCAAATAATTAGATGGTATCTTTGAAATATTAAAAGAAGCTTCTAGATAATAACCCAGCTCACCAACGAACTTATATCCAGCAGCAAACTCTCATAGCAATAAGGGAAAAAAAGAGACCAACAGCTTATATCTATTGCATCCACATGGTACAAATGAACTTGCCATCAACCACCACATGTGTTGAAACTTGAATGAGCTTGGATTTTTCTCAATAGATGAACAGTGACTACCTACAAGAAGATAAAGGCATCTATCCATCTCTTCCTTTTGGCTTCCCTCTTGCCCATGTATTGCCTTCACCAAGCATCGTACTATTTCTCACTGGATAAAAGTTTGATACTTGAGCGGAAGGGTGGGCAGTAGGACAAATTCAGACAACGGTGAAATAAGTTCATTTAAGGCATTATAAGTGAGTTCTCAATGCATCCAATTAAACAAATAACCATTCTCTCAAGAGCCCGAACTTCCTTACCAATCACCAAGGAGCGAAATGTTGAATAGTCGACACAGTACTCCATATCAAAATAGAAGTCAGACGGCAGAATAAAGTTCAATATTCGTCCTACCTGTGACAAAGTTACAAAATGCTAAGGAATAATATAAGTAACAGTTTTTTTGTTAGAAGTATAAGGTAGTAACAATATATCCTTGTAAGCCTCTCACAAAGCTGAAAGAGAATAAACCAGCTACATAATTGAGTAAAGCACGTCAAATTGAAAAGGCTTCAAAAAAATATTGAAGCATACCCTAGGTGTTATTTGTGTAACACTGACTTTTGAAATAATACAATCTATCAAGTTATCATTCATAATTGTAGAATAGAATAGACGCCTCTTGTTGTGAAAAGCACCTTCTTCTTTGATAACCTGAGAAACAAATGCAAAAAGGATATGTCAAATACTAGGATAAATTCCATTACTTTAACAGGTCATATTCAAACACAATCTGAATACTCACTGTATCTTCAACTTTATAAAACCATTGGACTCTGAAATAGTTCTCTCCATCAGTTGTTCTGAAAAATTCCAGGATCCTACCTATGTGTTTTTGTCCTCCATCACCCTGTAACATCGCTTGCATATAAATCAATATATCCAGAAGTAAACTTTCAGAGGTCACACAATGAATCCAAATTTCCCAATCTTATTCAAGAGCCCATATTATTGAAATACTCCAGAAGGAATGTAAAGACAGGTACTCTTAAAAGTTGATTCCTCACACATGCTGTGAAATATTAGGAATGCAATATGCATTACAACACAAAATCTGGAAAGTTTTACTTGAAATAATTTAATGATTTAGAAGCAATGGCAGACCAGCAAACTCTATAGTGAGAGGACCATGGCAGAAAATCCATGCTGTGAGGCATGTTCAGAGCCTCTTGAGCATCTCTTTTTTTTCAGATAGAAGATAAAGAAGGAAGATTCCAAAGAGGCCCTTTCTACTCCAAAACTGTCAGAAATCTGAATTTCTCCCCTTGCCCACATCAAAATGGTGAATCATGACCAGTTCCATATTAAAATTATTTCCAGAAATGGAGAACAGAAATAATAGAATCAACAGTATTTGTCATAGTTTTATCACCACAAAAAGTTTGTATGATAACAATCCCGCAAAGGAAGGACTTGTGATGAAGTTCCATGGACTTTATTTTAAATTTAAAAATAAACAGTCACTCAAGTTTCAAACAGAACTTCATTCTCAAGGATTTTTCAATATTTTCCAAACAGAAGTTCATGGAATCACCAAGAATTTTTCAAAAGTTTTCAACATTTCTCAACTTTTCTCATAACTTCATTTCAAACATTAGTCAAACACAAAAACTTTTCCATTTCAAATTTTCATCTAATCATTTACTCAAACACAAAAATCAATACAACTTTTACAAACTCCAAAACAAAAAACGATCTTAGAAAATTATATTCAAACAACTTTTTAGCTTTATCTATCCACTTTCACAAATTCCAATACAATACCTATTTTAAAAAAGGTTTTTATTCAAATCATTTTCTCTATTTTCCAAAAACCTAATCTCAAACAAATTCCCAAAATTCTCTAATATTTCCAAACATTTTTGGTAACCAAACATGGCCTCTCACTCACCATTCAAAGCACTATTGATAACAGTCCAATAGATTGATTTCTTCGGACAGCAATGGGTATAAATACACCAAAATGTCCATAGAGACGAGATCCATATAAGAGGCTTTAACAGGGAAAAAGGAGCATGTCCCATCCCCAAAGCCAAGATATTCAGCTTGTGACAAACCCATAAGCCCAAAAAATTAAATGCAGCTAAGAAGGACATGAAGGTTCCCCTGATTAAAAATACAAATAAATTTGGCTAAAGAAATAATTCACTGTTAATTTACCATTTCAGCACTCAAATTGTTTGAGAATTGTCACAACCCAGATTTTTGAGTTCCAAGCCTGTCTTGAGAAGTCCAGGTCCTAGTCCCTCAAAAACACAAGCCCAACCGCACAAAAAAAAAAGGGTGCTAGACACACCGTTTTGTCAAAGGGATTCCTTCCCCCTTCTCTTTTTTTCCCAGCCCCATGATGCCTCTCTCACTTCCTCTCCCCCTTCCATTACCCTCACTACCTTTTGGTCCTCACAACCACCACCCACATTCCAACAACAACCCAAGCCTCATGCCGGTTACCACCTCCCATTCTCCTTGTCACCCATTGATGTGTTCGCCACCAGTAAGCATCTACTGTCTCTCTCTCTCCGTGCTCCATAACCCACAGGTTCTCTCCTCTGTCTCATCTCATTGTCTCTCTTGTTCCCTCCTCCCCTTCGATTTTGTTTGGAGCTGGGATTTTGTATGTTTGTCCCAGGATTCTTGAACAGCGGTAAGCTTCTCATCTTTCTCTCGTTTCAAATCGGAGCTTCCTCGCCAGAATTTTTGTTGAACGGCGGTAAGCTTCTTTCACTCACTCTCTCTATTCAACACTCTCCATTGACCACTCTCACACCCATTCTAGCTCCTCATTCACAAATTCTCTCTCGCAAATCACTCCCTCCCTTCTCCCTGTCGTGCATTGCTGCTGTCAAGGCGTCGTCGTTAGTTGCCCTCTCTCTATCTCCCTCCCTCCCTCTCCGTTTATTTTGCTCACCATCTCACTATTAGTTTCTACCCCTACACTCTGCCGCAACCTCCACCACACCCTACTTGGAGGATGTTGCACCACACGCCGAGTTCAGCCATCGCCTTATAGTCCATCTCTACAAGTAAGATGTGTTGCTAGTTGGTTGTGCTGCTGTTATGGCGCTATTATTTCAATCAGAAGGATGAGGATTGTGAGATATTAAGGTCAGGGTGGAAATTGGTAAATAAGTTCGAATTTGAAAATCGAGTTTAGGGTGGATTTGTACTGTTTGATCATTGTAGAGTCTGATTTGTGTTTTTGGGTGTATTATTGGTTTGGCATTTGTAATGGCTTGGTTGTAGAAATGTTTCGATGAGAGTTGGATGGAATCTAGTTGTTGACTTGAAGATGGAAGTAAGCGGGTCTCGGTGAAGTATTAGTGAAATTAATTGGAGTACATGTGAGTAGATGGGTATAAAAAAACACATGCTTTTGAATATGGTTGGTAGGGTGTGGAAGTTGGATCATTACTATTAGGTCTCCAATTTAATAAATAATGGAGAATTTGTTTGGAGTATCTATGCAATTTGTCAAAATATTCAGCGTCGGAGTCTTTGGTGTAAACATATTTGATAAGATGTAGCTAGTTTTGTTTTAAAAGGGTCAGCTTGTTAAGTAGCTAGTACTTATGAAATATTTGAATAGACATATTTATAATTGGAGTAGTTCCGGCTAGTTATAAGCGAAGTTCTAGAAGTTATTTTGTTGGTTTGGAGTTGAGTAGTAACCAGGATAGAAGAATTGAAACCATGGGGTTATTGTCATGGAATCGCTTAGTTGTGTCATCTTATTTTAGATTTACTAGTTCAATTCTATAAATTTATAATTTTTATTAATTATGTTTAGGTGACAATCGATATTTGCTGGCACTGTTGTTAGAAAATTCAGAGAAATTGAAAAGTTCAGGTAAACGGTACTCTTATGCTAGACTTTGCCTAAAAACAGACTGAGGTTGATTTTATAAAAAAACCTGCATATTTTGTTATGGAACATTGGAAACAACCTCAGTCATTTTATTCTGAATTACTCATTATATCCGATCAAGAAAAGAAAAATAACCATGTCATGACTTGTGTAGACATAAGGAATTTTTGGAATTCTGTTCTCAACTGTATAAAAAGAGTGAATATGAAATTTGAAATTTTGTACATAGTTATATGAATATGATTTGTATCTGCTCAGTACTCTATTATGATATGATGTTGCATCTTAAAAACCCTCTGGCATGACATTCTATTTCTACTTCCATTCTGACCTTACGACGGGTGTAAAATTGTGGCCTCTGTTATTGTGTTGGTACCAACATCTCTATTTTTTAGTGCATCCACTCTGGAAACAAAGTGGTTTCTACGTGGTCTTTCATGTATGCACACTCGGGGCTCCTAGAATGATAAGAGAAAGATTTCACTTATGTTTATGCCCAGTTTGGCCACCAAGGATAGTACAACCCTACCACAGAGATTAAACATGGTCTCTATTTTGATATGATGCCCAGTTATGCTATGTCAAATGACTTTTATAAATAAATATTTCTAAAATGTCGCTCTGATATTTTGATAATATGTTCTGTTCTTCATTCTGTAACTGACTCATGTTTACATACTAGTATATGTTTACTACTTACTGAGTTATTGATAACCCATTCAATATTTTCAAATGATTATGATGATTCAGCTGGAAATCAAAGATAGGAAGCATGGAAGAGAGTAGTTGAGCAATAGTGAAATAAGTATCTTGGGTCATGGATTTTGAGTCTATTTGGAACGTTTGTCTATTCCTTTAATTAGTATTTTGGAACCTTGATGGTTTTGATAGACCTTGTGGAGTTCTTACTTATTATTATATATTGGAGAATTACAGTGATATTTGTGGAAGAACGTATAATTATTTTGATTGATGGAGTTTTATAAGTTAGACTTGTATTTCAAATTATTGAGTCTATAAATATACTATTGGGATGTGATTTTAAGTGACAGGAAGTAACTCCCTAACCCTCCGGGCATTGGGCGTTACAAGAATGCCTTCAATACATTCTAGAAAACTCAATCCTGGTAATGTCTTAAAAACGCGTATTCCACAAATAATATCATCCAAATTGCTGATATCTAAGCAGTTTTCAACCGACTTAATTTGTAGCAACTGAATACATTTTAGCCACCAACTGAAAGTACACATTTCAATCTCCATGTTCATAGAATTGCATTATTCAACAAACTCCATGCTAAAAAGGAATTCCATTATTCCAAATACTACTCGTAACTTTTTGAGAGATGGCTTGCAGTATAGCCTTACATGTATCTTTTTTCTTTTTGGCAAGCAATCTTAGCCCCACATGAATCAATACATGCCTCATGTGCATCTTTTTATAGGACAGTACAAAGTCAAACTACTTAACCTTCATAAGGTTATTTTTTTATTTTTTAATGATCAAAGAAAATAATTATATGACAAATTATGCACAAATTGGCATTTAAAATCTTTGATGCAACATATGTGTTTAATAGATATCTTGTGAACTAAATTGCTTTTACCTTTATATACGCACAATCTCCCAAACTAAATATGTGATTGTTGAGTTTAGCTTGAGCATAATGGCTCTGCACATTCCAAACTATCTCATCTTCTTCATCCTCACTGCAATCCATGAGTAACATTAATAAGCAGAAAAAGGGAGGAAACTACTAAAAAGAGAAACAAAAAACAGAAGAGAAAAGACTCTAATTATTTATTACTCACATAATTTCCAAGTGTTGACCTTTAGATCTTTGGCTCTGCAATTGCCAATAAAATAACAAAAAATTGTAAAAAATAAAAATGCCAAGTAACTTATATGGATAATTGAAGACAAAATATCACTTCACCCATCGACAATAAATTTATTTTTATAAGTTCATTGACAGTAAAAATTGGAGCCCAGCAATTCTTAAATGATCATGAGCCATGTCAAGTTACAAAATTGCTCAATAAAGTACAATTCAAATAGTCAAGTCCCATAAAAGGGGATAAAAGGAAAGAAATTTCAGATTGGATCTCAACCAACCAAAAAAAAAGTACAAAAATCATCTCATAAGAAATTGACAAACTATGCATAAAATTGGGTCAATATATGCTAAATTGGGCACAAGTTCCACATATTTATTATAGATTTTCATTAACCTTTGACAGTAGTGTAAGATTCTGATGAAGCAAGAAGCATTGTGTTAAAATCCAATATAAAATGCTAAAATGGATTCCAAAAACTTTCAACTTTGGCACCATTACATAGTACACATCTCTTTAAACTCATGCCAAATATAAAATTTCACTTATGAGTACAGCAATGATAAGGATGGAGCAATGTTGGTAAAACAACACTACCAAGGCCGAATCGGTGTACTTACCAAAAGTGAAACGCAATTACAAAAGCACACTTTTTGGTGAGCTTAAAGTGTAAAAGCACGTTTTTGTAGTTTTTGAAAAAAAAAAAAAAAAAACTTTGAAGGCTCTTTTGTTTTCACAGATGAGATGAGATGAGTTGAGATAAAAGGTGAATTTCTCTTTGTAATTTCCCTATCCGGTAAACCACTTTGCATGGTATTGGAAATAAAGATAAGTAAGTCGGCAAGCTGGATAGAGTATTTGTTATCAACGTAACTCTACCACCTTTGGACAAATACATCCTCTTCCAACTTGCCAATTTAGGCTCCATTTTTTCCAACACTCCATCCCACATAGACAACGGTTTAAAGGATGCACCCAATGGAAGACCGAGATACTTCATTGGCAAGGTGGAGACTTTGCATCCCAGCATATTGGCCAAGCTCAAAACACTTGAAACATTTCCCACCGGAACTAATTTGGCTTTGTGAGATTCACTTTCAAACCCAAAGCCGCTTCAAAGCAAAGTAAAAGAGCTCGCAAGGCTTGAATATGATTATGACTAGCCCCACAAAAGATAAGAGTATCATCTGCAAATAAGAGGTGAGTCATCTCAAGTGTGTTGATTCTTGCCACCCCTACGACAAATCTAGATAAAAATCCACCTTCCACAAGACCTGCGATCATTTTACTAAAAGTTTTCATTATGAAAACAAAGAGTAATGGAGATAGGGGATCACCTTGCCTCAAACCCCTTGAACTTCCAAAAATACCCATTGGGGTACCATTCACCAAGATAGAGAAACCTATGGTGGAGATGCAAGATTTGATCCAAGAGCACATCTTGCTCCAAGTCCACACCTCTTAAGTGTGTAACAAAAAATTCCAGTTTACAATCATATGCCTTCTCTATGTCAAGTTTGCATAATAAGCCGGGTTCACCCGACTTGATGTGACTCTCCAAGCATTCATTGGCAATGAAAACCGAGTCAAGGATTTGCCGACCTCGGATGAATGCATTTTGGGGCTTGGATATGATCTTCTCCAATACCGTAGTCAATTGGATAGCCAATACCTTCAAAAGGATTTTGTACATTCCATTCACCAAGCTAATAGGACGAAAGTCCTTAATCTCCAACACCCCAGGCTTCTTAGGTCATTGCCTTTTGAGATTTGGATACAAAAAATTGATTATTTTGATTACGGCCATCAAATATCATGGTTTCTCATAACATGTAAAGCAAGTGAGAATTATATAAATATCCTGTTTAGATTTTACGTAATTAGTTGATCACTTGATTGCTACGCCACATAATTCTCTAACAAATTGATTTAATAGGCTAAATATAGCACTTACTTTTTCTTAAACCTTTTTCTTTTTTACTTTCTGAATATTTTGATATTATACATTTTTTAAAAAGTTGCTTAACTTCAATCAGGTGGGCGCTTGCACTTTGCACCTAGGCTCTAGTGTTGCACTTTCACCAACACTGGGGCAAAGCACGCAAAAGTTGGGGACCTCATAATGCCAACACCACCACTATTAAGTTTCATCATCAAGGATTGGATCTCACGAATATATATAACAAGAGTGAAACAAAATTGCAAATTAAAGGTCAAGTAAAATCAATAGATTTTAGATCAAATAAAAATTGGATAATTACCTTTCTTTCATAACGCCAACGCCACCTTTCTTGAGCTTCATCGTCCGGGATTGGATCTCCAACAAAGAAAGGCATATGTTTGTACTTATTCCATTTATCCACTGAAGAATCCATCGACTTAAATTTCTTTGGAGAACATTCTTCATCTGAATAAGGCAATTCAATAAAAGTGCGTTCTCTTTTGCCATTATTTGCCCCAAATAGAGATGTTGCTGTGATTGGAGATTGCCTAAAGCAATCTCCATCCAGATCAGATTTTTCTGAAGAGGGCATAATGATGCTGGAAAACTGCTCATCTGAACTAGACAATGTAATGAGAGTACAGTCTAGTTTGACATTATCAGCCCGTGTCAAAGATGCGAGTAGTCTTGGAGATCTTCTTAAGTGGTTTTTATTAGATAAGTCGATATGAAATTTGTCCATAGATTTATCCCTGCCATTGTTTTGAGTTCTTGAATTTAGCCTTGGCGACCTTCTCAAGTGCCTACCACCAAAGAATTCAGCATCATAGTATTTGGACGCCTTAGATGCCTTATCACCATCCTCATGCCATAAGAGAGAAATTGGCTCAGCTTTTGATTCTCCTGATGATCTTGATATAAGATTGGAAGTTCTTGGAGAGACTGCTTTGAAGCTGCCCTTTCCAAGGGACTGCAAGTTTCTTGAAGACATCTTTTGCAGTGAAGCCTTTGAAAATCTGCTTTTGGCTCCAGATTGTATTGAGGACAGTCTTGGAGATCTCCTTAGGCACTTCTCTTTGGAGCACTCCACTATAGACGGTATATTACCTTCATCAGCACTGCAAAAATACAGACATAAAATTCACAATTGTAACTGAATTGTGAGTAGACAATATGGACCACAAAAGAAAATATACAGGGGTCTTCACTTACTTCATTGTCAAGATTTGAACCTTCAACCTTTTTCTCTGTGGTACCAAGATCCCATAGTTAGGGAACTAATAGATTAAATGATGAAAACTGCTGAAAAATATTTAAAAGCTAAAGTAATCTATTGGCCAATCTGGTAACTCTCATGAAAAGAGCTATCATGAAGAGAGTTATGAAACAAGCCAAATTCTTTGACTTATAATACAAGTTGCAATGTGCACCATTTCGTTAAACTCTAATTGTCTAGATTGTGCCACATTATTTTGTCTGTTTTAACTGCCAAAATTTGATGGAAGTGCTACTTGAGAAAAACTGGAAGTTTATGGGCAACATGTTAAAGTGGTAGTTTAGAAGGAAGTTTTTTATTGATTCAGCCAAGTATAACATAGAAGCTCTATCTTTCCCACTTCTAGAACCTACATCTTGCAGCATTTTGAGGTCCTTCAACTCTTTTGAGCCATGTCTGATCTTCACCTGCAAAAAATTGTGATGGCTATGTAAAATCGCCACACGTGCCAAATTGAAACTCTTTTTTAGCATCCACGTGCCAGATTGATATGGTCCCCTCTATTAATCTAGCTCTTCATAACTATGTCATGGAAAAACAGGATAAGAAGCCAAGTGGCACATGCTCATCATGACAAAAAAAACCACACATGAAGTGATTAAAGTCGATGAGTAAATTTCAGTTTTTGGAGAACATGGAAGAAATGCACACCGACTTTTGCCTTCATGAAATTTAGTTATTATACACATAAACAATCCCTGTTAAAAACACATACCAAATCCAAAATAAAACTTGAAGGTATTTCAGTAATTTCATATTTTTTTTATCCGCAATAATGATTGAATTTAACTGAGATAATTGTCACCAGCAATAATGCCTTTGTAGCATCTACTTATGTACATTACAATGACTTTTAGGCCTCGTTTGGATACAAAAGTGTTACATCTCATCATTACAATTTTTTTAAATTCTCACACAAAATATAATATACAATTCAACTTTTTCAAATCACAAAACAATAATAATATTAAAAAATAATATTTTATTCAATTTTTATCTCATCTCAACTCACTATCCAAATGGCACCTTATTGGTATATTTGATTATGTTATCTTATGACATTGTCGATAAGATAACATAAAGGTGATAGAAGTCAAGAAATCAAAATAGAGAGAGAAGAATATACTGACAAAATAAGTGCAACAATTCCCTATGATTTGGAAAGTCATATAAACCAAGAAGCAAGAACCACGGAAAGCCTGGAAATTCTATTGGAAAACGGAAATGTAAAAGTGAGTTGTGGCTTATAAATAGGAAGGTGACGAGATAATAGCGATGACACCAAAGAGCTCTAGCAACTCAACCCCCCCCCCCCCCCCCAAAAAAAAAAAAAACACTATATAAAACTATAGTAAAGGTCTAAAACTATATTTATATAAATAATTTCAATTACTGAAGCCAAGGAAAAGCCAAAAGAACCACCAAAATATGAAAACAAAATTAAAAAATAAGAATAACAGGACCCACCAATTACCACAGTATTTTCAGCGTTGCATAATATTGAAGATGGCATCATTACCCAAAATTGTGAATCCAATATCATAATAAGCAAGACACATGTACCATAACATATCATACAATACAAATGCACTTTTCATATTAACTCTCATTTACTGTATAGAACTCATATATACGTGTGTGTGTGTGTGTGTGTGTGTGTGTGTGTGTGTGTGTGTGTGTGTGTGTGTGGATTTTTACATTTTATAATTTTATCCACTTATTAAAGATTTTCTCTCACAGAGATAATATTCCAACTTGATTAGCTTTAATATTCTTATCATCACCAAGAGTCTAGGAGGTTTGGATAGTGAGTTGAGATAAGATGAGTTAAAATGAAAGTTGAAAATTGAATAAAATATTATTAGAATATTATTTTTTAATATTATTATTGTTTTGGGATTTGAAAAAATTGAATTGTTTATTGTATTTTGTAAGGAAATTTGAGAAAGTTGTAATGATGAGATGAAATGAGTTAAAAGACTTTTTATATCCAAATCTCCCCTAAGAGTGTTTATTATGTAAAGAGTTCAATTATCAAAATCACCATTTTTAATTCCTTTTACTAGCATTCATATTAAGCATAAAAACATTCTTATTTTTATTTCTATGATTGAAGTTTTCTCTTTCATCTACTAATACTTCCCTATAATTTGAACGAGTAATTAGATTTCAATGTTAGATATATATATGTTGATAAGTAGAATGTTTGTTTTATGTATGTGCGTTTTGTGTATTAGGTTTTAAATTAGAATATTGAGCTATTTTAAATTATAATAATATGAGAAAAAAAATAGTATGTACTTTTGTTTTTTAATTTTCTCAAAAATCTAGATTATACTATATAGTTTTCAAGGAATGCTATGAGCACATGATCAACTATCTCATTATATTATTATTAAATAATTGTTAGTCTTGTAAAGTTTGTCTTCTTTGTATGGACAACTTTCTTGGGGAAGATCCAGACCATGGACTATCTATGGCAATGCCAAATTATTGTAATTGACCAACATGTGTTGAAAAAAATGGTTAAATGGAAGATAAATTGCTACTTCATTGTGAGATTACCAAGGCCTTGTGGGATGATTTCTTTGGCAGAGTGGGGCTTGCATAGGTTATGCCCAATAGAGTGGTCAATCTTCTCAACTAGAGAAATTTGGAAGATGGTCCTCATATGCCTGATGTAGTGCACTTGGAGGGAAAGAAATGACTAGAGCTTGGAATGAACATCCTAGAGGAACTTAGAAGTATCTTCTTGTTTTTTTTTTTTTTATAAGTAAAAATATTATATATATATATATATATCAAAAGGAGTAACCAAGTACACTGAATGTATACAAGAGAACACCTTGTTCATAATAGAAAACTCCTAATAACCCAAAAAAGCCAGTGAAAAACAACCCGAAATACACCAAACCCGACCCCAACCCCTTGCTTCCCGTAGAACTAAAACTCTACCCAAAAAACCCACCTCAACCCCTTGTTTTCCCATCTTCACAATGCTCTCCCTTTAGACTTCCATCTAGTTGAGCTATCACCCTTAGAGTCGTAGTTGATTACCGAAAAAAGCCGTTGTAACTCCCTGCTTTTCTTGAAACATGATTTGGTTTCAAGGGCGTGACTTGCCTCGATTGCAGTAATTAGTTCTTTAAATTGGTCTTCACATCCTCCAAGTGAAATTACCACGAACTACTGAATCTCGTTAACTTTAGGCAAAATCCAATCCACTATTGGAGGAAGAGAGACCAAGGGAGCCAGAGTATCCAACTGCACTCTTGACTCTAGGCATTCCTTTTTTTTTTTTACCCACAATATCTTTTTCAACATGCCGTCTTTTGACAATAGCTATACTTTTAGTCGGCTTAATTTTCATGATTTCCTTGTATCTATTTCTTCTTCCTAAGTAGGTTTTTTTTTTTTTTAACCAATTTCATGTGTACTTGGGCTTCTCCCAGTCTTCTATTGATATTAATAAAATTTTTACTTTATCAAAAACAAAAATTCACATAATCCATTCCCCATTTGTATTATTATTAAATGGAAACTGAAATAGTTCATGTTATTGAGTTAAATTTATTAAATAAATAATAATATACCTAAATAAGTTACTGATTTTATTTAAAATAAAAATTATCAAATAAAAAATGATCTGTTGAACTAAGTGACTAATTTTTATTTGTAACTAATAGTCGTTTAGCTCCCTAATGTAAGTCATTTTTGTTGGGGTAAATATATCAGACCCGGCCCAAGACACACTAAGCTCAAACCATGTGAAAGGCGCCATCAGAAAGCTAGAGGAAGAGAGAAAAAGAAAAGAAAAAGCTAAAGCTGGGATAGGAAAGCAAATCAGACACGCAAGGGAAGGAAGTGACATAAAGCTAATTTTCCCACCTACCACTAAGAGAACTCTCATTTAATTAGTCAAAGTTAAAGGACATTTTTTATGAATGTAAGATAAATTTAACTTTTGGTTATTTCATTCACATAAATCTCCACATTGGAATAGTTATTTTTTTATTATATAACAATAAAATAATATAAGATGAATTTGATTTTGGTTATTCACATCAAATCTCCACATTAGATTATATAGTAATCAATAACTAATAATTTCAAAAATATTTAATTTTTTTAATTATTAATTTATTTTATTTTATCATATTTTACTATTCTACCTATTATATATTAATTAATAATCATATTCTTATTAAATTAATATATCAATAACTTAAATTAATATACCAATTGTGATAAAATATGTGATAGAAAGAAAGAGAGATAAATAATTAATAAAATATGTATTTGATGTATGTACAGTAAACTTCAAATTTGAAAAACTTTTGAAAGTCAGTGTAGCTAAATTCCAAATATTTAGCTAATCCATTGTGAGCATATTTTGCTCTCTAATAGCTAAATACTCAATGGATTTAGCTTTTAGCTAATCCAATGAGAATGCTCTAACAGGACCATAATAAAAGGGATCCGATCGAATGAAAGTGGAGACCTCTAGACGACTGGGCAACTACTACTAGAAGGGAGAGAGAGATCTCCTTCAACCGCACGACTAGAGACGCCATTTTTGTCTTCCCTAGGCTAATGGGTTCCGACTCCTATTTTAGAATGAGATACGAGAGGCCATGAGAGACTGTAAAATACTCTCATCATAATGGATTTGTCCTCCAAACGACCCATAGACGTAGGTCCTATGCCGAATCACATAAATCTGTGAGTTTTCCTCTCTATTTACATTTTTTGTATTCTTTTCCTATTTATTGTTGTGGATGCACATACAGGCATTGTATCGATGCCCCGAACCGCCATCGTGGGTTTCAAACTACCTCATTGAGGCTTGCACCACCTCTGTAGGCCGGGAATGACTCTTTCTCCTGTTTCAGTTTGTGGGAAGGTTTTATGCATTAACAGTTGACGCCGTCTATGAGATCAATTTATTCTCTACACCGGAAGTAGGGATGTAACCGGTCCAGTTTGGTCCAGTTTTTGACAAAATTTGGGACCAAACCGGTATGCACCGGTTTTGCATTTTCAAGAAACGATTCCGCACCGGTTATCCCCCCTAAACCAGTATTTCCGGTTTTACCGGTTCCAGTCCGGTTTTCCGGTTTTAATATACTATATTATATATTATATAATAGTATATTATAGTATATAGTGATAATATATTGTAGTATATTATAATATATATTATAATTGTATTATAGACTATAGTGATATATTATATTATAAATTATAGTGATATATTATAATATATAGTGATATAGTATTAGTATAACTATTAATATGCACTATATAATATTAGTATAACAATTAATACAATAGACTATAGTGATATAAGATTTTAAAATTTATATTATATTAATTAGTAATTTATCATATAATACAAAATTATTTTATATATAATTATATATTATATATAAAAATATATATTATATATAAAAATTATATACAATATAAAAAAAAATTATAATATATATATATGAACCAGTATGGTTCAAATCGATCCGGTTTTAGAAAAAGAAAAATCGTAACCAGACCAATTTTGACCCATTTTAAGAAAAATAAAACCGGTACCGGACCAAACCCACCGGTCCGGTTTACCAGTTCACCCTTTTTTTTACACCCCTAACTGGAAGTAGGAGAATGAAGATTTCCTGGCTTCTGAAATCATCTCCAAATGAGCAGATAAGATTCCCCTCACCTTTACATCTATGACATTGCTTTTGTCTTATTACTTTGGGTTAAAAAAAAGATGGGGGAAGAAATGGACGAGAAATAGTTACTTGCCCATACGAGTAAGAACATTGTGCACTTTAGTGCACAATGCGTATAGCACACAAATTGCTATGCATGGCATGCACAATGCCATAATGGGTGCACCCAGAGGCTTGCGGCGGCAAGGTGGCTGCCCGCCACCCCTCACGAACGGCTCCACTTGTCAGCTCCCACTCAACCGGATGGCCAGACAAAACCGACAAAGGTTGCTCCACCTGATTCTTGACGTGCAAAGTCCAGGGGCCAACAAAAACCATGTCACCGGCCAACCATGGGCTATAGAAGCAATCTGCGACCACCATGGGGGTTGCCAACGATGTCTGTCTTTGGCACGATATCCCTCTTCCCAAGCCGCCCCAACAACCAGAGCACCTACAAAAGTCATCCAATGCAAACAACAGATGCACATAACGATGGGCATGTAAGCTCACCACCTCCCTCAAATGACACGACGAAGTCCCAACCATCAAGCCAAACTCCCAAAAGGAGTCGGTAGGAGGTCTCCCGCTAGTTCCTCGCTGTTGAAAACTTAGAAGCTGGCTGCCCACAAGTTGCTAAGGTCACTCAAGGCCACTACGGGGCCTGCCGGCATTTCATGTCGCCAACGTGGTGGTCCTCGGCAAAAGAAAGTGCCAATGGGAAGCCAAGGACCTTCCTCACCGGCCACACGAGTTCCTCAGCCAGCACGAACTCCACGACCAACATGAGCTCCACGGCCAACACAAGTTACTCGGCCACCACCTTCCTTGGCCACCACATCTCCCCACCCTTAGTTGCTCAGCCACATTTGCTTGGCCACAAGCCACACAACCACACGTTGATGGCCAACCGCCAAGGGAGCTGCTCAGCCACAACAGCTTGCCACATTCTGTGGCGAGCAACTACCTAAGTTACACGACAACGTGCTCTGACTGACCACGAGACTCTTGTAAGCATGCAGATAGGCCGGGCTCCATTTTCATGGAGGCCAACACCACCCTCATGGCAAGCTACATCTCACCACCATGGAAAACCACATCTTGCCACCTCTCTCTGTCGCCTACCTGAACATGCACAAAAAGCTACTTAAACCATTGCAACCACTCGCCTTACCTCTAGCAAAGTCGATGCTCCGCGCTCACACCAACTAACGACTAATGGAACACATCTCCTAAGTGTCTCATCTCACCTCGTCACTAAACGCGGTCGAGCACATCTCCCGCCTGATTATCTAAGTCGATGTTTCGCGCTCACACCAGCAAACAACAGAGGAAACACATTTCCTAAGTGTCTCATCCCTCCTCACCTTCAGCAAAGTCGATGCTCTATGCTCACACCGGCAGACAATGGAGGGAACACCTCTTCTAAGTGTCTCATCCTCCTCACCTCCAGCAAAGACAATGCTCTATGCTCGCACCGGCAAACAACGAAGGGAACACCTCTCCTAAGGGCTAGTTTGGTTACACAAAATCAAATTATCTCATCTCATCTTACCTCATATAATCATTACAATTTTCTCAAACTCCCACATAAAATATAATAAACAATTCAACTTTTTCAAATCTCAAAACAAAAATAATATTAAAATTTTATATTATAATAATATTTTATTCAACTTTCAAAACATCTCATCTTATCTAAACTGCGTAACTAAACAAGGCCTAAGTGTTCCATCCGGAACACCTCTCCTAAGTGTTCAATCCCTCCTCGCCTCCAGTAAAGTCGATGATCCTCGCTCGCACAAGCAAACAACGAAGGAAATACATCTCCTAAGTGTCACATCTCACCCTGCCACCAAGTGCGGTCGAGCACATCTCCTGCCTGATTATCTAAGTCGAAGTTACGCACTCGCACCACGAACAACGGAGGGAACACCTCTCCCAAGTGTCTCATCTCTCCTCACTTCCAGCAAAATCAATGTTCCACACTCGCACCGATGAACAATGAAGGGAATATCTCTCCTAAGTGTCACATCCCTCCTCGCCTACAGCAAAATCAATGGTCCACGCTCGCACCAGTGAACAACTGATAGGCCACGTAAGTCTAAGAGAAACCAAAGCCAAATCTCGTCGTATGCATGCGGCATGAACTGGGTCATTACGTGAAGATCTCGTATGCCTGCAACATAGACAACAGACGGGACCATTAAGCGAAGTGAAGAACAACACAGCGTGGACTGGGTCGTGGCTGAACGTGCAGAAGTGGAATGGGTCCTCAGTAGTTGCAAATTTTACGTCATTTTATTTCTGTTACTTATGCTTTGTTTTTACGTGTATTTGCATGCTCTGTTTTACGTGTGTTTCAGTCCAGTTGTTATTAGTTACTAGTTCCCTTTTATTTCGGTTTTCTTGTACGTGGCTTTGCTTATTTAAGCAGCCAAAAGTTATCAATGAAGGGATCAAGAAATCATTTTTATCCAAACCGTGCGGTACTTTCTCACACGAAGAGAAACAAATTATTTTAGCACTTGTAATATCTGTGTTGAGACCTATCAACAACAAAGGGAACACCTCTCCTAAGTGTCTCATCCCTCCTTGCCTCCAGCAAAGTCAATGCTCCGCACTCGCACTGACAAACAATGGATGAAAAGCCTTTCCTAAATGTCTCCTCTCTTCTCCTCACCTAGCGCAGTTGAGCACATCTCTTACCTGGTTATCTAAGTCATGCTCCGCACTCGCAGCAGCAAACAACGAAGGGAACACCTCTCCTAAATATTCCATCCCTCCTTGCATCTATCAAAGTCGATGCTCAATTCTCGCACTGTCGAACAACGAAGGGAACATCTCTCTTAAGTGTCTCATCTCTCCTCACCTCCAGCAAAGTTAATGCACCAACAAACAACGGACGTAACACCTCTCCTAAGTTTTCAATCTCTCCTCACCACTCATTGCGGTCGAGCACATCTTCTGCCTAATTATTTAAGTCAATATTCCACGCTCACACCGATAAGCAATGGAGCGAACATCTCTCCTAAGTGTCTCATCCTTCCTCGCCTCTAGTAAAGTCGATGCTCCGCGCTCGCACCAACATACAACAAAGCGAACACCTCTCCTAAGTATCCCATCCTTCCTCGCCTCTAGCAAAGTCGATGTTCTGCCCTCGCACTAGCAAACAACATAGGGAACACATTTCCTAAGTGTCTCATCCCTCATTGCCACCAGCAAAGTCGATGCTTTGCACTTGGATTGGTGAGCAACGGAGGGAACGCATGTCCCATCTTTTCTCGCCACCTAACACGATCAAGCAAATTTCCCATCTAGTTATCTAAGTCGATGCTCCATGCTCACACCGGCAAACAACGGAAGGAACACCTCTCCTCTAAGTGTCACATCCCTCATCACCTCCAACAGAGTCGAAGCTCCATGCTCGCACTAGCAAACAAAGGAGGGAACACCTTGTCTAAGGGTCACATCCCTTTTCGCCTCCAGCAAAATTGTTACTCCGTGCTCGCATCGATGAACAATGGAGGGAGCACATCTCTTAAGTGCCTCGTCATTCCTCGCCTCCAGCAAAGTCAATGATCCGCACTTACACCGTGAACAAATGAGGGAACATATCTCCTAAGTGCCCCATCTCTCCTCTCCACCTAGTGCGGTGGAGTCCATCTCAAGGGTGGTTATTTAAGCCGATGTTCCGAGCTCGCACTCTACGAACAAAGGAGATAACACATCTCCTAAGTGTCTCATCTCTCCTCACCACCCAGCACGATCAAGCACATCTCCCGTATGGTTATCTAAGTTGAAGCTCCGCACTCGCACCGGCGAACAACGGAGGGGCGGTCGTGTCATCTCCAGCCTATCGTCTTCTCTAGCAAATGCTGAGTGTTGATACTCGTGCCACAACCGCCACTAGCAGGTTACCTCCGGGAATGAGCCTCTGAACTCCACAACCACCTTACAAGAGTTACTTTCGCAAATGAGTCAATGGGCTTGGTGGACAAGGCACTTACTACAAATTTTGCAAGTCTTCTTGAGCTCCGCACTTATTCATGGCGCGGTCTAGTCACCTCCTGCCGAGTTCAACCACACTTGAGCAATCAGGTTAGCCTCTCTCAATGCGGTCGAGCACAATTCTTGCCTAACTCTCCAAGCCGAGCTCTACACGCAATCAAGGATCTTCTTTGCTTAACACAAACAAACAGAAAATTAGGGACCAATTTTCAGAATTTATTTTTCTACAATTTTCCACAGACTATCTCTATCGCAGTTGACTTGAAGATTCTCAAGACATTTTTGTTGAGCAAATCAACCTTAAGAATCGAGAGTATCAATTGGGGGTAAATATACCAAGCCCGGCTCAAGACGCACCAAGTCCAAGCCATGTGAAAGGTGCCATCAGAAAGCTAGAGGAAGGAAAGAAAAAGAAAAAGCTAGGGGAGGAAAAAAGTCAGACACGCAAGGAGAGGAAATGACATAAAACTAATTTCCCCACCTACCACTAATAGAGTCATAATAAAAAGGATATGATTGGATGAAACAGAGACCTCTAGATGACTGGGCAACTACTACTAGAAGGGAGAGAGAGATCTCCTTCAACCGCACGACGAAAGACGCCATTTTTGTCTTCTCTGGGTTTAAGGGGTTTCAACCCTCATTATACAATGAGATACGAGAGGCCATAAGAGATTATAAAATACTCCTATCATAGTAGATTTGTCTTCCAAACGACCCGTAGACATAGGTCATATGTCAAATCATGTAAATCTGTATATCTTCCTCTTTATTTACATTTTCTGTATTATTTCCCTACTTACTATTGTGGATGTATGTATGGGCACCGTATCGATGCTCCGAACCATCATCGTGGGCTTCAAACTGCCTCATCGAGGCCTGCACCACCACCACCATGGACTGGGAATGATTCTTTCTCTTGTTCTACTTTATGGAAAAGTTTCATACATTAACAATTTTTGTCTTTCAAATAAAATAGGTACATAAAAAGTAAAAAAGTAAGAAGTTTTAGGGTGTGTTTGGATGTTGAAGTAAGTTGAGTTGAGATGTTAAAATATTGTTAGAATATTATTGTTTATTATTATTATTATTTTGTGATTTGAAAAAGTTAAATTGTTTATTATATTTTATGTTAAAATTTAAAAAAATTGTAATGATGAATTGAGATGAGTTGAGATGAGCTCAACTTCCAATCGAAGCCTTAATGATCTAATCTTCCTCGGAAAACAAAAAATATAATGAGAGTCCAAGTATAAAAAAATTCGAGAGATGCGTTTGGCTGTTATCCGCCCCGGACTTGGCTATTCAGCGTTTACCGCGTACATGATAACTGGTACACCAGAGGTGCGTCCTTCTTTCAACCTCTAACTAATACATGTAGTTACGAGGAATCAGAATGCCTCATGCAGTTCTTGAACTTTATTAGCAAAAAGAAAAAAAAGTTAAAAAGCAAATCCCACTACAAAACAGTTGCGAGCGAAAGTTAAAAGGACCGAAGGTGAGCTACGCACCTTATCTAAGCTAAGCTCAGCTTTGCCATTTTGAGTGGGCATAAATCTCGGAGACCGTCTAGGAGAGTTTTCGTGGAACATTGACAACTTGGAATTTTCCAAACTACCCCTACCCTTCAGAGAATCGGATTTCCTCGACGATCCCCGCAATGTACCTGGGAAAGAATCCGGATTAGGATCCGGGGTATTATTCAGTCTCGGCGACCTTCTGAAACTCCGAGCATTCAAACATTTGAGAGCAGCATTTCGCGTTTCCGAAGCAGATGATAGTCTGGGCCAACTTCTGTGGGGCTTTGATTGTTTGGAAGCCATGGAAGCGGCTTTCTTACCGATGGTTTGAGCCGCATTGACCTCTGGAGGACTCCGAGGAGTGAGCCTCGGAGAACGTCTTAGGCGTTTATTGCCCGAACATCTCGGGTCGAAAATCTGCAACGGCGCCGGTTCGTCCTCGTTCTCAGGAAGCAGAGAGAGAGCCACGGGTTTGTATTTGATTTTGAGAGGTAGTCTCATCGGGAGTGCGAAGGATTTTGTCAGCCGAAGCTACTCCAGAGTCCAGACGTGTATATCACGCAGAAGGCCTCCTTTTCTCTTGTTGTGTACAGAGTCCAGACCGAACTACATACACAGAGAAAGGGAGAGAGAATTTGAAACCGGAATCTAGTCAATCCAAAGTTTCGCGTTGATTTCGATGTGATGTCAGGGACAAATTTGCGCATCTCAGTTCTGACAATCCGCCAATGGCACCGTAGATTTTTATTGTTTAAAGGGTTGTTCGGAAAATGTAATCATACACAATAGTTTTTACAATGACAAATCCTTTCGTTACAGATAAATTATATAAAAATAATTTTATAAAATATTATAATTTTATGAGATTCGTCATATTGTTAAATTATTTTTATTATAAAGTAAATATAACAGATTATATAAAATTACGTCAGTTTATGTAATTACTTTTGTGTAATCTCTTTATGATTATAACAGTTCTCATTTCATAATTCATCTCAACTCATCTCATCTAATCATTATAATTTTTTAAAATTTTCACACAAAATAAAATAAACAATTTAACTTTTTTAAATCTCAAAACAAAAATAATATTGAAAAATATATTCTAACAATATTTTATTCAATTTTTAGTTTTAATCTCATCCTATTTTATATGCAAAAACAAACGAGGCTTAAATATAAATATTTTTTAATTTTAAGAGGTTGTTTGAAGGATAAGTTTATTTCTCAAACAATACTCAAATATAAATCCTTTTTAATTTCAAATTTTTTATTTTTTTTCGTCTAATCCTTACTTCTCATTATTATTTTTCTAAATTTCTAAACAAAATATAAAAAATAATTTAATTTTTCAAATTCTAAAATAAAAATAGTATTAAAAATTATATTCTAATAATATTTTTATTTAACTTTTTTGTTATCCCTTCCCAAAATCTCATAAAATATCATAACTCAAACTATTTTACTATTATTCACAAATCATTTTACTAATATTCACATACTTTTCATCTTATCTCATTTTCAAATCTTCAATTTTTCTATCTAATCATTACAACTTTTCAAAATTTATTAATAAAACAAAAAAAATAATTTAACTTTCCAAATCCTAAAACAAAAATAAATATTAAAAAATTATATTCTAATAATATTTTAAAATTTTATAATATTTTTATTCAACTTTTTATTTCTTCTTTTTCAAAACCTCATAAAATATTTTAACTCAAATTATTTTACTATTATTCATAAATTTCTCATTATATATCATCTCATCGGGACAACCAAACGAGACCAGCATTCAAATTAGAATAATTTTATTTGAAGTATTTTTTCTTTTCTATTTGCCCAATCCTATTTGAAGTACTTTTTTTTAAAATATTAGAAGTAACTTCTTTTTTATACTTCAAAATTATAGTACTTTTTCTTTCTTTGCTAACAATTTATACTACTTGCCTATAGAACAATTGGCCAAAAAATAAATATATAGAATAATATTAAATTTAGTCCTAAAATATAAAAGTCTCACATTTCCAAAACTTTCTACATCTTTTTATTATTTTTTAATTTTCACATTTTCACATTTTTTATCTACTCGGTTAGTTGTCTTCCTTGTGTTTTCAACAATTCATTTCTTAAAAAAAAAAAAAAAAACCCTTAACTATATATCTATTGAAAACGGTAATATTTTCAAAACTGTATTTCGTAATAATAACATTTTCTTTAAAAAAAATATTCTCTTCCCAAATGATCAGGTTTTAGAAAAAATCAAATTATCTCATAAGTAACACTTTTGTCAAATTCTAACCGTAATATTTTAAGAGTAACATTTTTTTTTTCATTTTCTAACCATCATATTTTCAACTCTAAAAGCACTCTTATTGGATTAGTTAAAGTTAAAGTATATTTTTTATAAATATAAGATAAATTTAGCATTTAGCTATTACATTCACATAAATTTATACATTGAAATAGTCATTTTTTCATTATATGACAATAAAATAATATAATATGAATTTAACTTTTACTATTCACATCAAATCTGTACATTAGATTATCCATTTATTCATTATATAGTAATGAGTAATTAAAAATTTTGAAAATTTTTTATTTTTTTTTAATTATGAATTTATTTTATTTTATCATATTTTACTATTTATAATATTATATATTAATTAGTAATTGTATTCTAATTATATTTTTTTAATTGTCATTTAAAATTGAGAGAGAAACAATTGATATTAAAAGGAGAGAGAAAAAAAAGAATATAAAATGGATTTGATGAATGAATAGTTCATTTCAAATTTGAAAATTATTTTAGATATTACTGTATATTTGGAATATAGTTATTTCAATGTGAGCTATTTTATGACTTAATAGCTAAATTCTCATTAGATTTAACTTTTAGTTAATCCAATGAGAATGCTCGTTTTATGCTTTTAATGGTCAAATTTTTAAAGAATTCCAGACTTTTCCAAATGGTCATATATTGGTGTATAAATAAGTGGACTTGCCCTTCTAAACACAATTTTAGTTTATTTATATTCATATAAATTTATTGGAGGTTAATAAAATACTCATATAAATAGGTTTGGAAAGCAACAGTAATAATGATCAAATTTAGGAATTCAATGTAAGACTTAAAAATTAGAATAATTATTCTCATTAATCATTATTTATTATCCCACACCTCACATCCTATAAAAAAGTTGTCAGGTGTGGGTGTGAGAGTGACTAGTGGCTGATGTATAGTAAAATTCTAAATATTATTTCTTATTTTAATCACTTTTTTCTTATATTTTGACAAATTAGACGTTAGTGGGGAGCCAGATGTGAATGCTCTGAGTAGAGCATAGTCACAAACAAATATTCAACAAAGAAAATACCCACATTTTTATTAACATATATAGTTTATATGTTGAATTGTTTAAATTTCATAAATTAAAATTAATAAAAAAGAGTGTGAAAGGTGTGTAACACTAGTGATGTATTTGGGTTAGTGCGGATAAGATATGAATGATATTTTATAAGTTCTGCGTGCTTGAGTTTTGAAAAAGTTAGCATCATTGCGACAAAAGGACATCATGCTGCCAGCGGAATATTGGGAACTTCTTGTCCCGTCTCGCCTTGCTCCACTCAAAAGAGGTAAAAGCATCCTATTCGGACGATAAAAAATGAACAGTACATGAACAATCCTACCTTTTATCCTCTCGTTTTTTTCATCGTGTGATTTTCTTTTTGTTTTTGGGTAAACAAGTACAATTTTGTCGTAAAATTTAGTTATGACACGAATTAAATTTAGTTGGTGGTTGTTTTGAGTTTAAATATTGACTGTTGAATTGACGTTGTTTCCTTGTGAGTTATAAGTTTCGGTTTGAGTTGATATTGGCAATCGAGACTGTTTTATGGATGGTTTCATGTGATGAAGTGTGTTTGGCTGGTTGTGTAGACGTGTTGTGAGTTGAGTAAATATTTGGAGTTGATGTGTGGGCTATCCGGGTTAATATGTGGTTGTTTGGTTTGACGTGATGGTTTGTTGAGTTTCTATGCATATTGTGTAGCTAGGAGTGGCTGGTCAAGCTGTTTAATTTGCTGAAAATGTGGTTGTTATGCTTGATGTGCGTGTGACGTAATAATCACAGTTGTTGAGTTTTGACATATTGGGAGTGAGTTGTTGGCTTGAAGATGTTGTGAATTTGCTTAACGGTTGAATGATTTATTAACTACTACTAATTTTGGACTCTTGTTAATCTATCATTAAAATCAGGTAGTTGTTGTATTGAGTAGTTTTGGAATTTTTGTGGATTATTAATATGTCAGTGCTTATCCTTTGGTATGGGTGTGGAGTTTGCTAGAGTTCAGACTCATGATTTAGACAATATACTATGAGAGCCAGGTAAGCGGAATTCTTATACTAGATTTTACACAAATTGTATAAACTGAGGTTGACTTTCTAAAAAAGTATGCATGTTTTGTTACGAAACGAGAACTTGAGAAAAACAATATCGGTCATTTATTTGCATTCTCATGAAACCTATATAAAAGGAAAAAATATTTTCTAATATGAATAATATAGACATGAGCAATATTTTAGCATGCTATTTCTAAAATATGGAAAAGAGTGATTATCAAAATCTGAAAATTTGTGCATAATTTTATAAAGATGATCCGACTTTTGTTCTAATTATGTGAAAATGATCTGAATACATTTTAGACTCTGTTTTATTTTGGTATGGCATCTGAAAATCTTTGGCATAGTGTACTGGTTTTGTATTTGACTCTGATTCTGCTCTATTTTACTCTAATTGAGTTGGTATCAAATTCTCTATCTCCGAGTACACCGACTTTGGAATACAAAGTGATTTTTATGTGGTCTTTCTTATGTGCACACTCGGGATTTCAATAATAATAAGGAGAAGATTCACCTCTGTTTCTGCCCGATTTGGCCATTGGGAATAGCACAACCCTACCACTGGGATTAAACAATAGTCTATATTTTATGTGATACTTTGTTACGATGTGATGATGATGATGCTCAATTTATGCTATGTCAAAATACTTTGGATTATAAATATTTGAAACTATCACTCTGTTAGTTATGAAAATATGTTTTGTTCTGCATGCTAACACAGGAAATATTTAATTCTGCATCTTGTACTCTATAAATGACTATGTTTATATATTAATATATGTCATCTCCTTATTGAGTTGTTGATAACTCATCATCTTATCTTTATAACATTTCAGATGATTTTGATGACGTTGCTGAGAACCAAAATTAGGAGGCATGGGTGGGGTTAGCTATGGGCTAATTATTGAGTGCCTAAGAGTACTGTGGTTACGAGGGAAATTTCTTTAGTGTTGATGATGTTGTTATTATGTTGATCTAAGTTGCTGGGATATGAAGAATTTGAGAAGTTTTTAATTTATCTTGTTGGTTCAGTTTATTGAAAATTCTATGAGGATTGTATTTATATTTGATTGGAATAGGTGAATTCATATTTATGAAATATTTGAAAATGTTATTTATATTGTGAGAAGATGATTTTAAGCATCAGAAAGTAACCCTTCGACCCTTTTTGGGTACGGGGCATTACACAAGTATTTTTTCCTCTCTGGTGTTTGTATATAGGGAAGCACTTTTTCCATCATTGTTATTCACATGAGGGTGAGCACTTTTGGTCTCACGGTGTTCGCCTTAAGGGTGAGTACTTTGCTTTTCTTGGTGTCCACCTTTGGGACGAGTATTTTGTCCCACCTTGATATTCGCTTGGGGACGATCATTTTTTATCTCACAGTACTTACTTGGAGATGAACATTTTTGCTCATGAAATAGGCAAGACTGCATTACATGTAATTGATTACGTAGTTGACATGGAGGAAACTTCAAACTGTCTTTAGTCCTTGTAATTGGTCATGTTATCAATGAATGAGTTATTTAAAAAATAAATGGATAACTCCACAAACTCCATGTGTTGAACGGTCCAATAAAAACTATATATACAGGACTAAAACCAATACGAAAAGACATACAGTCGGCCTTAAATAATTAACAAAAAATTTTGCAGAGGCGGAAATTTATTTATAATTCTTATTTTTTATAAATCTAAAATATCGTTAATATGAAAATCTTATACATTTAAAAAAATTATTAATTATTAAATATTTTTAAATTATAATAAATCCCGTCATAAATAATGTGTTAAAACATGCATGCACGTAACAAAACTCTCCGACAAAATAAAATCAAATATTACATTGAATTAAATTGAATTACCGCATGCAGCACCTTATCGATCCAGCTTGCAAAACCAGCTAGTTAGCAAGATAGTAGCTAACTAGATATGGATATGGATCATATATAATTCATAGTTGATCAGTACTCGAATAGATCATTTGCAGAGAGAATAGCCATAATAAAATCCACGTACAGCAGGTTAAACAAGAAATTAAGCATGATCAGTACGTACGTACGTAGGTACATCGATCGCATATAATTTATTCCAATAGAAAATTAGTACAACGATTTACACAAACACATGTATGTTATATGCACGATATATATATATATATTAACAACGCATGAGCAAGATCATAGTATTTACTATATATATATTATTTGTTTATGTCATGTGTGTGTGACTGTTGGAGGCCTAGTAGATCAATAGCGGAGAATATTCACTCAGCTAGGCTACATTTGTGTAGTGAGATGGTCTCAAAAAATCTGTAGATGGTAATGAGAAAATAGTAAAAAAATAATAATAAAATATTAAATAATTTTGAATAATAATAAAAAATAATAATATAATATTAAATAATAGTGGACTGACCTCAATGAATTGGAACAAATTAAAAAATCAAGAAAACACGCAAATTAAGCATATATATATATATATGCACACACATACTAGCAAGGGCATAACGTACAATGCAAGTATGTTGTAAAAATTTTGCAATGCACGTATGCCCATTTGTAAAAACTTGAAGAATAAAATTGATAGGCAATGAGATATGAGGAAATGAAGAAAAAAAATAGTGAAACAAAGTTTTAAAAAAGTCATGGATTTATACAAGTTAATTTTTAATAACATTTTTTTAAAACATTAATAAAATAGGAGCACTTTTTAATTCTAAATTGGTAACTAATCACATGTAAAATACTCAAAAGCAAAAGCTATATAATGTCTAATACTAAAATGTAACAAATAAGTTCACTAAACACAGAGTTTAAAACTAATGAAAATAACATACTGCACAAGATTAAAGTTTAATTTTTTAAGAGTTCAATATCTTTCATAAAATTTTTATGAAGAGTTAGTATTTTTTTAGGATAATTTTCTTACATGGACTGATTTTTAAAGTGGTATTTTTCCATATGGGAAGGCCAAAACTTAACATTAGAAGCCCAATCACCCCCCAAATTTTGCACAAGCCGAGTTCCTCCCTCTCTCTCTCTCTCTCTCTCTCTCTCTCCCCTCCAGAGTCGACACCATCAACACTTTTTCAAACACTTTTCTCTCCCTCTCCCCATGTCTCTGTCGCTGCCATCTCTCTCTCTCTCTCTCTCTCTCTCTCTCTCTCTCTCTCTCTCTCTCACCCCTTCCATCAGTTGATGAAGCTGTGGCTGGTCAAACAAAGAACAACTGCCACCATCGCCATCTCGCCGAGGGTCCATCAACACTAGAGAGGCGCTGACAAGGGGCTGGTCTAATGGTGGTTGAGCTGAGCTGAGCGGGACTGTTTGGAAGAGGGTTATTGTGGTTCTCCACTGGGTGTCGTGGGTGTAGCCATGGGTGAGGGTGATTTAAGGTGGGTTGCAGCGGCATGACTAGCCGTGAGGCTTGGGTGGTGCTGCCGTGGCTGAGGAGATTGAGAGGGAGAAGGAGAAATCTAGAGAGAGGGTTTTGCTGAAGTGAAAAACATCAGCAGCTTGTAGTGTAGTAGTGGTGGTTTGGGTTGCGTATGGCGGTGCTAGTGGACTACAGCAGCAATGGGCGATGAGGAGATTGGGAGGGAGAGAGAGGGTCTAAGGTTGAGGCCAAAAGGGAGGATGGGTTGTCGCTAATGAGGCGCAACAGTGGAGGTGGCGCTGTCGACGACGGCATGGCTGGGTTGCAAGGAGTACATTGCAAAGTTTGAAATCCTGTCTAATAGGTTGAGGGGTTTGCAGGACACATACAAACTCAGTTGCTTTCTTAGTGGGTTAAAGGATGACATTCAGTTACTTGTTAGGATGTTCAACCCCCCTAACTTGACCTCAGCTGATAGCCTATTCAAGATCCAGGAAGAGAATATAAACCTTGCAAGAAAAAGCCACAAAATTGGCCTTAGTTATTCCCCAGACCCAGGCATCCTCAAAAGTCCTAACAAATCCCAACCATTCCAACCAAAATGCCAAACTAAAGCCAACAAATACACCTAAAAAACCTCATCACCCATACAAAAAATTAACCACCAACAACGAAAGAGAGAAGGGATAAAGGGCTTAGTTATTATTGTGACTCAAGGTGGAGCCCATTGCACAAATGTCAAAGCCCTGAGCTCTACCTACTGGAAGATGTGTTACTGGAAGGGGAATTCAGTGAAGTAGTTGAGGAAAAACAATGTGATAAGGCAAAGGAGACAACAACTGTAGAGCTGACTGTACAAAGAGTCCTGAAATTTCACTCCATGCCATAATGAGATCCCACAACCCGAGAACCATGAGGGTTAAGGGGAGGGTGGGAACATAGTGGATCACTATACTGCTAGACACGGGGTCCAGTCATAACTTTCTGGACCAAACAGTGGTAACCAATGCTAAACTACCCTTAGGGCTCGTTTGGATAGTGAGATGAGATGAAATGAGATGGTTTTAGATAAGTTAAATAAAATATTGTTAGAATATTATTTTTTACTATTATTATTGTTTTGAAATTTGAAAATTTTGAATTGTTTATTATATTTTGTGTGAAAATTTGAAAAAATTATAATGATGAGATGAGGTGAGATGGATTATGTATCCAAACGAGCCGAGCCCTAGACTATAGTGAGAAGGTGAATGTAAGGGTTGCCCATGGAGAACTCATTCCCAGTGGAGGAAAGTGTAGCGCGGCCAGGGTTCACATTCAAGTTACAACCTATATGGTGGATGTGCATGTACTAGTTTTGGCTAGATGTGATATGGTATTATGGATTAACTGGTTGAGGGAGTTGGGATCTGTTTTGTGGGACTTTAAAAAACTTGTAATAAAGTTCTTTTATAAAGAAAAGGAAGTGGAAATCTAGGGGTTAGCTGCTGCCAAAATGATCGAAGAAGGGTCTTTAAATAAGTTCAATGGGCTAAGAAAAAGGGGGGGGGGTAATTCTACAAGTAATGGAAGTGTTAACAAAAACTGAGCAGGAGTCTGCTAATGTAATTCCAGTAACCATGTAGTTGCTATTAAGACAATTTGAAGACGTGATTCCAGAATCAAAATGGCTTCCTCCACCTAGAACCCATGACCATGACATCAACTTGATATCCGACACAAAATCTATCTCATAAGGCCTTATAGGTACCCGTAATACCAAAAAGATGAAATAGAAAAAATAGTCGGGGAGCTGCTATCTATAGGGGTCATATAGCCCAAGTCAAAGTCCCTATTCATTCCAGGTGTTGTTAATAAGGAAAGAAGATGGGACATAGAGATTTTGTGTGGACTATAGGGGCTAAACGAAGTTACTATTAAGGATAAAAATATGATTCCAATGGTTGAGGAGCTGATGGATTAGTTGCAAGGGGCTATTACTTTTATAAGCTAGACTCGAGGCCAGGTCACCTCAAATCTGAGTTAAGTCTAACGATATGCCAAAAACAACATTTATAATACATGAAAGATACTATGAATTCCTAGTTATGCCCTTTGGGTTGAAAAAGTCCCGTCCACTTTTCAAAGTCTTATAAACAAGGTATTCCTCCATTATTTGAGAAAATTTATTCTTGTTTTTCTTTATGATATTCTTGTTTACTGTAAAATAGAAAATGAACATGTACAACACCTCCAAATCACTCTAGAGACTCTGAGACAACACAAGTTGTATGCAAAACAGACCAAGTGTCGGTTTGGGTGCAATGAAATAGCTTATTTGGGCCATCTAATCTTAGTTGAAGATGTGAGGGCAGATCCTGACAAGTTAAAGCTATGAAGGAGTGCTCTCTACCCAAATCCATTTAGGCCTTAAGGGGGTTCCTTGGGTTAACCAGATATTTCCGTAGATTCATAAAAGGGTATATATGGTGGGATTGTTTCACCCCTAACACGAATACTAAAAAATGATGGTTTCCAATAGAGTAATGAGGCAAATGTGGCATTTTACGTTGAAGGAATATGTTACTCAACATCATGTCCTAGCACTCCTAGACCTTGAAAAGGAGGGCACTTATGATGCAGCAAGGCAATACCATAACTTTTTACAGCCAGACATTGAAGGGGAGGGCACTTATGATGTCCACTTATGAGAAGGAACTCTTTGTCCTTGTTTTAATTGTCCTTAACTGGATGTCTTATCTATTGGACCAAACTTTTGTAGCACGAATGGACCGGCAAAGTCTTAAAGGTGGGAACCTATATAGTAGCGTTGGATCATCAAGTTATTGGGGTACGACTTTGTAGTAGAGTATAAAAAGGGGTTTGAAAATAGGGTCCTTGATGCCCTATCGAGAAAAGATAAGGAAGAAGAGGGGGGATTAATGTTAATCACTTTCCCTAATGCAAATTGGGTTAATGATTTAAAGGCTGCCTATGATGTTGATGAGTAGTTGATGGACCTTCTCAAGCTCAAGTCTGAAGTTAAATTAAGCACTCACTACATTGCCAAGGAGGAGATGTTTCTGTACAAGAATCGGTTATGCATTTCTTAACATGAGAGGTTCAAAAATAGGTTGTTGGAACTATCACCCACTGGCCCATGTGGAGGGCATTTTGGGTATGAAAATACTATTCACAGAGTAAGGAGAGACTTCTATTGAATATGGCTAAATAGGGATGCGAAGCATTTTATCAGAAATTGTGATGTGTCAAAGGGTTAAGGTAGACAACACCTTACCCAGTGGATTACTGCAGCCTTTGCCCATCCCAACTAAACCGTGGACACACATTACTATGAATTTCATCGAAGAACTCCCTAATTCACAAGGGTTTGGGACCTTCTGGGTAGTGGTCGATAGACTGACTAAATACAATCTCTTAATTCCCTTGAAACACCCATACACAGCCAAAGATGTAGCTAAGCTTTTCCTTAAGCACATTTTTAAACTCCATGGATTACCCCTATCTATAGTCTCTGATAGAGACAACACCTTTACAAGCCAATTTTGACAGAAGTTGTTGACACTACAGGGAGTTCAATTATCCCTAAGCACGACATACCACTCTCAAACTGATGACCAGACAGAGGCAGTAAATAAGATGCTAGAAACTATCTCAAATACTTTGCAGAGGAAAGGCCTAAGGATTGGGTTAAGTGGATCTCATTGGCCGAGTGGTGGTATAACTCCACTCATCACTCACCAACCAAACTGACTCCCTATGAGGCCCTCTATGGACAACCACCACCAAGACTATTAGACTATGTGCTAGGTACATCACGTGTGGAGACAGGGGACAACACACTTAGAACCCGTGATCAAATTTCTAAGCTACTTAAATAGAACATACAAGCAGCCCAAGATCGTATGAAGAAAATACTCAAATCTGAATTGTTTTTGTTTTGTTTTGAGATTTGAAAAAGTTGAATTGTTTATTTTATTTTGTATGGAGATTTGGAAAAGTTATAATAATGAGATGAGATGAGATGAGATGTTTCCTGAAAACATCCGAGGCCTTAAATGCTGCTATTCTCTTGTTGTAAATGTTCCTTGAAAAGAGAGAATCCAACATATATATGAGCGTGGAGCTGAAGAGGGCTTTCAACATTATCCCTATATGGTATGGAAAATTAGACCCCTAACGTGTATTGGGATCTCTCCCCAATATTCTCACTCTCATAAATGCAGCCAAAACAATTACTTTAAGGCAAGAAATTGATGAATTTTCATCGTTCAAACTTCTTAAAACAATTATGATTTAACAAATTCAAAAATTCGTAGTTTTCACCATGGCGCAAAGTGGGATGTTTGGCCTTTTTGTACCTTGAAAAAAATAAGGAAAAATATTTAGATGGGATATTATTCACACTGACTTGCAAGTAAAATGCTTATTTACATATATATATATATATATATATATATATAAAAGAGTGGCTCCGACAATCTTCACCGATTATTATTATTTTTTTATTTAATGATTAATGAAATAACTTTTTGTTATTTTTATTTTTTTTTAAAAATATTTAAAAGATTTAAAAAATATTTGGAAAAGAGAAAAAAAAAAAAAGATTTACCATATTGGTGAGGATTCTTGGTGAGAATCTCGGTGGCTCTAGCAGCGTCTATATATAAAGTGATAATTTAAAAGATAGAGCGCAATTATTCCATTTAACTTTATTTTTTTAATAATATTCCATTTAACTTTATTGACAAAAAGATATATAATTTAATCTCATACATTGGAGTGAAGATGATTAGGTTCTAGCAATTGTCAAAAAGGCGTTGGGGGAATGATTAATGCACAGTCTACAGGCGCAAAGCGAAGTTCTTGGTACACTTTGAGGAACTCAAAGCTGCTAAAAATAAGAATTATGCTATACGTAAGTCTCACACTTTGCACACCACTTAAAAATATATATGATTTTATTCTTTTATCCTCATATTTCATATTTCATGAAACATGAGGGTAAAAGAATAAATTCATATACTTTTAAGTGGTGTGCAGGAGTGTGAGGCTTATGTATATAATTTTTTTAAAAATAAACACCCTATAACGATTCCATGTGCTCCATACTCCTATTTTTTGAGAGTTTGTCTCCACATTTAAGGTTTAAAATATTTTCTCTCTCTTAGAGGGTACACCTATTAATTGCTTATATGATATTCGGATGGAGAAATATTATTTATTTTCTCTTTTATCATCTTTTACTTCCAGATTAATAAACTATTTATTATTTATTAAATGCTAAGATTTTATTTTATTTTTTGAAGGAAAATTGTCATAATTAAAAAATTTATATCCATTAGTAGATATGTTCTGGAATATTTTCGTATCAAATATGATATTATAAATTAAAATAATATATTTAGAGTTCCACCAGTATATTATTTTATTTTGTGATTAGTATGGTCTTCGCCACTATTGATACTCTCTATAGACAAACGTTCAAGAGACAGCTCAACCTCATCTTTCATGGAATGAGAAGACTCAATTTTTACAGACAAAAGTCCGAGAGACAAACTATTTTTATTTTATTTTAATTAACAATAAGGAAACAAAAAAAGAAAACAGAAAGATAGACACAAAAAATGACAGATTACAATTTAAACAAACTCTGATAGACTTCGGAATCTGTGTCATCTGTGAAGGCAATACACTTGTCTCTTTTTAGCCACAAAAGTCAGATCTGAAAGATCTGATAGTGACAAGTCTAGTGATGACCACATGTAGATGTGAGTAGCGCATGAGGACCACTTGCGATGATTTTCGTAAAACCGCCACTTTCCTCCTAACGATTTGCGGCCTGAGAGTCTACTTGTGCTGCGCGTGTCTCTTGAGAGTTGCATGAAAGTTATAGATTTGTCTTTTTCAATATTGAAGGAAGTAAAAAAAAAATTAAGAAAAAAAACTACCTTGATAGACAATGTGGGTAGATGTAGGAAGGAGAGGGAGAAATAGGAGGAGGATCCTCATACGAAAATCAGATAAAAAATCCTTATTTTTTAAGAGAGAGAGAAGGAGAGATGGCTAGTGGTAAGATTTTATTTGAAAGATTCAAAATTCAAAATTTACCTTTCAAATCAAATTATGTGATGTAAGTATTTTATTATATATACTTTATGTACCGATTTGAAAATAAAACTCTCTAAATATATTTGTTTGGGGGAGATAATGGTAACGGGGCTACAAAGGTCCAAATGAGCTAAAATATTGATATATCCACCATTAGATTGACTAATCTAGAATTGAATTGATGGCTTGGTTGAAGATTTTACGGAAAAATCTTCTTGCAAATGATTTTGCGCATCAAACCGTGCATCAATGTTAAATTTAAGACATCCGTTCAATGAAACAATACGAATTAAAGATAAAAAAGATTTTTATGAGACATAAGACCTTATTTTTCTCTAAAAAATTATTATTTTTATAATAAACTTGTACATAACAAATCCCAGATTTAATTATAGAGGACTTAAAAAAAAATGATTTATATAAGTTCTAAATAGACATGCCCTTGTAAAAAAATAAATCTCATCTTAAAAAAATATAAAAAAATTATTATTTATTAATAAGATCTATTATTTTATAAAAAATTTATATAAAATTTATTTATTTGAGCCATGTATTTAGTATTGCTAAAAAAGTTTAGATGACAATAAAAGATGCTTTCTGACGCGGAAAGCAACCCCCACTTTTGTAGTGAAAGGGGTTTTTTCAAAATGGCCAATAACCACTATGGATGGGGAGTTCCTTAATTTGTCTCTTTGGTTTGCCACTTAGAATTGAAAAGAGCACAAACAAAGACAGGTATCATTGTCATGGTGTCACGGATTAGAGCATCTTTTCATGGCCTATCCCTATTAACAAACAAGGAAATGCACAGCTGGGAATTAACCAATGTATACCCACTTTTTTTTTTTTTTCAAATATTTTATATATTTACCTTTTGTTATATTTAATTAATATAAATATTTTAATCACAAATATATTTCATAAAAGTAAATGACGTCATTGTCGTTGATGTGATATATTAAATTATAAAATTATTTTTATTATAAAATAGATCTACCATATCATAAGAAATTATTTTAATTTACAAATTTAATTTTATAAATTCTTTTTTTATAATTTGATTAATACAATTTGTAAAACAAATTAGAACTTGTTGTCCTCCTTTTTAGAATGATAAAAAAAAAAAAAATCCAATCAAGATTTTCATGGAGTATTTTGCTCGAGTTCTAGGGTTTATAACAAGAGTATTAAAAGCATGAAATGGTTGGTCACATTTCTTGAACATTTAGGTTCCGTTTGGATTAAGAGATAAATAAAATAAGATAAAATAATTTTAGATAAGTTAAATAAAATATTATTAGTATATTATTTTTTAATATTATTATTTTAAAATTTAAAAAAATTATATTATTTATTATATTTTATGTAAAAATTTAAAAAAATTATAATAATAAAATAAAATGAATTGATAACACTTTTTTATTCAAACGAACTTTAATTTCAAAGTTCGGTAAAAACTTTGAAATTTAAGGTAAGTAAACCTTTCATTATTTCAACGTCAGTGACCTCATAATCTCATTTCACGGGTTTTGCTGACGAGTGAATTGCGGAACTTTTGCCGTTGATATTGCGTACCATGGAAAGACATACAGCCGTGTGAAAAGGGTTGATATCTGAAAAGAAAAATTCTAAACATAAGTTTTACATTCCGTACATCTATTTAAAAAGAAAAATTATATATATAAACCTCACATTCCTGCACACCACTTAAAAGTATGTAAATTTATTCTTTTACCCTCATGTTTCATGAAATATGAAATATGAAATATGAGGATAAAAGAATAAAATTACATATTTTTTAAGTGATGTGCAGAGTGTGAGGTTTACGTGTAGCATAACTCATTTAAAAATATGTGATTTTATTTTTTTTATCCTCATATTTTATATTGAATTTAATATAAAATATAATGATAAAAAAATAAAATCACATATTTTTAAATAGGTATACAGAATGTGAGACTTCTATGAAGCACAACTCATCTGAAAAAGACACAAACAGAAACCGGGAAGACATGGACGAAAAAGAAATAGACAGAAGATTACCACAGCACACAACTCAATCCACGCACAAAGACGAGACAAAAACCACACTTTCTTTTCTTTCCCATCCCCATTAACTCTTCACTCTTCCAGTTGCACCTTGGCACATGCACGCCATCGAGTGCACCCCCAAGTCAATCATCTTCACACCCAAACGAATTGATAATATAAATTTGAGAAACGAACAGGATTAACAGATCAAACCCATGATTTGCGCGCTCTCCCATAATTAATTACTGAAAAAGACATATTCTTTCCTTTCCCCATCTTTAAAGTTTAAATCCACTTTTACTTCACCATCCTGCTCTGCTTTCTTCCTCTGCACCCTCTCTCTCTCTCTATTGTTCTCAATTCTTCAATGGCTACCCTCGAGGATATTGGAGTCTCTGCATTGATCAACATTATCACTGCCTTTACCTTCCTGCTGGCCTTTGCTATCCTCAGAATCCAACCCTTGAATGACAGGGTCTACTTTCCCAAACGGTACATCTCTGGAGAAAGAACCAGCCCGAGGCACTCCAGGAACTTCGTGGCCAAATTTGTCAACCTCAATATCACGACTTACCTTACTTTCTTGAACTGGATGCCTCAGGCTATGAGGATGAGTGAGACTGAGATTATAAACCATGCTGGTCTCGACTCTGCCGTTTTCTTGAGAATCTACACTCTGGGGTACTCTATTTTTGTTGGCTTTCTCAAGGAATTTTTTTTAGCTGTAGCAGTTGTTTGATTCTCAAAAAATTGGAGTCGTTAACTGCAATTTTCATTGTGCCGTGTCATATATGTCGGTGCAAATTGTGAATAAAAAGTACTGAACCTTGGACCGGAATAATTAGCGTATGTGTGAGATTTAATGTACTCGTTATTCCGTCCGTTTCTTTCATTATTTTTTTTTCTTTCCATGTCTTTGGTTCCTGTTGGCGTTTGGTCGTTTGAGAAAAATTTTGTAGTTTTAATTGTACCGCGCGCGCGACACAAACATATTGGAGCTGTTATTGGCCAAAATACAAATTCATGACTTTTTAGCTAAGAAAACAAAACTCGACTTAATTACCAAGAAAACTTTGATTTCCAGATGTCTTCCTTTTTTAATCTTCCTTTTCAGCTTGTGGCTTCTTTATAGAGTTTTTGATTTAGGAGGAAAAAATGGGACGGATAAAATATACAATTATCATGTTTAGCTTTGATTACGAGCTCTCTCTTTAAAGCAGTTGAAGGGAGTGGAGGGGCGGAACCCCTGCGATGGAGGGGGCAGGGGTGGATTGGGACTGTTTCCTTGGGAATTTGCATTCTTGAGTGTCTATTTTACTAGTTTCTCTCATGGTTTTAAAGTTGTGTAGTTGTAGTTGTAGTTGCAGTTGTTGCGGATTGTAGTCAAAATCTGAGAATTAATACTGTTAATAATGGGATACATGATGCTGGCTTGATTTTGGATTTTGCCATTATCTCAATTGCAATGTAAAAATTTTGAATGTATCAATTGACTTTCTGTCTCAATGTCATTTTTATCTTGCTGTTTCCTTCACAGCTTAATACACAAGTACCCTGTTTTATAACGACCAGATAGCAGGGAAGATTTTTAATGTTTGAAACCTAATAACGGCCTTTTCACACTTACAGGCATTGATTAAGAGTTTTGGACTCTTTCCCTCTTAAGGTTTGAAAGATTATTTATTCTTAATTAATGGTGTTCAATAGTTCTGGGTATTGGTTCATTGTAATTTATCTGGTTTTTTACAAAGAAATCCTAATTGCTCTTGTTTTGGGTTGAGCTTGGAAAATCAAGCCCATATTTAAAATACTTTCTTTATTCCACATGTCTACAAACAGATTATATTGCTTTTAATTTTGAGAAGTTGCTCCTATGATTCTCAGTATGCACCAAACCTCAATTGAACTTGATGTGCTTTGTGACTCTTAAAGAAAAACTAGGTTCCTTTATCAAAATTCAATCTAGGTCCATAATGAAGTCATGAACCTATGGTCCAGATGAACTGTTTCTTTCCAGTTCTTTTCAGTTCATCTTCCTTGAAGTTGCAAGCTTCAAGTTGATATATCTTATGAGAATTCACTCAGAAACATTGTTGTCTGCAACCAAAAAGATTAGGATTATAGTACAAATTGACATCTAGAAACAAAGGAACGCTGGCATTTTGTATTGATTTGCAACTTTTCAAGCAAATAATTTTCATGATCTTTTCTATTTATTTATGACCTTGGCTGAAGCTTTTAGATTTAACAGATCGGTCAGCATTTTCGTAACTGATTTCTTCTCTTTTGTTTGACAGCTTAAAAATCTTTGTACCAGTGACAGTCCTGGCACTTCTTATCCTCATTCCAGTCAATGTGTCAAGTGGGACACTATTTTTCCTCAGAAGAGAACTGGTTGTGAGTGATATTGATAAGCTTTCAATATCAAATGTTCGCCCTGAATCTATAAGGTACTTTTGTGTACTCCAAATGTATATAATGCAAATAAAATACTTACAAAATATTGATATGCTGGTGAGAGCCGAACTGATGATTTTGCTTTGAGTTTCTCAAATCACTACTGAAGATAGACGTAGAACTACACAAATGCCTGTTATACTAATTTTACAGTGTAACTGTGTTATTAGGTCCCCCATTAGGCGGGTGATCTATGGTAGAAGGGAATGAGCATGATAAAGGTGTACTGAGTGCCAAATCCCACCATTGTTTCTTACTAGGTGGAACTGAACTTCACGTGATTCCTAAGAGCTCTAACTAAATGTATAATTCTAGATATAACTTGAACTTTCTTTGGGTTGTTACACACGATGTGTATATGAGATGAGATATCTTTCATACTTACATTTGAAGTTACCTTACTAAGAACTAGTATGTCAAAGGCATGGTTATCTTAAATAATTTGCTCTAAATGTGTATGAAAAAGTGAGTTGAATGTGGATATTAACTTTGTATGATTCTCGTACTGACGTTATTGCAATCTCACATATAATGACTGTAAATTCCTGAAGTTGTTCTAAATAAAGTTTATATTTAATATAAAGAAACCAAAAGACGTTTGAGGATTTTACGTTGAGCAACCGTGGTGCTCTGAATTTCAAGTGTTAAATTTAACTTAAAAGCAAGAGTGGATATTGGCTGGGGTTACAGGAGTGCAATGTTTGTTGAGAATTCATAAGATATACTTGGAAGCTAGATAAACATATTTTTAAATGATGGATTAAAATTTGTGTTAGAACATGGTCTTTCCCCTCCTAGTATGTCAAACAATTTTTTTCATAAAAATCAAGATTGAGATTAGCTCCCTAGTGTAGGAGCTTTATTTAAAGTCCAGATACTGTTTAGACTTGAGCTGGAGCAGCATTCTGTATATGAGAATCCTGGTGCTGTGAGATTGACCTAGTATGATGGGAGATGGCTAATGGTTAGATTATCTGGGATGAGATTTATTGTGGAATGTATCTTCGATTGCTTTTGCCTTTCACTGGCCGAGACACTTACTCTGGTGTTTCGGTGATCTGTAATATAGGAGTTTAGAGGTATTCTGTTGGAAAACTTCTCATTCTGACAAGACTGTTGGTGTGATTAGTGACTGCTGCTTCCTGCATAATTAGAACCTTTTTACAAAAGCTTACTTTCTAATCAATGAGTAGGAGAGATAATTACCGCTTCAAGTAGTTCTTCAAATGACACCACAAATGCTGAACAGCATGGTGGCTTCCGTTAGTTTTTGTCCTCAACCACTCACTCTCTACCTGTTATCTTTTTTGCTGTGATGATAGACAGCAAGCGGTACATGTTGGATTGAGCTTTTTCTTCTCATCTGTTTCTTGGTTGTTATACTTCTGCTACAGTACATGTTTAACTTATCACAGCCTAAGGTGGGGTTTGGATAGTGAGATGAGATGAGATGGTTTTAGATGAAAGTTGAAAGTTGAATAAAATATTGTTAGAATAATTTTTTTAATATTATTATTGTTTTGGGATTCGAAAAAGTTGAATTGTTTATTGTATTTTATGTGAGAATTTGTGAAAATTGTAATGATGAGATGAGATAAGATGAGATGGGTTGAGATGGTTTTGGTATCCAAACTGAGCCTAATATTGACTTGTTAAGGTTCTGGAGTATCACTTTTGGCTTTTACGTTGAAGGCATTCCGATATAGTCTTAGTCCTTCTCATGCAAATAGTTCATTTATGTTCATTGTTAAACAATCAAATTTCATGTTCATTGGCTTAAAGCAGTTCAAAGTACTAGGTTCGATACTATGAACTTGCGATGTAACTAACTTTAGTTTTCTTGAAATGCTAGAATTTATAGTATTTTGTAGTCAATATATGTATATTTTTATATTAATTCTCTTTTAAAACATATCTTATTTAGGTTAATGGCAACTATTTGAAAACAAGATTGTACTCTTTAAATTTCAGGTTTTTTTACCACATAGGATTGGAATATTTGTTCACGATATGGACTTGTTACTTGCTATACAAGGAATATGATTATGTTACATCAATGAGATTGCATTTCTTGGCTTCACAACGCAGGCGTGTGGAGCAGTTTACGGTGAGTTGGGCTCATATTTCTTCATAATAATCTAAGGAACATATTAAGGTTTCTTCAGTATGTGTGAACGGTCTGTCACTATTTATCAATTAATTTGTTGTATATCCTTTTAATTGTTTTTAGAAGTAAAAGATTATATTAATAAAAATAGGCATAGCCCAAGTACACATGTAATATACAAGAGATAACACCTAGTTAGGGGGAAGAAATAGAAACTAGAAAATGATGAAAATCTAGGCCATTGAAACCTATGGCTTTAGCCCATAGGAATAAGGTGTTAACAAAGAAGAATCTAATCTCCTCCAATGAGCTCTCCCTATCTTCAAAATTCTAATAATTTCTCTCATTTCATATGCACCATAGAATACAAATAGGAACCATCTTCCACATAGTTGTGATTTGTTGAATACTGTCCAAATTTGTCCAGTTGGCTAGAAGCTTGACCACAATAGTAGGCATAACCCAGGCTAGCTCCAATCTTTTCTGAAGACGTCATCCCATAATGCATGGCGACCTTACAATGTAGTAACAGATGATCCACAGTCTCGCCATTCTTTCTACACATACAACACCAGTCCACAATAATAACCCTGCGTTTCCGTAAGTTATCCATAGTCAAAATCTTGCCCAAAGAAGCTGTCCAAGAAAAAAGACCGCCTTTAGGGGTGTTTTATTTCTCCAAATTCTTTTCCAAGGAAAGTGATTGCTCTGTGGGTTTGTGAGGGTCTTATAGAAGGAACGAACAAAAAATACCTTTTCTAGTGAGTACTTACCACATCTTATTAGCTCCTTGAGTTCTCAACCTCATGGCGTACAAGAGGCTGAAAAAATCAGAAAAGCTGCCAACTCCCAATCATGGGCTGCCCTGATAAAATTCACATTCCATTGGATAGAGCTGCCTGGCATCTCTATGAGGTCCACCACTGATGCCTCCTTTTCATACACATTCTAGAAAGTTGTAGGGAATGTAGTCTTAAGGACTCTATTTCCACACCATATTTCATGCCAGAATTTTATTTTAGATCTGTCTCCCATCACGATTCTAGCATGTCGAGTAGAAACCCCCCAACCTCTTCTGATGTGCTTCTAGACTCCCACCCAATAAACCCCTTGTACCTCCCTAGTGCTCCACTCCCCCCCCCCCCCCCCCCCCCCCCCCCACTTGAAATCAATCACCAACTTCTATAAAGTCTCCATCTTAATGTTATACCGCCACAACCATTTCCCAAGAAGAGATTCATTGAATACCCTCAAATTTCTAATCTCCAACCCACTAGCAGAGATTGTAGAGCATACCTTATACCAGTTGACCGGGTGAAACTTAAATTCATTTCCCAACCCGCTCCAAAGGAAGTCATGTTGGAGTTTCTCAATATGGTTCGCCACACTCTGTTGAATTGGGAAATAAGTTGGCAAATTGGACAGAGTGCTCTTGATAGGTGTGGTCCTACCACCTTTTGACAAATAATCTCTTCCAACTTGCCAATCTGCGTTTGATCTTCTCTATTACTTCATCTCAAATAGATCTAGCCCTGAAAGAGGCACCCAAAGGAAGGCCAAGGTATTTCATGGGAAAGGAGGAGAGTGTTAGCCAACATCCAAAAATTGCAAATGTTTCCAACTGGAACTAACTCTGACTTGGATAAGTTTACTTTCAATCCTAACACGGCTTCAAATCAAAGTAAGAGTGCCCTTAAAGAACAAATATGATTTTGCCCCGCCTCACAAAAAATCAAAGTATCATTTGCAAACAACAAATGAAAAATGTTAAGAGTACCCCAATTGGTGTCACCAACCAAAAACCCAGCCATAAAGCCACTTCCAACCATGGTGGACATCATTCTACTAAGCGTTGCGTCGCCATAACAATGACAAAAAGAAATAGGGATAGGATCTCCCCCTGCCTTAGCCCACGAGAACTGGTAAAGAAACCAATTGGACTGCCATTAACCAAAATTGAGAACCTCACTGTGGAGTTGCAATTCCTAATCCATGAGCACCATCGCTCCCCAATTCCACACCACCCAAACAAGTATAGTAGGAAGTCCCAATTAACATGATTATAAGCCTTCTCCATGTCCAGCTTGCATAAAATTCCAGGATCACCAGATTTTAATCTACTATCTAAACATCCGTTGGCTATTAGTATTGGATCCAATATTTGTCTTCCCCTTACAAATGCGTTTTGGGATCTCGATATAATCCTCCCCACGACCTACCCCAGGCGGTTTGCTAGAACCTTGGAGATAATCTTATACACCCTATTCACAAGATTAATAAGACGAAAATCCTTGATATTCAAGGCCCCAACCTTCTTAGGAATAAGCGCGTTAAAAGTGGCATTGGGGCTTTTCTCAAACTTCCCAAACGAGAAACATTGATGAAGACCTTCATCAAATCATCCTTCACCACTTCCCAATAGGATTGTAAGAAACCCATAGAAAAACCGTTTGGACTAGGTGCTTTATCTTTGGCCATCCTCCTCACCACTTCATGGACTTTTTTCTCATCAAAGGGCCTCTCTAGCCAGGAAGCGCTCTGATGCTCAATGGTCTAAAAAACTAGCCCATCAAGCTTTGGCCTCCACACTACCTGCTCAATTAGTCTGGTCTTATTTGATAATCACCTCATTAGTAAGAACACAAGATTTCAAAAATAATTAGTGTGGTGTTTCTTGACCATCATTTGTCACAGTTCCCAAACTATATATCTAAGCATACTAAAATTTGCGTCTTTGTACTCGGTTTTAGTCCTACTTGGTCTATGCTTACATTCTAAAGTTTCTTGACTAATTCCAGTTTGGAGTAAGCCTCATTCCCTGTTGTCAAAAAAACATTTAAAAAAAAAAGTGATACAATGCACCATGGGATCTCATCCTTGGCAGCAGTAAGTTCTTCAAACACCAAGGCAAAAGACAAGGACCCTATGCTGACGCTTCCTGTTAGCCTTTTCTGATTGTGATTCCTCTATTAACCTCAACTAGTAACTGCTTAATCATACTTATTCATAACAACATCAATCTACTTAAGAGGAATTCTTATGTGCAAAATCATATAATTTTTTTCAGTCAAATAAAAACCATATGGTCTGTATCTGTTTCTCTATATTTTTTAGGCAATTATTATTCAAGTTCTAATTATAAATGCATTTCATCAATGAGTTTAATCAAGTTTAAGTACTATTTGAACCTGGATTATTTTTCTTTTTTGCAGGTAGTGGTGAGGAATGTGCCGCATGTTCCTGGACACTCCTTATCAGATACTGTGGACCACTTCTTTCAAACTAATCACCCAAATCATTATCTCTTTCACCAGGTAATAAATATTTTTTTTAAACTATTTGCTAGGTGAACTCCCATTTCCATATATATATATGTATGTATATATATTGATCCAACCTAGATAATGTAATGGGCAAGCTATACACTGATGATGTTTCTGTATTTACTTTTATATCTATTCAGGCATTATACAATGCAAACAAATATGCTAAACTCGTGAGAAGAAGGGAGCGGCTCCAGAATTGGCTGGACTACTACCAGCTTAAGTTTGAAAGGCATCCAGAAAAGAGGCCAACTGGAAAAGTAGTTTGTTCTCATGAACTGAAATTTCAGACATGCCGTCTGTTGAATGGATATGCATATCTATGCAGATTCTGAATTCATCAATTGATAATTGGGGTTTTGGATTTGATGGTTTGATATATTTTCCTTTTCAGATGGGATTTTTGGGGCTTTGGGGTGAAAGTATTGATTCTATTGAGTACTACAAACAGCAGATTAAGCAGATTGAAAAGATAGTAAGTTACGATCTCTACCTCATTTTCAATCTATTCAACTTCTTTGGTATTTCATTCTTCAACTGCTCCCAAATCTTCATTAGTATGTGTATCGTTTTACTAGAATAACTTATAGCCTTCTTAATTTATCTATTAATTGTTAGATTTCTTCAATCTAATAGCTGCATCCTTCTGCTAGTTGACATTGGAGCGCCAGAAAATTATCAAAGACCCAAAGTCTATTCTGCCAGTTGCTTTTGTTTCATTTAATTCGCGTTGGGGAGCCGCTGTTTGTGCACAGACACAGCAAAGCAAAAATCCAACACTTTGGTTGACAAATTGGGCCCCTGAACCTCGTGATGTCTATTGGCGGAACCTGGCCATACCATTCTTTTCTTTGAGCATCAGAAAACTTATAATATCATTGTCAGTGTTTGCTTTAGTTTTCTTCTATATGATACCGATTGCATTTGTGCAATCCCTCGCAAATTTGGAAGGTCTTGAAAGGGTTGCTCCTTTCCTCAGGACTGTGATTGAGCTGTAAGTAAACTTAATTGGATTTATAGTTTGTGAATTGTATGATTAGGTAGAATTTCACATCATTGTTGCGATCTCTTCTTCTCAATAATTCCATATTCTTTGCTAGCTTTGTAGTATATTGAATTTTCAATTTAGATTACCATTATTTACATAAATAATGGTAATTACTTGCCCCTCCATCCCCCCCACCCCTTGAGCCCCGCACCCCGGGCCAGGGGGCGGGGAAAAAGAAGTGGAGTGGACTATTTGTGCATTAGAATGACAGCAGGATACCTTCATCCTGATTCCAACAATATTAGTACATTGTAGAAGCCTTGTGAAGGCAAAAAAGTATTGGTGTGCATGATTGGACATTTCCTTGAATATAAATTGTTTGTGAAAATCTTTTCTTTTCTGTTTAATTTCCGTGTGGCTTTATCTTATCACCAATAGGGCTCGCTTTTATCAATGTGAAATGATAATATATTCATGTATGCTATTGAATCTATGAAGTATGTTTCTTATGTTAATCTCATTATGCTGCCTTTCAAACTAAAGATACTACCCTTTTAGTCACTAATATGAATTTTCACATTGCTGCCAATGTGGGAGTGCATCCAATTATAAACCTTCAAAGGAAATACTCATATTCGGAATTGACTGATTGATCTGTTTGTGCTTTCTCACCATTTCATGCAAGATGGTCGTTTTCTTAATTCATGGTTACCAATACAGCTCAAATCCAATAGCTTTTCCTTTTATGTTTTCCTTTTTCTTTGGAACTCTTATCTAAAATCTTGTCAACTTTATACAGGAAATTCATCAAGTCATTCCTACAGGGCTTCCTCCCAGGTCTAGCCCTTAAAATCTTTCTATATATTCTCCCAACAGTTTTGATGATCATGTCAAAAATTGAAGGACATATAGCATTCTCAACACTGGAACGAAGAGCAGCAGCAAAATACTATTATTTTATGTTAGTGAATGTATTCTTGGGAAGCATTGTGACTGGAACAGCGTTCGAGCAACTGCATTCTTTCCTTCACCAGTCGCCCACCCAGTAATTTTCAATTTCTAATTACTCAAGCTTTTATCATTTCCATGTTCGAGCATTTTCTAATAAATATATGGCTGTCATGAATTGTGATTTCCTCAATAAAAATACATTAAAATGACTGTTCTTATTAAGAACTATAAGCTTATTTAGGCATGACACAATTTTGCTTCAAGAAGTCACAATTCTAATTGGTGTAACAAGATGACACAATAATCTACATAGGTTCAAAAGAAAGAAATAGATATCAGTGTGCAGTATGACATACATTGCAGCGAAGAATTTTTTGTATTTATCTTGAGATGCATGGTCAAATTATATAATATCAATGGTCAGTCGTTGTTCTACACTTCAGTTCCCCTTAAGACGAGGTATCGTGTTCAAATGATACCACCTAGTTTAAGGAATGGGATTATGTCCCAAGGCTAATTGGGAATCTGTTGTTACTTTTTGTGCAATATAGATTATAATTGACGTGTCCAAATTTTCTGTTTTTCTTTGTAAGATAGCATGTTATGGCCTGTGAATATCATATAGGTTTCACTTACCAGAGATTTTTTCCTCCTTTCAGTTTTTTCTTATTTATTTATGCATTCCTGTAAGGAATAAAACCATTTTGATATTAAAGAGATATTTGTCATTGGAAAGAAGTGAAGAAACAAAAGGGGTGTGAAAAAAAAAAGAAATTAAAAGTTTTTTACTTTTGTTTAGAAAAAGAAAGACCTTATGGAAATATCTTAGATATTTTAAACACATATTCTTCAAAGTGTGATGTAAAACAAAGACAGTAGTAATGATTCATTACAATCAATTTAGCCTTCTATTTTTAAACTAGAAAGGTGAAGAAACTATGATGACGGTTTTAATGTGATAATTCATTTTTGACAAGGGGCAATGGCTACCATTTTGCAACACTTCACTTTCATCACATTCTAAGAAGTATCTAACCACAACTTTGTGATTTAAAATGTTATTGATGCATATCCACATTTAATTTCTTATGCCATTTCACTTTTACGACACATCATTTGATATCTATCACCCAATTACTCTGCAGAATTTTGTCTTATGTTTAAGCAGAATGATTTTTATTATATTTGTCATGTAACTATTGCATCCAATATGATCAATTCTTGTGAAACCTCACTTTTTGTTACAGGATTCCTAGAACCATCGGGGTCTCCATACCAATGAAAGCTACTTTCTTTATCACATATATAATGGTTGATGGGTGGGCAGGCATTGCTAGCGAGATTCTTCGGTTGAAGCCATTGGTAATATTTCATCTAAAGAACATGTTTTTGGTGAAAACTGAAAGAGACAGAGAAAAGGCAATGAACCCTGGTAGTGTTGATTTCCCAGAGACTCTCCCAAGTCTCCAGCTGTATTTCCTCTTGGGCCTTGTGTATGCTGTGGTTACCCCAATACTTCTTCCTTTCATACTAGTCTTCTTCGCCTTTGCATACTTAGTTTACCGCCATCAGGTCAGTTTATTCACAATGTTTGATTATTTCTATAGTCTTACTTTGAACAGAATTATAATAGCCTAGGAAGAACAGAATAAAATTATAATAACTATGTATACCAATAGCTAAAACTATAATTTGTGCTCATATTTTTTTTTCGAAGCTAAAAAAATGTTCTATTTCAATCTTTCAACTTTTCATCTAATCAGTATCCAAACACAAAAATCAATATAACTTTTACAAACTTCAGGACAAAAATACTCTTAAAAAATTATATTCAAATAACTTTTCAACTCTACCTCCATCTTTCACAAATTCCAGTACAACATCTATTTTCAAAAAATATTTTATTGAAAATTCTCTCTCCCCTTTCCCAAACAATATTAAATAAAATAATAATAATTCTCAAATATTCTCTACGTTTTTTATAACCTTGGAAGGATTAGCAATTAGAAATGACCTAGCTATTGGGAATGATTAAAATATTTTATGTTGAATGTGTCTACAAGAGAATTACCCTACAACTATTTTACAACTTATTTTACAATCAATCAATGCAAGCATGCTACTTCATTAAAGATTAATTCCAATTTTACAAAACTACCCTTCAATTAATATAGAATTGTTAAGTAGTTATAAAAGAGTTGTAAGTTGATCATTTTCCTTTAGTCAAAAAAAGTATCTGCAAGGAAAATTATCTGATAATTAAAATATTTATTAGAATGACAACATTACAGTAATAAAAGTAAATAAATTATTGGTTTTACCTGAAGATCAGCTTCTGCTCATCAAAGTTTGTATAGTTAACAGATTACAGAGAATTTAGTGACAATATAAAAAAGAGTATATTTTTAGGATTTGTTTCTTTTTTCTTTTTAGATTTATTATTATTGCAATAATTATACTTTTAATTCTAGATCCTCTTTGATTGTACAGATAATCAATGTCTACAACCAACAGTATGAGAGCGTTGCCGCATTCTGGCCACATGTCCACAGTCGCATAATAGCAAGCTTGTTGATATCCCAACTTCTTCTGATGGGACTGCTTAGCACAAAAAAAGCTGCAAATTCCACTCCTTTGCTTGTTGTTTTGCCCATATTGACATTGTCATTCCACAAATACTGCAAGAGACGCTTTGAGCCTGCATTTAGGAAATACCCACTTGAGGTAATCCCCAAACCATGCCCAACAATTAATTGACAAAAGGTGTTTTTTCTTTTTTCATTTGCTACGTATTTTACTAACATATCCAATCTATTCAAACGAAAACCTTGTAGAGAGGAAATTCATTGCTATATATAAGAAAATGTAAGTTAACTTCGCTTTGGCATTTATCACTAGAGATCATGCATAGGTGTTGCTCTTTTATATAAAGACCAAACTGTAACTCTTTACCTCTCAGCAGTTTGTGGAAGTTTCTGTTGCATGCAAACAATTAAATTGTTTCGCTACAGCTTTCTTAATGTATCAAAATCTAGAAAGTTAATTAAGAAAACAGAAAAACTATTTGCAAGCCCATATTTTGACACACCAAGATACACTAGAGATGTGGAAAATGTGGATGCCTGCCACAGCAACTAATAAATAGGGTTTTGATTGTTTTATAGCTTTAATTGGTCCCACAACAAGTGGTGTTTGACACACTGGCTTGTAAATAGCAATGGGCGGTTCATGACACTTTGAATCATGCTTGGAAGAAGCACTTTTCTGAATATCCATTTTATTGGAAAGGAGAGGAAGACCTGCTGGCATTTAATGTTTAGCTAAAAATAGATATCAGACGTCTACCACAATCATATAAGTCCATTTTATGAGAGTTCGAAGGGGATTTATCTCTATTTGGTGGTAGTGGCGGTAAGTAAGATCCAAGTACAAATCCTTTCTCCGTTTTGGATGGAGAAGCTTTGTGCTTCATGATATTTTTTTTATGTGATGACTTTTAATTTTTGTTTTTTCCGACTTCAAAAGAGATTGACAAGTTTTGTTTGACTGCTGATAAAACTATTCTGCCTTTGTTCATTCTTCAGGAAGCCATGGCAAAGGATTTATTGGAGCGGACTACAGAACCTGACCTAAACATAAAAGCTTACTTAGCTGATGCTTATTTGCACCCGATTTTCCGGTCATTTGAGGAAGAAGAGGAGTTAGTCGAGGTCAGAGTAGACAAACATCAAACCCGCAGAGTCAGCCCCCCAGTAAGCGAACCCAGCTCCCCATCACCACCCCGTTATGTCTATCATCCCCCCTCTCCACCTCATTATGTTGCACATCCATCCTCCCCACCCCAATATGTTTATCAGCCCTCTTCCCCGCCCCAATATATTTATCATCCGTCCTCCCCTCCTCACTATGCCTATCATTATGAAGTTGAGCCTTGAACTGATAGATACTTGTCTGCTTACAAGAAACCTAACCAATTCTTTTAGATATTCGACATCTTACCACCGTCCATTTAGGTTGTCTAGTCTCCTGTAATTATGGTTTCATCAATGTAATTGTGGTTGGGTTATGACATTTTCTTCAACTATAGTTGATGTCCAACTTATGTTTGATTGTAGAGAAGCTGTAACTGAAAGGTTATATCTTAGAATAGCCCTTCGACTCCAACCTCTTTTTATGTTTCAAAGGTTTCTTTTTCCTGTCTTTTCCTAGGAATCGAATTGATTTGTGTTACAGAACTTTCTGTCCTTAGTTTATTGGGCGACCCTCCTACTAGGAAATATTCTTGTTATGGTTGGCAATTGAGGAAAACAATGAAACTCCTTCGGTGTTATTTCTCCTGATTTGATTGTGTGAATGTGATCGTGATCCAAAGAGGTGGTGTTTAATTTTTTTTAATATCGGTCTCATGTTTTATTCATTTTTTTCAAAATGATTACACAACGGTTGCACAATTCACGATTGTAAATATCTTTTCTCAATCTCTAAATGGTGCTATAACCTCTATCATAACTGGTTATCTTCCCATTTTTCCTATCAAACAAACACAAAAGAGCGGGATCGAAATACAAGATTGTCCACTCACTAATTTTAATTGAAATGACATCTTATCTTCAATCAGCTGCAGTAACCATTAGGGCCGACTCTTTCATTAGATGAATTAGGCAATTGCCTAAGGCCTCTACGGGAAGAAGGCTCTCAAAATAAAAAAAGTCTAAAAGTATAATTTTAAAATATATATATATATATATATATATATATCTAGTTAAAAAAATTAATTAACTCAATAAAAAAACCTCAAAAGTATTAAATAGATATTATGTTATTATTAGTTTTAAAAATATTCCACATAATAATTATTTCAAGTACTCTCCTTTTAAGAATACATTTCTCTCTAATAAAAAAAAAAAAAAAGAATACACTTCTCTTTCGTTATTATTAATTTAATATATAATGTAAAAATTATAAATATCAAAATCTAATTTTCGAGTGTTCATAAATTTTTTTTGTATGATCCTTTAAAAAGGCAAGGGCTTACTTTTTTTCAAATGTGTAAGTTATTTATAGAACTTTACTGATAATAATGATTATAATTGCTTTCAGAACTTTTTTATATATTAAGAATATTTCAAAATATTTATGAATAATAATGAAATAATTTGAGATAAGAGCTTTAGAGAATATGAGCTTTAGAGAATATGAGCAAAGTTTTGACCAATCCTCACCTTCATATCAACTCTTCTCACCTTGGTTTCATACTGCCAACAACATACCCCTAACAAAGACTTCCTCCAGACATCTCTCGCATGTTTAATTAAAGTAATTTAATGTGATTTTATAAGATAGTTTAGAAAATAATAAAAAAAACTTTGTCTAAACCAAATCTATCTTATTTAACGATATTATAAATTATTTTAATCATATCAAATAATATACAATACAGTAGTATATAGTATATTTATTACCATTAAATAATAAAAAAATATGTAATAAATGATAATTTCATGATGATAAATACGCCATATTATATTTAGTAGAATGAAAGTGAGATGTTAATATAGTGAATAGAATTTTCTTATTTATTTCATTATAAAAATAAATTTTATAATTTAACTGTCATGTTATAGACTTATTTTATAAAATTTTGCGTGTCGGGGGTCATAGTCATACAACCCGACGCTTGGGGACGTGGTCGCAGGTTGCAGCCATACCCAACCTCGAATTTGCTGTTTGACAGAATGGAAGAGTGTACGGCAAGGGAGATGGCGGCGTCCTTTAGACAAGCACAAGGGCTTCTTCCTTTCTAAAACATCGACACTCTGACTTAAGAGTAGCGAAGGAACAGAACAGAATAGAACAGAAAACTACGAAGAGCCAAGAACCTTTTCCTGGTTCACACTTGTCTGCATCGTCGGTTTATCGCCCTCTCTGACCTCTCCCTCTCTCTCTCTCTCTCTCTAAATCAATGGCAAGCACCTCAACTAACCTTTTCAATTGCCATATCAAGGAAAACAATACCACCCAGATTCAGAATACCTCGACTACTCAAAACCCAAAGCCCCACCCAGACTGGTATTCACCAGAGACAGGAATCTACCACAGCAAACACACACCCGTAGAGCTTCCCTCAGACCCATTTCTTGACGTTGTTTCATTCCTCTTCTCCCACAAGCACCATGGGGTCTCAGCTCTCATTGATCCCTCATCTGGGTCTTCAGTCTCCTACCCAGAACTATATCCCTTGGTGGAATCTATGGCCTCTGGACTCCACATTATGGGTGTCTCACCAGGTGATGTGGTTTTAATCTTGTTGCCAAACTCCATTTACTATCCCATTCTTTTTCTGGGTGTTCTGTATTTGGGTGCAATTGTTACAACCATGAATCCTCTTAGTAAAGTGCTCGAAATCAAGAAGCAGATTGACGATTGTAATGTGTGCTTGGCTTTCACTTCACATGAAAAGGTTAAAAAATTGCAAGCATTGGGTATTCCGGCTATTGCTGTTCCAGAAGACGTGAATTTGGATTCCAAGCAAACTGCTTTTTCAGCTTTCTTTAAACTTATTTCCGGTAGTTTTGGTTTGGCTCCTAGGCCAGTGATTAAGCAGCAAGACACCGCTGCCATAATGTATTCATCTGGGACTACCGGCATGAGCAAAGGTGTTGTGCTAACACATGGGAATTTTATAGCTATGCTTGAGCTTTTCGTGAGGTTTGAGGCTTCGCAGTACGAATATTCAAGTGTGGATAATGTTTTTCTAGCTGTTCTACCCATGTTTCATATATATGGACTGTCTCTATTCGTTTTAGGATTGCTGGCTTTGGGTTCTAGCATTGTCGTGATGAGGAAATTTGATATGAATGAGGTGATGAATGTCATTGATAGATATAGCGTTACACACTTTCCAGTTGTTCCGCCGATGTTGTCAGCATTGACAAGGAAAGCCAAGGATGCTGTTAGAAGTAGTTGTAAGAGTTTGAAGCAGGTTTCCTGTGGAGCAGCTCCTTTGACCAGTAAAGTCATAGAGGACTTTATTCAGACACTGCCTGATGTTGATCTCATTCAGGTACAGAGACCTGAGTCTGGAAATGACTCTTCACAGCATAATTATCCTAATAATTTCTATTACAAGATTTGCTTCTCTATATTATCTTTTATCGGTTGAGAGCCGAATCATTTGTTTGGTTTGGTTTGGTTTGGTTGTGGAGGAAACAAAGAAGAAATTTGGGATCTTAGATCGTTAACAGGAACATATTGAAGAACTCAAATAATGTATAAAATGGCAGATTTTTTTATACACAAATGTTTAATCCAAAGAGTGGAAGATATTGAAATTTTCAAGTTACTTTTTCCTCTGCTTCTTTGGCAACAGAATAGAATATGGTTTATAGCAAGTAATAAGTTTATCTATCATCAGCTGAATTCTTTGGTAATTACGTTACAAACATCAGTATCAAGATGGCCTATCATGCTGGTATTGTGTCGTTTGGTAGTTGTGCTGGTCACTTTCATTTTTGGAAATGTCCAGCTGTAACTTTTTTCAATTTTTGTTAGGGTTATGGCATGACTGAGTCAACTGCAGTAGGAACTCGTGGCTTCAATACTGAAAATATTCAAAATTATTCTTCAGTAGGACTATTGGCTCCAAATATGCAAGCTAAAGTGGTAGATTGGAGTACTGGATCCTTTTTGCCTCCTGGCAGTGGTGGTGAGCTTTGGCTACGAGGACCAGCAATCATGAAAGGTAATAAGTTTTGTCAGTTTACTGGTTCATTTGCCCCTAAAATTATATACCATCTTGGTAATGCTAATAAGTCAATTTTATAATTTCAAAATCTATGTTACTCTCTCATTTTACAGTTTTCGTCATGTCGGACATCGTATGGGACAACAATTGCTATATTTCAGTTTGTTATGTTTAATTTGTTTTAGATTGCTCAAAACCATATTGGATCCAATAACGATGTCCCTATATATAAGTAGGCTGGTACATGATTGCTCCTTTCTTTTTTGCTAATCATAATAGTTCTATCTATTGATATCCTTCAAGCTCTACTTGTTTTATTTGAATTATAAGATACAACTGTTAAAACCGTTCTCACGCCTTCTTATATTTTTTATATAAGCTTCACCATCCAGTTAAATTCTATTCATCCCCAAAATTCTACCTATTGCCATGAAAGTAATTTGCAGCCTAAAAATTTTACACTCTTATGGCTCAAGAATATATTGCAGCCTGTTGCCATCATGTCAAGAAAGTTAAATACAAAATCTCTGTAAAATTTATTGAGAAGCTGATGGAACCAGAGCATGAGTGTAAATGAATTTCCTTTGCCATCCTTTTTGTAATCCCACAGGTCTACAAGATATCAATTGTTGCCCTCATAGTTGCAGGATATTTGAATAATGCAGAAGCTACTATGTCAACAGTTGACACAGATGGTTGGCTACATACTGGAGACATCGTATGTTTTGATCAAGAGGGATACATACATATATTCGATCGCTTGAAAGAGATCATCAAATACAAGGGCTTTCAGGTATGATGTATAGATTACTTATAAAAAAAGGTATGATGTTTAGATTTGAAGCCATCTAACTTGCACCACCTATTGCTCTTCATTATATGAGGGGCTTTAGGAACATCTTCTTTGTTTCCCATGATTTTAAATTACAAAATGAATTCTTTGTTACTTCAATGTTCATCGTTTTTGCACAGTTCAATTTCAGTGGGGAAGTATAGAGTTCTTGCAAACTGGCTGTGGGCTCAAATCTTTTTGAAAAGTTTATCCATGAGAATTTATTGTAAATAAATGTATCACTTATATAACATGTCCTCTCTGCAGATTGCTCCTGCTGATTTAGAAGCTGTGTTGATCTCCCATCCTGAGATACTTGATGTTGCAGTAACGGGGTAAGTGTGAGGACTTGAGGCACTTTAATGCATAGTACAAGGCATTCGAACATGGTCTAGAGATGAAAAGGATCCTATTTGTTCAATAATAAAATACACAGTTAAATCCAAATGAGAGGCATTTGCCAATGATTTAATAGAGCAATTGGCCCAGATGGATCATGATGAGTAATGACTTTAAAAAGTGCCCCGCATAAAAGGGATTCGATCACAGTCAAGCATACAAGTATACAACTTTAAAGCAAATATGCACTGTCTTGGAAAATGAGTTTTATTCGAGTACATTGTAAAGTGTCTATTTCTTATTATCTGAAGATTAAACCTGTAATGTATCATTAAAAAGGCTGGTATCAACCATGAATAATTTCAATTTATGATACTCAGAGGCACTCTTGTTGCTTGAAAAGTTGCCAGTAAATTGATAGGACCTTATGAAACATTCCATTTTTTTCACCAGTACCGTGGATGAAGAATATGGAGAGATACCAGTGGCATTTGTGGTGAGGAAGCATGGAAGTAGGCTTTCCTCAGCAGGTGTCATGGATTATGTCTCTGAACAGGTATTTCATTTTGAACTCAGTAACTCATATGCATATATTTAAGACTATTTTATTCGCCATGACCTGATCGAGCTGACCGCCAGCTTCTGAACTTGTCTCCTTTCGGCAGGTTGCACCGTACAAGAAAGTCAGAAAGGTGGTCTTTACGAACTCCATACCGAAGTCTGCAGCAGGAAAGATCCTTCGGAGGGAACTCAGGATCCTCTTGACTTCTAAACTCTGAAGCCTTTTCTTATGCATGCCTCATTCGTAAGTAGCACTGATTTTTTTCAAGATAGAGCCTTGAGAAATGAACAGAGAGCTTTACTTTAAATCTTCATTTTTGCCAAGTATAATTGTTGGAAGAAATCCATGTCTAATCAAAACACGCCATGAGTATGAGTCTAACTTTTCTTTTTAATAAGATTGCTTGCCAAGTACAATTTTGGTTGAGGTAATCCTGAGGGGTAGTAGCTCAGCTGGTCCGGCCTTGGGTTTGCTCCCCATGGTCACCAATTTGAGTCCCCTTAGGGCCACTGGAAGTTTACTTGGTCATTAACTTCATGTTCCTATGAAATTAGTCTAGGTGCGCGCAAGTTGGTCCGAACACCCTCGATTATCAAAAAAAAAATTTGGTTGAGGTGATTTCTGTTCAATCTCAATCAGTGTTTTAAATTTCGTACCGTATTGGCCGGTACGGCCGAAATTTTTCGTTTCGGCCGTCCGGCCGGTACAGGTACTATATTTGTTCCATACCGGCTAAAATACCGGCCGGTACCGGATTAAATTTTGGCCTGTACCAGCCTCTATTTCGGCCGGTACCGGCCGATATTTCGGCCTGTGGTTTTTTTTTTCATTTTTTCAAACTACAAACTTATTTTTTAACCCCTAATTCAGACTAGACTATTTATAATTTATATATATATGTATTTATATATAATTTATTTATATATAGACTATTATTTTGGAATATAATTTTTATATATATTTATATATATATAATTTATTTATATATCAATTATTCCGAAATATTATCCCGAAACGCTATCTCGAAACGGTACCGATACCGAAATATTTCGTTCCAGTGCCTTGACCAGTACGATGTCCGGTACGGTATTCAAAACATTGATCTCAATACTGCCTACCAGCATATGATTCCACCAACCAGTATCTCACACCGATTCAATTCAATTTGGAGGTAGAGTTGAGTCATCTTTGTTGATCTGACCTAGTAATGAAGTTATAAGTGTACCTTTTTAAATACTATATATATATATATATATATATATATATATATATATATGATACATTGAGCTTGTTGATGCCTTTCGATCTAACACTGTTTTAAATTGAGAATAGTGAAATTTATTATACAAAGAGTACTCTATGGTGATAAGTTTGGTTGAACAATTTAAAACAGTTTGAAACACTTCAAAAACTTTGGTTGAGTGAAAAGAGAAACTAAGGGCTTGTTTGGATACAGAAATCATTTCACTTCATTTTATCTCATCTCTTCATTACAATTTTTCTAAACTCACACATAAAATATAATGAATAATTTAACTTTTTTAAATATCAGAATAATAATAATATTAAAAAATAATATTTTATTCAACTCATCTAAAACCATCTCATCTCATCTCACTATTCAAACGAGCAGTCATTTATATATATTATATGCCAAAATAATCAGTGTCATCAAGAATCATTTATGTATTCATTAGTTACAAAACTAAAAAAATCATAAGTTAAGAAAACCAAAAATACACGTGTAAGGAAAACAAAAAGAAATATTAATTTTAAATAAAAATGAGTAATTAAATTAAATATAAGTTATATAACACGTTTCAATTAATAATGTTGCACAGACATGAAATGAGCAGCAACGTCCGGGCTGTTGACTTGTCGTGGACGCACACGCAAAGGATGACCTAGCTTACACTTTTTTTTGCGTATACACATCAGCTCGATTGTCTATTCTGTTGGGAATTAAGCAGTTCTTCAACTACTCTGAAACTGACAGCTGCTTTTGTTTAGCATGTACCTTGCTTTTCTCCGAGGATAATTACAAGCAATGTTTTGATGAATCAATCACATGTTTAATGTGTTCATGTAATACCTAAAATGAAAAATATATATACAAGCTCTAAATGTACCAAATTTCATAAGTCTGTTATGAAAAAAGTAAATCGCACCATAAAAAAATGTAAAAAGTTTAATTTTTTTTTATAAGATCTACATTTTTATAAAATACTTATGTAAGACTTATATATTTAGAATTTGTACTTAATATTATTTTTCTAATAAATCCGTGTTGCGCATTCTTTTTTAAGGTGTCTTGGAAATTGGGCAAAATCAAATAATTTGTGGCACACCAAAGAGTGGCCATAGGTGGATTTTAAGGTGTAGTTTTAGACATTTTTTTTTATCAACAATTAAAAAATAACAATAGCGAAGGACGGTATTCGGGAGATAAAATTAGTGCAAGTATTAAGTCCATTGAAGGTCGAGTAATGCTACTCATCATCTTCTCAGCATCTTATGTAATATTAGATGATTGGATACTATTTATTATATTTTACTTGTAAATCTATTATCTAATACCATATCATAAAATGATGAGAAGAAGATAAAAAAAAGAGATGATAAATAAATTTTTTCTTTAAGGTTATTAGAATATTAGATTAGAGCTCACTCTGTCGATAGTGAAGGGAGAAAGTGAGAATGTAATAGTAATAATGAATTGATTATACATAAAGTTAAGAGTGAAAATAAAATCTGAATTGATTATACACAAAGTAAAGTTAAGAGTGAAAATAAAATTGAGAGGATGTGATATAAAGCAAGGTAATTGATTAAAATGGAGGGAAAAGCAATAGAGAGAGGGAATTTATTTCCTTTGGGTTTGAAATCACATTCTTGAGGAGAATAACCAAATGGCTTCTAGGCCATTTTTTAAAACTCTATGAGAGTGATTATGAAGAGTTTTATGGAAATGGAGAGCTTGTATTTAAGTCTATTTATAGTAGATTTTATACCCAAGATTTATAAGAGACTTAAATGGCTTACGTGTCACACTTTTATAAATATATTATATTATTTTAAAAGAGTTTTTATTAGAATTAAATTTTGGCTAATTAAAATAAAAATAACTGCTTAGAGCATTAGCATTGATATATGCATATGCATATGTAAAATTACTTCTTTTGTATGTCTGTTTTGCTATTTAAACAAAACTTTCACATTGGTTTAGGCATATTTGAGATAAAATAATAATAAAATATTATTTTATTAATATTATTAATTTTTTTCTAAAATCAATTTTATATATATATATCTTGCAATTAGCATCCATTACATATATCTGACATTAATAATACAAATGCAATAATAAAAAATATAATTTTTTTATATATTATATTAAAAATATAATAAAATGAAAAAAGAATATAATATATTATAATAATAAAATAAATATGCAGGTGAAGATTTGTTGTGTTGTTGAAATAGGGAGAATATGAAATGATTGTAAAAGAGAGAGAAATAATGATTAAAATATATTTTGTGGAGTGAATAGTAACTTTTCAAATTTAGATAAGTATTGTTCATAGCTAACTAAATATATGGATATGCATAAGTTAACATAGATGAATTTAGGCTCATATTATACAAATATAACTTTGTATATGTATATGCATAGACCAATATAAATGCTGTTATTAAAAAACGAACGGTTGTATCCATTGATGGAAGGAAACAACGCTTAAAAAATTATGAACAAGGGTCATGACCTATTATATAAAAGTACGTGATTCTTCATCACTGACAACATTAATGTAAATGAACAAATAGGCTGAAGGCCTCTATCCAACACTCTCTATATAGAAATCTATAAGGGTGCACAATCAAGAAACAATCGATTCTTATGAATACTTGATCAATGATGGCTAGAGGTAAGCGTTTTAACGATTCTTTTATTTTTAGATTTTTCTCCCGAAATTTACTATAAATATTTATTTATTTTTCAATAATTTATTATTAAACAAATCATGGATAAACAATTCAAACACACTATAAAGAATCTATACGAGAGATGAGAGGATCCTCTAACTCAATAGCAATTGAGGCAAAAAAATAAAATAAAATAAAAGTGAAGCTTATTAGAGCTGTTGAGTACTGTGAACAAAGAAGAAAGTGTTGGCTAAGCTGAAAAAGAGTTACTTCCAAGGGAGGAGGATCTGTCGTATCACCACCGGAAAAGGGAAACCAAATAAGACGAAAAGAAAATACCTAGCAATTTCCTGCTTCTTCCATTCAGGTTACTTCCAAATTTTAAAATAAATATAAATATACCCACCATATTTATATATATTTATATTTATATATATAAAACAAAAAATAAATATTCGGGGTTCAATGAGACAGAATGAATGATAAATAAAAGGAAATCTTGATGCAAATTGACATGGTCAAAGGTACTAAAAACCCCTTGATTGATACTTCTTTTCTTTAATTAATATTTTGTGTGTAATAAATATATATATATATATATTTTTTCTTAATTGAATGTAATGGAATAATGATTTTTTTATTATTATCTTTTTTCTTGTTTCCGTTTTATTTTGTTTGAAAAAACTTCTTAAAGTCATGATTATTGATTTATGGTAAAGCCTAAATTTAATTTAATATATTGGTTTTTTTTAATGTAAATCATCGAAATATAAATTATCATAAAATTTAATATATATTATTTTTATGAATAATGATATATATAGTTTAGTTGTACCAGTCCGGCATATTTTTTTTTAAAAAAGTGAAGACTATTGTTAAAAAAATTGATTTTTTTATATATATTTTAGATTTATCTATTTTTTTAAAGGGAGTGTGCAAGACTTGAACGTCCTAAAATTATAAATATTATTTTTTTATTTTTAAATTATTTAGTAATTATGTTTTAATAAATATTTAGAAATATATATATTTTTGGAGGGAAAAATTGGAAAATATTTAGAAATAGATGCTTCCTTTTGTTTCTATTTTGTATTCTAAGATCTAAAGTCTAAGAACATCTACATCTCATGCCCAAAGTACCACTTTTCCTATAATTTGAAGTTTATTTTAGGATTTTGATCAAAATATTCATTACATCTCAATCTCTATTTTAGGAAAAAGGTTTAGGAGATGAACAGTTATTTCTCAAATATAGGAAATCACTATTCATCTCTTAAACTATTTTTTATCATATTTTATTCTAATACATAAAATAAATTTTTCTTTTAATCATCTACATTTTCTCTCATATTCATATTTGTTATAGTTTTAAATAATAATTTTAAAAATAATTTAATTAATTACGAAAATATAAAACAAAAATGAATTTTAAAAATATTATCATATCCACAAAAAAATAATTTAAATTTTTTTTTACAATATTTACTAGAGTAATAGTTTAAAATATAAATAAATAAATAAATAAAAATTGAGTAGTTAAGTTTATAAATAGAAATGGGATAAAAAAATAATAAAAAAATATTATTTTAATAAAATAGATAAAGGATAGAGAATGTACAGGAAATTTTTGAAAGATGGAATGTAATTTAAAACTAAATTACAAGAAATTTGGAAATAAGATGCGAATGCTTTAGGGTATGTTTGGGTGTTGAAAAATGTTGAGAAGTATTGAGAATGTTTGTGAATAGTTATGAGTAGAGATTGGAGTGAGTTTGTGGGTCCCATTGAAAGTATTTTGAGTTGTTTGGATGTGTGAAGTATGTTGAGTTGTTGACTTTTGAGTAGGTAGTTGAAAAATGTGTGGGTCCCATAAATATTATAGTGATTTTATTTTTAGTAATAAATATTATAATGATTTTATTATAGTGATTTTTTAATATTAATAAATATTGTAGTGATTTTATTTTACTTTTATATATAATAACGATTTTATTTTTAATTTATATATAATTGTGATAAATATTATAATGATATTATTTATATATATATAATAGTTATAAATATTATAGTAATGTTATTTTTTATTTATATATTATAGTGATTTTATTTTTTATTTATATATTATATAGTAGTTTATTTTATTTATATATAATAGTGATTTTATTTTTTATTTATATATAGTGATTTTATTTTTTATTTATATATAATAGTGATAAATATTTTTTATTTATATATTATAGTGATTTTTTATTATTTATATATTATAATGATTTTATTATTTATATTTAATAGTGATAAATATTATAGTGATTTTATTTTTTGTTTATATATAATAGTGATAAATATTTTTATTTATATATTATAGTGATTTTATTTTTTATTTATATATTATAGTGATTTTATTTTTTATTTATATATTATAGTGATTTTTTATTATTTATATATTATAGTGATTTTATTTTTTATTTATATATTATAGTGATTTTATTTTTTATTTATATATTATAGTGATTTTTTATTATTTATATATTATAATGATTTTATTATTTATATTTAATAGTGATAAATATTATAGTGATTTTATTTTTTATTTATATATTATAGTGATTTTATTTTTTATTTATATATAATACTAATAAATATTTTTTATTTATATATTATAGTGATTTTATTTTTTATTTATATATTATAGTGATTTTTTTTATTTATATATTATAACAATTTTTTTTTATATTTAATAGTGATAAATATTATAGTGATTTTATTTTTTATTTATATATAATAGTGATAAGTATTATAGAATGTTTGTGAATAGTTATGAGTAGAGATTGAAGTTAGTTTGTGGGTCCCATTGGGAGTATTTTAAGTTATTTGGTATGTGAAGTATTTTCAAAAGTACGAGAATACTTGAAAAGTGTTGAGAATACTTGATCACCCAAACACAGCCTTAAACAATGGAAGCGAAAGAATAACTGTAAAATTTGAAAATCCCGTACTGTTCGTTGCGAATGGAAGAGAGAATAGAGGAGGAAAATCTCATCCCCTTTTGCTCTCCATCTTATTTTACGTCCATACAAAACTCTCTCAGAAGACCCCACCGATAATTGGCATTGCTCTCTCTGTCTCTCTCCCCGAAGTTTCACCCTCTTCTACAGTTTGCTTTCCATGGCGACCATCCCCTCGACCATACTCCATAACCTTTTCTATTTTCCCTCTCGCAAGGGTCCAAGACACTCTTTCTCAACTTGTCACGCTTCGTTTTCGTACACCCACAAAATATCTGCAAAATCATCGGCCGTTGCTTTAAATGGTGGCCAAGCCTTTTATAAGCTGACTGATTCTCAGAAATCAGTCATACCTTTTCGACTTTTTGGACCCAGCTCCAGGTTCTTGCAAATGGATTCTATGGAAACTTGCTCCAGTGGGGACATTTCAGTGAAATCCGCTAGCGCAGAAAGTGGTAGCACTTCCACGGTCTCTCAAACCGTACGTAACCAAATCTTTATAATCTTTTAATTTAGCTTGTCATCTAAGACATTGGATTGAGCCATGGCTTCATTACGATAATGATGGTAATTACTTACAACAAGGAGGCTAAGACGCTTTTGATTGTTCAAATAGATATATTTAGGCCTTGTTTGAATGAAAAATATAAATGGGTTTTCGTATTTAATGTATGTTAGGTGTCTGGCATTGTGCATTTGATAGTCTCGCTCGGAATTATACTGGCTACAGATAAAATTTTGAAAAAGGCGTTTGTGGCTGCTGCTATTAAGTTCCCGAGTGCGCTATTCGGGATGTTCTGTATATTTTCCGTTCTCGTTATTCTCGATTCCACTGTGCCAGCTGCGGCGACTGGTTTGATGAATTTCTTTGAGCCTGCTCTCCTGTTCATTCAGAGATGGTTACCATTGTTCTATGTTCCGTCTTTGGTTGTTTTGCCGCTTTCTGTTAAAGATATTCCAGCTGCTTCCGGTATCAAGATCTGTTTCATTATAGGTAAATGAATTTCAATCTTCTTTTGGACAAATTATGAAACTATGAGTGGTGATTGATCTTTTTTATTTATAATTTCAGGTGACTCAGTGACCAATTCGTATTGTATCATTTATTTTTCTGTAAATTTGGTAGGAAGTATGAAATAAAGCCAAGGGATCAGCTCATCCCATTTCTACTTATATCTTTAATATTATACCCATGCCATTACTCATGGCTCAAGCGTGTTTAAATGCTCCCTACCACCTCATTCTCTTCTCATTTTGTACCGTGAGAAGTTTCTTTCTGTAAACGTAACAAGTTAGTTTCTAAGACTATGAAGTATTTGATTCTAGCCTTCTAGGGCTTGCTACTTCAGAATGGTCTGATCGAGTGACCTTGACATGTCATTCAGATGATGGCCAGTATTTTACTATTTTGAAGCTTGACATAAGCTCGAAGGCTCGATCTAAACTTCTGCTTAATGTCGTTCATAGATTTCAGTGCACAGATTTTCATTGGTAATGCATCCTGTGTCAACCTCTCTTCCCTACAGTCTTTAGAACAATAATAGGGGACGCTATTACCAACAGTAATTTTAATGTTCATTAAAGCAGTGGAATTACTGTTCTCATGAGCAGCAAACCTACTGTTCATGTGTCCATATCATTTCTGCAGTTTTTAAGCTATGTGGAAAATCACATACTTAGTATTTTGTTGTTTTCTGCCCCTTGCTCCTATTATAATTTATGAGTTCTAGTTTCAAACTGCTAGAAGGTTATTTCATTCAACTAGCTATCATTCATTCTTCACTATCTTGCTATGTTTGTTTCTGCACAAGATTGTTTCATGTGCTGAATGTTCTTTCAAATGTAATAGGTGTCCGTGGTTATTGATTTGTCTTCTTCTTTTTTAGTTGGAGGCTGGTTGGCCACACTTTCTGTTGCGGGCTATACAGCAATAACTGTCAGAAAAATTGTGAAGACAGAAATGACAGATGCAGAGCCTATGGGAAAACCGTCGCCTTTTGCTCCCATTGAAGTGTGGACTTGGACTGGGATTTTCCTTGTATCATTTGTTTCTTCATTGTTTTATCCAACAATGCTTGGGACAAGTGCTCGAACATGCCTTCCTTTCCTACTTGCATCAACAGTGTTAGGCTACATGGTTGGTTCTGGGTAAAGTTTCATTCTCATCACTTTAGCATATAAATGATGGAAGAAATGTTCTTACTGAGAAAATCTTAATAATAAGATCAATGGTAATTAATCATCATGTTATCATAATTTTAAAAATTATGTTTCTTGTGTAAAAGTCTCACCTTTTCTCTGGATCTGGTTTCAGATTGCCATCAGGAGTGAAGAAAGTTTTTCATCCAATTATTTGCTGTGCAGTATCTGCAGATCTGGCTGCATTGGCTTTTGGATACCTTTCCCGGTCAGGGCTTGATCCTGTTCTAGGTATACTAACAAGCTTAAGTTTCTGACCTCCAAACTTGTGTTTTTTTTTTTTTTTTAATGAGCAATAAGATGAACGCTTGTTATAATCGGAATACCACAAATTGCAAAAAGTAATCCGACAGCTACAAGGCTGCGGTAGTTCCCTTCTGGATAATGTTTGAGAATTTTATCACAATGAGTTTGGAGAAAATTATTATATGATCTGATAATTTAATCATTGTATCATCTACACAAGTAGTGTTTCAACAAAGATACAGATTGTATTAATCTTTGTTGTGAATCATATCTAAATAATGGAGGCAAGATTCTATGAACTTAGGAGAATAAAGTGTTGGAAAGATGGAGATTTTGGTCATCTTATCATTGTTTAATGTGAAGTTAATAAATCTAAGAGCTCAACCAAATGATATTGAAGTCAATATTCTTACATATATATATATATTTTTGGTTTGACAACTGAAAAGCATGTCAGTTGGGGAGAAACAACCCTTCATTCAATTGCATTATCTTCAGCATATTTCTTTTTCTTCCCCACGTGCCTAGCGAGTGCAATGACAATTGTGAATAGTGATTTCTGATGTCATTTCTCATTAGTCTCAAGTTATATCTGCTCCTGAATTTTCTTGAGTCTTCTTCTTCTTCTTCTTTTTTTTTTTTTGGGGGGGGGGGGGGGGGCTCTTGTGATGGGGAGTCACTTCACATCAGGTTATTATTTAGATAATATTCATTCTTTTTTGGGAAAAAGGAATGTTCTCTGTAGAAATAATATGTACACCAAAAGAGATTTATTTTGGTAAATATTGGACACTTGATAGAGGGGAACGATATTTTCTGTCTATAGATTCTATGCAGGACTTCGTGATAAGTTGTTTCTTGGACTGTTGCATGATCAGTGAAGGTTGTGAAAATGAGGTTGATTGCCTATTGCTCTTATGCAGGATGGATCACGCGATATATTTTTCTTTCTCAGAGCGTCGTGTGATCTGCAAACTAAAATTTAAAATAGATGCCAGGATGTCCATAATTGACGAAATGTAATTATAGGGACATTGCAAATGGTTTCCATGTAGAAGGATAAGTGGATGAACTTTTCTTGAGTGTAACGTGATCAGGGAAAATAATAAACTAAACAGGGAGTTTCAAAACAAAATTCAGGAGAGCCATACTCTAAAACTCCTGATGTACGGTCAATAAAAATGTTCCTTAATAAGATAGTTTGAATAGGGACAATTGATTGTATGATGGGAAAGAGAAAACATAGAGGCAAGAGAGCATGGCAAAGCTTTTCAAATGTTTCTACTTGTTGAGTAATCATTATCTTCTCTATTAATTGCTCTTCATAACTTGGGAACAATCGTATTTCTCACAGAGAACCTTATTTATAGGTTTGGCCTCCCTAAAGACTAGTAAAGGACAAAAAGAACAGCTCTTCTTTATCAATTGCTTTTCATAGCTTGGGGAAAAATCGTATCTACCACAGAGAGCCTTATTTATAGGCTTGGTCTCCCTAAAGGCGACTAGAGGGCAAAAAGAACAGTGGCTGAATTTGTAGAAGGGGAATGGTTTATGTTCAAAAAGGGCCGAATTTAGATAGAGCCGAAGAAAAATTAGGATAGATTTACCAGAACAGAAGAAATTGAAATAAACTTTTGTTTTGTCACGGAATATATCTTGTAGAATGTTCCTACTTCCAAGTGAGAAAGTACTTTTTTCATAAACTGGTTTGGGAGTGCCGCATACAAGTAGTGGTTCAAATGTATGGCTCAAATGTATGGCAAAAACATATGCCTACAACTCTGTGCTTGTGTGTGTATGTGTGAAGATATAGGCTGACCTCACATTGTCCCTCTCTTTAATGCACTGATCTTTTGCAAAATTTACCAGTTCTCTCTTTATTTCCTATATCTGTAACTTTTGTTTGTCCTTTTTTTAATACAAACAGGATATTATCTTACAAAAGTGGCTTCTAATCCTGGAGCTGGCGATGTTTTAATGGGATTTTTGGGTTCTGTTATACTCTCTTTTGCCTTCTCTATGTTCAAACAGAGGAAGGTAACTATTTATTCTTCACATATATTGAGTTTGAGGTTTCCCGGTATTTTACATTTATTCTTAATTAGTTTGATCCTTGCAAGTTTAAGGCTAGGTTTAGTGCACCTGAGTACCAAGATGTTCTTCGGATTATTAATGGACAACCAGTGGTTATTACAAATGGTTACATAACAAAGCATGCAACTGCATAAATACCAGGGAGAGGACGATCCTTTTTTATATATATCATTGCTAACTCTGATATATAGTTTATTACTATAACAATTTTTCCATGTAAACTATTTTTATCGCTCTCTTTGTTTGACTTGCTAATCCATTAAGTGTATGAAAGTCAGTAACAGATGGTGGAAGGATGGAAAAGTTGATTTTGGTGGCAGGATATGGATATTTAGACCATATAGTTGATCTTATATCTTTTATATGTACACCATATTCTTCGACATTAAATTGATATCAAGTTTACCCAAATGAATACCTTGATTTGCCAGCATGTCATACTTTTTTTTCCCTCATCAGTCACAATATGTTGTAAAAATCCTACATATGATCAGAGATGATAGACTAATAAATCATTAGTTTTGAAGTTATGATGTTGCTCTGTGCATTTTCAGCTCGTTAAGAGGCATGCAGCTGAGATTTTCACGTCTGTTATGGTCTCAACTATATTCTCACTGTATTCAACTGCTCTCGTTGGACGCCTTGTTGGGTTAGAACCATCTTTGACCATATCAATTTTACCCAGATGTATAACTGTGGCATTAGCCCTCAGCATCGTGTCTTTGTTTGAAGGTAAAGTTTTTATAAATTAAGGCATATGTCAGCAGGCAAATCTACCCTTATAACTTTCTGCTATGGTTAGACTTCGACTGAGAAAATATTGAACAGAATAGTTAAAGATAAATCCAAAATATATATAAATAGAGATGAATTCAGTTTCTACTTTTTTTATGACACCTTTTTCTCCTTAAAGAACCACTCAATATAAAATGTTTAGACATGTTAGTGCATATAAACTTGCCTGAGCTTAATTCTCATGGAAAATAATGATTTCCATTTCTGTTATAGGAACCAATGCATCTCTCACAGCTGCCGTAGTTGTAGTGACTGGTTTGGTTGGAGCAAATTTTGTGCAAGCAATGCTTGATAAACTACGATTTCGTGATCCTATTGCTCGAGGGATAGCAACTGCATCGAGGTATGTGCTTCTGTAGTTGATAAAGCATCTAGCGCTTACCGTTTAGGTGGTAAGAGTACAATCAATCAATTATGCCATCAGTGGACTTATTATATAGCTGATGCGGCAACCGGTAAGTTAATTCTGTGCGAAAAATTCTAAATGTTGAGGACTCTAAGAAAAATGATATTAGAATATGACATGTTTCACTGCCGTGAGCAAGGTTGAAAGCATTCCATTTATCACAGTAATATTATATGATCATCCTTTGGACAACTAAACACTATTTGTCTGTATTCATCCACACATGTTTGTCTGCTTTTTCTTGGTTCTTCTAGTGCTCATGGATTGGGAACAGCAGCATTATCAGCCAAGGAACCTGAGGCTCTCCCTTTTTGTGCCATTGCTTATGCTCTGAATGGTATATTCGGATCTCTTCTTTGCTCAGTTCCAGCTGTCAGGGAAAGTTTGATTGCAGTAGTTGGCTAAAGAATCAGGGTTGGAATATACATCCCTTTGATTGCAATTCCTATTCTTTCCATGAGATGTTCTTTTCAACTGTAAAGAGAAGAATCAGCCCATCATATTGACATCTGGATGGTTGTGTAGTGTATAGAAGTTGATTATAAGAGCCTTACCAATCAAGGCACCATATAGTCCAGGAATGTATCGTTCTAGAGATCAAGGCATCACATTGACAATAAGTTATCTGTATGAACTTCATTTTTATATGTGTTCACGTGAAGAGAATAATCCCCAAAAAGAATTTTTTCCCTCATAACATGAATTTTCTACCTCCTTCCATTATTGAGAAGTTGAAAGGTCTTATTTTTTAATCATATATATATATATATATTGGTACATATCCTACTAGTAAAAGTTACACTAATGATCATACTGTTAGGAAGCTCAGTACATGATATTAAATTCAAAGGGAAGTTTGCAGTTGAAATTTTAACTTGATGTGAAATGATGGCTTATCATTGGAGAAGAGTCTCCCACTTTCAGAGTCTGGATGGTGTAGACCCTCGTCCTAGACACTTTTTATTTGGAAATATATATATTTTTTTAATAAACCTCAGTATTTTATATATGAATTTCTTGCATACATCTTCTATAAAATTCCAGACTATTTACAATAAACTCTAGAATTGTTTCTATCCAAACTTTTTCCTTAACTAAGTGTAAGGCAGCCTTTGCCAAATTGTGTGCAACACTATTCTTTTCTCTATAATCGAATTGTAAAAACCAATTCTTCCTATGAAATAAAACATTCCTAATGTCATCAATTAAAGAACCAAAGTAAGAAAAGTTTTCTTCATCCCCTTTTACTGCCTTTATGACAACCTTAGCATCTCCCTCAAATATAGCATTTTGTATGTTGAGATCATTACACACCTGTAGAGCCTTCCACAAAGCTTGACATTCTGCAACTTCAAGTAACACAACATTCATCCTGCTATCACACGCTACAAGCAAGGTCTCACCCTTTTCATCTCTAATAATCATTCTCATTCTCATCCCCATTCTCCTCTCCTTTATATCCAAAGATGCATCACAATTCATCTTAACAAAACCTGTTGCAGGTCTAGCCCATCTGTTCTTGTTCAAAGGGACTGCAACCTGTTGTGCTTCATTGATTATTCCTTTGTTTGCTTGTTTAAAAGCCTCTAGTGTCTCATTTGCTGTTAATAACAACATTCTTGGGCAAATGAGTCTTTTATCAAAGACAAAAGTGTTTCTTGTCAACCATACCTTCCTGAGCTAGACAACTATCTCCTCAAGTTTGATCTTCTCCATACCTCCTATTAGTTTATCCCACAACTCCAGAAAATCCCCACCTTTCTTTTTCCATTTCGAAACACCACTCAAGTCATCTACCCATACATCATTTGCTGCTGGACACTCCCACAGCACATGTAAAACAGACTCTTCCTCCTCAATGCAAATTGGTATCAGCCTTTTTCTGAAAAAGATTTTTCTTTGTAGGTAAAAGTTCATTTGCTGCCTTCCAAAGAAACAACTTTGCCGTATTAGGCACTTCTAAACCCCAAATGCTCTTCCATCTGTTGTCAATCTGTTGGTCTAGTGATGTTTCTCCCTTGCACCTCATTTTCATATCGAGCTGTAGATAGTAAGTACTGCTTACAGAGAAATTTCCTTTCTTTGTAGGCCCCCATATTGCTTTGTCTTCATTTCATCCTCTACTGAGTGGTATGCTCAGAATTTGGCTTGCATATTCTTTCTCAAAAATGGCATTAATCAATACCTCATTCCATTCTTTTTTATTTTCTACTATCAAATTTGCTAACTTTGAGTCTGCTCTAAGTACTGATATTGGAGACTGCACTGAGAAAGAGGATGGCCTGTTCAACCACTTATGGCCCTATATCTGGATCTTTTTTCCATCACCAACCCTCCACCTTCCTTGATTAGTTCTCTTGCACTCCATAAATTTCTCCATATCAGAGAAGGTTTGGACCCCAACTTCACATCCATATAACTAGCATTTTTAAAATACTTCTCTCTAAAGACTATTGCAACTAAAGAGCTAGGGAATTGTAAGAGTCTCCATCCCTATTTGCCTAGGAGAGCTAAGTTAAAACAACCCATATCCTTGAATCCCATCCCACCCTTCACTTTCTGCCCAGCCATTTTATCCCACTTCCTTCATTGAATCCCCCATTCTTTTGATGTTTCCCCACCAAAATTTAGAGAACATGGTATTAATATCACAACATAACTTCATAGGGAACTTAAACACACTCATGGTGTAAGTGGGTATGGCCTGCAATACAACTTTTATCAACACTTCTTTTTCAGCCTGTGATAAGAAATTATTCTTCCAGCTAATCATCTTCTTCCATATTTTTTCTTTTAGAAACCTGAAAGTGTTATATTTAGACCTCCCTACAAAGGTAGGTAGACCTAAATACTTCTCATAACTACCACATGCTACTGAATTACCAGCTTCCAAAATAATTTTTTTAACCTCCATCAAAGTGTTACTATTGAAGAAAATCGAAGTTTTGTCCTTATTGAGGAACTGTCCAGATGTCTTCTCATACTTCTTTAAAATCATTTGCATCTTGTTCCACTCCTCAAGTGTTGCTCTCCCAAACAATATACAGTCATCTGCGAATATAAGGTGGTTTATGGAAATTCCACCTCTTGCCACTTGAAAACCTCTTGTGCTTCCCATTCTTTCAGACTGATTAAGCAAGCAGCTCAGCCCCTCAGCACACAAAATAAAGAGGTAGGGGAGACAAAGGGTCTCCGTGTCTAAGGCCCCTTGTTGGACAGATTTTTTCATCTGGCTTCCCATTAACCAGTACTGAGTAGGTCACAGTAGATACACACTTCATTATGAGAGTAACCCACCTATCACAGAAACCTAATTTTATCATCACTGCCTCCAAATAAACTCATTCTATTCGATCATATGCCTTTGACATGTCTAATTTAACTGCCATGCTCCCCAATTTCCCTTTTTTTTTTCCTGGTCTTCATCGAATGTATCGATTCATAGGCTACCATGATGTTATCTGAAATCAATCTACCAAGTAAGAATGCACTCTGTGTAGGAGCTATGATCACAGATAAAACATTCTTGAATCTGTTGGTAATGGTTTTTGTACTTATTTTGTACAAGACATTGCACAAATTAATTGGCCTGTAATCACTCACCTTCCCAGGCTCTTTTATCTTGGATATCAATGCTAAAAAAGTGTAGTTCAGAGAAGAGACCCCAGAGTTACCATTAAGAGCAGACAAAACAGCCTCACAAACCTCCTCAACAATCAAATTTTAGTGACTTTGGTAAAAAAAAACACTAAAACCATTTAGTCCAGGTGACTTCAAATGAGACATTTGTTTCACTGCCTCCTCAACTTCAGTTCTAGTGAAACTCTTAGATAATGTATCATTCATTTCCCTTGTCACTCTTGGCTCTATGCACCTCAAGCATTCTTCTAAATCTTCACTGGATGGGTCAGTAATACTAAACAAATTCTTGAAGTAATGACTGAAAGTTCTTTCAATCTCCAAATTTCCACTGACCTTTCTATTCTGCTCATTAATAACCTCTCTTATTGTGTTTCTCTTCCTTCTTTGATTGACACAAGCATGAAAATATTTTGTGTTTTTATCTCCAAGCTTGTATCAATTAGCCTTAGCTCTCTGTCTCCACCTTATATCTTCATTCTCCAGTAAAATATTGAGATCCTCTGACACTTTCTTTATCTCATTAATATTATCTTTGCATTCAACTGCCTGAAGCTGTTGGAGAGCCACTGTTTTTTCCTCAATCTCTCTTTCTCCCCCTCTTCTCCTTTGTCTGCTCCACATTAGTAAAGCCTTCTTACTTCTATTTAAAGAAGTTAACACTTTTTCTAGAGGAACCACACAGTCCCCTTCCTTGTTCCACACATGTCTCATCACCTCTTCACAATCCTCCTCTAAAGCCCAATTTGCTTATATTTAAAGCCTTGATTTTTAATCCAATTCATTTTCCTTCCTTTAAGCACATGAATCAAGATAGGTTTGTGATCTGAAGTTCTTGCAGCAAGTATTTCCACCCATACTTCATTAAAAACTTCAATCCAAGTTGAATTTGTCACTGCCCTATCTAGCATTTCCTTAGTGAAAGACTCATCCCCATGCCTATTGCTCCATGTGAACTTCTCACCTTTCCACCCTAGGTCATGCATGTTTCTTTTAACTAAAACTTCCCTAAAACCCTCCATCAGTTTTTCTGCTCTTGGTCTCCCTTCGTCTTTTTCATCATTAAAAATTATTTCATTAAAATCACTAGTTATGCACCACCCCATCGACCCTTTTGGTTTTTGAGAAGCTAACAATTATCAAGCTTCCTTCCTTTTCCCCACCTTAGGCTGCCCATAAAAGCCAGTGAATAACCACTTGACTTTTGTTTCATCATCCCAAACCCAAGCATTTATGTGCCTTTGTGAGTAATTCTTTATTTTCACATTGACCCAATCATTCCAAAGTAGCATCAAACCTCCCCATTTTCATACCAAATTCACTGTAAAATAGCATACTTAAGTCTTCTTTTCAATCTTCCAAAACTATCCCTTCCACTCTTTGCTTCCATAATAAAAATAACATTGGTTTTTTTCACATCTGCCATAATAAATAAGATATTTATTTGGAAATATTAATGGTAAAGATAGTGACATATTTTCTAGAAAGGAATGATGCATGCTCTTATTATATGTGCTCTTGGTTCTAATTCTAAAGATAGTGCGGTGGAAGATCCATAGTTGTTGGATAAGTATACACGAAGTTGACCCTCGTGAGGATTAAAGGCTAAGGGTCGGTTTGGATTCAAAGTTGAGATGATATGATTTTAGATGAAAGATGAAAGTTTAAAAAAATATTAATAGAATATTATTTTTTAATATTATTATTGTTTTGGGATTTGAAAAAATTGAATTAGGATTTAAAATAGTTGAATTGCTTATTATATTTTGTGTGAAAATTTAAAAAATTGTAATGATGAGATGGAACATTTTTTGAATCCAAACGAGACCTAAATTGAGATGTAACATGATGGCTGAAAAGAAAAATAATATTTACAAATTAATTATTATTATGACAATATTTGATTTATAAAAAACAAATTAAATATAATCGTATAAAAAATATATTCACTTTCAAATAAAATGATCATTCCTCACCGTAATTGTGAACACATTTATGTTAAAAATAATTCTTGCTCCTTTTGTTTTCATTATTATTATTTTTTACTTGCAATGCCCAAAAACCATTAAATTTGATTTGGCAAAGAGAAATCTAAACCTCAATGGTTTTTTGGGATTTTTTTTGTAATTTTCACTTGAAGAAACTTAACCAAAAAGATCATTCGTTTAAATTCAGTTGGTTTTTTTTTTCCTTTGTGAGCTTGTTTAACTTTATTTTTTTTTTCTTTGTAAGTTTAACTTGAGTTGAATTAGTGCTAAGATACTCATTTGTGACTAACCCAGCTGTTTTGAGTTATTGGGCTTTCTTTAGTTCTCTTCTTCACTGGTTGATGACTATGAAAGCTTGTTGGCAGCCAAGATTTTTGGTTCTTTTTTGTCCCATGATACTATTTGATTCGTTGAGAAGCCTAGGCAAAGAGTCGTGCTACACAAAAACTTCACATTCCTGCACACCATTTAAAAACATGTGATTTTACTTTTTTATCCTCATATTTCATATTTTACGTAAAATAATAAAATTACATATTTTCAAGTGATGTACATGAGTGTGGGGCTTTTATCTAGAATTTTTCATAAGAAAAATGCAATAAGACTACCATATTGTTGCAATTGATATTATCATATTTAGATGTTTAGTGTATACACCTATTTTTCTGGGGAAAAATTGGCTGTTGCTTTCCCCCACCTTTTTTTATTTTGCCTTTTTTAGCTTACATTTTTAAAGAACAAATTAGACATATAGGTTTTTATCAGAACAAACTTGGATCAAGTTCAAGAACTCGCATGGTGTGTGGATTTTATAACCTAATTGAAAATGGATGGAGCATATTTGTTTTTCCTTTTTATTTATAAATGCAATTGGTAAATCTCACAACAATAATTGGAATTTTCATGACAAATTTTGCGTGTATAAATTATAAAAATTAAATTATGACCTCATCTTGATAATGAATATTATTAATTATATTACAAATAATTTTAAATTAGTTAGTTATATTTGTCACAGTAACAATTGCTATTAAAATTTCCCAAATACTCATGTACAGTAAAACTTATGAAGGTCTATCAATTCTATCAATCAATTTGTTAATCAATATTCATGCAATTATTTAATAAGATCAGCATAAACATAAAATAAATTAATTGCATAACACAAAAATTGGTAACGAATGAAAATCCTTTAAATAATTTTTTGGGCTCGTTTGGATAGTGAAAGCGTTCCATCTCATCTCATCATTACAATTTTTTTAAATTTTCACACAAAATATAATAAATAATTCAATTTTTACAAATCTCAAAATAATAATAATATTTAAAAATAATATTTTAACAATATTTATTCAATTTTCAACTTTCATCTAAAATTATTTCATCTCATTTCATTATCCAAACCGCACCTAAAGATAAAACCTTACGAGGCAGCATGAATAGAAACGTTAATCCACTATTTGAAAATCTTTTGCAAGCAAATTTTAATTATAAAATATTTGTCAATTGATACTTTTACTTAACTAGACAAACGATCCATTTGTCTATACTACAGTAGCAGCCAGAACCTCTGACGATATTCAAATATTGACTTCTTTACTAGAACTCCAATGGATGAAACTATCACACTATTTGAACCTCGGATCACGATCACACTCTTTGAGAGAAATAATACGATAAATTCTCAAAGAAATTTTCTCATCAAAATAAGCACATAAAGTGCTCTAAAAATCTTCAGAATTGAATTTCTACAGCTCCTAATTAGTAGGATAGTTTAAATATATTTCTGGAAGTAGTTTCCAACTCCCAATAAAATTTTGCTGACGGACTGAATCTATTGCGATAGTTTTGCTAATAGTTTGCTAACCGCAAGAAACTATCTCCACATACTTGTGGCCATTTCAAATTCAAACTCTTCAACGGATAATATAAGAACCTCAATACTCGGAATTACATCTTTTGACTTATTTAAAACACTTAATTACAAATTCCAAACAAACTCAAAATATTTTACATTCAACAACTCACAATATTTAAACTCGAGATGATGTCTATCATCTTAGTCACTTAATGCTAGTCAAACTCTTAAAATTTACATTTTCAGTTATTGTGTATATTAATTACACATTAGTCGCTCATCCACGCAGACATTTGTATTAATTTTCTTTTTATTTCTATTCTATTTTTAGTTTTGTTTATAATTTGATTATGTGAAGTTGTTTAAATATGGTTTTCTTCTATTGTTAATTTTAATAAAGTATACATAAATGAAAGAAAACAAAATGTCATAGACAAGAGAAGCCAAATTGGTAATGATAATGAAGAAAGCAGTAACTAATGGAAAGTGGGTAATGAAATGGTAATAAAAAGTAAAAGTAATAATAATTATTAATTATTACTAATGGGAAGTATTTTGGTGACAGAACTTGAAGTTCGGAGTTGTTGTTGCCAAGGTTTTGAATTTCGTTTCGTATCGGTTGGTACGGTTGAAATTTTTCGTATCGGCCGTTCGGCCGGTACAGGGACTATATACATTTCGTACCGGCCAAAATACTAGACGTACCGGCCTAAATTTTGGCTTGTACCAGCCTCAATTTCGACCGGTACCGGCCGATATTTTGGCCAGTGTTTTTTTTTTTTCATTTTTTCAAACTATAAGTTTATTTTTTAACCCTCAATTCAGATTAGACTATTTATAATTTATATATATGTATTTATATATAATTTATTTATATATAGACTATTATTTTGAAATATAATTTTGAAATATAATTTATTTATATATCGACCATTCCGAAATGTTATCCCGAAACGGGTACCGGTACCGAAATATTTCGTTCCAGTGCCTTGACCGGTACAGAGTCCGGTACGGTATTCAAAACATTGGTTGTTGCCCATCGACATACAGCCACCACGTACGACCACCCTAAAGCCTCTACGACATTCCCACCAAATGTAGTCTCTTTCTTCTTGGTGTGCTCGTGAAGTCGATTATTCATTAAAATAATTGATATTTACAATTATAAAATGTGTATGTGCTGTATACTCTTTTAAAAAAAGTGAATAAAGATAGAATTCATATAAAAAAATTAAATTTTTTTAATAAAAAATTCAATTTTATTTTTAAATGAGTGTACGGTATTTTTACAATTCATAACTGTATTTAACATTACTCAATTATTAATTACTATCAAAATACAGATACATAATATTCTTGTCTCGTATTAATTAAAATTAATATTTGTATAAACAATTTTAATTACGTAACATATTACGAGATGATGAAAATATTATGTCAATTACGTTCGAAATGAGTTTACTTGAATTGTGAATAATAATATTTTTTAATTTTCATTGAAATGAGTTTAACTTTTTAAAATTGATATGAGTTTAATTTTTTTAAATTAAGATGAGTTTAACTTTTTAAATTAAAATATATGAAATATATTAAGATAAATTTAATTTTTTGATAAAAAATTAAAAAAAAAGTAAATTTTATTAATATTAATTTAAAATTAATTAATACGAGTTAAATTTAATTAAATAATCAAACACAACCTAAAAAATGAATGGGCAAAAATTACTTTGTCCATGAGTTGCCTTTCTTACACCAAGATTGCATGTTCCTTTTTGAGGGGTGTGTGGAAATAAAGATCTCCTTTGACCTCTATAGTTCACTTTTGTCATGGTAGTTGTTGAAAAGGTCCTCAACAATTCTCAGTTCCAACCAACTTTAAAAAGGTGTTTTTGTTTTTGTTTAACATTGTGATCAATATGTTATGAGATGATTGTTAGGCTTGAAGGATTTGTTTGGAAATATATGATATTATAAAATTATCGTATCATCTCATCTTATTTTTTTAAAATATAATTTATATATAAATATTTTTAAATTAATCATTAATATTTTTCTAAACTTTCAAACAAAAAAATAAAAAATAACTCAATTTTTTCAAATATCTAAATAAAAATAATATTATAAAACTATATTATAATAATATTTTAATTTTATAATATTTTTTATTCAAATTTTTTTATCTCATCTTTCAAAATCTAAAAAATACTTAATTCAAACTATTTCATTACTATTTACGATCTATCTTTCTACTATTTATAAAATTCTCATCTCCCTTTATTCTATAAACAGATTGAGTAAAGCTAGTGTGCCTCTTGCAGCTTACCGCTGCAAGTGACCGCTAATGTAAAGTTAGTATTTTTTTTATCTAATTTTTTTATTCGTATTTTTTTATCATTTTTAAATATTTTTTAAAAATACATTAATACATTAAAAATCATTTTTTTAATTATTAAATAAAAATTTTATTTTTTCACTGAGCGGTCATATATAACGGTATACTTAGTGTGGCAAAGTAGGTTTTTACAAACAGATTTATATCTCGAAATGTTAATAATGTTAGCTTTAGAACAAGATCTTATGCCGTTGGAACGTGTTCTACACGTACCTATAGAGGGCGTGGGATAACAAACTCCACCGCGCGAGATATGAGCAACCTGTGCTGAAACCAATATGCATTTCATTTACAGAGAGAGTTGGCCAGCATTTCATTTCATTTTGTTTAGGAGCTGGCAGTGAAGCAAAGCACTGGAAACTGCTTTCCCAGGTAAAATAATTCTTTTTTTCCACTTAACAAACGGCAATGAAAATCTGTCAAAAAACAAGACGACAAAAGGAGAGAAAATACCTCAGCTCTGGTAGATCTTCTTGGTCTTCATTTTTTTTTTTTTTTGAAAAAAAAGGCGTATAATGTTTAATCTCTACTGTTTGAAGCTTGCATTGATGTTTAGTCTTGATGGGTTTCCTTTTCTCAGTCCGGCTTTCTTTAAAGATAAGCTTGGGTGGTGCATGTGCGAGGTGATATTTTACTTTGATATTTTGCCATTAGTTTTTCAGTTTTAGAGTGGGTTTCTGACATGGGCGTTTTTCCCCTTCCTTTCTTGCTCTAAAGTTCTTTGCTTTTCGTAGTGTGATTTTGATGTATTTTTGGGTTCCTTTCTGTTAGTTAGAGCTTGCGATCTGTTGCATTTTGGCATCTGTTTCTCTTTGTGAATGTATTCTTTAGAATTTGACGAGGAGCACCTTTTTGTTCTGAAATACCCGTGCTTTTCTTTGTAAAATTTAGATGTGGTGTTTGGCCCCTTTGGGCTTGGTTTTCCTTAAAAAGTGTATGTCTCTTGCTACTATACCAGTAGAGCTTTCAATCTACTGCTTCTGCATGAATTCCCCATCGAATTTTAAGTGAGTAACTTGCTAGCATTGTTTTTTCTTCTGTTCTTTTTTTCTTTCTTGAGGGCCGGATATTTGATACAATGCATAAGTTAGTTGTTTCAATTTTGTCCTATTTATGTTTTATTTGTGCCGTGCATGCACGCCAAGTGTGATTGTGTCCATATGTATATGCGTGTATTTGTGAGCACGTGGTGTGTTAAAATTGCTCTTTTCGGTATTTTATATCAAACCTAGTCAAGATTGAAATAGTTGAATTATTTGAGATACGCATACCTCTATGTTCAGTTTTTATTATTATATGAAGAATTATTTGAAGTGGTTTATATCACAACCAAGCATCTCTTGAACTTTTATTAAAGCACCTACAAAGGCTGCATTTTTTGTCTGGACGGCAGCTCTAGGGAAGATCATGACCATTGAGAACCTTAGAAGACGTGGCCTTATTATTACGGACTGGTGCTGTTTGTGCAGAAATAGTGGTGAATCGGTGGACCATTTACTACTACACTGTGAGTTTGCCCAAGATATTTTGACTTATTTTCTTAGTAGAATGGGTATAGCATGGGTGATGCCGGGTAGGGTGGTTGATTTGTTAGCAAGCTGGAGAAGGATCACAGGGACACTACAGATTGCAGCCGTGTGGAAGATGGTTCCCATATGTATTTTCTGGTGTATTTGGAATGAAAGAAACGAGAGACTCTTTGAGGACCATAAACGTTCCTTGGAAGAGTTTAAGAGTTTTTTCTGGAAGACTTTGTTTTTGTGGGCCATTGCTCTTGATTGAAATGGTCGCAGCTTCCATGATTTCCTTGTAACTATTCCTATTGCTTAAATAGGTATAATCACATGTATACTTCTAGTGTACCTGGGCTATACCTACTTTTATTAATGAAATAACTTATTACTTATAAAAAAAAAAATTAGTCTCTATATTAACTATTGAGGCAACTTATATGTGGAGCTAAATTCAGCAAAAAGAGCATAACTTCAGAGAGATAGCTAGGGCTTGTAGCACGATTCTTGGAGGGTATGTTGAATGTGGATAATGTTTTTAGTGTTTTTAATATACACGAATCTAAGAGACTCCTGCTTTTACCCAGTTGCTTCACCTTTGTGCACTCAAGTGCTTGATGAAGATAGAAGTGTCTTTTAAAAAGGAGAAGGAAAGGATGCAGTTTCTCCATTCGAGTTTGGTAGTGGGAACAAGGACAGAGAGAATGGATGGACAAGTGGAGTGGGGTGTTGTACCCTGTTAGAGGACATGGTTGTAATTAGTATAGTTCATGAGTATACAATGGTCATTTGTATGTAGTATGTATAGGATGTTGAATGTAAATGAAAATACGAATTCATTCTCTCTCTCGGTCGACTACATGGTATCAGAGCAAAGTGTAGTCAGTTAGTGGTGGTTGTGCGACGGAGCTAGTGGTGCTTGTGGTTGTGCGACGGAGTTAGTGGTGGTTGTGCGACGGCGCAGTGGTATCACCGTCGTTGTCTGTGGTGGTTATCGCCGGCGACGTCGTTGTCGTTGGTGGCTGGTATCTGTTTCAAGTTTTTCCGGTGACCTCAGGTGCCGTCTCCGGTACTGGACACCAGAATCAAGATCGCCGGCGTTTTCTGTGCACACCGGTGTGTCTCCCGTCGTCATTGGCTGCCGGAATCCCTGTTTATCGCCGGCGACGTCGACGTCTCCGAGTGGTTGGTGGCAGGTCTCTACTATCCTGTCCTCGACTACGTTTGCCCCTAATCCGGAGTAAGGTCTTATTTCTATCCAGTATAACGTATGTTTGGTAACATGTATACGGTAAACTTATTCCTGTTTAGGATAAGTTATCCTCATTCGGGATAAGCTATTCCAGTTTAGGGTTAGTTTTTGAAGCCGGTTCCGGAGATACCCGAAACGCACCCGATACAGGCCGAAACAACCCGGTATATACCCGAAACAGAGCGGTTCAGACCCGATACAGGCCGGTTCAGACCCGAAACAGGCCGATTTTGAACCGATACTTGCTTGTTTCAGCCGGTACAGGCTTGTTTTGACCAATACAGATCTGAAATTTGGGTTTTTAATCCCAATTTTTCATCCATATTTCATATGTTGTGTGTATTCTTGACTCCAAGTTGAATTGTTGTGATACTTTTCTCCATGACAACTAAATTTGAGTCAATGTCTCTTGCACCAAACATTAGTATGCCTATGACTTCAGTGAAGTTAAATGGAAAAAACTATATGTTGTGGTCAAAATCTGTTGAAGTGTTTTTGAAAGGCAAGGGTCTTTGTCGTACTCACTTGATTGATCCAATGCCTAACTCAGCTAGTTCTACATTTGCTCAATGGGAGCAAGAAGATGCTCAAATACTATCCCTAATGTTGACCAATATTGAGCCTAATATTTGCACCAGCTTAATACATTTTGACACTGCTCAAGAGGTGTGGAAGCATCTCAAACAGATGTATTCGGGTGCTGGGAACATAACCCGTATTTATGAGTTGTGTCAGCAATTCTTTGGGTTGGAACAGGGTGCTTTGAGCCTAGAAGAATATTATTCTCAAGTGATAAGCATATGTGAAGAACTCAGAATGTATCAACCTATCACTTCTGATGTTTCAAGTATGCTAAAACAACGGGAAGATTTTAATGTTGTTCGGTTCCTTGTTGGATTAAAACCTGAGTATGAGTCAGTGCGTTCTCAAATTCTGGCAAGTCCACAACTTCCTCCATTTCCTGATGTGTTCTCCCGACTTCAACGAGCCACATTATCTGGACAAGGATCTCAGTTTTCTTCAGATCAGAGTAATGAGAGATACGCTTTAGCTGCCTCCTATGTTGCTCCCGGTGGGCGTGGAGGCCGAAGTGGTAGAGGTGCACGTGGGGGGCGTGATACCAGAGGTAATCGCACTCGAGGTCGTGAATCTCGTAAGTGCACTCATTGTGGTCGCACTAACCACTCGGTGGACTATTGTTGGGATCTCCATGGTAGACTATCTGGATCCGTTAATCAAGCTATTTGCCAAAATGCTACATCACCGTCAACGAGTTCCGACCCGACTCCAGAGATGATTAGCATATCGAAGGATGAGTATGATCAGTTTTTGGCTCGCACACGAGCGACTTCCTCTCTTGTCTCATCTACTCAAGATCCATGGATCATCGATTCAGGAGCTAATGAACATTTGACCGGTTTGTCTTATTCCTTATCTAAGTTAGATACTTTGACATCTCCAAAGAGTGTTACTCTTGCTAATGGTTCTCTTGCTAAAGTTACAGGCATTGGATCCACTAAGCTCACCGATTCTATATCCTTGTCATCTGTTCTATATGCTCCTAGTTTTCCCTTTAGTTTGTTGTCCATTAGTCAAATTACTCAAACTCTTCAATGTTCTGTGACATTTTATCCCTCTGTATGTATCTTTCAGGATCTCAAGACGGGGAAGAAGATTGGTACGGGGCATGAAGCTGGTGGTCTGTATTACCTTGATGTCAAACAGTCACCCACTCGAGCCCTCACATCCTCATCATCTGCTTTTGAATGGCATTGTCGCCTTGGACACCCATCTCTTACTCTTTTGAAACGTCAAGTTAGGAATCTTGAAAATGCATCTTCCTTTCCTTGTGAAGCATGTCAGCTTAGCAAACACCATCGTGTGTCTTTTGTACCTCGAGTTGATAATCGAGCATCTAGTTCTTTTGAATTGGTTCACTCTGATATATGGGGACCAATCAACATTGTATCAAACAAGTTTCAGTATTTTGTTACATTTGTTGATGACTAGTCTCGTATGACATGGTTGTTTCTAATGAAGGCACGATCTGAACTTCTTTCCATATTCAAAGTCTTTCGGAAAGAAATTAAAACTCAATTTAGACAAAAAGTTCAAGTTTTGCGTTCTGACAATGCTAAAGAATACAAATCTAGTGCCTTTGATACTTACTTAAGTAATAAAGGAATTGTTCATCAAACTTCATGCGCTTATACACCCCAACAGAATGTGGTGGCTGAACTCAAAAATCGGCATTTGTTAGATGTAATCAGAGCACTTTTATTGCACATGCATGTTCCTAAACGTTTTTGGAGTGATGGTGTTCTTACTGCGTGTCACCTTATTAACCGTATGCCTTCGTCAGTCCTCGATGGTTCCTCCCCATTCTCCATCTTGTTCCTCTACCACCTGGTAAACACCTTGTTGGTTGTAGATGGGTATATACAATCAAATTTCATTCTGATGGGTCTGTTGAACGTCTGAAAGCCCGCTTGGTTGCTAAGGGTTACACTCAAACTTATGGCATTGATTATGATGAGACTTTTTCCCCAGTTGCCAAAATTTCTTCTATTCGGGTATTGATCTCTCTTGCTGCTAATTTGGATTGGCCCTTATTTCAGTTGGATGTTAAAAATGCATTCCTCCATGGCGACTTAAATGAGGAAGTGTATATGGAGCAACCACCTGGGTTTGTTGCTCAGGGGGAGGATCGAGGTACTGTGTGCAAATTAAAAAAGGCATTATATGGTTTGAAACAATCTCCTCGAGCATGGTTTGGGAGGTTCTCTGATGCTGTATTAGCATTTGGTCTTCATAGATGCCAAACAGACCACTCGGTCTTTCACCTACACAGTGATGCAGGTCATATTTTGTTGGTTGTATATGTTGATGACATTGTAATTACTGGGAGTGACTCAGCTGGAATTGCTAGGCTGAAACAATTTTTACATGATCAGTTTCAGACAAAAGACTTGGGCAAACTTAGGTACTTTCTTGGAATTGAAGTCGGTAGATCTAAAAAAGGTATTAACCTATCTCAAAGAAAATATGTACTTGATCTTCTGGAAGAAACTGACATGTTAAGTGCACGACCTATTGACACTCCTATGGACCTAAATTGTAAACTCTTGAAAGATGAAGGTGAGTTGTTTGGAGATCTGGGTCGGTATCAAAGACTTGTTGGAAAATTGAATTATCTTACTATCACTAGACCTGATATCTCTTATGCAGTGAGTGTAGTGAGTCAATTTCTACAAGCGCCCAGAGTCTCACATTGGGATGCTGTAATCCATATTCTTCGTTATCTTAAGCGAGCTCCTGGCCTTGGACTATTGTATAGACCAAATGGACATCTTAGAATTGAAGCTTTTTCAGATGCTGATTGGGCTGGATCTCCTTCAGATAGAAGATCGACTACTGGATATTGTACCTTTGTAGGAGGTAACTTGGTTACATGGAAGAGTAAGAAGCAAACAGTAGTAGCTCGGTCTAGTGCAGAAGCCGAATACAGAGCAATGGCTCACACTACTAGTGAGCTAACATGGTTGCAACACTTTCTTCAAGAGATTGGGTTTCCAGCTCCTGTCCCTCTTCAGTTATTTTGTGATAACCAAGCTGCAGTGCATATTGCATCTAATCCTGTATTCCATGAGAGGACTAAACACATTGAGATTGATTGTCACTTCATTCGGAATAAGATACTAAGTGGTGACATTTCTACACCCTTTGTGAAGTCTGCTGATCAACTTGCAGATATGTTTACCAAACCATTGTGTTGTAGTCGGTTAAAGTTTATTTGTTCCAAGCTAGGTTTATATGATATATATGCCCCAGCTTGAGGGGGAGTGTTAGAGGACATGGTTGTAATTAGTATAGTTCATGAGTATACAATGGTCATTTGTATGTAGTATGTATAGGATGTTGAATGTAAATGAAAATACGAATTCATTCTCTCTCTCGGTCGACTACATACCCAAAGTGGGCTATAGTTTGCAAGAGGCAAAGGGTACATATACCATGGTTAACATTATGATGTGCAAGCAAGAGAGTATAGATAGGAAATTTGTGACGCCCCAAGGGAGAACCAAGCCACATCTGAGCCATTCTCCAAAAAAACTAGTCAATGGTACAATTGGAGCCTCATTGGAATCATTATAAAAACAAATAGCTTCTCCCTCCCTCTCAAGCAATGTGAGATCCTATACACTACCTACGCTCATTAATCAATACTGGGTATAAAAAATATTTAAAAAATATTTAAAAAATATTTTATATATAATATAAAAAATTAAAAATATATATACCGGTTCGGTTCGGTTCAGTTCAAACCGATTTTCAAAATATGAAAACCGGTTTCGGTCTTGTTCGGTTTTTTTTAGACCCCTAGTTGGGATAAGCTCTGATACCATCTGTGACGCCCCAAGGGAGGCTCAAGCCACATATGGGTCATATTCTAAAATGACTAGTCGATGGTACAATTGGAGCCCCATTAGAATCATTCTAAAGAGCAATCGCTTACCCCTCCCAAGAAATGTGGGATTCCATACACCACCTACACTCATAACTTAGTAAAGGGTATTACATTTCATGAGTATGAAGCCACAAGGAAAACTATGGGGTGGCAAGGTGGCAATTTTCTGCCAAGGGATGGGGAGATTGGGGTGGTGCTAGGCAAGAATCTCCCAATAACTTGTCGGTTAGTGCGGACCTCCTTTTTACTATTGTCGGAGGAGTTTATGAAACTACTTTCTATAGGGAGCTGGGTTGCTTTTATATATGGTTAGTGGTGGATCGTGGTAAAGAATCTTGAATGTAGTCTAACTCCCATTGTTTATTCAGGGGTTAAAGATGTTGGGACTTTTAGGTCAATTAGATTCTTTTTCAACCCTTTAAGTTAATGTTGCATGGATTGGTAAGATACTGATTTCTAAGTGTCCTATTGAGCAGAATCTCCATGCCTACTCAATTACAAAACTGTTCAGACGTCTTTATATTTTTTATTCCTAACCCTTGTCAGGATTGTTTTAATATTCATGTGTGAGTGGTCTGGTTTTGATTGATTATGTGATTAAATCCTCTGTCAAGTAGTAGTGATAAGAGAAAGCGGTTGATCTATCATATGGTCATAAACTCATTGGCTTGAGCTTTTTAGTTAATCCAGTCTGTTGCATGACGACCATCAAATACGAGTGGCCCATCATATCATATCAAGCACTCACGAAGGGACTCTCCAAGATGGTAACTTACAAATCCAAATCCGATAAGAATAGTTTTGTAACTGTGGGATTGAAAACTTATGATTACTTCCAGCAGTTAATGATAAAACTATGCAGAACTTGGGGAATTTTCTCAAGTTTCCAATTATTTTGCTTTTTAATTTTATTTTTAATTTTTTATAAATATATTATTGGGTATTTATAATGTTTGATTTCCCATATAGTTAGTAGTAAGTTTTCTCCAACTCTTTGATATTTGCCCAGGTTGTTGTTTTTTATGTGGTTTCAGTCTGTTTCTCTCAACAACAAATATTACTTGGGGCTGGGAAGTTCATTGTTTTGTTCAATTGTGTAGATGCTGAAGGTAGATAGGGTACTGTGATTTTCTTAGAGCAAACTTTGGGTGCAGATGCAGTGCTGAGACATCACGTAGCTGCGAAGATGGGGACCTACTCCAATAGAAATCCTATGATACCTGAAGCTACAGCAGGGGCGTCTGTTCCACATTTTACCTGGTTTTATCCCGGGAGTTTTCTCTCTGCATCAAAAACCAGCTCAAATCCTTTTCAAGGAGTCCAATTAAACGCGCAACCTAGTCTTCCTGTTGGCCCCATTCGAACCATTGCTGTCACACCTGAACCGGTGAACGATATCGACTCAGCAACTAAACCTGCCAAAGGTAGAAAACTTAAGAATTCTGTGAAGGGTTCTAACCAGGTTGCATCTAAGGTTTTCAGACCAAAGCAAACCAAAAAGACTCCTAAAACGACAAAGGGAAAAAGTATGCCTGAAGGAAAACGAGAAAAGAAGATTCTGAATAATATTCATATGGAGAAAGCAGACTTTGATTTCTCCAGGGTGCCTCCTCCATACTGTTCTTGTACAGGTGTTGCCAGATTGTGCTACAAATGGGGAGCTGGTGGATGGCAATCTTCATGTTGCACCATTAACCTATCAGAGTATCCTCTGCCCATGAGTTCTACAAGACCTGGGGCTCGTGTGGCTGGGAGGAAGATGAGCAACGGAGCATATGGGAAACTTCTACTGAGACTTGCAGCTGAGGGTTGTGATCTTACTCATCCAGTTGACTTGAAGGACCATTGGGCAAGACACGGTACCAACAAGTTTGTTATAATCAAGTAGAGCTGTGGAGAAAAGGGTAGTTAAATATTTGTTAGTTGCTATCATTATTCCCATGTTTTCTTGTAGATCTAGTTTATTGATGAATCATAGTTAATCAAATTAAGTATCTGTATATTAGTTTCTCTGAAGTTTTCTAGAATCTAGAACTTATTTGGAACAAAATGCTGCTTCAAATAGTGAGAATTCTTCTTATAACTTCACTTTCTTGCTTTGCCATGGCTTTGGTTGCTTTATCTCGTTGGTTTTTCTCGTTGGTTTTTATTTTTCACACGACATTAATTTATTTCATTAAGGAAATATGGTAATCAACATGTACTTTCGGTGATTACTTGCATTGTCAGCTTGTTAGCAATTTAGGCAAGTCATTTATCTGAATTAACTTCTTATATTTAATCATATCGTATCATATTACTTCTAAAAAAAAAAAATCGTATCTACCTTAATAATCATTATAAGCTTAAGATACAATGAGCTCAAAAATTTCAATTTTTTGTTTATGTAATGAGATGGTGACAGACTTCCGAGTTCCGAGGGGATATCATTCTGAGTATATGCATTAATGTCATATGGATGAACCCTGAGGGCATTTAAATACCATTTATGTATTGTTTCATGCTTTTCATTCATGTATATCGGCATAGGATATACATGAATGAAAAGCTATTCTTTTTTTCTTTTTAGTTATGCTGCTCAGGTTTCTGTGACTGATGTTCTCTTCCTTCTTCTCTAGCACACTCTCCCCTTCTAGGATATGTAGAATTCGAAATAAGCAATCATTTTTTCTCCTAGTATATGGTGCCAAGGTTTTTTTGACGAAAAAAAAAAAATGCTATAAGAAGTTAAAACCCTTTCTTCTTTAGTTCTTTATCACTCTTGTTCTTTGTTTATTCTACATTTCATAGAACCACTTGTTTTCTGCTTCTTCCCACAGCTCCACGTAGACATTTAGGTCTCGTTTGTTTTTGCAGATGAGATGAGTTGAATAAAATATTATTCGAATATATTTTTTTAATATTATTTTTGTTTTGAAATTTGAAAAAGTTGAATTGTTTATTTTATTTTGTATGAAAATTTGAAAAAATTGTAATGATTAAATGAGATGAATTGAAAGTAATTATGAAAACAACGAGACCTTAGAGAATCTTGCAAGGTCAACTTGTAATAAGCCTAATTAACTTAGACTCAACTCAAGCCCATGGGCCACCCTTACCTTTTACTCTACTTCTTTTTACTCGTGTTTTGGCTTTACATTATTTTATGGGCCTTTGAATTGTAACAAGTAATGGGCTTGGGTCTATAGCATTAACTAGTTGTAGATTTTAGTCTTATTATTTTCTTGTTACTTTTAGCCCAGGTCCAATACGTGGGTTATATGTATTAAGCAACTTAGCTATGAAGAAGCATCCAGAATCTTAATACAATATTTTCCTATTTTTGATCTTTATCTCTTTTCTCTTGGACACTAGGTCAATCTCAAATCTGATCAATTCCTTGTATTTTTTCTTATATTTTTTAGTCATCCAAACACCAACTATCAGGTGTGTTACAAGTGGTATCCAGACTTTCCTTGGCAGTTGCTTCATCAATCCATGGCATCGAAGGAAAGTATTGCATCTTTGCTTAAAATCAGAGAGACGGTAGAAATCCCTACAAACTCAAGATCAAATCCTGTATAAAATACGAGAATTTAGGAGCAGTTTGAATGAAGAATCGAACTATCTGGAGCACCAAAAATGCACATTACAAGAAAAAAAAAAGATGCACTTATGGTTGAAATCCCTACGGTTGAAATCTCTATGGTTGAAATGCCAGAAATGTAAAGTTGGTCAAATCGATTAGTATGGTAAAGGTGTCCGAAGTAGGAGTGTTGGCTCCTGAGATGGTGGAGATGACATCGTTTGCTAGTAATGACAATAGTGAGCCGACCTACAATCACGAGTTACCGGGGCCACAAATGGTGTCGGGATTGTTTAAGGAAGGGGAGAGCTCGTCGTAGAGAGTGTCGGTGAGGCCCAACCTCAAAGTTTATGACTTTCGTAACATGCTTCACGGGCTAGATCTGGTCAAGTTTGAACTCAGTTGGCTTGTGAATGAAGAGGGAGATAACAACTAGGAGTTTGGAGGGGTGCAGGCGATGGTAATGGCCTTGAGGTTCTCAGAACAACTTAGAGAAAAGGCAGTAGGGGAAGCGCTCGATGTGGTGCCACCTTTTTGGCCCTTTGATAGGGGAAAGGAAAAAGTAATGGCCCTGAGGTTATCTTCCACAAGGGTTTCCATATTTCCTCTCTTGATCTGAGCCTATGGATCACCCAGACCCTTCCATGTCCCCTATTCTCTCAGCCAGAAAGGGTGAACTGGCCAGCGCGCCTTGCCGACGTAGCTTTGTTCCATATCTACATTTCCCCACCACCACTGCTATGAACCCTATTAGTGAGGAGAGCCTTATCCTTGTACTCCACTACCTCACTTGGAAGACCATGCTTGCCAAAACTATTGCAAAAGAGTCCGGAGCTGCTTTCATTAATGTGAGGATATTCATTCTGATGAGCAAATGGTTCGGTGATGCGCACAAACTTGTGGCTGCTGTATTTAGTTTGGCCCATAAACTTCAACCAGCTATCATATTTATAGATGAGGTGGATAGTTTCTTGGGTCAACATCGTAATATAGATCATGAAGCATTAACAAACATGAAGACTGAGTTCATGGCTTTATGGGATAGATTCACACAGAATCAGAATGCTCGAGTTATGGTTCTTGCTGCTACTAATCATCCATCTGAACTTGATGAGGCTATACTCCGACGTCTTCCTCAAGCATTTGAAAGTGGGATCCCTAATCGTAGGGAGAGGGCTGAGATACTGAGGTCTGAGAGTGATTCTGAGGGACGTGAGGGTTGAAGAAGACCTCAACTATGACATCCTATCTAGCTTGTGTGAAGGTTACATAGGTTCAGATCTTCTTGAACTTTGCAAGGAAGCATCATATTTTCCCATTAGGGTTTCGGCATTAGAGCACAAATTCTAGTTCAATGAAGATTAAGTTATTAGTGAAGAAGACCCCAACACTATTGTCCACTTCAATGTTGAAAATTTGAGAGGCAAGAAGTTTTTAGCTTCTTTTTTGCTTGATGTATTGACGCTGAGGGGTATTGTAAGCAACGGTGGAGGAAAAATATTCATGGGTATGCAAGTTTTAGGATATATGAAAATTGCCCAACAACTGCTTGATGTTTTCCCACTTAAAGTTGTTTTCAAACCTTTTGATAGAGGAAAAGAACGGAATCCTTTGGGAATGAATTGTAATGGCTAGGACATTATTGGGCTACTGGAAGAGCCCCGTGAATTTTTTGTGGCAAATAATGTAGTGCAAGAGAGATTATTTGGGTGATGTGGTGGAGAAGCGGGTGTTGGAAAAGAAATTGGAGTGTGGAGTGGAGATTGGGTTTGATGTGAGAATTAAGAGGGGTCTAAAAAATTTATTGATGGCTAATGGAGCAAAGGCGATTCCAAGGATGCCTACTTTTGGGTTTGACTCCGATGATGTTACTCATTCTGTTATGATAGATGTTGATGGACTGGTAAGGCATGCAGCTCCTATGCACATTGTGGCAGCTGGAATAAATAGTCCAATTGCCCTATTTGTAGTTAATATTATCTTAAGTCAAATTAGCATTTTCTGCGAGTTAGCTGGGGCCCCATTGTTTAGTTCCCTTCACTCTAAGTTTGACCCAACGACTTGCTAGAAGTCTATTGCTGGTTTGATGTTGTGCTCATTGCTTGTAGTTTTTCTAACATGGTTAACAAATAAGGAGATGAAGTAGAAAGGGATGTGGTTAAATGTAGTTATCCACAATACTCTCTGGGCTGCGTGTGCTGATTTTGCATATAAGGTCGGCGTTAGTAGCTATGAAATGGATGGATATGTAAACAATGTTGCTGAGGTGCTCTCAACCTTTAGGACATGGTTCTTTGAAGGGGACGACAATGTAACAAGCCTAATTAACTTGGACTCAACTCAAGCCCATGGGCCACCCTTACCTTTTACTCTACTTCTTTTTACTCGTGTTTTGGCTTTACATTATTTTATGGGCCTTTGGATTGTAAAAGGTAGTGAGCTTAGGCCCGTAGCATTAACTAGTTGCAGATTTTAGTCTTATTATCTTCTTGTTACTTTTAGCCCAGGCCCAATACGTGGGTTATATATACTGAGCAATTTGGCTCTGAAGAAGCATCCAGAACCTTAATACAATATTTTCCTAATTCTGATCTCTATCTCTTTTCTCTTGGAGGCTAGGTCAACCTCAAATCTAACCAATTTCCTTATATTTTCTAGTCATTCAAACACCAACTATCAGGTGTGTTACACAACTGTCTTGAGCATGGTAATGATAGAGCTTTTACCTATAAAATTGAGTTCCAAAAGTTGCAAGAGTGTTGTTTGGTTTCCCTGCCCTTCATCAACATGTTCATTTCAATCCAAAAAATTTATGTGATAGAGGTATTGCCTTTAATACTACTCCCTAGTTTGTGCAAGAATATGCAGTTACCTTCAACCTGCAACTCGTGCAAGTGAATCTGTGAAAATTGGAAGTTTAGGAACACTAATGATTACTAATAAATGACTTTTGTGGCATTTATGGTTTTCTACTCTGCTGAAGCTTTCTCATAGTCTTATTTCCTTCTGCCATTTCAAACCTCCTAAATCGTCTAAGAAACTTAGGTCCCGTTTGGATTCAGAATGCATTTCATCTCATTTTATTTCATCATTATAATTTTTTTAAATTTCCACACAAAATATAATAAACAATTCAATTTTTTCAAATTTTAAAATAATAATAATATTAAAAAATAATATTTTATTTAACTTCATCTTTCATCTAAAATTATTTCATCTTATATCTGAATCTAAACCAGCCCTTAATGTTGACAATATTCTCTGGTATCTCATGTGATTTTTAGGCATGAAAAAGAATATAAAGACAACCTTTATGAGGTCATTCCAGCAGAAATTAGAAAATGGTGAGAAGTTATAGTGATGACGCAAAGCAGTATGGGAAATTCAGAAAGAAAAATCATACCAAAAGGGAATCAATCTTCTATGAACTTTTTTCCTTGACAGAATTTCATCTCTGCTTTCATTTCTCTATATATTACACGGCTCCACAGGCATTATGATTAGTACGTACGGAGTGTTGTCTCTCCCATAAATAATAGGCTAAATACTCAACCGAAACATGGCTAAAGAAGAAGTTGAAAAAATATGAAAAACTGAAAGTGGAAGTTGATTTCAGAGGGGCTTTGGTGCTGCCTTGTCTCAATAAACAAGGCTGTTTTTTATTTTTATTTTTTTTTATGTTGGTTCTTTTTTAGGCCTTTGTTGCTGCTACCGGAGATTTGGCCTTGCTAGCGATTATCTGCTCGAAGATGTCTCTGATCTTCAACCCGACAATAGTCTGGAAAAGACCTGTTCCATTGTTACTGCCAGGGAAATCTGAAAGCTTCAACATTTGTTGGGTCACTTCTCCATAGAACTTGGTCGAGAGATTGCTTAGATGGCTTTCCACGTAAATGAGCTCATCTAATCTGTCAAATTGCCCATCCATCTCCAGCACAGACACCTAAGATAAACAAACAAAGGAGGTTACTGAAAAACTCGGCAAAACAGGCATGCATGCATCGCCAGTTGTAATAGTTTCTAATGATTGATATGCTATTATGCTTTTTGAGTTTGGAACAGGTCTCATTTGTTTTCGCAACGTCAGTTCATCTTATCTAATCATTAAAATCTTTTAAATTTTTATATAAAATAAAATAAATAATTTAATTTTTTAAAATCTCAAAACAAAAATAATATTAAAATATATATATATATTTTAATAATATTTTATTCAACTTTTAACTTTAATCTCAATTCATCTCATCTGTAAAAATAAACGAGACTTTAAGAGATCATAAATTTTGTCATATCAGTCACACAATTCATGTCATTTTTTTAAGTGAATTTTAATGAGACAAAAGAAAGTGAGTAGTTTGAAGAAAGTGTTTGAGAGTGAGATAAGGCAATAATGGTGTTGACAATGACAGAATTGAAGCATTCTAGAAGAAATAAATAGATGGCTACCTCGTGGCCGAAATAGGAGTCAGGGCCATAGGAAAACTTGATGCCAGGGTATGAGCAGGTGAGCTTTCTTCCGCATGGAATCCATGAAATGGTAGAGCCTTCATCAAACAGATAAACTGGGCTGAAAAACTTTACCCCTTCTTTCATTATCAACTTCACTCTCAGAATCTTCCCCTCGTTGTCGTCGGGAATGAGTTGGGTTGGCAACACTTCAATCACTGCATCTGCATATTGCTTTTGTGGATCTGCAACAAGCACACCAAAATAAACAATATTTTTTTTGGGTTTGCCTTTTCGAGAAATTGTAGGCATGGAGCAGTTTAGGGTACGTTTGGGTGTTGAAAAATGTTGAGAAGTGTTGAGAATATTTGTGAATAAGTTATGAGTAGAGATTGGAGTGAGTTTGTGGGTCTCATTGAGAGTATTTTAAGTTGTTTGGATGTGTGAAGTATGTTGAGTTGTTGACTTTTGAGTAGGTAGTTGAAAAATGTGTGAGTCCCATAAATATTATAGTGATTTAATTTTTAATAATAAATATTATAATGATTTTATTATAGTGATTTTTTAATATTAATAAATATTGTAGTGATTTTATTTTACTTTTACATATAATAATGATAAAAATTATAATGATTTTATTTTTAATTTATATATAATAATGATAAATATTATAATGATTTTATTTTTAATTTATATATAATAGTGATAAATATTATAATGATTTTATTTATATATATATAATAGTGATAAATATTATAGTAATGTTATTTTTTATTTATATATTATAGTGATTTTATTTTTAATTTATATATAATAGTGATAAATATTATAGTATTTTATTTTTTATTTATATATAATAGTGATTTTATTTTTATTTATATATTTTAGTGTTTTTATTTTTTATTTATATATAATAGAGATAAATATTATAATAATTTTATTTTTTATTTATATATTATAGTGATTTTATTTTTTATTTATATATTATAATGATTTTATTTTTTATTTATATTTAATAGTGATAAATATTATAGTAATTTTATTTTTTATTTATTATATATTATAGTGATTTTATTTTTTATTTATATATTATAGTGATTTTATTTTTTATTTATATATTATAGCGATTTTATTTTTTATTTATATATAATAGTGATAAATATTTTTTATTTATATATAATAGTGATAAATATTTTTTATTTATATATTATAGTTATTTTATTTTAGTGATTTTATTTTTTATTTATATATTATAATGATTTTATTTTTTATTTATATTTAATAGTGATCAATATTATAGTGATTTTATTTTTTATTTATATATTATAGTGATTTTATTTTTTATTTATATTTAATAGTGATAAATATTATAGCGATTTTATTTTTTATTTATATATAATAGTGATAAATATTTTTTATTTATATATTATAATGATTTTATTTTTTATTTATATGTAATAGTGATAAGTATTATAGAATGTTTGTGAATAATTATGAGTAGAAATTGAAGTGGGTTTGTGGGTCCTATTGAGAGTATTTTAAGTTGTTTGGCATGTGAAGTATTTTCAAAAGTACGAGAATACTTGAAAAGTATTGAGGAATGTTTGGTACCCAAACATAGCCTTAAGCATTAAAAAGATGGACTGGTTTGGATTTAGAAATGAGATGAGATGGTTTTAGATGAAAGTTGAAAAAAATATTACTAGAATATTATTTTTTAATATTATTATTATTTTAAGATTTGAAAAATTGAATTATTTATTATATTTTGTGTAAAAACTTTAAAAAATTATAATAATGAGATGAGATAAAATATTTTTCAAATCGAAACAGAGTCTAAAAAAACCATATGAAGCCATTAAAAAAAGCTAATAATGGCTAAGAAAAACTACCAATATATGCATCAAAGTCAGGCTTTCTGGCTTCGATACTAGCTTTGATGCTTTCAAGACTGTGTCCTCGCTCTGCCATGTCCCTCTGAAATTTTCATAACATAATCAGATCGAAAATATCAGTTAATAATAAGTTGAGTTAAGATGACTACTACATGCAGAAAGAAACTCTGAAACATAGTTTCGCGTATATATATATATATATATATATATATATATATATAGAGAGAGAGAGAGAGAGAGAGTGGTTAATTACCTGAATTTTCCATGCAAACTTGACCTCATTGCTGATGTCCAAATAGATACTGAAGTCCAACAGGTCCCTAACTCGCGCATCGTACCTACAAGTGGACAAGATAACATTTCAATATGATCCGTTCCAAAAACATGATTAATCATCAGAAAAATGCTACCCGTTCGTATGTTTGCTTGTTTATTTGTTAATTTTTTTTTTTTTAATGTATGACATAAACGGAATAAAAACATCAAAGCTAGGCTTCGACATAAACAATAAGAACAGAGATGTTTTTCATGCATACATCTATGCGTATATATGTGTATTATGTATATGTATATTTGTTGCCCGGCCGGGTTTGATACTACAATTTGCGCATGTGACTATTTCGTTTGAAAGTTAAGGATAAGAGGATTGAGTGAAGGCCCACCAAGAAAAAGATGATGCTGATTGTTACAACTCCACAGCCATACAATAAATACAGAAGACATTTTTTCTTATCTCTAACCTCGGTACCGTCAAGAGCCCATCGCCGTATATTGATAATTTAGTTTTTAGAGAACCATTAGATATGCACTGGACAATTAATATATGGTACAGTAAATAATTTATCCGAATGAGATATACAACAAATAGAAAGAATTTTGCTAGAGAGAGAGAGAGAGAGAGAGACTGAGAGATTAATGCTTGAGGTTTACTTACATGGGGTGCAAACCTTCAATGACCAGGATCTTGGGAGGCTTGATGAGCTCGGGAGGGTCCAAGAGACCAGTAACATGATTGTAAATAGGCTTGTCAACAGCAGTCCCATCCTTGAGAGCCTTAACCTGCTCATACATGAGATCAAAGTCGTTGGCTCTCGGGTCAAGCGCAGTGACTCCCTTCTCTTTCCTTCCAGTCCTATCCAGTGAGTGATAGTCATCCAAGCATATCACAGTGGTGGTGTCACTGATGAGAGTGTTGGAATCAGGGTTGCCGCCCTTGGGTGGCTCTGCAGCACCTCCAAACACGTTGGTTAGTCTCCTCATGAAGGTGCTCTTCCCGCACCCGGAGTCTGCTGCCAGACCAATCACAATTGTCTGTGAGTCACCAGTTGCGCATGTTATCACGTATGGGCTGCTGCTGCTGCCTCTCCTGCTGGTTTTCTTGCCTGTGGTGTAGAAAACCACCTGTTTTTGGTGAAATCCCAGGTGGGTTTTTGATGGTGTGGAGATTGAACATGTGGGATTGAGGGACTGGGTTGTGTACACTGCACAAATTGCCATTCTCTTGCTCTCTCTGCTCAAGAATTCACAGATCTCTGAGAGTGGAAGAGATGTTTGGATTGGGTTTTGGCAAAATTCTTAGTTGGTTTTGCGTGCAGACATGGAATGCGTTAGGCTTCTTGTATTCCTTCTGCTTTTATATGAAAATTTTGGAACACAAGATAAAAGGTTAGACGTTGGTGAGAGCAGTAGGCAGTTTGGAAGTGAAGGAAAATGTTGGCTTGGTGATGAAAGGTTGATGTGTCTTATTGTTTATGAGACTACCCCTGGTTTTGGACAAATTTGGAGGTGATTTTAAGGTGATATGAGAGGGGACATGGATGGCCTATCCCAATAGGAAGTGGGTGAAATAGTCACTTTAGTCTTTAAGAAAAGTTCTTCTGAATATATATGTTTATTTATTGAAAAAGAAAAAAGGATGGAGTTGCTGATGGCTTGATGATATTTGTGATAAAAATAGGCATGGAGAAGCTTGGTGGTGATTAATTGCATTTTGGATATTTAAAATGCCATGTGGCAACTATGTGTTGGCTGGTTGAAGATGAGGTGTGGAGGGTTGGAATGGAGAAGAGATGTGGCGCCTATATTCTCCCATTTCAATTTTGGACTGTTCTTCTGTGACTATATTTTTTAATCTCAAAGTTTTGAGAGCCGTGTTGAGGACCACAACCAGCCACAAAAACACACACACACACACAAAAATCAAAATAGGAGGAAAGAAGGAGAAAAAGAAAAAAAAAAAAAACAGTAGGAGAATTTTTCTTCCAGGCAGGGCATGGTTTTGGAGCTCCACTGCATTTGCACTAGCTGGGATGACCCAGTTCCTTCCAGTACAAGATGTGAATGGAGGTTTTGAGACCATTTCTTTTGAGTACTTACCATATATGAGGCTGGACCATTTTCTAGGATTCTTTTGATGAAAACATCTCTGTTCTTACCATTTGAGACCCAAATAAACCCAAGGAAAAACCAAAAAAACAAAAAACAGCCCAAGGCTTTCAACAATGAACTTTCAGGAGGGTTATATATTCTTTTACCTTCTGTCCTTGAACACTAGGCCTACCTGAACGCATATTTTGTTAAGAAACATAGGGAATAGCCATTGAAAGAGAGAGTTTTGGTACATCGTATTTTATATTATAAAGGGGAAATCAAATCCCGTATATGTTGCAATAAATCAGTGACTAGAGTTGACAATAATGTTAAATGGAAAGTTTTGAAACACAACATATTATACAAGGAAAAATAGGATCTGTAATACTCCCCCTCAAGTTGGAGAATGAAGATCCGTAATGTCCAACTTGCACGATAATGTCTGAAAACGTTGCACGACCCAAGGCTTTAGTGAAGATGCCGGCAAGTTGATTTGAAGTCGAGACATGAGTAGTGGAGATGAGGTCAGCATGTGATTTTTCACGAACAATGTGGCAATGTATCTCAATGTGTGTTGGTGTGTTCATGAAAAATAAAATTTTTACAATGTAGAGAGCAGCTTGATTGTTGCAATAATGGAGCATAGACTGGGGATTCGAGACAATAAGATCATGAAGAAGGGTCTTCAGCCAAGTAAGTTCACAAGTGGTAGAGCATGATACTCAGCTGCATCAGAAGAACGAGAGACAGCGGATTGTTTCTTGGCACGCCAGGAGATAGGACTACTGCAAAGTTGAATGAAGAATCCAGTGGTAGAGCGTCAGGTAAGAGGACAACTTGCCCAATCAAAGTTAAAGTAAGAAGATATCTAGAGAGAATCTTCAGCAAGAAACAAAAGGCCTTGACTAGGAGAGGATTTGATGTAGCGTAAGACCTAATATGCAGCATCAAAATGGGGTTAATGTGGTGCATGCATGAATTGACTTAGGATGTCGACAAGGATGATGATGTCAGGCCAAGTAATAGTAAGATAAATAAGTTGGATAACCAGACGGTGGTAGGAGCTTGGATTGGAGATAGGAGTACCATCCGTGTCAGTGAGTTTGAGGTTTTGTTCCATCGGAAAGTGAGCAGAGCAGGCCCCGAGATGACCAGTGTTACTGGGGATGTCCAAGGCATATTTGTGTTGATTGAGGAAAATTCAAATAGGAGAACGGGCCACTTCTAGACCGAGAAAATACTTCAAGGTGTCGAGATCTTTGGTTTTGAATGTTTGAGAGAGGAAACATTTGATCTTGGAGATGGAAAAATGATCATTACCTGCTACAAGAAGGTCCTCAATATAAACTAAAATAACAGTAAAAGATGAACCTTGGGAAAGTGTGAATAGAGAATGATCCGCTTGTGAATGGCGAAAGCCAACAGTGGTGAGAACATATGAGAGCTTGGGAAACCAATTGAGAGAAGTTTGCTTGAGGCCATAAAGTGACTTCTGAAGATGACAGACACGGGTCTTCCCCTGTTTACAATGACCTAGTGGATGAGTCATATATATATATATATTCATCAAAATCATCATGAAGAAAAGTATTATTGACATCCAACTGATGGAGAGACCAATTACAAGCAACAGCCATAGCAAGAATGAATCGGACAATGACTAACTTGGCAATGGGGGCAAAGGTGTCATGGTAGTCGAGTCCTTCAATTTGAGTGTCTCCCTTGGTTACAAGACGAGTTGTATGATGCTTAATGGATCCATTGGCCTTAAGTTTGATTTTTAAGACCCATTTGCAACCAATATGTATTTTACTATGAAGGAGAGGTACAAGAAAAGCACAATGAAAGTTAGAAAAATGTTGGCAAGAAAGAAAAGATGATAGGGGATGAAATGTACCTGAGGAAAGTCATTGAGCAGGTGAAGCCATGGCAGTCGATGAAGTTAAAGATGGGCAAAGGTAATCTTGAAGATGGGCAGGGCGAGTAATAGTGCAGTATGGACGAGTGCAAATGAGAGGGGAAGGCTGTGATGGTGAGGGCGTGGAGGTTGTCAAATGATGAGGTAGGGAATTAGATGGGGGAGGAGGAAGGAGGTTCAAGAGTAGGAGAAAAATGACAGGAGTGGAAGGGAGAGAGGGAATATGTTGAAATGGAAAAATGTGTTCAACGAATGTGATATAACTAGAAATGAGAAAATGGTGATTCTCTAGATCATAGACTCTATATTCTTTGTGATGAATAGGGTAGCCAAGAAAGACACAACGAAGAGTGCGAGGAGAAAATTTGTCATGATGAGCACTAGGAGATAAACAACCAAAAATGCGTAGATGAGTATAGGAAGGAGGTTTATCGAACAGAAGCTCATACGACGACTTATGGTTAAGATGAGGGGAAAGGGATGTGATTGATGAAATATAAGTGGTTAAAATGCAGTCACCCCAAAAAGAAAGAGGAATATGTGCATGAAAATGTAAACATCGTGCCATATTGAGAAGGTGATGATGTTGCATTCAACAACATCGTCTTATTGAGGTGTTTTGACACAAGTGCACTCATGAAAAATACCATTGTCATGAAAAAATTGTTTCATTTTGTGGGATAAAAATTATTGGTCATCGTTAGTATGAATTTTGAGAATTTGATGGTAAAAATGAGATTTGATTTAAGCATAAAATCCAGTGAAGCAGATGTACGTATCAGCTTTGGTACGCATCAAATAAACTCATGTGGTGCGGGAATAGTCATCAACGATGGTTAAAAAATAGTGAGCACCAGAACTGGAAGCAATAGGATAACCACCTCATATATCACAATAAATACGATAAAAAATAAATGAACTTTTATTATGATTTATTGGAAAAGAGAGGTAAGTATATTTCACTCTAACATAAACACCACATGTGGAATAAAAAAGCGAAATAGATAAGGTTTGGAGAATACAAGAAGAAGATGGGTGACCAAGTCACTGGTGCCAAAAAGTGGAGGTGGGGAGATTGTGAGAGTGTAATTAAGTCGTGGAAGATAATGGTTTGTAGTAGTAGAGGTCATCGCGCACTTCACCCAATCCAATCAGCTTCCTCATGAACAAGTCCTGGAAAACACAAAAGGTGGGAAAAAAATAAGGCAACACAATTGAGAGCAGTGGTGATTTTACTGATAGAAATAAATTAAATTGAAATGAGGGAACATGTTAAACATTATGTAAGGAAAAATTAGGAGACATATGAACTGTGCCAAGGTGGGTGATAGGAATTGTGTCACCAGTAGGCAACCGAATGGGACATGGGTTCTCAAGTGAACGAGTGTCAACCAAGGCAGAATAATTGGAGGTTAAGTACTCTTGTGTCAATGACCCAATCACAATTTGTAGAAGAAGAGGCAAGATGACAAGAAGGAAGGATACTGGCAAAGTTGGACGAGGAGGATGATGTAGGTGAGAGGAGATCCATGAGCTGTCAGTATTGCTCGTCAGAGAGACCAAGTATAGCACTTTCAGAAGAAGAACCCAAAATATTACTAATACTATTGATTGACAGTGGCAACAATTTATCATCGAATGCAGAGGAAGAGTGCTACTGTTGGGAAGTTCAATTGCTATGAAAGTCATGCATTTTTATAACAAGTGCTCTTCTAATGTCCCATAGCCCCCACAATGATCACATTTAGGATGACCATGTCCATTGCCTTTGGAGTCAGTGTTGCATGGTTGCAATGAAGATTGAAAAGCGAACATGGCAACAACTTCAGAAACTGATGCAAGTAAGTGGAGAAGTCGTTTCTCCTCTTGGAGAATAATGGAATAAAGTTTGTTTATAGAAGGAAGGGGACCCATGGCCAAAATCTAGCTGCGAATGGAGGCATAAGAATCGTGAAGCCCCATCAAAAATTGGAAAACCTATTCTATTTTGTGGGCATTGTGAAGAGTAAATGAGGCGCCACAGGTGCATGATGGAAGTGATTGCAATGCATTCAGTTGACCCCAATAGGACTTGATTGTGGAGCAGTAGTTGGTGATAGACATGGATTCTTGCTGTAACGTGGAAATTTTCCTCTTGAGTTTGAAAATACAAGGGTTATTGCTGTGAGAGAAACATGCATCAAGGTCCAGCCAAATATCTCAAGCCTTGTCATGATAAAAGAGCCTGTTGATCATTGGAAACGAGAATTTGAAATAATTCTCATTAGTGAGTGGAGTGAAAACAAGGAAAGCACTTGAATGAGAAAATATGGAAAAGTACATCCATGAGAAATAAAGGAAGACGGTGAGGAAGGCATGAAGAAGGGGCTTAGGCCAGTTGACAATAATGTTAAATGGAAGGTTTTGATACATAGCATGTCATTACCAAAAATAAACTGAACAACTGATTTGATTTCATGTGATTAGTTAGACCTACTTTACAACAAAAAAAATTTTACAATCTAACATACCATATCAAACCACGTCAATTGATGAATTTAATTTTGTATAATTTATTTGTGGCTGAAGTATTTCTCAAATAAAAATCTCTAAGCATAAGTAATTACTTGTTGCTTCGCATATAGTGAAAAGTTTGACAAAAAGGAATACAGATATACATGTCAAAGTAGAGAATAACACATTTTAAAGTAGTTAGAAATTTGATTAAGTTATTCCTTATGAAAAATATTGTTCTTCAACCTATAAATATTTTATTATTTTTAATTACATTTATTAACGCAACATACTTTAAATGATTGTCCATTTAATTAGTAAATATATAAAATCATTTAAAATCAACATGAAGTATTATTATAAATGACAAAATTTATATGAAAAACAACTTTAATGCTATTTCTTAAATATTATGCCCAAGTAATTAACTTTGTCCATATTTTTTTTTATTTTTAAAGATGTATATTGTTTAATTGGTTACAAGAGAAGATGAGGGCTCGAAGCACTCACATGGGGCTGGGGTTGAGCTAGTTTACACTTCTTCACTTCTTTTCTTCCTTGAATCAAACCCAAGAAGCTTTGTTGTTTGAGATTTTAATAAAACCCTCCCTTTATTAATCTTAAAATGACTTATTTCTAATGTCTTTATTAATTATGGAAACACCTAAACTAAACAAATAACATGAACTTAAAAGGTGAGCGTACGTGTAATGCATAACCACATGAATTTGAACGTACATAAAACAAAAAGCTCACAATGACGTATTACAAATATATAAGAGAAAATATAGATTTTATAAATACTACTATCATAAAGAAGTTTTACAAAAGTAAAATTACAAATTGACAAAACTTTATGTCATACGTTATATCTACTTTACGATAAAAGTATATTTACAATCTGATCGATGTACTAAATCAAGACATGACAATTTATGAGTTTACCTTTATGAAGTCTATTTATAGCTAAAACATTATTTCTTTTTTCTAAATCCTCTTCTTTTTCTTTTTATATTTCTTAGAGATATCCTTAGTGAGAATCAACTTAACGAAGCGACCATAATCCACTTAAATTAACGAAGCAACCACAATTCCTTTCAATTATTTTTGAATGAGAGAGAGAGAGCCCTTATGCTCTCCTCAAAATTTTTTTTTTTTAAATAGAAACATATACTTGCATTGATCAAATAGAGTTACAATCAGCAGCTACAAGTAGTTGAATAAAAGCAGGGACTTCCTCAATAAGAATAGTGTCAACATTGAGACCTAGATCTCCCTTAACTAGACAATGAGCAATCTGATTGCCTTCTCTCTTTACAAAACTCACAATCTAAGCAAATATAGTTGACAAAACATATCTTGTGTCTTCCACAAGCTGGCCCCAGTGATTTAGACTTCCTGATACAATCATAAGAGCATCTACTATTTGCTTTGCATCACCTTCAAATTCTACATCATATAATCCCAACTCCTTAATAAAACAAGTGAGTCCATTGGGTGGTGAAGATAAACTATTGCCTTTGAGTCCATTGGATATTCTAAGTTCTGCCTTTCTATAGAGAAAGAAATTTGCTTCTGCCTTTGAAAATAAAACCCTAATCAAACTAAAATGCCACCAATTTGTTAGTGGATCTATCAAAACTGCAACATTTGTGTCGTTTGAAAAATCTGCATGCTGACTTGAAATAGGAAAAGAAAGTGGTCCAGAAATCCATATATCTTGCCAAACCCTTATTTTATGTCCATTCCATACTCTCCATATGAGACCTTCATTAAAGAGAACTTTAGCATGCCATATACTCATCCAAGCAAAAGAGGGTTTACTGTATAATTTGGAGTCCATAACATTACCATCTAAAAAATATTTGGCTTTAAGAATAAGAGATGACATCGAATCAAGCTATTGTAAAAGCCTGCACCATTGTTTAGCAAGAAGAGCTTTATTAAAAGCTTTTATATCACGAAATCCCAAACCTCCTAAGGATTTAGACTGCCTCAAATGCTTCCAACTCATGATCCAATGCACTCTTGTTGTGTTTTTCTTATGACCCTAGAAAAACCTTGCATAAGATGATTAATATGTAGGCTAAAGATACTCATGCAATATGTAGGAATTGACTGAATCACTCAAAACTACTTTCAATAGAAGTTCTTTGCCAACTTGATCAGACAGAAATTTTGTTAAATTTGTGCTAGATCTGAGAAATAATATTGTGGAAGGTTCTAACTTTAGATTTTCAACTAAAGTAGGGAGGCCTAAATTCTAGTCAAAACTCTTTTTTTTTAGACCTGGCCTCAATCAAAGATAAAAGAATGTCTTTTACTTCCTTTTCCATATTCCTATTGAACAACAAGGATGTCTTATCCCAATTCACCTATTGTCTAGAAACTTTCTCATATACTGCCAAAATATTTTGTAAATTGCTCAATTCCAAATAGTTTGCTATACAAAATAGAAGATAATCATCTGTAAAAGATAGATGAAATACTCGCATTAATCCTTCAGTTACTGGAACTCCTGTAATGGCTCACCTTCTTCAAGCATTCCTTAAACAACTTTGAATTTCTGTACAAATGATGAAAAGGTAAGGAGATAAATGATCTCCTTGCCTAAGTCCCCCTGTAGGAAGAAAATACTATTGGGGTTCACCATTGAGAAAAATTGAGTATGAAACCGATATAACACAACCCATAATGAGGTTAACCTAATGCATGTTGAATCCCATCTTCACCATTGTTGCTTTAAGGAAACCCCATTCGATACTGTCGTATGTCTTACTCATATCTAACTTCATAGCCATATATGTTTGTGATAAGATGACTTGGGATAAAAGCATTTTGTATAGATGAATAATCAGAGATAACACCTTTTTGAGGTGATTGGCTAAGACTTTAGAAATGATTTTGTAAAGCACATTATACAAACTAATTGGTTGGAAATCTGTCAACTTAGAAGCACTTTGTACATTAGGTATAAGGGCTTTATAAGTGAAATTATTTGAATTTAAAGACATACCCGAGTTTAAATATTGCAATAAAGCTCTTGTAACATCTTCTCCAATAGCATGCCGATGGGATTGATAAAAACTCGTAAAAAAATTATTGGGTCTAGGGGAATTTAATGGAACCATTTGTAATAAAGTAGTTTGGATCTCCATCCTCTCGAAACTTTTGTGTTAGCTCTTTATTCATTGCATCAGTCACATAGCTTTCAACCACCTCAAGACAAGCTTATATATCATCAGAACCATAAGTTTTAAAAAGCTTATGAAAATAACTGGTGAAAGCGCAGGCAATAACCTTATCATCTTGTAAAAGTCTCCCATCTTCATATTCCACACTAGCTATCATATTTTTTTGTTTTTCTCTAGTTTACACAGATTTGGTAAAAATGGGTATTTATATCCCCTTACTTTAGCCAATTTTGTTTTGCCATCTACTTCCAAGTTAGATACTCTTTTTCGAGCAAAGCATTATTCTCATTTTGGAGAGTTTTTGCTTGATAAAGAGAATCAACATCTATATGACACCGTAGTCTTTCCAAATCCTTAGTTTTAATCTTAATGGTCGCCCTCAAACCCCTCCCCTTAACCTTGTTCCACTCCAATAGTTTATCTCTAATTCAACCAAGCTTTTCCAACACATGTGACATTGGTTCATCATGACTACCTCCCATTGACCAAAACCCCTAATAATTTCCTGACAATCCTCTTCCAAATTTCAACTAGCTTTATAATGAAAGAGCCTTGATTTTTTTTAATAAAAGCCTGGCCTTGGAGAGAGACAAAACATAATAAAGAAGTGTGATTTGAGGAGATGGCAGGTAGAACTGAAACTTTGTGCACATAATACTAAGAAAATTAGGATTGGTTGGCTACAACTCGATACAATCATTCTCTGTTGAATTAAGAGCCATAATGATAATTATACAATGTATATCTAGAGCCCAAATAAACCCATATCACTCAACTAACAGTCCACTAATACATCATGGAATTCTTCCATTTGTTTTTGAGACCTAGAAACTCCACCTTGTTTTTCAAACATGTTTAAATTCTCATTAAAATCACCCATAACTAACTATGGAAGAGATGACTCATCTTTAAAAAATCGCAATAAGCTCCAGCCCTCATACCTCCGTGTTGCATTAGGATGGCCATAAAAATCAATTAGTTGTCATTCAACTTTTCTTGAGCCAAAACAAAGCTTAGCTTGAATATGTCTTTGAAAATAACTTTGAACATATAAGTCAACCTCATCGAGGCACAACATGGCTAAAACCCCCACTCATTCCCAAATAATCAACTCAAAAAACACTCCCAAAATATGACTTATGTTTGATCCCTTTAAGAATTTTTTGGTTCAAACTAGTTTCAATAAGGAACAACACATCTGGCCTCTTTTACTTCACCATATGGCAAATGGTTTGAATTGTTTGGGGGGCTGCCAAGCCTCCAACAAGTCCAGCTTAAGAGATTCATGGTTGTTGGCGGGGTTGACTAGCAACCTCCACCGATACATCCATGGGTGGGATGCTCAGTTTTTTCTTGGAAGACATATTCCTAGCTTGTTTATACAGGTCGCATCTTTGGGGCTTATTTGTAGGGCTACGTCAATGATGCGACTTTTAATTTGTTTAGATTTGTTTAGGGTATTATTGTCTATTTTGTTTAACTTGTTACCATTATTAGTTGGGGCTATAGCTAGTAGTGGAATTGGTCTTGGGCACACTTTAGTACGTTGGGTTAGATAAGGGCAATTGTTAGGCCCATGTCAATCATGTTTTCCATTTATTTCTCTTAGCAGTTATTTAATGCTTATATTTAAGTACTGATGTTATGAATGCAATTACAAGAAGTTTTCTCAAACCTTTGATTTCTATTGGAGGGATTCTGGCTCCTTGAACTTCCAGTATACTTTTACATATTTATATTAGTAAATCTATACCAAGTGGTCTCAAAGAGTTTTGTTCTTGTGACATGACTAAAGGGACTCGCAATGCCCAACTGTCGAAAGTTGTGGCTAACCTTAAAGAGGAGACTAAGCATTTGGAGGATGAATAAGTTCGCCAACGACAATTGTTGGAAAATGTATTGTAGCAACTCAGCAACTTTGCAGCTAGTTATGATCAATTAGCTCTTACAGTGGAAAATGCTAACTTCGGAGAATGTTCCTTTAGTGGTGGAGGCAGTAATGTAAAACCCAATGATAACCCTTTATTCGAAGGAAATGGAAGAATTCAGGCCTGTACCTTGCGGTTAGATTTTTCTAAATTTGATGGAGTTGAGCCCATCGAGTGGATCCTCAAGGGCAAACAGTTTTTTGCCTATTGTGATACCCCTGAAGATCACCAACTCCAAATTGGATCATTCCATATGGAAGGAAAAGCTATTTCATGGTATTGCTGGCTCATGGATTCGAGTCCAGTCCACACTTGGGAGGAGTTTGTTTCAGCCCTTAAAATTCGCTTTGGTCCCTCGCCTTATAAAGATCCAGTAGAAGCTTTTACTAAGCTCCAACAAGTGTCTAGTGTTGAAGAATATGAAACTCAATTCAAGCTCTTATCTAGTCGAGTTAGTGGACTCATCGAAGAGTTTCGCATCATTACCTTTCTTAATGGCTTACATGATGATTTGAGAATTGTCGTCACCATGTTCCAGCCTACAACTCTTTCGATAGCCTTTGAGTTGGCCCATTTGCAAGAAGAATGAGTCCTACAGAAAACTCCACACCGCTCCCTACCTAGCCTACCACAACGACCCAACCTGCTCGATCTCCTATTCCAACTCCCTTATTAAGACTACCTACTCCACCATGCCCAGAATTAAAAAAATCAACCAAACCTCACCACCAACAACAAAAATAGAGGGCCCACCTTATCTATTAAACGAATTTTCCATGCTCAGATGTAGGAGATAAGAGACTGATGTCTTTGTTATTATTGTGATGAAAAATTTCAACCCAAACATCGATGTAATAGGCCAAGAATTTATTTTTTGGAAGGAATTGAGGAAGACAGGAGGACATGGATGGCAATATTACTTCGAAAGATTTTGGATTAGCTTTGGCAAAAATTTACCAAACCTTAAGGGCAAGGTCTTCCGAAGGGGAGCTGTGCTACGAGCCTAGGTCACGTCTTTGGGAGTTATTTGCATGTCTTTTTAATTTGTTTAGGGTATTATTATCTATTTTAATTCAAGTTTTTACCGTTAGTAGTGTAGGTTGCAGCTAAGAGTGGAATTGGTATTGGGCCACTTTAGTAACTTATTTTTTAAGTGGGATTAGATAAGGGCAGTGGTTAGACCATGTCTTTCCGTTTGTTTTTTTAACAATTATTTTATACTTATATTTAATGTATTGTTATGAATAATTTGTCAAAAACTTTGATTTATGTTGGAGGATTATGGCTAGTGCCGGTAAACTTTTACATATTTTTTACATCATCAATCCATAACAGTTTCTTAGTAGTCCCTGTAATACCATGCTGCAAAGAACCTGATGTACACATTCGGTGATAGCGAATGTCAACGGGCAGGTTTGGGTGGGATAAAATATAAAATTTTTATATTATCTTATTTTATTATTATATATTTTTTAAATTTTTATATAAAATATAATAAACAATTCAATTTTTATTAAATTATAATATTTTAAATTTTCAAATGAAATATAAAATTTTTATTTCATCCTAAATCTATTTTTTAATTAGAATATTATTTTTTAATATTATTATTATTTTAAAATTTTAAAAAATTAAATTATTTATTATATTTTATGTGAAAATTTAAAAAATTTCTAATAATTAGATGAGATAAAATAAGTTATTTTTTTTATTTCAAATTAATCTTAGTCTCGTTTGATTACGTAATTCAAATAAAATGAGAGTTTTATTAAAAATTAAATAAAATATTATTAATATATAATTTTTATTTTAAAAAAATTATAATAATAAAATAAAATTAAAAAATATAAAATAAGATGAGATGATATGATTTGTATATCTAAATTTTTAATCATTTGAATCACAATAAAAACAAAGCAAGGGCAATTTAAGTAAATATGTTCATATCCAAGTGCAAATATATTGAATCATTAAACTTAAATCCCGCGTTGCGAACAAGCCGAATTAAAGTGACGTGCACACAGACACACTCTCTCTGTCTCTGTCTCTCTCTAGAATTTTGCACTCTGTTCGGAGGTTTTTTCTCTGCAAAAATTTAGGGATCTGTAAAGGAGAGCGACACACACCATGAATCGGCACCACGACCCCAATCCATTTGACGAGGAAGAGGTCAATCCCTTCTCGGTAATTCTCTCTCTCTCTCTCTCTCTCCTTTTTGGTTTCCATTTCCAATTTTTACCCTCTGGGATCTACCCTCATTTCGGCTCTTCATTTTCGTCTTTTAAGGCTTTTCCTCTTGGTTTTAGTCTCTTTTGTGTGATCTGGATTACTGTCTTTCATATGTTGGGAGGGGTAGTTTGGGTATTCGCGCGGCTTTGATCTAGATCTGGAACTCCCGCGTTTTGATCCTTTTAGTTGCGGAGAAAATTGATGAAAATATTGGGTAGATGAATGTGGGAAATATCTGCCTTGCATTCTAAATTTGGTGAGAAGCTGGAATAATGTGCTAACATGTTTGAATTTTTCAAACAATTTGGAACCGTATTCCCTCATATTCCCTGCTCAATACGTTCTTCTTACCGATCAAAACAATAGTTCACGAAATTTGGGTCAAGCATCGAGAAGTTTTGAAAGGCAGTTAATAATTAATCTTTTAAAAGTGTCGTTATGAAATTCGAATTTTGAAACAAGTTGACTCTTGAGACAAGTAAAAAGAAAATTAGAAATCTAAAATTGGAAACTTTTACATACTACACTCTTATCCCACGATGAGGTGGCATGGCCATCAACCTTTGATTTTTTCTTTAATAAAATAAAAGATAATTCAAGGGTGATAAAAGTCTCGCATTTTACATAGTAAGATAAAGTGGGATGGGACTAAACTAAGTGGGTGAGAGTAAGATAAAAGTCTCGCATTTTATCTTTTATTTTTTTGGGTTTTATCGACACAATTGAAGCACTTAAGAGTAATGTTAGAACTATATCACTGTCCCACCATCATCCTACTCATACTAACGAGGCAGTCATTGAGTTATACTTAATTGAGTAATGTTGCATACTACACTCCTATCCCACTTTCATCATACTATGTAAAATGTGACATTTTTAATTTTTTATCACCCTTGAATAATCTTTTATTTTTTTAACAAAAAACTCAAAGGTTGATGGGTAATACCACCTCATCATAGTGGGATGTAAAATTTTCCTACTTAATTAAATGCTGTCACATATACAGAGTGGGACAATGTTGTAGTTTCTAGCATTACTCATCTTATGGTTCTTTTAATGACTCATTATTTTGGTCTCTTGGCTTTTTATTCCTTCAGTGTGTGTATATTGTATCATAGAAAAACCTAGTAAGGCAATCATTGCTATTTGAAAAGACAAAAAGGGAATAATCCCTCTAATGTGTTCCATTTTCTTCGTGCAAGATCAAAAGCTGAACTATCTATTAGGTCCATATATGTTCTGACAGGTTTCATGGTTAGCATGCATGGATGGCCAGAATTTTAGTAAGACCAAAATAACAGTCTGGGAAATATAATTTCTCATTTCTTCTCCCCCGAGAAAAGATAAGTTAGTAAAAAATTCAATATTTTTGGTTTTGAATTTAAAAAAAAAAAATCCTAATCTATCTGGGCTTTGCTTTTGTTGTAATTTAGGGAAGGGTTGCAATTGGTACTAAGTTTAACTCTTATTGGTGATGACTTATAATAAGAAAAAAAATATGGAAGCTTGTACTTGTCAAAAAATTCAAAATCTGTAAATACTTGAAATATCTAAATATCAAAGTCTTGATAGATTAGATTTTGGAAAATTCTGTTTAAAGTTGAAAATATTAATTAAAATCTTAAAAGATAAATGATCTTTTCATAGGTTAGATGGTCACCATGTTTGGATGGCATTGTGTATGGTGAAATTGATTGTTCATTTGCTCTGTACCTTAATTAATTTCCATGAGTTGGGCGATGGAATATGGAATAAGGTGCATTGCATTGCCCAGATTTTACCTTTATGAAGTTCTATACCAAACTGGTTCTTCATGTCATGCACTTAAATGCAAGGACCTGTGATTGTCGAAGCATGTGGGTCCATTGGAGACATTCTTGCTGCTAATGAAAAAAACTACTAAAATTTTGTCACTTCATCTGCAAATTTAAAATAAGCTGCACTGGTATTTTTATGACTTCATGGTTGGGCATGCTTGCAGGGCCACTAGAAATTTCAGCATTGAATATCCCTTTATTTATCATTTAAATATGTGATGGTTGAATCAATTATTCATTGTGTCATCCTTTGGGAACTTTTTTTTTTTTTGCAGAAGGGATCTGCTGCTCCTGGATCAAAGCCACGCATTCCAACATTGGGATCTGAAACCTTTGGCTTTGGGCAGAAACATGATGCAACGGTGGACATACCATTGGATACAATGAATGTACTGAAGTCACCATTTGCTTTACTATTCTGTTCTGTTTTTTGAAACTTTTGAGAGATTTATGTACTTGATGGGATGGTTATGTAGGGTTCTAAGAGCAAAGAGCAAGAGCTTGCATCTTGGGAAGCAGATCTCAAACGGAGGGAAAAGGTTAGTTTTGCAATTATATGTTCTAGTGTTTGTCTCGAAGTTTATTTTTAGAAAGTAAGATTTTTCTGTATTGTTCATTTCTAAACATGAGGATTTTGTTGCCTTAGTTAGCAATGATTTGCTTACAGTTTGTGAAGCTTGTTTGATATAATTGCTTCTTTCTGCTTGCCCTTGAATATTGTAAGTACTTTGATCATTGATTCTTGTATTTCAATGTACTCTTGAAATTGACAGGACATAAGACGGAGAGAAGATGCTGTTGCTAAAGGTATATGCCACAGCATTCAACTTCTACAGGCCATTATGAATTTTTAAACCTGTTTTGCTATACTTTAAATCGCTAATTCTGTTTTCAATTTTGTATATCAGCTGGCGTCCCTAACGATGATAAAAATTGGCCTCCATTTTTCCCGATTATTCATCATGATATAGCTAATGAAATACCGGTCCATGCTCAAAGGCTGCAGTATTTGGCTTTTGCAAGTTGGCTAGGTATGGGAGGGACACCATATATTTCCATCTATGCTAATATTATAACTCTTCAATGTGTATTTTGGATAGATTTCTAATTTTCACGAGCTTTTTGGGTTATTAGAGCTCTCTAGTATGGGCTAGGTGTTTTCTTGTATACGTCCAGTGTATTTGGTTACTCTTATTGATATATTTATAATATTTTTACTAATAAAAAAATTATTATAACATGCAGCTAGATATAGAGTATTGTTTCTTTAATTTAAGCATGCCTTCATTTGGGTTTCTTAGAGAAACTATATACAACACTGAAAGTCTTAATAACGATTTTCCCCTTGTAGCGAGCATCGTGTAAAATTTTACAACTTTGCTTTTTCTTACTTTGTAGGTTTATATTCTTTTTGTAAGCTCATTCCTTTTAACATGTTGTTAAATTGTTTCCTTTGTTTTTTAAGAAGCTTTTTAATTTGAACCCCTAGGGGTTGGCTCAAGTGGTAAAGGCCTTGGGCTTGGATGCTCCCCCCAGGTCTAAGGTTTAAATCCCCTTGAGTGCAAACAATCTCTTGGGGCCATCGGACTGGAGGATTTTCTCCTTGAATTACCTGATGTGCACTTGCGGGAAACTCCTTGCCAAGGGCCTGTGCACTCCTAGGATTAGTTGGGACGTTGTTCTTGGACACTTGGTGCCAAAAACAAAACAAAAAATTAATTTTGCCTTTTCGTTGAAAGTTTCTACTGAAATGAATGGATTGGCACATGTGATAGTTGTTTTTTTGGTTATTATGTACATATTTCAAAGCACCAAAAGACTACAACATAGAAAGGCAAATGTAGGAGAATTACTGAGCTGTGAGCAACATCTTCCTAATTCTCAATCTACCGTATTTTCATTTTTAGTTGGCTGTTTGTGCAGGTATAGTTCTTTGTCTTGTTTTTAATGTGATTGCTGTGATGGTGTGCTGGATCAGAGGCGGGGGGGAGCTTCTCCTTTTTAATCATATCCATGCAATAATATTGGGTTGAGTGCAATTTGGATCTTCTGACAAGGTTCACTCGCTGCAGGTGTCAAAATTTTTTTCCTTGCAACGATCTATGCTCTCCTTGGATGCCCGTTGTCTTATGTGCTGTGGTACAGGCCTCTCTACCGTGCTATGAGGTTAGTATTGAACAACACAGAGAAAGAAGGATCATACATAATATATTTAATTGTTGTGAAGGATTTTATTTATCACAATAAGACTAATAATTCGATGAAAACTAAATTTCTTGTCTGCGGGCTACTTTCCAATTTGCTTGTTTTGACCTTCCCTCTTGATACGGTTGTCTCTCTTTACTTGCACACTATATGCGTAATTTTTATATATGGTTGTCTTAACCGAACATGCAGATCAATGTTGTTCAAGCATTGGCATTGATATGCATGGTAGAGGTTATGGTGGTTTAATGGAGGTTGAAACTAATTTGATGCATAAAAAAAGAAAAGCTGCAGTCTTTCCTTTTACTCTGGAAGAAATGATGACATAGAACCACCAAGTCCACTCTCCTTCTCAAGCTGATAAATATGTCACAATTGCTTTTTTTTTCCTTGAGCTAAGTCACAATTACTGATATTGGGTAATGTGGGGACATTTATTGTGATGACATGATGTGCTCTTTCTTTTGTTATTGGGTCAGCTGGAGCAATAACATGATAATTTCTTCTTATGCTGGCGTTAAAAGATCTTTTTTTAGTTTTTAATCAGACTAGAGCAGCATGGGGTTATGCCTAGAAGGATAGTGGAGTTGTTTGGGTGTTGGAAGGGTCTTTTGGGTAATATTCATAATGCTGCAGTTTGGATAACGATTCCTCATTGTATGATGTGGTGCCTCTGGATGGAGAGGAATGGTAGGTGTGGAAGTGATCAAAGATGGCTTCTCTATAGTGGGTGACAAAGCTCTAGGTCCGGATGGCTTCTCTATGGCTTTTTTTAAACTTGTTGGGAAGTTTGACATTATGGGTGCCTTTCATGAATTCCATGAAAATGGAAGGTTTGAAAAAAGTCTCAATGCAACTTTTATTGATCTCATTCCCAAAAAACCCGGTGTAGTAGAGGTAAAAGATTATTGACCAATTAGCTTGGTGAGTGAGATGTACAAGATCATGTCGAAAGTGTTGGCAAATAGATTGAACTTGATGATGGAGAAGCTAATATCCAAGCCTCAACATGTTGACTTAAATCGGGAGAGCCAGAACTTTTGTGTATAATAGACATGGAAAAGGCTTATGACTAGGTCAATTGGAGCTTTTTACTTTACATGCTCGGGCGATGTGGCTTTGGTTTGAAATGGTGTTCATGGATTACTATTGCTTCTCAATAGCTTGTTTCCCTATCTTGGTGAATGGCACCCCCATGGGATTCTTTAAAAGCTCACGGGGTTTAGGATAAGGTGATCCTCGTTTTCCGCTACTATTTGTTTTTGTAATGAAAGCCTTTGGCAAGATGATCTTAGGAGTTGTGAAGGGCGGTTTCCTCTGTGGATTTTTAGCGGGAGACTAAAGTATATTTCATTTGTTATTTTCCGATGACACTCTAATTTTTTGGGGCCAAAAATGATCATATTCAAGCTTTGAACTTGATCAAATCAGAAGTAGTTCCGGTGGGAGATGTTACTAATCTGGAGAGCATGGCTTCCATATTGGGATGTAAGATATCACATTTGCCGATAAAATATCTTGGCCTCCCCTTGGGTACACCATTCAAATCGAAATCAATTTGGGATGATGTATTAGAGAAAATGGCGCGGAAATTGGGTAGCTAGAAGATGATGTACCTATCCAAAGGTGGTAGTGTTACTTTAATTAAAAGTACTCTATCCAACTTGCCGACTTATTTCTTATCACTATTCCCACTTCCTACCAAGGTGACCCAACACATGGAGAAACTTCAACTAGACTTCTTACGCGCGCGGCCCGGGGGGGGGATGGGGATGGATAATGAGTTTTAAGTTTCACTTGGTAAAATGGGCCACAATATGCTCTCACATTTCAGAAGGAGGTTTGGGTATCAGGAATCTACATGTTTTTAATAAGGTTTTTGTTGGGCAAATGATTATGGAGATACCATCAAGAATGGGGGACCCTGTGGAGAAATATAATGGGTGCTCAAATGAGGTAAATGAGCCATATGGGGTGGGGCTTTGGAAGCATATAAGAAGAGGATGAGATGCATACTATAGAAATACCCAATTTGAGGTGGGTGGCAGACTCAAAATCAAATTTTGGCATGACATATGGTGTGGCGATATGCACTCAAGGAAGCTTATCCAAAAGTCTATGGCATAGCAAGAATGAAAGAAGCTTCCATTGCGGACTTGTTGGTTACATCAAATGGTACTCCTCAATGGAATGTCAATTTCTTTAGAAATGCACATGATTGGGAAGTCGACACAATATTAGAGTTTTATGATCTCATTTATTCCACTCGCATGAGGAGGGAAGTTGCTAACAAGATTTTCTAGCGTCACTACAAGAAAAGTAAGTTCGCCGTTCACTCTTTTTATCAAGCCATGAACACACATACAACAAACCCATTCCCATGGAAGAGTATTTGGAAGAGAAGGGCATCCTTAAATGCACTCTTCTTTGTATGAATAGCTTCATTGGGGAAGATACTCACACTCGACAATTTAAGGAAACATAGATTTATTGTGATGGAGTGGTGTTGTATGTGCAAAAAGAGTGGGGAGTCGGTTGATCATTTATTACTTCACTGTGAGATTGCCACGACATTATGGAATGACTTCTTCACTTGAGTGGGACTAGCTTGGGTGATGCCGAGAAGGGTGATCGATCTCTTATCTTCTTAGAGAGGCCTTCAGGGTAACTCTCTTACTGCAGCAATATGGAAGATGATCCCAATATGTTTATGGTGGGGCATTTGGAGGGAAAAGAATGACAGAAGCTTCAAAGATCGAGAGCGATCAATAGAAGAGCGTAGGAAATTATTTTTCAATACTATACTTCATTGGTCGGTTGTAATTGATTTCAATGGACTGAGTTTCCATGAATTTCTTGTATTGCTAAACTAGCACACTCAAGCGACGCTCTTGTATATTGTCTCATATACCTGGGCCTTTGCCTATTCTTATGATCAATAAAATTTTGTTTACTAATAAAAAAAGGTGTTTCGGAGACAGCGAGCATTCCTTGGATGAGCTGAAAAGATTCTTCAACACTCTTTTTTCTTGTGCTTCAATTATTGATTGTAATGGGGCTAGTTTTCACAATTTGTTTTACACCATTTATAGTTCCTAGATGATGCTAGGTGTAATCCGTATATACTTCTTGTGTACATGGGCTATGCCTCCAATTAATAAAACTTTATTCTTACTAAAAAAGAAAGATAAATTTTTGGACAACACTTACCATGCCATCTTTTTGAATGTAAAATCTCTTCCTGAAGATTCCATGCTAAGGTTTGTGATTATAGCTTATTTAAGCATCTCAAAATGTTTTGCACTTGATTGATTGATCTTTAATTTGTTTTTTATAATACTCTTTTGTCTTAGGAATCTCGTGTTGGAACTTTGGCCGGTGTTTTTTGCTAAAAGTTTTGATATTCTTTTGCAACAAAGTATAGCAATTTTGGAATTTTCCATCTCTCTCTCTCTCTCTCTCTCTCTCTCTCTCGTGTTTTTGTATTTGGGTATTGTATATTCTGTGGCTTTCGTGGTTGGTTAGGCGGCAATGATATCATTTTCTCGTTCAACTAGTGAGCGAACACACCTATATTTGATGTCAGTGATTTGAGATATGAACCTAGTTAGTGAAAACACATTGAATATTTTTTTTCTTTGAAGTTAAAGAATTTCTACTGTCATTGCATAGAAGTGTGACATTTTTTTTCAAAGATGCTGATGGTTCCCCAATTTTATTAAATTTTTATATAAGTATGACATTGAGAGTGCTGATGGTTGTTGCAAATGGTTTTGTCTGCAATGCAGGACAGATAGTGCCATGAAGTTCAGTTGGTTTTTCCTATTCTACTTGGTACGTGCTATATTTTACATGCTCTCTTAGTTATTCTCCTCATGAATGGGTGGCATATTTTTCTGTCCATTAATCAATTTGGCATAATGCAGATTCACATTGGGTTTTGTATATTCGCTGCTATTGCACCTCCAGTTGTCTTTCATGGGAAGTCATTGACGTAAGTTATTGTTTTCTCAGCTGTATGAACTAAGCTTGAAATGGTCTTGATTCCCATTTTAATATATTGCACAAATATGTTTGTAATGAAGTATCTTGTGAAAGGACCTTGTGTGACAATCCAAGCAAAGGCCAAACCACATTTGGGTTTTTACTCCAAAAAGACTAATCATTGTTACAATCGATCCCTTTGGAGTCATTATGAACTGCAAAAACTTTTCCCTCAGTTAGTGTTGGAACTCCCCACTCTATCATACTAAATCTTAGGTGTCACAACTTGATAAAAGACTCAAGTTCTTAGTTGCTGTTTAGCACATGAGCGACTGGTATATTTATGAACAGTTTTAGTTAATGGTATAATTTTAGAATTTATGTCTAAAGTTGGTCAAAAGTATTAACTAGTCCTTGCTAAATATAATATCCTAAAAAATTTTTTTTTTGATAAAGTAAAAGTATTATATATATATCAATAAGAGTAACCAAGTACACTAGATGTATACAAGAAAATCCTTAACCCATACTAGAAAGCTCCTATTGCCCCAACAGCCTACGAAAAACTACCCAACATACATCAAGCCAGAGTTAGAATAAATCACCCCTCCCCAACCCCAACCCAATGTTTCCCATAGCCCAACCTCCATCCGAAATACCCTCTATCCGAAAGACTACCCAGCATACATCAACCTCTATGCCCTCGACTTGAGCTTCCACTCTTAGCGTCATAGTTGATTGCACAAAAAAGACGCTTCAACTCCCTGCTTTTCTTAAAACTTGATTTGGTATCACGCGAGTGGCTCGCCTCAATCTCAATGATTAGAGCTTTAAACTGGTCTTCACATCCTCCATGTGAGATTCCCACAATATGTTGAATCTCATTAACCTTTTGCAAAACCCAATCCGAAGATGATCCATCTTTATTGTTTAATGGAGACAATGGTACCAACGATAAACCCTTGTTCAAATCTTGTGTCTCCTCAATAGCACCAATGGTACTCTCCATTGGAGATTCTGGGTTGGCAGCAAGTCGCTTCACCTCTGGCGACGTTGTGTGTGCAGCTTCGACGAAGCCTACTTTAAACGTTGGCATTACACCATGATCACATGATGGAACCAGAGCCAAGGGTCCCATCGTTGTTATCTGTGTCTTCCCACCGTGCTCCAAGCCTTCCACAGACTCTGCTCTTGTCATGGACTTCTCTGATACCCAACCTGTTGCCTTCTCCACCAATATGACTGTGGACAAGTCAGAAATCTCCTCCAAGTGTTCCGTAGAAGCTTGCATGCATTTCTGCTTAGGAGCTGTTGTCACCAGCACTAAGATAAGAGTCTCCTCTGGCCCAGGACTTCTGTTGGACAGTGAAACTGACCCAGAAGTGGAGCCCTTCTCAAACACGGGCAAATGGAGCTTCGGCCTCCATTTTAGTTTTGGAAGGCGAAGTGGGCTTATGAGGCCTAGCCCAAGTTTGGCCTTCCCTTTGTCTGGCCTCAAACTATTACACCCAGTAGACTTCCTTTTTCCTATTTTTAAAGGCCTCAAACGTTGGCCCAAGCCCAGGCCCAAGCCCAGGCCCAAACCTTTGATTATCTTAAAAATCCAAGACTTTATCTCCTTTCTAAACAATTTAAAATCCTCATTCACGCCCTTAACCTCCTTTTTTAGACTATGCAGATACCTCTGCAACTCGTTTTCTCCTTGACAGCTATCCATTTCAGGTAATTGGCGTCTTGCCCCTCCCTCTTCAGACCAAGTCCCTCCGAAAGTTTCTCTGTCATGCCTCCCTTTTTGTGTTTTTGTTCAATTGCCAGAGGATGACTTGGAACTCCATGTGCTGCCACCCTCTTCCCTATACCACCCACCGCCACCTCTGCATACGACTTGGACTGCCTCACAATCTCCTTCCCCTTCTCTACCTCTCTGTTCATTTGTGGTGCAAGGACTGGACTCTGGAGCCTTCTTAGCCAAACTCGGTTTTAACTCCATAGAAAAGCTCTTCCAACCCTTTCCTTCCACTCCTTTTGGGATCGCTAAGAGACCACAACCCCCCCTACCATCACCATAGTCAGTTACTTCCAAAAAATGCCCATAAGTGTTCGACCTCCTATGAATAAACAGAGCATTCGATATCCTAAAAAATGAAGATTCGGCAGAGTATATATTGAACAAACTAATGGAATTTTAAGGGACTCGGTCATTATTTCTTTTTGTAGAATGTACATCACTGAATCTTCTCCCTTTTAACCTTTTTCAGTATTGTAAAGGAAATGGGTTATTTTACCTGGTGCTGCTGTGAACTTAATTTCTATCATTCAGAAATTACAATGTTTAGAGCACAATATATAACTTGCTTTTTACTTCTCCGTTTTATCTTTGTAAAAGCGACCCAGGCTTGTTGATGAGCATTGAGGCTTGCAATAACTGTATTATGTTGTTTTCATGTCATAATTTATAAACAAGCCTTTAATTTTTTTTTCTAATTCAGGGGAATCCTTGCCGCAATTGATGTCTTTGATGGCCATGTAATGGTTGGGGTAAGTTGGTTAATGCCTGCATTGAGGTTCTTATTTTCTGTGTACATTGAAACTGTAATTGCACAACTCACAAGGATGTTGCCATGATTTTAAGGAAAGTTATCACTGAATTTTGATTTTTTTTTTCTCTAAAAACATCGTCTTTTCCTTTTTGGATTGAATTACCCTCAATGTTTTAGGGTATAAAATTACCCTCATCCAAATTTTTATTCTGAATAAAAACTGTTTCTTTCTGGCGTCTTCTGCTATGTGTCATAAGGCACTACGATTACAAGTTATATGCTTCCTGTCACATAATGCTTGCTTTCTGATGCTGCTTACTTTGGTGCCTTGAATAGTGACGACCAAAATTGTATTAGGAACAGAATCTGATGTTAACTTTTCGTCATGGAAGTGCAACATATTAGTACAAGGTTCTTATAACTCATTTGACTTGGCGTTAGGGTTTAACTAATGTTTCATTTGGTTTTCCTGCAGATATTCTACTTAGTTGGTTTTGCCTTGTTTTGCTTGGAGTCACTTCTAAGCTTATGGGTACTTCAGGTTAGAACCAGAACACATGCATTGTCTTTTTCTAAAGTCATAAGAGTGATTATGGTAGACCCTCATTTATTCAATTAACTGATCCATCTACCTCTATTCCCTCTGGGTTCAAGTACAATACAATTCATGCACTTAAATTGGTGGCATCTGTAGTGAGTTATGTGTCTTTTCCCCCCCTGCTCCCTTGACTTTCTCTTTTTCCCCCTGGCTGCTGAAATCTTTGTTTTTTATTTTAAGTCTTTGTGACCAAGATATACAAGTAAAATCATGTTACCATAAAAATGAATGTAAGTTAAATGAGAAAATTGTAAGAGAGTCAAGTAGATCTAAACTGCATTGGGCATGCACCAATGATGTGCATTTGGTGCTGCTTTTTTTTTTCATGATCGGTTATAGATGATTCAGGTTGCGTTTAAATGTTGAATTAAGTTGAGTTGAGATGATAAAATATTGTTAGAATATTATTTTTTAATATTATTATTATTTTGGGATTTGAAAAAGTTGAATTGTTTATTATATTTTGTGTTGGAATTTGAAAAAGTTGTAATGATGAGTTGAGATGGGTTGAGATGGATTTAGGAAACAAACGAAGTTTGACATGTCTTATGTTTTTTCATAGTATATGATATTTCTTTTCTAGACTAATTAAGAATGTACATCTTTTCCAGTGTCACTTTAGTCAGTTAGATGGATTCAGTTTGATGTAGTGAGGGCTATATTTTATGGTGGATGATGTCTATTTTCCAGTTTGGCTTTGAGATGAATAGATTAAAACTTTGATAGAGTAAAAAGGCTTTCAGAATGATAGATGCTACCAAATTTGGAACAGTTGTGTTGAGAGTTCCTTTTAGGGATTTCTGAATGATCAGAGGTTGCTGTTGTAAGTTGGTAGAAATTGGGCATAGAGAGGTTTCAAAAGCGACATTGTATTAAGAGTTCCTTGAGGATTGGCATTTGGGATCTGGATTCTGGTTACATATTTTTAAAAGTGAGCGTTTAATGTGTCATAGTGGGAAATGCAGACTGAAGGGTACTCCTTGCTCTTGGTTTTGCCACTATGGTAGATTCGATTGGAGACCATATTAAAATTCAGAGGAAGCATTCTTTTGTGGCTCTTAATTGATCATATTTGCTTCCGGACAGTTTCATTGTGCATAGTTGACATTTTTTTCAATGCATATAAAACGTTTATGCTATATTTAATCTATCAAATGTGTTTCCTGGTAAAAAAAAAAATGAAAAATGATTTGTGCAAGCCCCAGCGTGCAAGCCCTTGGGTTTTTCTGATGGATCCCATTATAGGATTACTAAGAAAATATTTAATCTGTCTTATTTACTTGCTGCTTATTTTATAATAGGGAAAATTGCGATAGAAAGTGAAGGATATTTCTTTCAATTTGTATAATAGGTAGCTCCCTAGGGGTTGGCTCAAGTAAGAGCATTGGCATTGGATTAGGCAAATGCTTTTTCATCTTCAAATTTAGCAAATATCATCCATATTTGCTCCACATTGAATTAGCTAAATTGTTTTCATCCAAATTATAAGCTATAGTAAATCCATTGTTCTTTTCAAATATGAAAAGAACTATAACAAGTCTAAAAGTATTTTTTGAGATTATTATATTATAGATATGAGATTTTTATTCATATGAGATTTTACCATCTATATACATATGAGATTATTATATTATAGATTGTTAGATTGTGAAAGTAAAAATGAATATGATTTGTTGGAGGTTATTGAAGATTATGAAAAAAAAATATAAATAATAAAAAAAAAAAATATTTTATTATTATAGAAAGTGATGACTAATCTAATGTAGACTTCAAGTTTTAAATGATTAGCTAAAGGTGAAAAAGTTACATATTAGTCAAAATTTGAAGAATATGATGGCCAATCCAATGCTAATGCTCTAAGGTTTTGGTCTTGATGGTATGCTCCCTCCAAGGTATAAGGTTCGAATCCTCTTAGGTGCAAACAATCTCTAGGGGCTATCGGACTGTGGTATTTTCTCCTTGAATTGCCCGAGGTGCACTTATGGGAAATTCCTTGCCAAGGGCCTGTGCACCTTTGGGATTAGTCGAAATGTTGCTCTCAGACACCCACTGCCAATAAAAAAAAAAAAAAAAGGTAGGCCAGTTAATGAAAGTGCCTTTTTGAATATTAGAAGAATTGGATTCACTTATTTGGGCATCTTTTTGTGTTAAAAGAGAAGGGAGATGAGAGGAGGGGGGGGGGAATAAAGAAATGTGGTCTCATGGAATGGGTATGTTGAGAAAAGATATTGCTTGGAATTCTGTACCTCACCAGAAACAAACACCTTGTTATACTACATGCGGCAATTATGATGAATAGTGAATAGTATGGAAAAGAGAACAAAAACATAGAATTTAACGTAGTTCGGCAGTGTGCCTACATCTACAGGAACGAGGCTGAATTTTCACTAAGTTCAAATTAGGGTTATATTATATGTATTTATACTAAATCCTAGTCGCTCCATTCCGCTCCGCTTGATACGCTCTCCTCACTCCACTCCGCTTCATTTTCAGCATCAGCTTGCTTCTCTATATACATGTTCCACTCAATATGAGCCACATACTACAACAATCTCCACCTTGTCGAATATCCACCCCGTAGGAGGAAAAAAAAGAGAAAACATAACCTGGAACTCCACTTGGGACAATAGGTTGGGACGTCTCCCATCTAGCACTGGGAGACATTAATCAAGTCCAAGCAATGCTTGAACTTATCTGTGGTAATAGGCTTTGTCAACATGTTTGCTGTATTCTTAGAAGTGTGAACTTTCTCAAGCAATAGTTCACCAGAAGAAACCAATTCCCTGATCTTGTGAAACCTCACATCTATGTGCTTGGTCCTCGCATGATACACCTGGTGGTTCTTGGCCAAATAAATAGCACTCTTGACTATCACAATGCAACTGAACTCCACCTTGCTGAATACCCAGCTCCTTGACGAACCCTGTAAGCCACAAGGCTTCCTTGGCAGCCTCAGCCACTGCCATCTACTCTGACTCAGTAAAAGATAGTGCAACTAGAGACTGAACCATGGACCTCCAACAAATAGGCCCCCCCACAAGAGTGAATACATAACCTGTGGTAGACCTCCTGTCATCCAAGTCCCCTGCATAGTCTGCATCCACATCCCACAACTGAAGGATCACCCTGTTGTCTGCTAAAACATGATGCCATAGTCTATAGTACTCCTCAAGTATCTGAAGATCCACTTGACTTCATCCCAATGTTGCCGTCTCGTATTTGATAGAAACTTGCTCACCACATTGATTGCTTGTGCCAAATCCGGTCTTGTACAAACCATAGCATACATCAAGCACCCCGCTGCACTGGCGTATGGAACCTTTGACATGTTTTGCACTTCATCATTTGTCTTCGGCCACTCAGCAGTAAACAATCTAAAATGATTCGCCAAAGGTGTACTCACTAGTTTTGCGTTATCCATGCTGAACCACTCCAACACTCAACATAGCTACGCTGAGATAACCATAATCTCCTGAAAGCTCTGTCCCTGCAAATCTCCATCCCAAGAATCTTCTTAGAATCTTAGCCGCACCTAAATCCTTCATGTCAAATTCTCTACTCAACAAAGTCTACAACTTGCTGACCTCACTCATACTCTTTGCAGCAATCAACATATCATCCACATAAAGTAACAGAAAAATAAATGAATCATCATCAAGGCTCTTTACATAAACACAAGTCATACTCACATCTCCTGTAGCCAATCCGGATCATGTAGGAGTCAAATTGCTTGTACCACTACTTCGGAGACTGCTTCAGCCCATAAAGTGATTTCCTCAATTTATAGACCAAGTGTTCCTGTCCAAGTTGACTAAACCCTTCTAGTTGTACCATGTAAATCTGCTCCTCCAAATCAGCATGGAGAAAATCTGTCTTGACATCCATCTACTCCAACTGCATATCAAAATGTGCTACCAAACTCAACACTGCCCTAATGGAAGTGTGTCTGACCACAGGGGAAAAGATCTCATCATAGTCAACCCCTTTCCTCTGTGAGTAACCCTTTGCTACTAGATGAGCCTTGAACTTCTCACCCTCTTTTTCTGATATTGCTTCTTTCTTCTTATACACCCATTTGCATCCTATCGCCCTCTCCCCTCTGGAAGCTCCACCAACTCCCATATCTGGTTCTTATGCAGAGATTGTATTTCCTCCTCCATAGCACCCATCCATCTACTTTTCTCTTGGTTGTGTAATGCCTCCTGAAAAGTAGTAGGATCCCCGCTACTAGGAATGAGTGCATAAGAAACCAAATCTTCAAAACCATACTTGGTGGGTGGCCTGATAGTGTGTCTGGGTCTGTCTATAGCTGTACTGTGATGCTGCTAATCCTTTGAGCTAGAACTCCTTGCATTCTGAGCATTTTCTTCTCTATCATAGGCTCTAGCTCCACCTACACCACATGCTCATTGTTGCTGCAATTTTCTAGCACTTGTTTCTCTTCTTCTTGAGTACATTGCAACTTGGCTTTCTCATAAAAAACCACATCTCTACTGATCACCACCTTATTTGCCTTCGGATCCCAGAGCTTGAAGCCTTTCACCCCTTTCTAATACCCCAGAAAAATACATTGTCTAGACTTCGCATCATGCTTTGACCTCTCCTCAATAGAAACATGCACATAGGCACTCTCAAGCAAGAGTAGTCTACTGCGCTACCTGTCCATACCTCCTTTGCTACTTTCCCATCTAGTGCTGCCCTAGGTGATCTGTTAATCAAGAAACATGCCATATTCACTGCTTTTGCCCAGAAGTTCTTGGCAAGACCTGCATTCAACCTGAGACACCATGCTTTTTTAGCTATTGTTCTGTTCATCCTTTCCGCTACACCGTTCTGTTGTGGTGTCTTGTGTACTGTGAAATGTCTCTTGATCCCATGGTGCTCACACAACTCCATGAACTTTAAATATGTGTACTCAGTACCATTGTCTGACCTGAGGCATTTGATCTTCCTCCTTGTCTGGTTTTCTACTTCAGCTTTCCACAACTTGAACTTGGCAAACGTTTCTGACTTGTGTCGCATGAAGTACACCCTAACCTTTCATGAGTAGTCATCAATGAAAATCACGAAATACATTTGTCCTCCCCTTGATACTACCCTTACTGGCCTCCAATCATCTATATGAACATAGTCAAGAATCCCCTCTGTCTTTGGTGTGGCTGTCTTGAACTGCACCTTATTCTGTTTCCCAAGAACATAATACCTGCAGAAATCAAGCTTGCATGTTTTGTCACCCTTCAATATATTTTTCTTATGAAGCTCCATCATCCCACGGTCACCCATATGGCCTAATTGCATATGCCACAAGATTGTGTTATCTGACTCAGATTTTGCAGCTGCAACTCCACCTACAATTGTGGTACCTAGCAGTCTATAAATATTTCCTACTAATTTATGCCCCTTTATCACTGCCATGACACCTCTACTCACCTTCATTACTCCACTTTCAGACTTGTAACTAAACCCATTAAAGTCTAAAGTGCCCAATGAAATCAGATTCTTCCTCAAATTCAGCGTATGTCTAATATCACACAACGTTCTAACAACACCATCAAACATTTTAATTTTGATATTCCTCATTCCAACAATTTTGCATGAAGCATCGTTACCCATCAGAACAGAACCAGAATTAACTAACCTATAGGTGTCAAACCAATCTTGGTGTCATGTGATAAGAGCATGCTGAATCCATTATCTAAGAATTTGTGAGATGATCTGAACTGGATGAAACATAAAGCATATCCCTGTCGCCGCTCTCTAAGTCTTCTTCTTCCACTACATTCGCAGACTTTGATGAACCCTCTTTATTCTCTGTATCCCCCTTCTTTTTCTATGGACATTCTCGCTTTATGTGCCCATTTTTTCCGCACTTATAACAGTGTATGTCCTTCCTCTTCCTGGATTTAGACTGAGCTTTATTGTTACTCGATCCACTCCGGGACTTGCTTCTCCCACGTTCCTGATTACTTCTCACCACAAGCCCTTCACCCTGTGAATTCTCATCACTAGCTTTCTTCCTCTGATTAAAACCTAATAGAGCACTTGTGATCTTCTCCAAATCGAGAGTTTTTTTTCCCTACATCAAAGTTGTAACCAAATTTTCGTACATAGGAGGAGCAAGTAGGGAATTCAGTAACATCAACGCGTCTTCGTCGTTGAACTTCACATCAACCCGCTTCAAATCACTGATGATCTGGTTGAACACATTGATATGCTAGTTCAGATTTGTGCCCTTTGACATCTTAAGACCATATAGTTTCTACTTAAGATAAAGCTTGTTCCACAGCCTTCGCTTTTAGTTCCTTCCAATCTATGTTGTCCATGCCTTCCAGTTGCCTTTCGTATAATGCCTTCACCATGCCCATGCCCTGCTGCACTAACAGATCTTTCACCCTCCTCTGCCATAATCCGAAATTGCAAGATCCATCGAACTTGACCATGTCGAATTTTGCAGAAGAAATCCCAGACATCGTGACCTGAGTTCTTGATATCAATTGTTGTACTATGTGCAACAATTATGATGGATAGTACGCTCCGCTCCGCTCGGTACGCTATGCTCCCCTCACTCCACTCCGCTTCACTCTCGGCATCAGCCTGTTTTCTCTATATACATGTTTCACTTAATATGAGCCACATACTACAACACACCTATAGCCCCTTACAGCAATATCAGCATTTGGAAGGTGGTTGAGAAATCCGTGAAGGTTTTTTCTCCACATACATGGAATGTAAATATCTAATGTTAACTTTGGTTTGCGCGTATATATTTTCTTGCCGAGAGCATGTGCACCCTTGGGATTAGTTGGGAATTTGTTCCCGGACACCTGGTTCCTAATAAAAGGAAAGTGGTTGAGAAATCCGTGAAGGTTTTTTTCTCCTCATGGAATGTAAATATCTAATGGCAACTTTGGTTTCTGCGTATATCTTTTCTTGCTGAGAGCATATGCACCCTTGGGGATCAGTTGGGAATGAAACACACATGGTAATTTTTATGCACATTGCTTTCAGAATTTTGTTCTCTTTCTGACTTTGTCTACGTATTTCTTTGGTTTGTGCAGAAAGTTTACATGTATTTCAGGGGGAACAAGTGATGTGATTCTGGTGCTGTGATCCATTTAGTAGTATTGTACAATATATCCCTGCTTTTCAGGGCGGCTCTTGGTATATTCATATTTCATATTTCTCCTGTTACAATTGGTTGTTGTTTTGTGAGGATTGGACGAGTTAATTCAATGATTGGCATGCATAATAGATGGTAGATGGTAGGTGCAGAGTTTGCATCTATTTAGAGTTATGTTTTCGTTCCCGTTGTCCTGAGGTTCATAATTACTTTTGCTATTTCACAAGATTGGTGTATTATATATATATAAATGCATATAAATCTTGCCTGAGTCCTAAATCTTGCTAGTGCATGTCCATTAGAAATCTCTGTCAATGATATATCTCCGCCCTCTCTTCTTCTCAAGTGAAGTGATGATATGTATCAGCAGAATTGCTATTGGCTTCAAGCAACAGAGTGGCTTTAACATTTCCACATATACATAGAAATCATTTATATCGTTCTTTCACAGTGATTTTACAGGGATGTATGCTTCTTCAAGATGCCAAGAAAATTGGCATGGCAATTGTGCTTTGACCCTTTCATTTCGTTTATCCATTGATCTTGCAATATGCTACTGATAATACCCTTCAATAAACGTACAAGTTGCCACCCTATTATGCTTAGGAAAAAGACCCCATTAACCAAAAAATGTGAAAGCTATACAAAATATTGTTTGAACTCAATGGAAAATAAATAAATAACTAAATTTTAAGAAGGAAAGAATGCAGTCTTTTACATTTTGCATTATGAACTACAAACAATGACTTGTTGCTCATTCTAACTACAAAGAACAGTTAAGATGATGAAAAATGGGTAAAAATCGATCTATAATCTTGATAGTCATATTTTCATAGATAGGGTGTACATTACAACTAAACTGTCTTGATAGTCGACCTGAAGATGATGCATGGTTGATAATCGGTAAATATATATCCACTGATTTTGGAGAGCTAATTATTTAAATAATGTTATTTTTCATTTTTTTATTGTTATTATTATTAGCCACACCAACTGAATTTGTATGACTAGTAATTATCATTATGAAAACAAGCAAAAAAATAAAAAAATAAAAAATCGGATGCATGGTATTTTTGAAGAGTTTTAAGATGAAATAGAAAAATTAGATATCTTTTTAACAACAACTAGAGAAAATTGACTGTGATGACCCGGTCTAATAATTGTAAAGTCGGAATATTGATAATTTTTATTGGGCCTATATTATAATTAATGGGTCATATGGATAAACCCGTGAGCGATAAATTATTGAAGTTAATTATGAGTTTTAATTAGGCTCAATAATTAGGTTAAATCTCATTTATTATTTGTTGAACGAGTTAGATTCCTTTAATTTAACTAGCGGCTATTAGAAGTTTATTTCAATTTAAAATCATCACTAATTAAAGTCTCTACGCAGTTTCAGTCATTGTCAATCCTAATTGAATTAACTACTAGATCATGTTTTTAAATTCAAACTCTTTTCTTAGATGATTACGACCGAGTGTTCAGTAGATTAGTGTCACTACCTTATTAACCAAATCCAACTCAAATTAGTCGTCACCCTCTCCCAAATATCTTTATAAATATTTCTTTTTTGTATGTTATTTGGAAAAAATCATAAACCTCCAAGTTCAACACCTTTATTGATTTTTGTCGAAAATCTTAAGAAGCAACACTATAAGATAAATAGTTTGATCATAAATTAAGCTAAGCATATGTTAGCTAGTTATATATATATATTATCATTATTAAAGTCAATTCTTTCGAAACCAATGTTTATATACCACATATGTCATGATATTTGCAAGCACGTCATTCATCATGTTTTATTCTGCATATTATAGTTATGTATGTATTATGTATCTCACGTTACATAAAACACATAAGGTTTCATAAAATCAAGTGTAAGATAAACTCATAACAATTAATCAGATGACCATTCAGTTGCATAGTACCAATGCAATTTCAGGGTGGGCGTGCAAGCCAGAGACTTAAGAGTGATCCACTGCAGTACGCTACGCTAGAATACTGCACAATCGGCTTCCTTTACTATTGCAGGGGAAGTTAGTGCATAACCTTGCACATATGATTAAGTATGTTGGTCAGTCAGATAAGTTAGATAAATTATATTAGTCAGTTAATTCAAATAAATTAATCATGCATAACATAAGTATCGGTATGATCAATCATGATTTTAAGTTTTCAGTATGAAATATTTATGAAAAATCTTATGTTAAGTATATTTATATTATGATAAGTTTTTTACTGAGTCATCAACACATTTTAATTTGTTTTTATTTTGTTAAACCACCCCAGATCATAATATTTATGAAACTAGAGCTACAGGACGAGACTTAATCTAGAGAGGCGTGACAGTGGCCTAGATCATATATAGAGATTTTAAGTTATGATTTTTATGGTACAGGTTTTCAGAAATTTTAATAAATACTTATGCGCACTCTTATTTATGATTTCAGTATTTTGATTCAAAATGACTTTATTTAATATAAAGAATCTTTGTACTTTGCGCTTCCTTCAGAACAAAAGAAAATATTTTTAATTTAAGATTCAGTAGTAGCATTCCGACTTTCTCAAAAAAATTTTAAAGTGATTTTATTTGTAAACTTGAGTAGCGAGGTGTTACATTGGCTTTATCACATAAAAACGGAGGAAGGCATGTTTTCATGCTATGCCTACATTGCAATCTTTTTTTAAAGCAATAATCATTAATGATAAATTATACGTGTCTTCTTTCTCTAACAAAGCCCTGAGATTAGAACTCACAATTTTAACTACAATAAAATAATTTTAGAATATGGACACATGTAGTTTTCTTATGGTGTCACATTTTATTATGCCATTAAAAGTAATAACTATACAAAACTTTAAAGAGAAATGTTTGGTTGATAAATATATCTCATAAAATAAAAGTCACACACTAATGTAGCTTGTTGCTATATATAATATTATAAAACTCTTTTTTACTAAGGAAAATGATACTATGTCCACTGAGTTTATCTCTTCAATTTGATCGTTTATATATTTTATTTTATTTTTTAATATTTATTTTTATTTAATGATTAAAGAAATGACTATCAGTATATTAATATTTTTTTTATTTTTTAAAAATATTTAAACATGCTTAAAAAATATTTAAAAAAAAGTAAAAAGAAAAAGAAAAGTGCAATTTGTATTAAAAGGCATACCATGATGGTGCACTACCCTTTTACTAAAATGTATATTTACACATAACGTCTAGACATATTAATTTATGAGTCTAATTCTTGTATAGAATATGTAATAATTTAACGTGATAAGTTGATAATAATATACTTAAAAGTGGTGCTATTGTGTCAACACATTACCTTTGTTGTAGGGTATCCTATGGAATTCCTTTTAGTTATACAAAATTCAAATTGTATTTATTAGCTGATGTGACATGTCCACATATTATATAGCTGATCGTTTCATGAACTCTTTAACTATAAAATTAGGTCATTTAGGTGTTATATATTAAGTATTTTTTTAGGTTATATTTGAGTAGTGAGGTAATTTTAAATAATTTATAAATGATAATAAAAAAAAATTAAATAATTGTGAATAGTAATAAAATATAATAAAAAATAATAATAAAATATTAAATAGTAGTAGAGTAATATCAGATCACTTTAATACCTAAATTTAACCTTAATCTAAAAAATAAAAAATAAAAAATACGTTTAAAAAAAAAATCAAAATGATTATTTTTTTCAAACGTATTTTTTTAGATAATACGAAACGTAATTCAAATTTTAAAAAATATTATTAAAAGAAAAAAAATTACACCTTATAACTTTTAAATAATTACAAATTTCTCATGTGATCTTTATTATAGACACGACATTAGATTAAATGACCTTTTATGTTGTTTTTCTTTTTATATAATCTCCAACCAAATGTTTAAAGTGATTTAAATATATAATCATCAAATATTAAATAATTTTTTAATAATAAAACTTATTAATTAATCCAACAAATTCTAAAATTAAAGCTATATTATCCAATCCAAACATGCATTAAATAGAGTATTTTTTGATTTTTTTTTTTTGTCATAATCCTTTTACTCTTACGTGACATAATTGAATGGTGAATTATAAAGAGTAATATTAAATATAATTATAGAGTATATAAATATTATGTAATTATTTAAAAAATAATAATATTTATTATTAAAAATTAATTTTTTATATAAATTTTATATTTATTCACATTTGTTTAAAATAATTCTACCATATTTACATATATTGCAACTATTATTTTTGGATCATAAATAAATTAATAATATCCTGGGGCCGACGTCAGTAGCTGGGCGTCAAAGTGTCAAAAACCCCGATCGTAAGAAAGTTAAAACCCTAACCCCTGAAAAACTTTTTGCGTTTCCGCAGAGCAGCTTCCTTCGGCTGCTGGCGATGGGTCGAAAACTAAAGAGCTGCAACACCATGCTTGATGGCGAACCAGAGACAGCTCGAGAATCCTCTCATAACCAAGAACTCAAAGCCGAGAAGAAGAGAAAGAAGAAGCACAAAGACAACAATGACGAAGCCAATCCCAAGAGGAAGCTTGAAGAAATCGAGCCCCTAGAAATCCAGAAGAAGAAGCGCGATAAAATGGAAGGGGACGTGTCAGAAAGCAAAACCCACCAAGGGAAAGAGGAACCGGAGCGAAACGATGACGTTGATGATGATGAAACGGTGAGGGATGAACTCGTGGTCGTGACTGGGAAGAATGTAAAAGCATCCAAGTACTTGCCACTGAGATCTTTTGCCGAGTCGGGGCTACCCGAGGATGTTTTGGAGTGCTGCAAGAATTTTCAGAGCCCTTCTTTGATTCAATCACGGGCGTGGCCGTTCTTATTGGACGGTCGCGATTTTATTGGAATTGCGGCTACCGGTTCAGGTAGCTTCTTTGGTTTTTGGTACGTTCTTATGTGAGTTTGGCTTTATGGACTTATGATCGTATCTATCAAATTGCTATTTTTTTTTGGTAGGTAAGACATTGGCATTTGGGGTGCCAGCGGTTATGCATGTATTGAGCAAGCGGAAGGGGAAGATGTCCGCCGGACGCAGGCCACTGTGCCTTGTGCTCTCACCAACAAGGGAGCTGGCTCAACAAGTATGTTGCAATTGATTCATTGACCCATAATGTATTTCTCTTCCTCGTTTTGTATATGCGATTTGTTTGTACTATGCAGCTCATACATTCGAACTTCCGTATTATGAAGATATTGATTCCATTAATGTTTCCGAGATTGCATAATTCCTTGCCACAAAGAAAGTTTACATCTTGGAGTATATGAATTTGTAGTTAATCTTAGCAGCAAAGATATTGTTTTCTACTTGCCTTACTAAGGTTTTTTTTATAAGTTTTTTAAACTACACTTTGTTTCTGAGAAATTTTGTGGAGAAGTCCCCCTTTTAACTGTAAATTTCATGAATCATCAGTCATTTTTGTGCTCGATCTTTACTGATAAAAAAATTATGTGCTTGATCTTTGATAAATCATGACTATAACATAGTAGAAACTTTTTTTTTTGGTTGTTGGCCTTAACAAGGTATATCAATAAATCTGGGAAGAACTTATCAAATAAATCTGGAAAGATTTATATAAATACAAAGCTTTTAACAGCAAGGTTTAGATGAATGCAATCTTGTTGACTGAATGAAAACTTTTAGGTAGTGAACATAACCATAATCATTTTGATGAATGTAATCTTTTTTCATTTTACTTGCAAAACAAATTGATGATTGAAGGACGAGTCAAAATGCTAAACAAACGGATTCAACAGCATGGAAAATTATTGATTGATATTTGTTATCAAAATATGGCATGCTAAGATGGGTGTTGTGTAATGGGTTTCCCAGTTCTGAATTGAGGATAGCTCAAATTTGGAGGAGCATGCTGTTGGCATAGGAAATCTTGTATGTGGGACTAGATAATTGAGTTTCCTAGGTAAATGTAAATTGTGCGCCCAGTTATTCTTGGGTCTAAATACTTTGAGCTGGGCTGTCCTGCAGTTTTTCGAACTCTAAACTCCTGCTCAAGTAATATCTTTGGAAACTGAATTATAACCTATGCTCTAGTTGTGGGTTAATTGCTAATCCGAGTGAACCATTCACTATTTTGTCTTCCCCCCCACCAGAATTACTTAACTTGCAAATAAAATATATGATGTCATGACATTGAAATACAATGTGAAGAACTGAAAACGTATGACAGTTTTAATTGAATCACTTTACATTTCCTTAAAAAAATCTTTGATAAATAAGGTTATTTTACAGAAACAATGAAGGGGGCATCAATCAGGTATTCAGGGATGTACAAGAAGCTTTGAGAAGTTATTGAACTCCCATGACTAAGAATCAACATGAATAACACAGTTCCTCATATGTTCAGATTGGAAAACCAAATTGGGACAAAAAAATAAAATTTAAGCTGATGGTTGCCATGAAAAAAGAGCTCCTGAACCACAGAAAGATTGAAAAATGTTGCTACAGAAAAAATAATTTGGATTATCAGATGGTAGCATGTTCTTGTTGTATGTCTGACTACTTTTTGAAATTGTGCTAATTTTTTAATTCCACTGTCTTTTCTCCTCTTTGCGAACATATCTATGCACCATTCATTTTATTTTTAATCTCTTGAAACATTACCAACTGTTGGCTTTATGTTCTTTTGGTAGATTTCAGATGTTCTGTGTGATGCTGGGAAACCTTGTGGTGTGAAATCAGTTTGTCTGTATGGAGGAACCTCTAAACAACCTCAAATATCTTCTTTGAAGTCTGGTGTTGTAAGATATTCTGTTCCTTCTTTTTAATTGCATGAGGATTATATTATATGCCAATTGTAGAAGTCACATTCTTCATTTTCTTTGTTCTTTTAGTATATGTTTTATGTGCTGCTTGCTTCCCTTTATGTATTTATTTGGAAACATAATATGGTGCTATTTTATCTTGGAATTTGATTGCTTATCTCCTTCTTCATTAAACTCAGGACGTTGTCATTGGAACACCTGGTCGTTTAAGGGATCTGATGGAAATGGGCGTGTGCTCCCTTAAGGAGGTATCTTTTGTGGTAAGGTTCTTTTTTTTTTTTTTTAATTAATTTTTTTAGAATACTGGAATTTTAAGTATTATTTCTTACTCTGTTTAATGAATCAATTTGTGCTTATTTTTCTTGTGAGAATAAATGGTTGTAGTTAGAGGAATTGGATTTGCCTTTGCAATTGCACGTCAGTCTCTTGGGAAAATTCAATTCCTCCAAAACATGTCCATTGTAATAATTTTGTTCTTGGCCTAATCCTCAGGATTGGCTCAAGTGGTAAGGCCCTTGGTCTTAGTGGTGTGCTCCTTCTAGGTCTAAGGTTCAAACCTTTGGGTGCAAATAATTTCTAGGGGCCACGTTTAATTGATGCAAAGCCAATGATTTACCTAATCTGTGTGATGGGAATGCGTTACACAAGTCTGGGGTTTAACCGGGTAAAAGACATGTTGCATTTGGATGGTCTCTAAGATTCCCTCACTATCAGAAAATAATTTTGTTACTGACACGTTATTAAAAAAAAGTAATCTTGTTATTTAACTTCATCCAAATGGCAACATTAGTTGGCATGGGAGATTTCGAGACAATCATAGTAGAAAATTTGCCTGCCACACAACCCACCTAGACAATAGATCTCAGAATTTCTTGGACTTGAATATATGACACAATCTCCTATCCACTTTTAGAGGGCGTATCCTGGAAGTTTTTTTTTTAATGATCCGGAACCTCACTAAGGTATGACTCTTCAAATCCACCCCTGGGAAGTAAACCCTGAACACTCGATCCCACTTGCCAAAATCGTGTATTATGTAATCCAGAGAACTAATGTGGTCAAACCCACGATGCCTATGTGTAAATTTCATCCCTAACCTGCCCTTTGACCACTAGATATGTTATATTTGCAAATATCTGGCGAACATTGAAGACTAGACCAGATTTTTGGGGAGAAGGTGATAGTCTCTCATGGTAGTCTGATTTAGTGCTGTGGGAAAGGTTAGATGGCCCCAACACAAGTGTGCACAAAGAGAATGGTAAACTTGAGACTTCAAATCTCGATAATCACGAATCTCCAATAGCTTTTCCTTTTATACATGAAGTTTAGTTTAATTATTACATAAGGTAATTCAAAAAAGGGGGCTTGATGAAGGTAGTAAAGCATTTTCATAAACCCCAAACATGTTTGTTCATTTTTGTTTCATTTGGATTGTAATATATAGTACTTTAGAGGATCCTCTTGCTCCGTAGGGATTTGTTTTATAGGTAATCAAGAAGTTTTATTCATAAGAAGAGAAGACATAGCCCAAGTACACAGGAAATATACATGAGAAGTACCTAACTAGGGTTCACAACTGAAAGTAAAAAAGAAGTATACATTTAGTTCATTAAAATCAATGACCCCCACCCATAAGAACAAGGTTTCAAAAAGGAGAACTTTATTGGCTCATCCATTGTCCTCTTGCGATCCTCAAAGCTTCTATCATTTCTCTTCCACCAAATGCACCAACACATACATATAGGAGCCAATTTTTAGATTGCTGCCATTTGTGGATTACCTTGGAGGTCCAACATGCTAGAAAATCCACCAGCCTATGAGGCATGACCCACGATAACTTAATTCCTGCCAAAAAATCACCCCACATGGTTTTGGCCACCTCACAATGTAAAAGCAGTGATCTACTGATTCCCCATTTTCTTATGCGTGTAACACCATTACACGATGTTTTCTTAGATTGTCTGTGGTAAGAATCTTGCCCAAGGTGTCCGAGGGTGTGGTGCATGGGGCCGGAGTTTACTCTGCAGGGGTGGGTTCGAAGGACCCTGCCTTGGAGAGGTTCCCTAATAATAATTAAAAAAAAAAAAAAAAAGGAATTTTGCCCAAGGAGGCTGTCCAAACAAAAAGCTGCTTTTAGAGCAGCTTTTGTCTTCCATATATATCTCCATGGAAAAGTGGTCATACCTTGGCTAGTTAGAACTTGGTAGAACGATTTGGCTATGAATCTACCCTAGTCACTCTTATGGAATACATCAAAGTAAAGAGCTCGATGATATCCTCTAACTCGCAGTCTTGTGCTACCCTAATGAAATCTACATTCCATTAAGGGTAGCTGTGAGAGAAGACCAAGAGATCAGCTACAACTACATCCTTCGCCCGGACAAGCTCAAAAATGGTAGGGAATGTGTCTTTGAGGCTACGTTTACCACTCCATTTATTGTAACAAAATTTTACATGATAACCGTCACCCACCACAATTCGTGCATGTCTTGGGAAGATCTCCCAGCCTTTTCTAATGTTTTTCCACAAACCCACTCCATATGGATTGCGTACCTCATTCGAGCACCATCCTCCCCAAGCATCCCCAAACTTCGAATCTATAACTGTCTTCCATAGGGCCCCCCTTTCTTGGGAAGAGCTTGGTTGAGCTTCATCAAGTTATGGATCCCCAATCCAGCCCCAAAATATTGGTATGCAAACAATGGACCAATTCACCATATGAATTTTGAACTCGTCCCCCATCCCACTCCACAATAAATCTTGTTGTAGCTTCTCCATATGGAAGCACCCAACTATAATACAAGATACTTCATGGGTAATAGAGAAGATACCTTACATCCCATGAGACGGGCTAGATTCACCGCATTGGAGACAACCCCCACCGGCACCAATTCAGCCGTTGGAAGATTCACTCTCAAACCAGAGACAGCTTAGAAACAAGTAGAAATTAAAAGTGAACATCAACTAGATAAGGTCCACCGTCCACAAGAACCATATTTTGAGAAAAAGGAAATAATATGTTGAAAGTACTGCCTCTAGGCCTTTATATATATTATGCATGGATACAACTAGTTTCAGTTGGTCTATTTACATAAGTGGACATTGATTTTTTGTAGGTTCTTGACGAGGCTGACCGAATGCTTGACATGGGATTTGAGCAAGAAGTTCGCTGTATATTGGGCCAGACCTGTTCTGGTACGTAACATATTAACAAAGTTTTTTTTCCTTCTCCAATTGAAGATATCTCTTCCTCAGCAATATAAATACATGCACATCATAATCGTACAACAATGTGTAGAAAAATCACTTTGTAGACAAGAAGGGACTTTTTTAAAGTCTACTGGATTTGTCTATGATTTTAAAGAAAGTTAACAGATGATAAAATCTGAGTTATGAACTGCCTGCACTTACATCTGTCATATGAAAGAAGCAAAGAAATACATGAATTTGGATAATAGGCCCTGATTTAAACCAGGTATTTACTTGACTATCTACCTCTCCTATATGTTTGGCTTGGTGGAACATGTTAAGCGAGTCCCTCCGTTTAATGGGCATCCATGTAAATCAAATTAACATAGACTACTCCCTCCATTTAATGGGTATATGCGTTAGTCAAATTAACATAGACTAGTCCCTTTATTTATTGGTATCCAAGGAAATGAAATTAACAGAAGTCTATGTTTTGCACTCATTCTTATGGATTTGATTCAGCTCTAGTTTAAGTTTTTGGATCTGTATTTTTGTGGAATTTGTTTGAATCTGTTCCAAGTCTTATGAATTACTTTCTAGCCTATTTCTTTTGCTGACGAGTGATATTAATTGTGCAGCTCGCCAAATGGTAATGTTCAGTGCTACATGGCCCCTGTTAGTTCATCAATTAGCACAGGAGTTCATGGACCCCAATCCGATTAAGGTTCATCTTTGTACATGATGACTTTTTCAGCATTTTCCTATAACAATCTCTTGAACAGTGATTGTGGTTTCAGGTTGTTGTAGGTTCGGAGGATTTAGCTGCAAACCATGATGTACTGCAGATAGTGGAGGTATAAATTCTCAATAGCATAAATGATCTTTGTGCTCTTAAGTTATGTCAGGCATATATAGTTCAATCTGTTAACAGACTTTCATAAACATGCATAGGTTTTGGATGATCGGTCACGTGATCAGCGTTTGGTTGCTCTTCTAGAAAAATACCACAAATCCCAAAAGTATTTCTTACCATTCAGTTAGATATTTTTCCCTGTTCAAATTAATTTATTTGTTGAATTGTGGATTCATGCTTGAGTCAATTGAACCCTGGAGTATTCTTCTTTTCAGGAATAGAGTATTGGTTTTTGTCTTGTACAAATGGGAAACAAAACGTGTTGAGAATATGCTGCAAGAGGCGTAAGTTCCTGTCATCTTTGGTGCTATAGTTTTAACTTAATGAAGCTGACTATTCTTGCTGTGGCTCTAGGCTGCTGAAGATAAAATAAAAATGTACTGATGATTTTTAACCTGTTGTTTTTAGAAATTGGAAGGTTGTTTCAATACATGGTGACAAATCACAGCATGAACGTACAAAGGCACTATCATTATTCAAGAAGGGCAGCTGCCCCTTAATGGTAAGTACTATTTGCATTTTAGTGTTCGTCGTGCATGCGCACCCACACATGATATAATAACTTTGCCAATATTTCTTAGAGTAAAGAATGTACAACGGACTCTTGGAAATTTAGCACTCCTGATGCTTGAGACCAGCTACTGTCTTGAGCATCATTAAAAATTGCAAACAGCGAGCTCAAGCTTGACAAGGTGGACTGGATTAAGCCAGGAAAAAAAACTTTTTCAAGGAAACATTTTTATTTTTGTATTTAGGTCTTTTTAAATTTTGTTGTATCTATCAAAAAAAGGCCAAGTACACAGGATGTATACAAAAGAAATACCTACGTCACACTAGAAACAAAAAGAGCCTAAAACAAATCCTGAAAATTAACATCATTCAATACAAGAGCCTCGGCCCACGAACCCAAAGTACAAAAGAAAAAATCCCAAAGGTCTCTCAAAGAACGTTCTTTCTCTTCAAAACATCTCCCATTCTTTTCCAACCAAAGACACCACATCAAGCACAAATGAATCATCTTCCATATGGCAGCCACAGGAATTCTCCCCTCAAAACCATTCCAACATGCAAGAAGATCAACCACTTCCTTCGGCATCACCCAAACAATACCTGTCCGACCAAAATTCTCATTTCACAAGGACTTTGCCACCTCACAATGAATAAAGAGATTATTTATAGATTCACCATCTTTCTTGCACATGAAGCACCAATAAACTATACACATATCACGCTTTCTTAGATTATCCATGGTCAGAATTTTTCCAAGAGATACCAACCAACAGAAGAACGCCACCTTTGTAGGTACCTTCACTCTCCAGATGCTTTTCCAAGGAAACTCAAAACCACAATGACAAGTTAGCACCTTATAATATGAACTCCTGGAATTTCCTGCCTGCACCCACAATAATCTATCATCCCTTCCCTGTACAACCTTTGAATTTTAAAGTCTTTCCAAAAAATCAGAAACTACATTCACCTCCCAATCATTAACATCTCTAACATAATCAACATTCCATTGAATGTTATTATACAAAGAAGAAAAAGAATCAGCTACCACAGCCTCTTGATCCCTAGCAATCCTAAACAAAGAAGGAAAATCAATCTTGAGAGCTGAATCCCCACACCAAATATCATGCCAAAACAGAATCCTTTTCCCATCCCCCACATTTAATATGTTTAGAAAAATCCCCCCAACCCTTCCAAATGGACTTCCACAAACTCACCCCATACACTCCTCTAACTTCATCTGAACACCAATCCCCCCACATACTCCCATATTTAGCTTCAACAACATTTTTCCACAAGGCATATCTCTCTCCATGTGATATCTCCAAAGCCATTTTCCTAGGAGTGCTTTGTTAAAGAGCCTTAAATTTCGCATCCCCAAACCTCCACATGAGACCGGTTGACAAACCTTATTCCAACTGTCCAAGTGGAACTTTTTTCCCTCTCCTATACCTCCCCACAAAAAGTTCCTAAAAATCTTTCTTGCTACCCTTGGCGGCAAAGGAAAAAGAGAGAGAAAATAAGTCGGAAGGTTAGACAACGTGCTTTTAATCAAGGTTATTCTCCCCCCTTTAGAAAAATATAGCTTATTTCATTCAGCTAATCTCCTTTCAATCTTCTCAATTACCCCATCCCAAATAGTGACAGATTTATGAGGAGCCCCTAAGGGAAGACCGAGATCCCCAGAATTGCAATGGCAAATTGAGATTTAGTCATGAAAATCACTTTTGTTTTTTTATAAAGTAAGGTAAATTTTATTGATACAAATGAAATAGGCATAGCTTGTGTACACATGAAGAATACAAAAGAACACCTAAATACATTCTAGGATCGATAGATAAAGGACAAAGAGTAGTGAGCATTGTTTCCATTAAGCACAATGGCTGAAAACCAAAGCAGTAATGTGTGTACAAAAAAATTCTAAAGCTCTGTGGTTGTGCACTCCTTATCTTCAAAGCACCGCTCATTCCTTTCCAACCAAATACACTACATAATGCACAACAGAATCATCTTCCACACTGCCGCCACTTGAGGACAACCTTGAATCTCCTTCCAACAAGCCAATAAATCAACCACGCTCAATGGCATTACCCACGCGACATCAACTCTTCTAAAGATCTCATCCCACAACACCCTTGTCACCTCACAATGTAATAATAAGTGATCCACTGATTCTCCCTGCTTTTTACACAAATAGCACCAATCCATCACAATGAGCCCCCTCTTCCTCAAATTGTCTGTAGTCAAAATCTTCCCAAGAGTAGCAGTCCATATGAAGAAAGCTACTTTAGAAGGCACATGAAACCTCCAAATATTCTTCTAAGGGAAGGGAACACTACCTTGTGATGCCAATATTTTGTATTTGGGCGGAAAGGAATGAGTGGTGCTTTGAAGATAGGGAGCGCACAATAGCGAAGCTTCAGAATTTTTTTGTACACACACTATTGCTTTGGTTTTCAGCTATTGTACTTAATGGGAACAATGCTCATTACTTTTTGTCCTTAATCTATCGTTTCTAGAATGTATTTAGGTGTTCTTTTGTATACTCCCTATGTACACGAGCTATGCTTATTTCATTCGTATCAATAAAATTTTTCTTTTTACTTACAAAAAAAAAAACAATAACGAAAAGAAGAGGAGACAATGGATCCCCTTGCCTCAATATGCGAGAACTGTTAAAAAAACTAGTGCCGAGAAGCGAACGGTAGAGACAATGTCGAATCCATGAAATCCACATATCACCAAAGCCACACCTCCTGAGCAAGTATAAAAGAAATTTACATGATCATATGCCTTTTTCATGTCCAGCTTGCATAAAATACTTGGAGCTCCCTCTCCCAACAGATGATCCAAGCACTCATTGGCAATGAGAACCGAGTCAAGGATTTGTCTCTCCCGAACAAATGCATTTTGAGGCTTAGAAATAATTTGTTCCAATATTGGGCTTAGCCGATTAGCAAGAACCTTCGAAATGATCTTGTATACTCCACTCACAAGGCTTATTGGGCGGAAATCCTCAACTGTCGTAGTCCTCTATTTTTTCGGTATGATAGCAATGAACGTTGCATTGAGGCATTTCTCAAACTTCCTAAAAGAGTGGAATTCAAGGAAAACCTGTAATACATCACATTTCACAATATCCTAATAAGCTTGAAAGAATCCCATCGAAAAGCCATCTGGACCCGGCACTTTATCTTTGGCCATACCACAAATGACCTTATAAATTCCGTCTTCGTCAAAATGTCTTTCCAGCAAACTCGTACTCTGTGAATCAATAGACTCAAACAACAAATCATCTAACTTCGGCCTCCAACATGCCGGTTCCGTGCGGAGGTTCTCGTAATAATGCACAATATGGTTTTCTAATTCAGAGGGGGAAGAGAGCACTTGAGTACCTAAGTGAAGTGCCTCAATAGCATTGCTGCGCCTATGTGAATTAGCCACTTTATGGAAGAATTTCGTACATTTATCACCTTCTTTTAGCTAGAAAAATATTAATAAAAGGTTGTTTTTTAAGTATATAAAAAAAACTTGTTTCCCACTACTTGCTTTTTAACCTCTATTTAACATATGAATGACTTGCCATTACCACATTCCCCGTTTCTGCATTTCACAATGATCCACGTCCTAGGTAACTTAGGGCCATAGCTCTCTTGCTAGAAGCCTAGGATGCTATTCATCCACAGATTTTTTAGTACATTATTACTACTATTTGTTATTTGTGAGTGACCATGCGTGAAGCTTGATCCTTGCACATGTTACTGGAGATAACACACCTGGTCTGGATTAAGATGGCATTGTGCAGATCATGGTAGTACTACAGTTCTTGATCCCTTGTTGTGGAGTTGTGGTGTGAAGGTTTGAATTTTGGGGGCGAATGATGGAGAGTCCTAGAGTGTACAGTGATGGGAGCTGCTTCACTTGGTCAAGTAGATCTTCATTGTGTGGGGCCGATCTTGGCCATTTTTGGCTTTGCTGCATTTAATTTGTGTGATGAGGGAGGGGCGAAAATGAAATGGCTTTATCAACAAATCAAAAGATTAGAGAAGAAATTCCTGTGTACTTGGGCTTTGTTGTTATGCTATAGTTGGCAACTTATTGTAGCATTTATCCAACACCATATATTCGCAGATAGCTACTGACGTGGCTGCTCGGGGATTGGATATTCCAGATGTTGAAGTAGTGATCAACTATAGCTTTCCTCTCACCACAGAAGATTATGTCCACAGAATTGGGCGGACTGGACGGGCTGGGAAGAAGGGTGTTGCCCATACATTCTTCATGCAGCAGAACAAGGTAAATTCTCTCTATACATTGTGTGTGGTAGTTCAATATCTTAATCTGACCAGAGGGAGCATCATTCATTATTCAATTCTTTTATTTTTCATTTTCTCAAACTATTTTAGGGACTTGCTGGGGAGCTGGTGAATGTTCTCAGAGAAGCTGGGCAAATTGTGCCAGATGCCCTTAAAAATTTTGGCACTCATGTAAAGAAGAAGGTGTGCATTTATTCTTTGTATCATTTTCCTCCCCATGATTAGGTTTTTGTGCTCACTGTTCACTGTTTAGTTCTTCATACAACTTCAAATAATTTTAAGTACTGACTGTTGCATTGCAGGAGTCCAAGCTTTACGGGGCTCACTTCAAGGAAATTCCTGTAAATGCTCCCAAGTCTAAAAAGATCACATTTGACAACTCGGACGACGAAGACTGAATCATGTGGTAAAATCTAAACGCGTTTCTTCAATAGGTAGGTATCAAAAGATTTACAGCTGATTGTTGAATACCAATTCCCCTTCGTCCTCTGCAACGCTAGTGCCATCATTTTCCTTGAATATTTTGCCATTCAAATCTGTAAGATGAACCATACCCATTGTTTTCCTGGCTCCTCTTTATGGAGTTGGTATTTGTTGCTACATGCCGTATGATGTCGGCTATGCCAAATCATATTTAATTCTTTTTCGTCTCCTTGAAAACGATGTATTAAATGAGTAATTTTATATGATTTTTTTTTTTTAATTAACAACACTTTGAAACTTTCCGTGTTCTGTGTTTCATTTGGCAGTTGCTGTAATGCTAGCTACAAAGTTCACTGGTTTATATATATATATATATATATAGCACTTGAATAATTTGCTATGTGACCCTTTGTCGTACATAATCAGGCTGTTAATTGGCTTTGCATTTATCTCTCCCCCAAGATAAAAATAAGAGTTGTGTTATACAGAAGCTTTACACCTCTACATACTACTTAAAAAATATGTGATTTTATTTTTTTTTATCTTTATATTTCATATTGAATTGAAATAAATTCAATATAAAATATGAGGATAAAAAAATAAAATCATATATTTTTTAAGTGGTATGCAAGGAGCGAGACTTATCTAGAATTTTTCTAAAAATAAATGAATAAATAAAGAACCATCAGTTCACGTACTATGGTCTTAATATGTTACAAAAGTCTACTCAATAACTCGATTTAATTGGGAGATGTTTTGCAATAAATAAATAAGGTACAAACAATAAAAGCCATAATAATTCATATAGTTTGGACTAGGTTTTGGGGTATCACTTCTTTCAAATTCTAAAGTTCAATACTTTATGGGTGTAAATAATCTTTTGGACATGTGACCTTGTCTCTCTTAAAAACCTCACAATCTCTAGTAAAAATTTAGCGATTTAATTAGTTTCGTAGAGAAATTTTTGAGAATGCGATGCAGAAGATTAAAATTTATTCTGTGGGTATGATTCCTCTCGTCTGAAGGGCCCGACATAAAATAATAATAATAATAATAATAATAATTCATATAGGCCAAAACGCGGATGCCTTGAGAGTCAAAACTTATACAATTCAGTGGTGATGGAAGGGTTTCTTCTTAGAATGTGAGAGTTTCCTGTGTTTTTTTTTTTTTTTTTTGTAACCTTGATTAATACCTTTCTTAACAAACTGAATAAAGGATTTGGCCGAGTCTGGAAAAAGCTTATTTCTTGGTGCACAAAGGTCACAAGTACTTTCGCCGCGTAATACTACGTCATTAGCATTGCGAGACTTATTCCTTGGACAAAAAATCTACTCAACCTCCTACTATTCACACAACCTCCACACTTCATATTATTTTTAATTTTTATTATTTTTTTCTTTTATTAAATATTTATTATATGAATAATGAATAAAAAATTTGAAATAATTTAAAAAGAATAAATTCAAAAGAAAATTTTAAAAAAATATTAAAAATTTAAAAAATTTAAAAAGGTATGGAGTGTGGAGTGTGATGGAGGTTGTGTAGCAAATCTCTTCCTTGGAATTGTTCAAAATATGCGTGCGCGAGAGAGCCAGTTAAGTACCTCAGAAGTTGGTGAGTCGATGTAGAAGACTTTATGAGCTCACTAAACCCCTGAAATTCGCGGCAAGCAGGTTCAGTTCATCCATCTTGATCACCATCTCAATTTATTTTGATGTTGATGCTTAGGGTTTCTAGTTGTTATCCGAAACTTCACAAGAATAAGTCAGAAAAATGATATTTTTTCGGGTTTCAAAAAGTCAACATCCAGAAGATATTTTGCAGTTTTGACTAGTTTGCAATTGGTTGGAAAGAAGTAGCATGGAAATTCACCAATGAAATTTGAATCTAGACATAGAATGGAAGTTGCATGGTCATGATATTAAAATGAGTAATGCTACGTATAGTCGTGAAATGTGTAAATATCGTGTAATTATTTTAAAAAAGAGTGGAGTTTACTATTAAAAAATTAATTTCTTTTTATGTGTGTCTCATATTTATTTATTTTTTTTAAAGCGACTGTACGACACTTGCACACTCACGACTATAAGTATCATTTCTCTATTAAAAGACAGTACACATGATATTCTTTTCCAATGCATGTTTCCCCCCACTTGCAATTAGAACCAGTTGGGGTCATTGATCTCCACAACATAAGATGCAGAATCCATCATCCTATGACATATGTACTAATTTTCTTACCAATAACAAGATTGAAGATAATACTAATGTCTGTACAGTGTTAATAAAAAGAAACCTCTTTATATCATGAGCATGGCACTAAGGGTTGTGATTGAGAGAAACTTCCCTACAGTATAATCCCCTTCTCCTTTTCTTCCTTTTTTTTTTCCTCATAAGGATTAATTGACTAGAATTTTCTTGATGAATAGGTTCTTTGTGCAAGAGGCATGTGGCGTGATTGTCATAATCCTCAACTTCCAAAATGGAGGTTTGGAGTTCGAAACCCCCCTCCCCGAGCTAAAAAAAAAAAAACTTCTTTGCATTATCATGGGCAGGACTCAACAGATGGATCAATTGTCGAATATGCTATCAGTTGAGTGTTAGCATCCTGATCAATAATTGAAAATGGTTGACAATTTGTTACGCGTTCTTCAGAATTCAATTATTGGCATGTTCTCTCTTAAAAATTAATTAATTTTTACAACTTCGCTCTGGAATATCTTAGAAAAAGACAACAATATGTCTTATTTTCCTCCAAACCAACTTTAAACGCCGTCTTTTCTTGTGTTCCAATCTAAATTCAAAAAGTCAGAATGATGGTGAAATGCACAAGTGTCTCTTAGCTGGTGTCATCACGATATTCCAGAGCAGTTTGTCTTGTGTTGTGTTATGCACAACTTCTGTAACATCATTCATGGAACGAAAGCGCTTTGAAATTTCAATCCCTTTGAATCGGTCAATAAATTAAAATTTGACAGTGGCAATGATATTTGATGAAATCATGGTTATTAAACAAACGACTACAATTTGTGGCTAATTCAAATTGATAGTTATGGCCATTTGAGGTTGAGTGTAGCCCTTGTACTTTCTGTAGTTGATAGTTTGCAGTTGGATTGGAAAGAAGAATGGAAGTTTGCCAAGGGGACATGAAATAAAGAAGGAGGTTATGAAGCAATGGCATCATATTTCACTTGTAGCTATCATCTAATGCCATATCATGGGATGATGAGAAAATGGATAATGAATAGATTTACGAGGTTACGAGGCAATGGCATGACAAGCTATGCACTCGGAATATTCTTTCAAATGAAAAAAAAAAAGAAGATAAATCAAGTAGCGTGAAGGGCTATAAAGAATTCATTGACCAGTTCATTGGAGTAAAAAGTAGACCAAAATAGTTTTGATGGGAAACTTGACCCGTTTCTCCACTTGCAACCTGAACAGGTTGAGGCCATTGGCAGTGCACGTAGATCTCAACTACATATGATGCAGAATGCAGCCTAGAATTGTTATATAAGAAAAGCAACTCCAAGACAGAAGCCTCATCTCATCTTATCTCATCTCTCGTATTGCTACTCCTTGTCTCTCAACCAAAGAAAAAGAAAAAAAAAACCAAAGGTTTTTCTTTAGCCAAGGAAAAAACACGGGGGGGGTTCTGAAAAACAAAAATTCCATCAGAAACACAAAGGGTAGCAGAAGAGAAATTAAGAAACAATGGCTGAAATTGTTGTAAACTATGCACTCGACAAGCTTACAACCTTGTTGACGGAAGAGGTACAACTACACAGGGGAGTCAAGGAAGAAGCTCAGACGATAGCAGAGGAACTGGAACGCATCGAAGTCTACCTGAGAGCTGCTGATGAAATTATAGACAGGAGTCCTGAAGTGAAAGTATCGGTTAACCTATTGAGGGAGGTGGCTTATGATATTGAAGATGCTCTTGATGAGTACAATCTTCGAATCGCCCGTCCTCCTGGAGACGATTTACTGGCTTCCCTTCGTAATATTACTTCTTCCATAAGAAAAATAAGAGCTCGTCATCAGATTGCTTCTGAAATACAGAGACTCAAATTCAGAGTTCTAAGCATTGCCGAGGGGCACAACAGATTCCGGCCTGAAAATCCAACGGCTGATATCAAGATTGCTCCTAAGATATGGCATGCCCGCCGACAGGACGCCCTCCTGTTGGAAGAAGCCGATCTGGTGGGCATAGAAATTCCTAAAAAGGAGTTGATCAGCTGGCTACTCCAAGGTGATACTGAACGTGAAGTAGTTTCGGTAGTTGGAATGGGAGGGTTGGGGAAAACCACCCTGGTGAAGAAAGTCTATGATGATGCAGAAGTAAAGCTACAATTCAAGTACCGTGCTTGGATAACTGTATCTAGATCTTTTAATCTGGAAGAGCTCCTAAAAGGCCTCGTTCGGCAACTCTACAAGGTGAAAAGGAAACCAGTTCCTCAAGAAGTGGAAGGCATGGACGAGGGTCAGCTAAGAACGAAAATCAATAGCTTTTTGCAACAAAAGAAGTATCTGATTGTGTTAGATGATGTGTGGCGTATTGGAGATTGGGATGCAGTTAAATTTGCATTTCCAAAAAACAGTGGCAGTCGGGTTATGCTCACAACACGTCATGCTGAAGTAGCCTCTGCCTCTTGCATGGAATTCAACGGCAACGTGACCAAGGTCTATCGTTTGAACCCTTTGTCTCCTGAAGAATCCTGGACTCTATTTTGCAGGAAGACTTTTGAGAAAAACGCATGCGCTCCGGATTCGAATTGGAAGACTCTGGCAGTTAGTATCCTTGAAAGGTGTGAAGGATTGCCACTTGCAATTGTGGCAATCAGTGGTGTTTTGGCCACAAAGAGTATAGACGAATGGGATATGATTCAACGAAGTCTGGCTGATGGGCTAGAAGAAAATGATAGACTCGATAGTATTGAGAAAATATTGTCTCTCAGTTACTATGATCTGCCTTACTATCTCAAGTCTTGTTTTCTGTATTTGAGCATCTTTCCTTACGATCATCCCATTGACAAGATGAAACTAATTCGATTATGGATAGCTGAAGGATTTGTGAAAGTGAAAGAAGGAATGACATTGGAAGAAGTTGCAGAGGCTTATTACTTCGACGAGCTCTTGAACAGAAGCCTGATCCAAGTGGCAGGGACAACAGGTGAAGGGAGGATCAAAACATGCCGTATCCACGACCGGCTTCGAGAGATAATCATTCGGAAGTCAAAAGAAGAAAACTTTCTGACAATAGTTCGAGAAAACATGATGTTGCCAGAAAAAGTTCGTCGCTTATCAATACAGAAAAGCATGCAGGATGTACATGACAGGCAGAGAATGCCTAGAGTTCGTTCCTTGCTGATGTTTCGGAGGGTAGATTCACTATCCAAGTCTTATAATCCGATTCTGCATCTTCCTGATCTGAGGCTACTTAAGGTGTTAGATTTGGAAGGTGCACCTCTAGAGATATTCCCAAATGAGATATTCAGGCTGTTCCATCTGAAATATCTAAGCTTGAGGAGCACAAAGATAAAAAGCATCCCTAGCTCAATTGGGAATCTTCAGAACCTGGAGACATTGGATCTTAAAAACACATGCGTCACTGCATTGCCTGCTGAGATCTCGCGGCTTCAGAAACTTCGCCACCTTCTGGTGTATCGGTATGAAATACAATCTTATGCACACATAGATTCCAAGTATGGTTTCAAGGCCACGACACATATAACACGTCTCCTGTCCTTACAAAAGCTCTGCTTCATAGAGGCAGATCATGGTGGTAATGATCTAATGAAGGAGCTAGGATGTCTGAATCAACTGCGGAGGCTGGGCATCGTAAAGTTCAGAACAGAAAATGGGGTTGCTCTGTGCTCTTCCATTGAAAAGCTTAAAAACCTCCGAGCTTTGTCGATAAATTCAATAGAAGAGGATGAGATAATCAATCTTGATTGCCTATCATGCCCACCTCGATTTCTTAAGCGGCTATATTTGACAGGAAAGTTAGAAAAGTTTCCCCACTGGATATCTTCTCTCCATAGCTTGGCCAAGGTGTCTTTGAAGTGGAGTCAATTAAGAGATGATCCACTTCAATCACTTCAAGATCTGCCGAATCTTGCACAACTTGATTTTCTGCAGGTTTACGAGGGAGAGACATTGCATTTTAAGGCTGCAGGATTTCAGAAGCTTAAAATCTTAAGCCTTGATAAAATGGATGGGCTAAAGACGGTTATAGTAGATATGGGTGCCATGCCTTTACTTGAAAAGCTATTCCTCCAGCGCTGCAAATTGTTGCACAGCCTGCCATCAGGCATTGAACACCTTCGGAACCTGAAACTGCTGGAATTTTGGGACATGCCTGCTGAGTTAATCATGACAATACGTCTGGAAATTGAAGGTGGAGATTATTGGAAGGTAAAACATGTGCCCGAAATCAACACTACCTATTGGAGAGATGGAGGTTGGGATGTCTACTCATTATATAGATCAATTGATAGTGAGATTTCAGCCCCAACTAGGACCCTTGAACTTCCTTCGTATTGGAAATAGGATTTTTGTTTCCTTAACTTGGGACAATTTTCATTATGTTTTAATAGCAAAATGTTCATGAACACTAGGTGTAAATCCACCTCAATAAAAGCTCAAACTCAAATAAATTTGAGCTTGTCTGCTTTATGTGCCTTGTAAGCAGATAATAAATAATGATTGCTACAAGTTTGTGTTCTCCATGAAAATCTCATCCTAGTTTTTCAAACATCTTCTTTGAAATGTTGAAAATCTTTAAAGCCTCCAGCTATGCAGATTTTCGACTATTGAAAAAAGGAAAGAATGTAATTGCTGGTGAAATCGCAATCTTTCTTCTAGGAACTCATAATCTACTAACATTGGATGGAGACATAAGAATTCGGTGCTGATTTATGAAGATCTCGTTTCGTTGAATTTTCAGAGTGTGGTGGCTACTGCGGCAGTGTATCTGTTTTAATAGATTGTGGTGCAAAGTGCAAACTTGCCGTTTAAATTTTGCAGATAAAAGCATCGAAAGAATCTTACCTATGTCTGCATCATATCACATTTGTTTGCTGAGGCACACATGCTTCATTTATTGTGCAAGCTTTGTCGCTTCTTTTGCTGTGTCTGTTGTTATGAATTTAACTTAACTTGAACTTATTTCAAAGTGTAGACGAAGAAGAAAGAAAGAGGAGTAGTAATTACCGCTCTTGATACAATCGAATATCTTCTTCATGCATTACCCAGTCTGTCAGCTATTGGATTTTGCCAAACTTTGGAAGTGAACAACATGCGTTCCAAAACACGGGAATTTGTGCGTCGAGTTTTTTTTTTTAGAAAAATTATCCTCATTATCCCCACACCACACATCACACGATTTTTTTTTTTCCCTTAACAAATATATAATGTAATGATAATAAGTAGAAATACTCAATTAGTTTAGTAGAAATAAAATAAAAAATAAAAAGCATATGAGTAGCAAAGCTCCCGGCAAGGCAAAGAAAAGCTTAGGAATGCTCCCTACAACATAAAAGAGTGATGACTAGAACAGGGACTGATTGAAGTTTTTGCCATCAGTGAGAGTGCTTGAACTTATCTCGCAGTTTGCTCCCAACCCTACTGTTCAAACAAAAGTAATGTAGTAAGTCTATTAGTGACTTGATTATCGGAGTATATGTGACCAGTAGTTCGTATTCTATCTTTGTTCTTGTTCCGATGCCGACGACATGGTCTTCGGGCTGACTGATTACACCTGAAAAGAGAGGAACTTGACGGGAGTGTGCTGATAATTTAAGTATGTTCACAAGTGAAAAAGCAAAGTTACGAGCAGAATAAACCATCTCAACTTGACTCTCTCCCAAGAGATTTATGTTCTTTGCTGCATGTGACTTTCAGGGCTTCAGTTAGAAAATTTGACCCACTAAACTCCAATTTCTCCTACTACTATTGGCATTTCACCTTCTGAGGTGAGGAGACAGCAAGATCTTTATTGCTTGAATATAATAAGGTCAAAAAGTTAGTCATAACCAAACGGGAGTAAGAAAGAAATAGTTTTGATCAATTTAGGTAGTGAAACACATGCACAAACAGAAACCAACCCAAGCACACCACCAAAAGCAATAAAAAAAGTCGAACAAAACTTCCGGTCTAGCGATATTCAAAGTATGGTAGTCAGAGATGAATAGGCCAGAGTAATACATACAGATGTCCTACAGAAGCTCAAAATATAGGGCAAATTTTTTGTATAGCAGAAACTGGGATCTGCTAATAGCAGAAACCTTTTTTGTATAAGACATCATCTTCATAATAAACTCTCAAGCTCGTCCAAAATTTTCTGGCCTGTGATAAGCTGAGGTGGCTGCTCAAAATTTTTCAGATAAGAGGCCAATCTTATGGTCATCACCCAAAAAATGTTGGAAAAAAAAATGAGGATAAAATGAAATTAGGGCTAGCTCCCCATCTATGCAGTTTCCTGGCAGCTATTCTTACATGATGCTGATATGCACGGATTAAACAAAATTATCCGCCATGGGAAGGATTTCTCTACGAAACGTTATCTCCTAAATATGTGAATACCCTTCTCTTGAATACTCGAGCTAAATTAACAATTTCAGATTCCCTCATCTGTCTAGTCAGGATGTCAGTCTGCCCATGTCTCTGATCCTTCCTGGACAACCTATTGGCAATGTCAATGGACAAGCTGGCAATATCCCTGCTATTTGTTAACGCTCGCAATGCAGTAATTGAATATGTAGGATGGGACACAATTCTGTTAAGTAATATAAGCACCTCCCGGATGAGCAAGGTCCTACAAAACAAATCCACCCGGGATAATCAACAAATAAAATTAACAAAGGAAAAAGAAAAGAGGAAAATATCAGCAAAGCCGAGGAGCAATTGCAAAAGATATAGCACAACTAGATCTCTTTGCTAATGCAAAGATATAGCAGGTACTGAATCTCCTCATATATCCATGTGATATATATATTTTTTTTATTGGCATCAGGTGTCCGGAAACAGCATCCCAACTAATCGTGGGGGTGCAAAGGCCCTCGGCAAGGAGTTTCCTGCAAGTGCACCTCAGGTTATTTAAGAGAAAAATCCCCTAGTCTGATGGCCCTAGAGATTGTTTGCACCCAAAGGAATTTGAACCTTAGACTTGAGGGAGCATACTCCCAAGCCCAAAACCTTTAGCAGTTGAGCCAACCCCTAGGAGTTATATATACATGCGATATTACAAGTCTAGAAGGTACTACGATTTTGTGTGTACAGATAAGATGGTGTCACCTTGTCGTTTAAATGTATTGCTACATGCAAGTATTGAGGATTTTAACATCAGTTGATATTTAATCATACTCGAATGAAACCTTGTTTGGACCGCTACTATCTACCACATCTGGCTTGATAAAAATGAAAGATTCCAGAACATAAAAATTAAAAGTGAAACCGGTTTGCTATAGACAGAGTAGATAGGTCTGACACATATGATAGCAAGACACTAAAAACTCTACTCATGATAGGGTGCTATGTGGTATTTGAGAATTCCTTTTCCTCTACTTGATTTTCGTTAGAATTTCTTAAGATAGGAGAACAAAAAATCATCACTGTGGAAACTTGTAATCACATTGTTCTGGGGAAAAAAGTGCTTGAAGACTCACTTTGACAAATATTCAATGTAGTAAAGAGAAACAAAATTAAAGGCAGTTCTGCAACTAAAAAGAAATGTGTGAATATAACTTCATAAGGCATGCAGACCACTTGCCTCTCTTTAGAAATTTCTGGGGGTCCAACACAAACTGATGCTTCAATGTCCATCTCTGATACAAGCACTCTCAATGTTAACATAAGAAAGCTTGCTTCTCTGTAAAGCTGGAGACTTGTGAGAATTTCAAAGCCATGTTTTCCGGATGAGGCTAAGAAGGCCAACACAATAATGGCATCTCTACGGAGAGTCAACTCCTGAATATATAATCATTTAAAATCGTGAACGGATTATATTTGGAATTTGTAATATTTGAACGTATTTTTCAACAGAATCCATGGGTAAGCATTTATGAAGAAATTGCAGAATTCTAACTAGTCCCTCTGTTTTAAATTGCCATGGATTAAAACCGGTACCATGTTAATGAAGAAAATGTACAACACTTTTACCAAATTGCCAAAAGCTGGCATGGTTTTTTCTTGATTGGTCTTTTGAATATGGAAGAGAATACTCAATTTGGGACATAAAGAAAAAAGCATGACACTCCATATAAGATAGATGGAGCAGTGCCTTGGTGTGGCAGCAGGCTCCTCAAGGAAGCCTTCCCAGCTATTTACAGCATTTCGAGGGTGCAGGCAGCTTCAGTGGCAGATCTTATTGACCTATCAAGTGGAAATCCCTAATGGAACATTGCTTTCTTTAGAGCTGCACAAGACTGGGAAGTGGACACTTTTTCTGCATTCTACAATCTTGTATACCCTTCCAGAACCAGAGTGAGGGTGGGAGAGACTGACAAGTTGGTGTGGCAACCTGTAAGGAAAGGTAGATTTAATGTTTGTTCATTCCACAAGGTAGATAAGGAGCGCTCGGTGGATGAACTTAGATGTTTTTTCTTTAATTCCTTATTTCAATGGGCTTCGGCTATTGTATTTAATGGAACTAATGTCCATGATTTTCTTGTTTCTTTTTCTAGTTCCTGACATGTAATAGGTTCAGTTTTTGTATACTTCCTGCATACTTGGCTTTGCCTTGTTACTTGTCTCAATAAAATTTTTATTCATAAAAAAAAAAAAAAAAAACAAGTCTCTTATCACACAACGCAAACCCATTCCCTTGGAAGTGCATTTGGAAGACTAGGCTCCCCTAACAACAGCTTTTTCTGCATGGACAGCCGCCTCGTCAGAGAAAATCCTCGCTATAGGCAATCTAAGAAAATGCCGTTTTATTATTATGGATTGGTGTTGTATGTGCAAAACAGTGAAGAGAATCAAGAGATTGTTGATCACCTTCTACTTCATTGTGAGGTGGCCATGTCACTATGCCAACAACCCTTCTTGGCATTACCCAAGTTAATGCCAAGAAGGGTTGTTGACTTCCTAGCAAGTTGGAATGGGCTACGCGGTAATGCGCAAATCGCAGCAATGTGGAAAATGGTCTCAATTTGTCTATGGTGGTGTCTTTGGAGTGAGCGGAATGAAAGAATCTTTGAGGATCATCAACGTCAATGGACGAGCTGAGACTTCTATACTTTATTCCATTGGTCAATTGTAATCGATTTCAATGGCTTGAATAGCCATGATTTCCTTGTATCGTTGGGCACTCATGATTAGGTGTCGCTCTTGTATATGTCCCATGTACTTGGGCTACGCCTATTTATATTCTCAATAAAGTCCTTGTTTTACTGATAAAAAAAAGAGTATGTAATCCTGAGATTTGCAAGGCTATTTGTTCTCCTTGTCAAGTAATCAATAATAATGTTCTGATGCGCAGCCAACAGGCAAAAAATGCAACCTTATGTGCTACACATGCATACTAATTTTTAAAGGAAACTCTACTTTACTCTCACTTCCTGTATTCATTCTGAGCTTCTTGTTACTAGAACACCCATATTCTCTATAAATACTATGCCTCCATTCCGTAGTTAACTCCCCTAACGCTTTCACTTCCCCACTATACAATAATTGGAAAAACAAATCATTGTCCTACTACCAAGCACCTACCCTTCCCAAAACGTATGCCTTCTCAGTGTGATCACAGTTACTACACAGACTAATATAGGGAGTCAAATCTTATAAAAGCCCCCTCCCAGAACAATGCTCCATACAACCAAATTCTCACAAGCTGACACTAGTAAAAACCATTGCCAAGGCTCAGTCCAAAAATACGAAATTCACGCAGTTAAAAAAAAAATAAAGAGGAAGAGGGCAATGTCTTTAATAGAATGCATACCAGTATTCCATTTCCACTGCACGCTAAACAATCTGCCAAGCCTCGAAGAACCTCAATGAATTTCTGAGGTCTCACATTACCATCAACAGGAGCAGCACCCTCGCCATCCTCACAGCCAGAGCAGAATATCACCAATATTTTTGGACCTTCAGTTAAACAAAGAACCAAAAGCTGTAAGGGTAAGGCAGAATACGCTCAACTAACTGAAAATCAAACTATATAACAAGGGATGAAAACAGGCTGACAGTGTCGACGACTGCTTTACAGCCTCTAGAAGTAGCCCGAGAGCCCGAGTCCTATTTTCAGAAACAGAACGTGACGGGGGGGAAGTTCTGCTGGTGTTCTGGGTTGTTTTTTTTTTATAGGTAAAAAGAAGTTTTATTGATCCACAAAAATAGGCAAAGCCCGAGTACACAGGAAGTATACAAGAAAGAGGCATACAAAACATTAAGACTCGTTCCATCCCATACAATAGAAGAGGCCCAGAGCAACAAAGTATGAAAGAAGGACTCCCTAAAACTGTCCGGAGAGCGTTCCTTATCCTCAAAGCAGTGGCCATTTCGTTCGTTCCATGTACACCACATTAAACATAAAAGTACCATCTTCCATACAACAGCAATTTGGCAATTGCCCCTAATCCCTCGCCAACAAGACAATAGATCTATCACCCTCTTAGGCATGACCCATGCGATACCAAGCCTCAAGAAGATTGCATCCCACAATACCTTAACTACTTCGCAATCAAGAAGGAGGTGATCCGCTGATTCGCCGTTACGTTTGCACATGTAGCACCAATCCATTATGTAGAGTCCACTCTTTCTTAACTTGTCAATTGTTAAGATTTTACCATGGGAGGCCAACCAACCAAAGAAAGCAACCTTGAGTGGAGCATTGCTCTTCCAAATGCTCTTCCATGGGAAAGCATTAGGGAAATGGTTCGCCAAGGCCTTGTAGTATGAACAAACTAAAAATTTCTTGTTCCCTGTGCATGCCCATATTAAGCTATCCTCCCCTCCAGCCCTAGGCTTCATCGCATACAAGATTCTGTAGAAATCAGTGATGGCTCCCACCTCCCAATCCTGAACAGCTCTAGTGAATCTCACGGACCAATGAATGGATTGCAAATGACCCCCTTGAGGGGGATGAAAGATTTGTTTGTCCTGTGGAAGATGTAGTTGTGCCGATGAAGCTACAGTGGACAGCTACAGATGAGATGGACATGTGGGGGGGGGGATCAGATACCTCTAAAATACCTGCTGCCAGACCAGACTAGCATCTCTGAGTGGGTGCTGCATAAAGTAAAGGAGATCCAGCACTGTGTTGGAATCGAGTGTGAGGGCTTTCAGGCACAATTCATGGCTTTAAGGTGATCATAGTAGATTGGTGTTGTATATGTAGGAAAAATGGTGAAAACGTGGATCACTTATTGTTGCTTTGTGAGGTGGCTGGAATGTTATGGAATGAAGTGTTTAATAGAATGGAGTAAGCTTGGGTAATACCTGCCACAATGACAGAGCTCATGGCCAGTTGGATAAATCTACGAGGTTTCCCACAAATCTCATCGTTGTGGAAAATGGTCCCGATTTGTATCATGCGGTGCCTATGGAAGGAGCGAAATGACTGGACATTTAAAGACAAGGAGTGCTCACTAGAAGAACTAGATTATTTTTTATTAGCACTCTTTTTCTTTGGGCCATAGCTGTACATTGTCTTGGCCTCAATTTCCATGATTTTCTTGTTTCTATTACTTCTCTCTAACTAGGTGTGACATTTTGTATACCATATTGTGTACTTGGACTATGCCTATTCATATCAATATAATCGTTTACTTATAAATATATATATATATAAAAAAAAAAGCTGACATGATACAAATAGTAGCTATTTAAGTTCAACTCTTTACTCTCATGAGAAAGTATGTGTTTCCACTTGGACAAACTACAATTGAGTTTGGTCTATATTTCGATCTCAACAAAAACAAGGTGGCAAAAATCAACTCCAAGTATAAGTAAAAAATCGGAGTATCATAAAAGTGAACACACAAAATCCCAAAAGATATCACATAGCCCCTTATACTGAACTAAAAGCTATCTAGTTTACAAAAACTTGAAGCCAAAACAAGAATGGAGTGAGACAAAAATAACAAAGAACAAGGACTTATCCCAATAATGCAGGAACGTATTGATAAGAAAGGCAGCAGTAAGCTCACATTATTATTTTATTTTTTTTATATGATGGGGAAATCATCTCACGGCAGAGCCCTTAGAACTCACCCATGGAACCTAAACCCCTGGAGAGACTAGCACAACAATCCACCGCTATGGCCTCCCACTTAAGTTGCAGTTTAATCCAAGGGGGAATTGAACCTATGACATGGGGCTCATGCACACAAGTTCGCCCTTACCACTTGGGCTACCCATGGGTGGAGTAGGTTCACATTATTATTGTCAATTCCCAGTTGTTCATTAAAAAAGAAGAAACAAAATACGGGAACATACAGTTTAGCAACAGATGTAGAAGATGCACAGCATCCTTTTGCACTCGCAAGCCAGCTTCCTTTCTCAGCAATTGTGAAAGACTTTCAAACACCATTGTCAGGCCAAACCTGTCTCAACCAAAAATTACATAAGGATATGCAAAGAAGTTACATGTTATGGTAGAACATCCAAAAGGGTACTCAAAAACATACTTTTCCCTCTCAATATAAGCAATAGACTTTGTTATAATCATATTCATGACTGAGACTGCCTCTAGGTTCACACATTCTTCAGTATTCCTCATGACAATTTGATGCAAAAATTCAACTAGAGAAACCCAGTCTACATGAGAAACTGAAATAGCAGTATCATGATTACAGGTCTCCATGCATGGAATTCTGGCATCAGGTAATATATTCCCAAGTGGAGTGGAGTCTGAATAAAATATTTCATTTCTGCTCACACGGCACAGGCCTCTATCAAATCCATGAGAATCCACAATGTTGTTCCCAGAGCAAAGTCCTTCAACAATCACATTGTCCCTGAGTAGAGTTCACTGAAAAGATCAAATCAAAGTTCATAAGCATGCAGACGTACAAAAATAAAAAGTAGGAGAATTGAATTTCAACTGTAAAAAACAAGAAATACCCCAACCCCCCAAAAAAAAGAACCCAAAGGACAAACCGAGTACAAGAACTCTGACCAAAGGTCCTCCAGCCTCATAATTCACTATAAACGACACCAGTCATGTGCCACCAAGGCCCTTATCTTTAGTAATGGCAAAAACAAATCTATCACAAGGTGCCATAGAATATCAATCCTCTATGATCAACCAACAGCCCAAAAGTATCCCTTCCAGGGCCACTGCCACTGCACATTCCAACTCTTCTTTTTCACCACCTCCAACTCAGAAAGTACAACGAGGGAAATATGGCATCAAGTAATGGGGCGATTTTACCCAAAAACACTTTTTCAAAGGGCCCAAGATTTACTTTCATCATGATTGTGTCCTAGCTTATTAGCAAAAGGTACTCAATGGATTTACCCAGTTGGACCTTCAATTTTAGGGCATTCTGGAAATTCGCCCAAACAGTTAAAATAATAACCCTAACTTCACCATACAATATGAAAATTCAATCTTGTATCAAATTATGGTTCCCACATACTAAAAAGGATATTACCCACCAGAGAGCAGTCAAGCCATCCCAAACCATTACAACTTCGTAAGATCTTTGATCAAATCTTTATAAATAAAATGTAAAAGAAAATAAACTATCATGTGACTGTGGGACAATAAGCCCCGGTTTGGATTGGAAACTCATCTTATCATTACAACTTTCCCAAATTCTCACACAAAATATAATAAACAATTCAACATTTTCAAATCCCAAAACAATAATAATATTAAAAATTAATATTCGAATAATATTTTATTCAACTCATCTAAAACTATCTCAACTCATCTCTGAATCCAAACGGGGCCTAAATTTGAGTAGTTGCAGTCCAAGATCAAACCAGCAGATACAGCATCAAAGTATATTAAATTATGTGCTTCCAATTTTTGTACAATGAAACGGAAATGATTTAAATAAAAATCTGTAAGCAATAGTAAGACATATACCTTCTTTCGAACTTCCTTTCCAAACTCAAGAGGTGCTTCAAAAAGACATGCAATATATGTAGAGATCTATGAACAATGACAACCTTTACCAAAGAGGAATAAAGTCATCAACAAGTGAAAGACAAAAAGTAAAAATAAAAATAGAAGGCAAAGAAAAACAAAAGGAAACTCTGCTAGTGGTTAACTTAGGTAAAGAAAAGCAACCAAGTAGCATAAGCAAAATAATCCGGCATAAGGTCATTAGAACTTTTATATTGCTGACAAGGTATACAATAATATGCACAAGTTAGGAGCCCTTACACACAACCACTACTTCAAAAGAAAGATATCATTAGCTTCTCAGTCAAGAATGCAGGAACTCTTTTTGTTCGGTAAGAATGTGACTGCATTGAAAAATATTAGTTCTACAGCATTTTCAAGAAATTAAATGAGTCTCATCAGCATGCTTCTTTCTCTTTTTTTTTTTTTTTTTGGGGGGGGGGGGAGAGAGAGAGAGACAAAGGGTATGGCAAACTGAGAGGAGTTCCATATACGGTCTAGATTGTCGCCACATAACAGCATATGATCTACAATAAAAATTACACGTTAATAACAGGACTAACTGGAAATTGCTATCCTCAGCTAAAAGTTTCAGATTCCATATGACATATTCCATGACAGAAGATAAAATTCCAAGCAACACAACCCCTCTTTGTTTTTGGTGGACAAAGAATCAAATAATCCCAAGCCCCACTCATCTAGCAGGCGCACACCCTGACATGTTTTGGAAGTCAATTCTTAAATCAGAGTTATTTGAGAGCCTATAGACATGAGATAACTGATGACAATGTCAAAACCACATTTATAACACAACTTTTATATATATATATATATATATATTTTTATGACGAGGAACCACCCCATGGTAGAGCCCTTAGGACTCACCCATGGAACCTAAGCCCCTGGGGAGACTAGCACAACAACCCACCACCATGGCCTCCCACTTAAATCGCATTTTGATCCCGGGGGAATCGAACTTGTGACATAGGGATCATGCACACAAGTTCGCCCTTACCACTTGGGCTACAACACAACTATATCAAGACAATCTTATCAATCAAATCAACCGAATAGCTTCTAGGCACCAAACAATATTGAGATGGGCTAATAGTCATGATTGCTTTACCTAATTCAACCGATAGCTTTCACTACAAAGTTTAACTGGTTCCTTTGATAAACATGAAGGGTTAAAAGGGTTTTGATTTAGGAATCCATATACCCAATCCAAAAGAAAAGCACCAGATTGTTCAATGAAAAAAAATTAGAGATCACTTTGGCATGCAAAGTTCCTTATAATAAAAAAAAAAAAAGGCTCACCAACTCACATTTTCTAGAGTACAGAGATCAAGCAATGGTTCAAACAAAGCCTCCAACCGTACGCCTCCATTACTGATCTGCCATAAGAATAAGTTGAGAGATAATAAAGCAGTTTTTTCAGGGCATGATTAGCATTCAAATGCATATGATGCAAGTCACCTCAGCAAGCCTTAACATGTCAATGATGATATATCGATACATGTGCATGTAATAAAGAAGTCACTGATTGAAAAACTAACAGAAATTTGACCTTTAACTACAGTTTTAAGAGTTAAGAATAAATCCAGCTCTTATAAGGTCCATAAATAGTTTCAACCATTCTAATAGGTGTAATTTCATACAAGTACAAGAATATCAATATTTGCAAGAAAACATCAATCATAAAGGTTTTTTGTTTACTGATAAAAAAAAATAAGTGGAAGGATGCAGACAATAAATGATCCTCTGAGTATTGGAAACCACCCATGCAACCTACTATTAAAGAGATGAGAAACAAAAATGCAAAGCTAACTCATCTAAGTGGTTAAAATCCCAAAACCTATGAAACAATAAGTCGGGCCGAGATCAGTTGACAGGTTATTCAGAGAAACCCCCAACACAATGTGGCAGAATAATAAAATAAATCCTATTATGCATTGAAGTTCTGAACTAGTAAGCTGATAAACTGACATGCATGGATGCACCGACACCCTAACTTCTAAAGTTCTACATTGACAATGCAAATGAAAAGGAGCATCCCAGCCATTGTGCCACAAGCCTTAGTAATTTTCTTTCTCAGCTTCAAAATTTAAAAATGTGGAGCACAGATTACAACATAATCATCTTCTAGTAAAGACTAAAAGCTGCAGATTTGGCGCTAGCTTTGCGTTTTAAGGCAGTTGATAACAGCCAGGAGATACCTCCTGTTTAAACATAAATGCAATTGTGAATTGAAGAGTACCTTAGTCAACACAGAGTAGAGACGAGACACTTTTGCAGCTTCTGATGTATGAAAAGTGTGCATATGGAACTTTAAAGCTACATCAGAACTTCCATCTTTGAGTGAGTCCACTGCCAATTTTGAAACGTTCATGCTCATGAACCCAAAAAGGACATGAAAATCTGTCTGACACATCACAAGCAACTTGGTAATCAAATTTATTCTGATATTTCGGCAGTTTGGAGAGCCCCAGATGGCTAACAACTTCTCAGAGAGAGTAAGACAAACAAGTGGATCATCAGGATCACACTCCGTCTGAACTCCAATGGCTTTATAGGTTGGCATAGCTAGGGTACAATGAAAGGCACAATGAAGATGTGAGAAAAATGAAGTGAAGGTTAAGTGAAAAGAAAATGATCTCCACTCATTGCTAACCTCTATCAACCCAAGAGCCAGCCTGATCCTTTGACAATATTGAATTCTGAAAATTTTGTGGAACTGCATGATGATCCCTAGCAAGACCTCCACATTCCCTGCCACTGTGGCCACAATCATTCACAATCTTTTTTGCTGGCACCTAATGTCTATATATCTCAAAGATAATACAAAAGACCCCACAAACCTCATTTTTCCTTGTATTATACAACAACCATATACTTAATTATTTTTTATAATTAATAAGAAATTTTATTGCCAAGAATAGGCAAAGCCCAAGTACACAAGACGTATATAAAGGAAATACCTACTATACTATAGAAAGCAGAAAAAAGGCTAATACAAATTCAGAAAATTATCATCATTCATTACAAGAGTTTTAGCCAACAAACAAAAAGTACTAGAGAAAAAATTCCAAAAATTCCAAAAAATTCCCAAGTTCTTCCAAAGAACGTTCTTTGTCTTCCAAGCATCTCCCATTCCTTTCCAGATAAAGACACCACATTAAACACAAAGGAATCATTTTCCATATGGCAGCTACACGTTTTCTTCCCTCAAAGCCATACCAACATGCAAGAAGATCCACCACTTCCTTAGGCATCACCCAATCTATACCCGTCTGACCAGAAACCTTATTCCACAAAGACTTGGCCACCATATACTTAATTCTCATAAGAGTTGTAAACATTATACTCTAAAATATAAAAGACAAAAATGTTGTACCATCTTTAGACCCTCAAAAGGTCAAGTTTGCTGAAAGATAAAAATGATCATCCAGCCTGTTACAAAATTTTTCACCAAGCCACAATTTTGTAGCTCTGGTGCAAACATTGCCTCCTCTCCTTGCAAGAATATGGTGGACAGTGAGGATTCTCAAGTTTATCAACATATTTTATATCTCTTTTTTTCAAATTCCAACTTTGGTGGCAGAAAAGGTAGGAAAACTTCAGAGAGATTTCCTTCGTATGAGTTAAGGTAATGGTTGTATCACTTGGGTAAGTGTAACAATGTTTGTGCTCTCTTCAAAAGGGTAGCTTAGGTACTCGATGGTTTAAGGGAGTCCAACACCACTGTTAGGGAAGTGGCCCTAGAGATTGGGATAGAAAGGAATAATCTCTTGGAGGGTGGTGATTTCAAAATGTGAGGAAGGGAGAAGGGGTCAGCACACTTATGTCAGTTAGGAAATTGAGTGACTGCAGAAAAGTTATTAAAAATGATTGGAACAAATCTAAAAATTAGGAAATTGGTTTTCTGCTATTGTACTTAATGGGAACAAGGTGCATGATTTTCTGTCCTTAATTTATCATTCTTAGAATGCATTTAGGTGTTCTTTTGTATACTTCATGTGTACACGAGCTATGCCTATTTCATTCGTATCAATGAAATTTACCTTTTACTTATAAATAAAAAAATACCTTATCTTCGAGGTATGAAACCAAAGCAAAATTAATCTTGGCATGATGTATGGCCACCATACATGTAGTGGTACTTTACGAGTATGATTGCCAAAATGTGATGACATTTTTTCTCGCTAAGTAAAATTGGAGGTTAGAAATTCAAGACAGCCATTGTCCATTTGCCTATTTCATTTTCATAGATAAAGTAAGGTGAATGCAGATGTGGGGCATCTATTCCATTGTCCAGTTTAGTTATAGTGCATTTTAGGCTACCACTTAAAGCATCTCTTCGTTAAGGCAAATTTCTTCAACCCTTCAGACAAGAGTCTCAAAAAAGTGGATGAATTGCAATTATGTACTGGGGTGTCTTGTACAGGTTTTGAAGAGCAGTTTTGGGCTCTCATTATAGCCATTGAAGAGAGTAGATTGAAGTCGGCTACAAAGAGAGATAGGGAGCTTAAAAGATTACAATGTTCTATAAATTATGAAGGGAAGGAGGGTAGTTGTAGTAGGGATAGAACGAAAGGGAGGGGTATGACCATTGTCCATGAAACCTAAAATTCTATCTTGGAACGTGCGGGGGCTTAATGAGCGCATCAAACGCGCCCGCATAAAAACTTTGTTGAGAATGTGGAAGGTGGATATAGTGTGCCTTCAAGAAACAAAATTAAGATATGTTGAGCGAAGTCTTATTCGTAGTGTTTGGGGATGTCCTTATGTGGGATGGTCATATTTGGCTTCGGAAGGAGCTTCTGGGGGGGTGCTCTTGATGTGGGATAAAAGAATTGTGGAGGTGGTGGAGGAGTGTGTTGGGACTTGCTCGGTGGCTTGTTTATTTAGAAATGTAATTGATGGGTGGGAATGGGCATTTGCAGGCATTTATGGACCAAATCGATATAGAGAAAGAAGGTTGTGGGAGGAGTTAGCGGGTGTATATTATCTTTGGGATGTGCCGTGGTGTATGGGTGGGGATTTCAATATCATTCGTTTTCCAAGTGAGCGATCAGGGAATAATGGCCACTCAATAGCAATGGAAGAGTTCTCCGAGTTCATGTTTGATCTGAATCTTATGGATCTTCCCCTTGCTGGGGGGGAGTTCACATGGTCTAATAATAGGGGGTGGTCGAGACTGGATAGGTTTCTTGTTTCTCCTTCTTGGGAAACCCACTATTCGGAGCTGTATTAGAAGAGGTTGGCCCGGGTTTGCTCGGACCATTTCCCAATTATGTTAGATTGTGGAGGTATTAATAGGGGTCGTCAGTATTTCAAGTTCGAAAATATGTGGTTAGCAGTGGATGGCTTTGTTGAGAAAGTTCGTTCTTGGTGGTCTTCTTATCAGTTCTCGGGTACCCCTAGTTTCATTCTCGCTGGGAAACTTAAGGCATTAAAACAAGATTTAAGGAGATGGAACATGGAAGTTTTTGGCAATATTGAAAATCAGAAAACTAGTCTATTAGAGGAGCTTCAGGTCTTGGAGGAACAGGCGTTAAGGGGAATGCTTCGGAAGAGGCACTACTACGGAAAAGGGTAGTGGTGACTGAATTAGAGAGGGTCTTGTTGATGGAGGAAACATCGTGGCGCCAAAAATCCAGGGCTCTTTGGTTAAAAGAAGGGGATAAATGTACGAAGTTTTTTCATAGAGTGGCCAATTCCAATAGGCGTAACAACACTATTGAGTCCCTTCAGTCAGGTAATCAAGTTCTTTCTTCTCCTACTGATTTAGAGAACCATATTGTGAACTACTATGAGAATCTGCTAACAGAGCCGACTGGTTGGAGGCCAAAGCTCGATGGTTTGCCTTTTCAGTCCATTGACATGCAAAGTGCAAGTTGGTTGGAAAGACCTTTTGAAGAAGAAGAGGTACAGAAGATCATTAGTAGCATGGCCAAAGACAAAGCACCTGGACCGGATGGGTTTTCGATGGGGTTTTTTCAACATTGTTGGGAGATAGTGAAATGTGATGTTATGCGGGTCTTTTCTGAATTCCATGCTTTCCAAAAATTCGAAAAATGCTTCAATGCAACGTTCATAGCTCTTGTTCCGAAGAAACAGGGAGTGCTGGAAATTGAAGATTTTCGTCCCATTAGTTTAGTGAGTGGGATTTATAAAATTATTTCAAAGGTGCTGGCTAATCGTTTAAGTGTGGTTATGGAACAAATCATTTCAAAGTCTCAAAATGCCTTTGTACGGGGGAGGCAGATACTTGATTCAGTTCTTATTGCTAATGAGTGTCTAGATCAGAGGTTAAAGGAAGGTAAATCAGGTATACTTTGTAAACTGGATATGGAAAAAGCCTATGATCATGTAAACTGGGATTTCCTCCTTTACCTACTTGGGAGATGTGGTTTTGGTAACAAGTGGATCTCATGGATACGATATTGCATAACTACTGTGCGTTTCTCAGTGCTTGTTAATGGTAATCCGGTGGGTTTCTTTCGTAGTTCACGCGGTCTGAGGCAAGGGGATCCGTTGTCTCCATTTCTTTTCGTTATTGTTATGGAGGCACTAGGCCGGATGGTGAAGGCAGCTGTTGAAGGAGGCTATATAGCGGGTTTTGTGGCAGGCAATGGTACTTTTGGTTCTGTCATGATATCACATCTTTTATTTGCAGATGATACACTTCTCTTGTGTGAAGCGGAGGTGGGTCAAATACAAGCCATAAGGGCACTTTTGTTGTGCTTCGAGGCGGTGACGGGTCTAAAGGTCAATTTGGGCAAATCCGAGATGGTGGTGGTAGGAGTGGTGCCTCATATCAGTACACTAGCAGAAACGTTGGGGTGCGTAGTGGGTTCTTTGCCAATGAAATATTTGGACCTTCCTTTGGGTGCCACTTTCAAAGCTAGAGGTATATGGGAAGGGGTTATTGAGAGAGTAGAGAAACGATTGGCAGGGTGGAAACGGTTGTATTTATCGAAGGGAGGGCGACTCACTTTGATCAATAGCACTTTATCCAATCTACCAACTTATTTCTTATCATTATTCCCGTTGCCGGTAGGGGTGGCGCATCGTATCGAGAAATTATTCCGAGAGTTCTTGTGGGGTGGTCTGGGGGAAGAAACTAAATTCCATCTTGCTAGTTGGAACAAAGTTTGCTCTCCAGTTTCGAGTGGTGGTTTAGGTGTGCGCAATTTGAGGACTTTCAATAAAGCGCTTTTGGGAAAATGGTTATGGAGGTATCAAGAAGAAAGGGAGTCATTATGGAAGGAAGTGGTAGTTTCGAGACATGGAGGTGCTTGGGGGGGATGGTGCACTAATGAAGTAAGGGGGGGGAGTATGGTGTGGGTCTATGGAGATATATAAGGGGGGGATGGCAGTGCTTTGAAAATAATGTTAGATTTGTAGTTGGTTAGGGCACTCGCATCAAGTTTTGGCAGAATGTTTGGTGTGGAGAGCGTTCTTTGGAGAGAGCCTTTCCAGCTCTATATAATATTGCGACTAACAGGGAGGCTTCTATAGCGGATCTATGCGTGATTGCCCAAGACTCTTTTCAGTGGAACATTTTATTCACTCGGGCTAATCATGATTGGGAGCTGTCTATTGTTTCAGAATTTTTTAGCATGATATATTCCTCAGAAAGATTAACGACACAAGATGATAGGCTACAATGGAGGGGCAAGGACAGTAAGAAGTTCTCAGTCAAGACATACTATAAAATTCTGGTATCACAAGGTAATGAATATTTTCCGTGGAAAAGTATTTGGAAGTCACGCGTACCTTCCAAAGTGGCTTTTTTTGTATGGACTGCGGCACTTGGAAAAATTCTAACCACGGATAATTTAAGAAAGAGGGGACTCATAGTAACGGACTGGTGTTATTTGTACAAAAAAAATGGAGAATCAGTGGACCATCTATTATTGCATTGTGAGGTGACGAGAGAGTTGTGGAATGGAATATTTCGTAGGGTAGATGTCGCATGGGTTATGCCGGCAAAGGTGGTGGACTTGCTTGCTTGTTGGAAGGGTCTACAAGGCTGTACACAAGTAGCTGCAGCTTGGAAGATGATCCCGCTGTGCATTATGTGGTGTATTTGGTTGGAAAGGAACGCACGCTGCTTTGAAGATAGGGAGCGATCGATGGAGGAGCTTCAGAATTTTTTTCTACACACTTTACTATTATGGTTTTCAGCCATTGTTCTTAATGGAAACAGTGTACATGAGTTCCTAGCTCTAATTTAGTTTTTTAAGAATGTATTTAGGTGTTTTCTATTGTATACTCCCTGTGTACATAGGCCTTGCCTATTTTCATTCATATTAATGAAAATTACTTTTTACTGATCAAAAAAAGAGTCTCAAAAAATATTTTTGGGTCTTTCAACTTTTAAGCAGTGATGTATGTTGTTTGCCTTTCAGGCCATCAGGAAATTGAAGTACTTGTGGTACTTCTAACAAACATTCAGAGTCTTTCCCAAGCTCTTGGAAAATACAGGAATAGTAAGACTGAGATAGTCAGAATGCCTTGTGATCTAATGGAGCTTACACTAAAGATATTTTGAAACGATTTTAGATAGAGAAGAAAATGTCAAACATTTGATTAACAAATTAATAATCCTAACAACAAAGGAATTTGCACCACAAATGAGTGCTACGATAATGGCATGGCAAAAAGAAAGGTAAAAGTATTAGGGTACAACACACATATAAGAGTTTGAGTCGGTATCTATTACATCTGACAGAGATTTCAGTTGTAAAGTCAATTAGTATGTCATATGTCGTGTAAGGGCTTATCTTCACATGCCCTTGTTTGCCATGTCCTAGATGCTATGGAGATATTCTAGTGTTTAGTATCTTTGAGTGTGATTTAAATCAGGAGAGATCCAACAGACTTGATTAATGGTTCAAGATTCTACCATATACAGACAGGATATGGTGTGACAGGGAAAAAAAAAAAAAAAAAGGAACTTTCACTCACAAGTTTGTACTCTTTGAGGAATGGACATCAACATCTTTTACTACTTTCTTGGGAAATACACATTGAATCTGCTCCTCATTTTTGCCTCTTTCCTTCCTTAGTTCAAGGCATTCATGTTCCTGAATCATTATCAACATTAACCTTTGGGCAAGTATATTTTATGAAAAGAGAAAAACAAGAAAAGGAACAGCTTAAGAAAATGACCAATATACAAAAGGTTCCAAAAATTAAGTGCATAAAGACCACTTTTCCGTAGAGAGAGAGAGAGAGAGAGAGAGAGAGATGAAACTGTCAAAACTCAAATAATATAATACCAGATTAGAGGCAATGATATGGGTCTGTCACTAACACCTATTCTAGGAACATAGTGCAAATGAAAACATGAAAAAAGAAATGCATTCCATCCCTAGCCGTAAAATCACTCAGTTTCTCAAATTGCTGGCAAGCACCAAGAATAAATGCTACATATCACTTCCTTGAAACACTAAAACCTCTTAGTGCATGCTTGGGTTGAGTTGGGAGACTTAAAAAGTGATTTTAATAGCCTAAAAGCTCTTTTAAAGAAAAAAAATAGTATGTTTGGTAAATTTATAAAAAGTGCTTTGGACACCTAAAAAAAGCTGAAAATCCACTTTTTAAAATAGCACCAAATTGAAGCTTTTGTTGAAAAGCTCCTGCAGATAATACTAAATTTTTAAAAAACTATAGTAACTAACTTTAAAAACACTTTAGGTGCATGTTTACCAAACAGTAAATAACTTTTTAATAGTAAAGCTTTTTAAAAGCGCTGCTATGAAAAGCTCTATTTCCTACCGCAATCCCAAGCAGGCCTTTAAAAGACTATTTAGCCAAGGAAGCCTACATGGGGCCTTATGATTGAATCATCGATTTAAAATAACAAACAAATGACAGTGAAAAGGAAAAAGAAAATAACATCGTGATGTGATTCTAAAGCAACAAAAGAGAATAACATGTACCAGGTCTGTAAGATGCTTCGACGCATGTCCCAGCTCCCTCTGCAGTTATGATTCATGCACACTTCAATTAGAACGTAGATTAACTCATTCCTTAAAACAATAACATGTGCCATATCACATCTCAATTTGACCAACTATTTCAAACACGAAAGGACTGCATCAGAATCAATCCATGAAAAGAATGGAAACTTAAATTTCATATTAAATAACTGAAAAGAAAGTTCAAAACCATTCACCAATTCAACATTATACTCTCATCAAACAAATGAAATCCATTTTCTGGCATTCCATCAATTCTACGATAAATTCCAAAACCCAGATATGACAGATAATCCACAAACAATTTGCCACTCGTATTCTTCAATTTCTTCAAGGTGAAACCCTATCCTAAATTTTAATAGTAACAGTTACGTTAAAAAAAGCCTTTATCTTTTCTGTTCTTTTTTTTTTATAGGTAAATATTTTCTGTTCTTTTCTAAACACCAACAGAAATATCGCTATTACAAACCAAATGTACCGATCAAAAAACAATTTTCGGATACAATTTTCGGTGGGATTGATACTTCAAAAAACAAATGTACCTATCAAAAAACCATTACAATCCAAATGCACCCAGAACTCAAGAAGGACCCGATCAATCCCACCGAAAATTGTATCCAAATCAAAAACTAAATAAGTTAAATTTTCTCTTTATTGTTCCGTTACGGATAATTAATTATTCCAATTTGGGGGGGGAGCCTAACCTTCAACCTTTCGATTTCGAGCTCTTTGTCGTTTAGGGAACGGAGAAGCGAAGACGACGAATTGGAGAAGCGAGTAAAAGGATCGTCATGGGAAGTCCTCTGAGAGAGCTCACGCGGAGGGGAGTAACTGATTACGGAATCGTAGTGGGAAGGAGCCGCCACAGGACGAAGCGGTTCTTGCTGTTCTACTTGGACGAACTGCTGAGAAGGCTTAGGGTTTTGGTTAGCCGCTGAGGAGGAGGAGGAGGAGGTGAGGGCTAGCTCTTCTACTTGGATGAGTTGGTCCAAGAAATCTGCGTCCCATTCTTCAAATCCCTCTTCATTCATCCTCGGCCAGGTCTTTGGACTTGAATACAAAAATTAAATCCCCATTCCCAAATATTCCAGCCAACTAAATTGCAACCTGAATCGCCTCTCTCAACAGGTGAATACTCTGGATTGTGAAAAAATTAGGACTTGAACCCTACACATAACGATGCCGATCCCACTCGTTCCAATTAAAGTGGGAGATGTAGAGGAACAGAGAGATCATACTAAAGAGCGGTGCTACTCTGCGGTGGTGGGTTTGGGCCGTTTGGCCCATGTTGGTTAAAGGCTTGTTAGTCCAATTATTATTTGTTTTTATAAATGTTGATAGCGAGCATGGTAGAGGATCTCTTAATATAATGAAAAATGCTGGAAGCAATCGTCTGGTGTAAATGGTGTGCATGTTAAAACTCTTAAGAAAGTGGCCTCGGGACAAGTCTCGGCACTTTCCTTGGAAGGCAAGGACAACATCACGGCTAGCCTATATGCATGCCTTGGCCCATGCCATGACACGCACAGGGCGCCCAACATGCAGACCAGCGAGGTTAGTGCTCGCACGCCCATGTGTGCGCGCCTGCGCATGGCCCTGCGTGCGATCATGTGCGCGCGCCAGCGCACGCCCCTGCCCATGCCCATGTGCGCGCGCCTACGCACGCCCCTGCGCGAGGCCCTGCCCGATCCCATGCACGCCCGCCTACGCACGCCCCTGCGTGCGATCATGCGCGTGCGCCATCGCACGCCCCCCTGCGCACACCCCCGCGCACGCCCACGCCTCCGCGGGCGCCCCTGCACGACCCCATGCTCATGAGCTTGCGCGCCCCACTGCGCACGCCCTTGCGCGCAAGCTCCTGAGCACGCCCCAGCATGCGCCCCACGCCGCACACCAACGAGGTTAGTAGCATGCCGTAATCCAGAGCACGGCTCCAGCCCGTGCCTTGCAGAGCAGGCCAGTGGCATGCCCACCAAGCATGCCATCTAGCGCATGGCTCCAGCCCATGCCTTGCAGTCCAACGCCCAGGCCACCAGCCTGGGCCATGCAGCACGCACACATGGCTCATCATCATTAGGCCTTGCATGGCACCAAGCCATGCCCATCAGCAAGCCAGTGCATGGCACCATGCCATGACCATCAGCAAGCCATGTCGTGCCACCTAGCCATGATCCAACCCGAAGACCACCATGCACCATTCTAGCCCACCATGGGCCATGCATGTCACGACCAAGATAGGTCCATGGCACTATCTTATTTTTTTTATTTATTTAATTATTATTTATTTGCAAGGGACCTATTGGGGGTTTCCAAGTTGTAATTCTTATAAATAGGACCCTTAGTCTTTTCTTTCACATCTTTTGACAAATTCCTTTTGAACGGCTTTATTCTTGAGATCATACAATTCGGTGCTTAGCACTTGGGCTCTTTGGGGTGCAATTCGTGAATCCCTAAAGAGAGAATCACACTTTGCATTTCGTGAATAAGTGTGATTCAAGTTATCAATCATATGAGTATTATTCATTCACTCTATTGTCTTCCATTTTCTCTCCATTGTTACTATTATTTTATGTGCATTGCTCGTGAAGTATTCTTGAGAACAAATTGTGTTCTTCGGATTATTCATTGGCAAAATCCATCATTTGCCTCATTTGATCCAACCAAACACTTAGTGTCACCCACTATAGTGTTTGCCTTGGTCAACATTCCATATATAGATTTGCCGCCACTCTCATAAAACCCTAACCAAATCCTCACTTCCATACACGACATTCCCATATCTACCCCACTTTCATCCTTGTTTGCCCTAGCTGAAACACCAACAGATTTGAATCCAAGTCCAATTCTCCGCCAACACTTGCCTTAATTGGATTAACCCTAGCCGCCCACCTCCCTTTCCATATTGGGATTCCTATAATTTAGGAACCCTAGTTGACCATATCCTCACCCATAACCGGCCATATCATTCCTTATTGGAGTTCCAAGATTTTAGGAGTCCTTCCTAAAATCTCTCAACCAATCAATCAATCAAGCACTCCTTATTGCTGTCCACCCTAGCCGCCCAACATCTTGCCCTAATCCCATCTTCCTTCATCCAACTCTAACCCTAAATCCTAAGTAGCGCCAACCCTAGTTTCATCTATTGTCGTGTGCCTCCATCACCCATTGCAACCCTCACATGCCATCATCATTCTCACCAATTCACATGCCAAGTCGAGCCTAAACACCTAACCTCATCCGACCCAAGTTGCCACCTTGGTAACCTTTGACCACGAACCAAGCAAGAGAGGAACGAGTTCTCGGTCAACACAAGGAAATCCTAGGCACGAAGGTCTTAGTGTTTAGGGACTTGACTAGGGTCCCTAACAGTACAACTGCATACGTGGTCTGCCCACGTCATTAATAAAACAGTGTGTTTTTCACCATTTTTTGTTCTTAATGAAACACACCATTTCATTTTCTTCTCCCTCTCCCTCTCCCTCTCCCTCTCGTTCCCTCTCCCTCAAAATTTCGTAACCCTAAATCTCTCCCTATCTCTCTCTTCATCTCCCTTTCCCTCTCCCACTCCTCGCCTCCAACCTCCCTCTCCCTCTCGATTTCACTCCCTCTCCTTTCTACTCCGACTGACCTTTCCCTTTCCCTTTCCATTTTGTTTCCCTCTCCATTTTGTTCTTTCTGATTTATGTGTTTTCCCTTAATTATAATCATTTTTGGTTGACTACTTCATTTTTCAACAATTCATTTGGTAGGTACTTTGTCAGAAGGTTCTTTATTGATACTCTACGAGCTACAAATGATTGGGTTTTGTGCTTTGTAAATTGTAAGGCTTTGTGTAAGCTGAGCAACAGAAATGGTTTCAGTTAGCGGGGATTGACCTGGTTCTAGCGGTGGATATGCAGTGAAAAGTATTTTTTTTTTTTCTTGTTCTGTTCATAAATGAATTAATCTAGTGGTAAATGCATTTTGGGAGGTCTAGCTGGTGGGAGGTTATAGCTTTTCTGGGTTGACTTTCTATTACTTGGTTGGTGAAAAAATATCAAAAAATGAGGTTGGATTCCAGTGTAGACTGTAAACTTGTATTTTTCGACAAAGTAATTAGGGTGATAAATTTACCAAGCCCAACAAGGAGGTTTATGATATAAAGAAAAATGCTCTGGTCGGCCAATTTTTTCAGTTGTGCTTTGGTCGGCCATTTTTTTTTTGTGGAAAAATGCTTCAGAGTCCTATGAAATCTAGGTTGTGGCCTCGCACGAATTGCTTCAACGTCCTAAAGGAATCTGCTCTACTTTACAATCGAAATGTTGTTTGCTTCAAAGCATATGGTCTGCTACTCGACCGAAGAAGAAGAAAAATCTCGCATTTTACTTTGTTATAGCATTTTCTTTGTTTTTTCCTTTTTCCTTTTTTGTTTTTTTTTTTCCTTCCATGTAAACTTTGCCATGTACAGTCGGTTGCACTTCGTCTGCACATGTCAGTTGTTCGTAGCAGAACTCTAATACAATACACTCACAATTTCTCTCTTCTTCTCCCCAAAGGTAAGCTCATTTTCGAATTTAACACATTTTCTTATATCTTCTCGTATTTTCTACTTTTTCAAACACCTTCCATCATGTGTATTAAAAATTGGTATCAGAGAGATACTAATCTCTACGCTATCAATCCATGACAGAAATTCTTGTATTAATAAAAAAAATCAGGAAATTGGTAGAGCGAACCCAACAAATGCACAAAGTCTTCAAGTAGCATGTAAACGGATTTGCGAGCAACTTTAAAGAAAGTTTCAACCAGTTGGAGGATCAGATCTATAAAATATAGAACAAACGTGCAATATAGGAAGAATAAGAAGAACATGTAACGATGGTTGAAATCTTAGACTCTCCCAAAGAATCAGTGGATTTAACTTCAATAGCTTTATTCTTCAGTTCAATGGCCCAAAACTCTTTCAAAGGACCTCTTCCAACTAGAACCAACAAGTTTACGGAGGTCTCTCACTCCAAGGTTATTGTAGAAGAAAATATAAAAGTTATTGATCCATCATTGAATGCGAAAAGGTAAAAATTTGATAAGCAAGAGGGAGTTTTGGGGGTTGGTAAGCTAAGTCACAAAAGGCTTGCGAATTCGATTAGGTATTGTTGTAATGGCAATGATAGGCTGCTTGTTGCAAAGTGCCTGCCCAACGATAGCCTAGCCAAACATCTCTTCTACTGGGAGATTTGAACCATGGAGTGGAACCATACTCCGAAAGATATGAATATCTACATAAACCTTTTATTCAACGTTCTTTCAAAGCAATTCTACTACAAGATCCAGTCGAAGCACGTAAAAATCGGAATCAATGGCAACCCTTCGTATCTTAATCACGAGCTTACAAGTTCAATGAAGGCAAACTCCTCTTTTTGGACATCGAGGATGATATAATGCACCTAACACTATTGAAGAGGGATAAAGTTTTGGTAATAAGGATTTCACCCTCCAGCTGCTCAATGTATTGCCATCTCATTGGCCCTTTGATAGTGGAAGAGAAAGAAACCCTCTAGGAATTCATGTGGTGAATAGAACTATGCCTTGGGAAATTTAGAGTGAATATGCATTAAAATCAGTTACATTATAAAGGGTTCTAAGCATCCTATTGTAAGCTATATTTCAAAATGTAGGCTCTAAAATGGATGACCAACGGTTACCCTTGTGACCCATATTTTTTTATTTTACAAGGTTTTGAGGCTATTGTCACTAATGGCGTGGATATGGAAATTGACTTGTCTAATCTTGGTACTGTCAATACAATGTTTGTAGCTTATTTCAGCAAGTTGGGTGTCCCTATTAAGACTAAAAATTCTGCAAATGTTCTTGAAGAAGCCCTAAATGGCACAATTATAGACAAATCCCTCCCAATTGGAACAACAGTTAATAGAAAGGTAGACAAGCAATGTGCCCACTTTTTTGGTGTAACAATCAATGAGCAACAAACTGAGGCTAGGATTGTAGTAAGAGTTACATCATTTGCACAACAAATTCAAGTTGCTCTATTTTGAACAAGATGCAAACGCTGGTTATGGCTTGGGATTACATGGAGAAATGTTGATCATCAACAATATGCTACACAAATGAGGACTAATGGGGATTTCCAACATCTTGCTGCTTTTCAGCATCCGTCACAACCATTTCTTCATCCTGGAGACAAACCACCTGATAGCATTGGGCTTTCATCAGTACAGAGACAAGTTGTATTATCAGGTTGTATTGACCTTTTGGACAAGGTCTTAAAAAATGGACGATATTGTTAAACACCTAAATGGGTGGAAGCCCAAGGTCTAATTTGTGGGTTTGGCCCATGTTGGTTAAAGGCTCACTGGTCCAATTATTCGTTCCTTTATAAGTGTTGATAGTATGTATTGTAGAGGTTCATCCAGAAGCTTAATACAATACAATTTTAGTTTATCTCTTCTTCTCCTTGGAGGCAAGGTCATCATCGAATTTGACCCAATTTTCTTGCATTTTTCTGCTCTTCCAAACACCTTCCATTAGGTGTGTTACATTGATTTATCTGGACTTTCCCAAGGAACTAACAGCAAGTTTGCGAAAGTTGAAGGTGGCTCCAATGGTGGCAGTCCATTGAAGCTAAAGAGCAGCGCGAGGCAAAGTCATCATCGAATTCGACCCAATTTTCTTACATTTTTCTGCTCTTCCAAACACCTTCTAGTAGGTGTGTCATATTGATTTACTTGGACTTTTCCAAAGAACGAAAAGCAAGTTGGCGAAAGTTGAAAGTGGCTCCAATAGTGGCGATTAGTTGAGCTAAAGAGCGGTGTGCGGCTTGATCGGAAGCAATAGAGATTGAACTCAGAAGAGAAAGAGACAAACAATGGGAGAGAGAGGATGTATACGTATGTTTTTGTGTGTAAGCTGAGATATAGAAGGGACAGTTTAGTTAATGTATTTTGTGGGAAATAAAAAGACCACTGTAGGGCACCCACGACAAGGTCGGGCGAGGGGCACCTGCAACCTAGCATGTCCGTCCAATCCACCATTTCTATTAGGATACAAGAGAGTAACTCACTCACCCTAGATGCTACTATAGGCAGATATTACACAAAAAATAAAAAATCAATGCGGGCGATGGGCAGGGGTACCGGTCCCCACTTACCTAAAATCTTACCCGCTCGCCCCGCTCATATAAAATCTTACCAGTCCCAAAATCTACCTGTTGCAAAGCCATGTTGAAGGGGAAGAACCTGATGGTGAGGCTGGAACTGTTGTAGAAACTGTAAATGAAGTTGAAAATCAGAATCCTACTGTGGAATGAAAGGCAGAAATATCCGTAATGCCATTGCAAGGACCCCGAGCCCTAACACTATGAGACTAATTGGCAGGATTGGGAATGAGCAACTGGTCATCCTCATTGATTTCGGGGGTACCCATAATTTTTTAGACCCAACCATTTCCAAAAGAGCTAAGTTAAAGATAGACAAGACCAACAATATTCCTGTAAGAATGGTAAATGGGGAGCTAATTATGAGTAAAGGATTTCGTAGTGCTGTGAAGACAAAAATACAAGGTATCCCTTTCCACTCTTCTCTTTACATATTGTCTCTTAGTGGTTGTAATATGTTCTTAGGGGTGAGTTGGCTGGAGACCCTTGGGCCAATTGTGTGAGATTTTTCAAAACGTATCATGAAGTTTCAATCGGTGAAAGGGAAGTTATTTTAGAGGGATTAAGTTTGAAGGAATTCACTATTGAGTGAAGTAATAAGTCCATGATTACTTCCATCAATAGGGAAAGGGGTTACTAATGTAATTAATAATGAGAATAAACAGTGAAGATTCACATGAATTAAGGGATGAGGTGAATGATTTAATTAAGAAGTTTCATACTTTGTTTGAAGAACCACAAGGCCTACCACCCCCATGTTCCCATGACCACAAAATCACACTCATGGAGGGCACTGATTACCCTAATTACCCCTATTGTTACCCTCATTACCAAAAAAATAGAGATTGAAAAAACTGTCACTGATTTACTGAGTTTTGGGGTAATTAGGCCGAGTTTTAGCCATTTTTCTTCCCTAATGTTATTAGTCCACAAGACGGATGGAAGCTAGAGGTTGTGTGTTGATTATCGGGCCCTTAACCAAGAGACGATTAAAGGTAAGTTCCCAATTCTCGTGATGAATGAACTATTGGACAAATTGTACGGTGATTTTTTCTAAGTTGGGTTTTAGGTCCGGCTATCATCAAATAAGGGTGGTTCTAGAAGATGTAGAGAAGACTGCATTTAAGACACAAGAGGAACACTACAGGTTCCTAATGATGCTCTTTAGTCTCACCAATGCCCCTCGACCTTTCAATGAACGACGTTTTTAGACCATTTTTTAGGAAATTTGTTTTAGTATTCTTCGACGATATATTGGTTTTCAATAAAGGATGTGCAGAACACTTGGAGCATTTAAAGAAGGTGCTGGAAGTTCTTCGAAGGCATAGGATCTATGCTAAAATGTCTAAATATAAGCTTGCAATGGAGGAGATAGACTATTTGGGGCATGTTATTGATTCCACAAAGGTCCTGGCCAATCCTAACAACGTGGTTGTGATGCTTGATTGGCCCCTACTCACTAATGTGAAATCTCTTAGAGGGTTTTTGGGCTTGACAATGTATTATTGTAAGTTTATTAAGAATTATGGCTCTACTTAGGAGGAATGCTTTTGTGTGGAATGAGGAGGCTACCAAGGCCTTTGTGGACTTAAAAACAATAGTTACTAGACTCCCTTGTTATTAGATTGTCGGATGTTTCAAAATCATTTACCATTGAATATGACGCAAGTGGGAGGGGAATGAGGGTTGTATTGATGCAAGCTGGATAGGCCCCTGCTTATATGAGTAAGGCTCTAAAAGGCAAAGCGCTTATTCTCTCCACTTATGAAAAAGAGTTACTTGCCTTAGTGACGACGGTAAGGAAATGGAGACCTTATCTTTTAGGCCAATAGTTTACTGTGAAGACTGATCATCAGGCCTTAAAGTTCCTTTATGTAATACAGATGGAGGAAAACAACTGTGTGTTTTGACGACAAAAAGGCGGTCATCCAGCTCACTTGAACACAATGGCTTGAAACCCTAAAGGGTTTCACTACCACACTCAACTGAGTTCTTATTACAGTTTGTCCATCAAACGAGTGCCAAATTGTAGTAAGACGTTATCATATACTGTGACAATGACTCTAAACAATATCAAAAGCTCGAGGGATTTCGTTGAACTCAGAACAAAAAATGGAAGGGAAAAATGGTTTTTAGAAAAAGAAGGGCGTCCCTTACTCTATTCATACTGAATGATGGGACGGGTGATAAAGACAGTTAGTAATACACTTCGTGAACAAGGAATCCTCTTTCTCACAACCAAATTGATAAGAATGTTGTGCATTCAACTTTTTGACCCTCGCGCGCATGCACGTCCTTTAAACAAACTTCTCCTCCTTTATTGCGCTTGTCCTCCCCTAAGAAGGAACATAACTCAACAATGAGTGCATATCTTGGGATACTCACTCACTATTGAGGAACAAAAACAAACAAATTCTTTTTCAAAAATCAGTTAGGTTCAAGGAGATCCTCCCCCCAAACCACCTTTTTGTACTGACCGACTTGACTGCATGCGAAATAGCAAGTCGAGAAGGAGAAATAGCGAAGCAAATGCTGAGCAAATTCAAGGACTGAGTGAAATGAAGGCCTACAGGTATACCGATGGTGAATCAAAGCTAGTAGGCAGCCCTTGCCCTTGCGAGTTGGGAGTTAAATTCGAGTTTGAGTTATTATTCCTAGGTGGGGGGAGGGTTTACATAGGAACACTATTGCAATAAAACTCTCCTACATAAATGAATCAAATACAAAATCAAAGACTACACTGATGAACTCAAGAAAGATGCAGTTACGTATTCCTATACTTATTAAAGACTGAACTCATTGATTCATTGAGTTATAGGCTTGACTGAAACTCATAACTTATTGGTTGGATATTAGATCGGATTGTTACCCCCCTAAGTCCCCCTTGGGGGGATTAGACAACAGAAATTACTGGACCAACTTTCAACTACTTCAGTTACATAGGTTGTCATTCGAACTTGAACTCAAGGAACTTGAATTCCTTGCTTTATCTGTTGATAAAATGATCGAGATCACTGATTCGTTCTCCTACTTTCAGAAAGCAACAACAGCCTCTGGTTTCTAGCTATGTTATGGGGATGAAGCCAATCCCACCCTTGTCTAGTAACCATTTTGAGTGGAATTTGTCTTAATCGGTGATAGTATATACAATCTATGCCACTGGCAAGAGTATGATTAGGGGCTAAGCCAAGTAATGAATCTGAATGCCTATCTCCAAAGGGTGGGTATAGTGGCCTAACATAAATGGATCAGCAAGTTGTTAGGGTATGATTTTTGTGATTAACTATAAAAGGGGTAAGGAAAATAAAGTTGTTGATGCGTTGTCTCAAAAAAGGGAGCAAGGTGAAAAAGTGGAAGGGTTCTTAGATATGATCTATTTTCCCACTCATAAACAGGTAGAAGAACTTAAGGCCAGTTATAAGGAATCAATGGAGATGAAGGAACTGATAGCCAAACTTTAGAATTCTGGTATAGTGTTAAAGGGATAACAGTTATAGAAAGAACTGATCCTAAAAAAAAAAAAGAGGATTATGTGGTGGCTAAGTCATCCTTCATGAAAAAATTATGCAGTATATTCATGACAACCCCTTGGGAGGGCATTTAGGTTACTTAAAAATATATCAAAGAGCAAAAAAAGACTTTTACTGGAACGAAATGAAAAAAGAATTTAAAAGAGTGGTATGAGAATGTGACACGTGTCAAGTTGTGAAGAATGAGACAATACCACCAGCAGGGTTGCTGCAACCCTTACCAGTGCCCTAGCGAGTATGGACTGACATCTCTATGGATTTCATAGAGGGGTTACCTACATCCCAGGGGTACAACGTAATTCTGGTGGTGATAGACAAGTTCACTAAGTTTGGTCATTTGATCCCGCTGTCACACCCTTATACAGCTTCAGCAGTGATGGCCACTTTATTCATAAATCACATGTTTAAATTGCATGGGCTTTTGAGATCTCTTGTTTCAGACAGGGATCTAGTGTTTTTAAGCTCTTTTTGGAAAGTTTTTTTCTCACTACAGGGGCTGACCTTAATCACACTTCGGCATACCATCCACAGTAGAATGGTCAAATAGAAGCCCTGAATAAGTGTTTAGAGAACTACTTGAAGTGTTACACGGGATTGAAACCTTAGAAATAGGTTCAGTGTAGTAGAGTAGTGGTACAATACTTCGTACCTCTCATAACCAAGCTCACTCCCTTTGAGGTCTTATATGGCTATCTTCTACCCAAATTCATATCCTATGTACCCAGTTTCGCAGCAAACAACTCAGTGGACCAAAACTTACGGACTAGAGAACAGATCTAAAAAATGCTCAAGGAAAACCTAGAATCTACCAGCAACTGCATAAAAACACAAGCAGACGAGCACAAAATAAAGCGACAATTTGAAGAAGGGGATTGGGTCTACTTACATTTACAGTCTTATCGGCAAAAATCACTGGCAGCTCGACGCAACATGTAGTTGTCCCCGCGCTTCTATGGGCCATTTTAGGTGGCGCAAAGGGTGGGGGATGTGGCCTATCGCTTAAAACTTCCAAACACCTCATGGCTTCACCCAGTCTTCCATGTATATTGTCTAAAGAGGAAGTTGTGCATCTAGATCCAGTCTCTAGGAACCCTCCATTTGATCGACAACCATAGAGAGCTTCATCCGAAACCCAAAGCAATTATGGGCCGTCGAATGAAGCGTCATGGGAACAGAGTCATCATAGAGCTTCTGGTAAAATGGATGGGAACTACGGAGGAAGATGATAGCTACAAAAAATTGTGGGATCTCTAACAGCTTTATCCCCACCTTGTGGGCAAAGTGCTATGAAGAAATGGGGGATTGTTATGAACCCTAGAGCTCGAGAGAGATGAAGTGAAGAAACTAGATCTAAGTTAGGGAGTTCGTGAAGGATTAACTAAAGTGGAACTAGAAATGGTGTCATTGCGGGACAAATGGAAGTGTGACGTGTTGAAGATGAAGCGGCGTCGGATTGGGATGTTTCTTTAAGTTGTGTCGAACGTTGCGTTTTGGGGGTCTATTCCAAACATTTCGTTATGAGTTATGTAGTTTAAGGATAGTGTTTTAAATGTTGCATTTTGTTTGGTTGTGAGCCTTATGTTGCCTTCAGATGTTATGTTAGAGTTTTTACTTTCTGTTATGGGGTAGTGGGGCATCATTCCGTTGGGGGAATGACTCTGGTATATGAAGGAAAATTGGTAGGGAGAATCTCATCTTTTGTGAAGCTAAACTTTCTGGAATGTACTGGAGGTTGAGCTACCTCGAATAGCTCTTATCGTTCTTTAATTAAGTAGATTTTCATCCATTTCCCATCATCCATTGTTACACTGTTTTCTAGATTATTATTTGGATCTTAACAGAATCTCTATCATTTTATAAATTTTCCAAGGTCTTAATTTCATATATGGAATCTATAAATAACTCAATTTACTTAATATTATATTTGATAGCCCATCTACTGAGAATAAACTCCCAAAATACCTCCTTTGGTTCCAAATCCCTTGGTTGAACCTTTCACCTGTGATGCCGCGACCAACTCGGCATGCAAACTGCAACTTTCATCCTCTCTTTCTAGCATTGGCTCTTTCTCTCTCTTGGTAGAGTTTATTTGCTCTCTCTCTCTCTCAAACCTAGTAGTAGTAGGGAAGATATTTATAAATTTTATAATTGTAGTCTAGAGGTGGCTAGATAGGTCAAATGGACAAGACAATGAAGATTATTAAAGGAAAGGGGACAATCGTTATGAGTTCTATTTAGGGCATTGGCTTCGGCAGGGCTAAGTAACTCAGCTTGGAAGGTGCATCCATCGTGTCTCTTCTCGAAAAAAAATTTGAAAGTTTGTTAATTTCTAGTTTGTAGTTTTGTATTATGGGGTAGTTACGCTTTATTTTCATCTAAAATCTCTAGTTTCCTACTAAATTTGGGTTCTATTTTCTAGTGCATGTCGTACCTGTGCTCTATTTCAATTTTCTAAACTTTTTTATCTTTTGGGATCATGTGCTAGTGATTTTGAAAGAAGGTGAGGTTTGAGTCATTCTTATATGAATTATTTCGTTAATTTGTCCATCTATAGTGAGATTGTTACGAAGAATGTGGATGAAATGGTTGAAAAACTTAAAAGTGTCAAATGACCACCAAAGGAAGAGTAGGGGTGTAATGAGTCTAGTTCGGTTTGATTTTGTATATTTTTTTAGAATCGAACTAGTATACACTGGTTTTGAAAATTAAAGAATCGATACCAAACCGATTCACTACCGAAACTAGAACTTTTGATTTTTTCGATTTTGATTCGATTTTTTTTTATTTTACGGATTATCTATGTGAGTAATAATATAATGTTTACATATATTAAATTATTAGTATATTTATATTATAATATAAGTATATTATTTTATAATAATTAACATATACTAGTATAGTATTGAATTTAACTATAGTCTATATAAGTTCTAGAATTTTTATATGAATATATATGATCAAATGTGTAAAAATGTATTTACAAAATATATATATACTATAATTTCTTAAGTAAAAAATGTATTTATCCATGATATCAAAATAACTTAATATTAATATTTATGTTTAAGATTAAATTTATATGTTATATAAAAAATTATAAAATTAATTTTATGTTATATCACATGTTATATTAATTAGCAACTTAGCATATAATATATATAATATAATATAAAAAATTATAAATATATATACCGGTTCGGTTCACTTAAACTGGTCTTCAAAACATGAAAATTGATACCGCACCGGACCACTTACAAACTGGAGTGGTTTGGTCTGATTTGGTTCAATCGTTTTTTCAATTTTTTTCTTACACCCCTAAGGAAGAGCCTGAACTGATTAGGTGAGATATGAAATTGAATGTTGACTTTTATCCAAATACCCACATATATTTAACCCCAAAGGGTTGGCTCAAATGGTAAAAACCTTAGACTTGGGGTTATGCTCCCTTCAGGTCTAAGGTTCAAATCATCTTAAGTGCAAACAATATCGAGGAACTATCGAACTGAGAAATTTTTCTTTTGAATTACTCGATGTGCATTTGCAAAAAGTCTATTGTCAAGGACTTGTGCACCCTCAAGATTAATCGGTATGTTGTTTCCAAACACCGGTACCAAGAAAAAAAACTTCTACATATTTTCCTTTCGCTTGTATTTGCACAAACATCAACATTAAACTTCATATCTCACCCAAATAATCTTGTGTATGAGATTCTTCCTTTGTTGTACATTGGCACTTCATTCCTTATGGTATAAGTTTTTCAACCACTTCATCTACGTTCTTTTAGTACAATTTCATCGTAAACCGACAAATCAACCAAATAAATTCATATAAGAATGACGCAAGGCTCAAGCCTCACCTACTTATGAAAACAATCGAACATGATTAACAAAGTTTAAAAAATTAGAATAGGAGAAGTTTGGTTTCAAAATTCATCTCAACTCATCTCATCTTATCATTACAATTTTTTTAAATTTCTACACAAAATATAATAAACAATTTAACTTTCTCAAATTTCAAAATAGTTTTTCCAAATTTTCACACAAAATATAATAAATAATTTAACTTTTATTCTACTATTCACAACTCATCTCAACTCATCTCTGAATCCAAACATCTCCTTGAAATTGAGCCATCGAGCAATGCCGAAGTCAATGCACTCAAATATAAAATAATTTTTAATTTTTAATTTGTAATATTTAAATCAATCATTACTTAATTATTACGACTTATAAAAACTTAAAAATAAAATATAAAATCAATACAACTTTTTCAAACTTTAAAATAAAGAATTATGTTTAAACAATTTTTTTAATTTTATAATATTTTTATTCAATTTTTTTCTTTCAAAATTTTCAAAACTTATTAAAATATTTTAATTCAAACTATTTTACTATTATTTATAAATTATTTACAGAATTGCGAGATATTAGAATAGTTTTAAGTTAACTGAGCTATTTATTGAATACCACGTATGAAATTAGGATCATCACAAATTTAACTGAATGATGGAGATTCTGATATGGGGCCGTTTTCATAGTTTTTAATTAAAATTTTATTTGCCATATATTATCCATACACTAATGGAGTGCATTACGGCCATTTTTATTGCCCATAAGAAATATTGTCTAAATATGATACTCTACTCCAAGGCTGTGTTTGGTAAGAAATATTGCCCATAAGAAATATTTTTATTATTCATAAACAGTTCACTGCTATTTACTATTTTTTATTACTATTCATTATTTTTTACTATTATTTACAAATCATCTAAAACCATTTCAACATTCAAACATAACCTAAATCTGTCCAATGACCTCTCCATCCCCTCTAGATCTCATACCACACACGAAACAACACATATACATCTTTTTCTTAGGTTACGTTTGGGTGTTAAGATGATCTCAAATGATCTGTGAATAATAGTGAATAGTTTGTAAATAGTCGCGAATTATTTATAAATAATAATAAATAGTAGTGAAGTAGTCTCACTTACCAAACACGTCTTATTATTTCTCTGTTTCGCAGGGTTTCTCTACTGGGTTCAATCTCCTGCTTCTCGGACAGGCAGCGCATCTGTCTTCAACTTCAATCGATCGCCATCGAATAAGAACCCCGTGAAAAATTAAATTAACAGGAAAGGAAAAATGGGAGAGAACTGCATATCTAATTTTTCGAGAAACTAGGACCTCTAATTTGGCATAAGTCTTAGGCTTCGTTTAGTTACACATATGAGATGAGATGAAAATTAAAAATTAAATAAAATATTGTTAGAATATAATTTTTTAATATAATTTTTATTTTAAAATTTGAAAAAGTTAAACTATTTTTAAAATTATAATGATTAGATAAAATAATACGATGTAATTTGTAAAAACAAATTAAACCTTAATTTTTCTTCTCGATTCCTCCAAGAACATTCCATCAATACTTTTGTTATTGCTAGCGGGCCACCCAGAGTTTACCAATAGGGTGCCCGCTAGTGCATTTAACATTTTTTTCAACATTTTTTTAACGTCTTTAGTCATTAAAAAAAAATAAAAAAAATTATACAACTTTACTAATAGCCATTTTTTTAATCATTAAGTGAAAAAATAAATAAAAAAATTAAAAGAATCAAGTGGTAAATTTGAATGATAAGTTTGAGAGACTCCACTAGTATTTTTCATAACAAAAGCATAATAGATATACAGTAAATGACAATGTTGCCCTTGGATATGATAATGGGCAGCTATTAACAAATTGACTGAACTAAATAAGAGCATCTTCATTGGCTTAGCCAAATGAATAGATTAGCTAAAATTTGTATAATTGATGTCAAAAGCATCCTATATTGAATTGGACAAATCTAAAATAATTTAGATTTTTATTACAGTGATTGGCCAAATATGGAGAACCACAATTGATTCACCAAATATTAAAATACTAATTTCTCACTCTAAACAAACATTAAAATATTAGTTTCTCACTCCAAGCAAAAATACTATTTAGTTTGTAATTAAAAAATTTAGATAGAATTTTAAATGAGTTTAATTAAATATTTTTTTATTAGGATTAAATAATTTTTGAAAATATGATTTTTTTAATATTAATTTAATTAGAATATAATTATTATTAACATTTAATTGATAGAGATATAAAATGTGATAAAAAAAATTAAATAAAAAAATTATTAAATAAATAATATTTTATTATTATATAGAGATTGAATGGATAATCTAATATGTGGGTTGAATTTAAATAGAATAGATAAATATAAAAAAAAATGATATTGACTTAATTTTAAAAATAAATTTGACCAGGTCAATGAGAATGCTTAAAGTACAAGCCCATCTAACATGTTATAATAACCCACACCGTCTGAATTAAACCTACCGGCCCATGTACACATATGGCCCACCAACGTTGAACAGAGAAATTCACTGAACTCAACTGTCTTCTTCCTACACTTCAGTTCACTTGCTGAGGCCCGAGAGGGTCTGAACCCTAAGATCACAACACCACCATTGGAGCCGCCTTCAACTTTCGCCAGTTTGCTGTTAGTTCCTTGGGCAAGTCTAGGTAAATCAATTTCTCTCAACTTGTATTCTCTTTCCCCCTTTTTAGTACGAACTCTCTCTTCCGCTTCATCTCCCACTTTAATTGGGACGAGTGGGATCGGCTTCAATATAGGGGTCAAGTCCTGATTTCATTTTCACAATCCAGAGTATTCCACCTGTTGAGAGAGGCGATTTCAGGTTGCAATTAAGGAGGCTGGAATATTAGGGAATCGGGATTTAATTTTGTATCCAAGTCCAAAGACTTGGCTGAGGATGAATGAAGAAGTAGTTAAGGGGCAAAGTTGCTCTGAGAAAGGAGAATATCGTAAAAGTAAAGATGGGAAAGACAGAGACAAAAAGGTGAAGAAGAAAAGCAAGAGAGAAATGGAGGGTGTTAATGTTCTAGTGAAGAATAGCTTGACTGATGCAGAGGTTGGAAAGAAAAGGGAGAGCTCTAACGGAGAAGTGTTGGAAAAGGCTGAGCATGTAAAAATGAAAAGAAGGAAAGAGAATAAAAAAATTAATAATGATATGGGAGCTGGAATACCGGAGATCGTAACTGACAAACCAAGTGACAATAGAAAGGGAGTTGACAATAATCTATCTATTTGCAATCAAGGCAATGCTTATTCATATAAGAATGAGATTGGAGAGAGAAACTTAGGCGCTGTTAGTGCAGAAGATGACAAGGATGCAAAGCAGAAAAAGAAGAAGAAGGCCCAATCAGATAAACATGTTTCAGAAGGAAATGAGATTGGGGAGAATAACCTTCATGCTGTTAGTGCAGTAGTTGACAACAAGGATGCGAAGCAGAAAAAGAACAAGAAGGCCAAACCAGGTAAACATGTTTCAGAAGCCAATTGTGATAAAGGTGCCGAAGATGACAAGGATGCCAAGCAGAAAAAGAAGAAGGAGAAGATGGTCAAATCAGATAAACATCATGAGATTGGGGAGAGGAACCTACATGCTGTTAGCACTAAAGATGACAACAAGGATTGCGAGCAGAAAAAGAAAAAGAAGAAGAAGAAAGCGGAATCAGGTAAACATGTTTCAGAAGGGAATTGTGGTAAAGATGCAGCAATAACCAAGAAAGATTTTGGGACCACTTATGAGAATTCTACACCTGGAGGAACGTCTAAGAGAGTGAGTTTCTCAGATCGTGTGGAGGTTTTTACTTCATCTGATGGTCCGATTGAGGATGACAACTTAATACGTGGCAAAAGGTTTTCACGAGAAGAAGATGAGATGATTAAAAAGGCCGTTCTAAACTATATTGAAGCAAAGGGCTTAGGTGATGAGGGCCTAAACACGGTTCTCCACTGCAAGTCTCATCCTGAACATAAAAATTGTTGGAAGGATATAGGAGCAGCCTTACCTTGGAGGCCTTTCAAGAGTGTATGTTATCGAGCCCATATTTTGTTTGAAAGGAGTGAAGAGAGGAAATGGACCAATGAAGAGTATGAACTTATTCGAAGTTTCCATGAAAAACATGGATCAGAGTGGAGAAAGTTGGCTGATGGTCTTGGCAAACATAGGATTCATGTAAAGGATACATGGCGAAGAATAAGATTGCCCAATATGAAGAAAGGTCATTGGTCCCAGGAGGAGTATCAAAAACTATTCGATTTAGTTAACATGGATTTGCGCATGAAGTTCTTTGAAGAAAAGAAATCCAAACACGGTATGTTGCGAGATAATATCGCTTGGGAAGCCATTAGCAACAGTTTATCCACCAGAAGCAACGTTTTGTGTTGCCAAAAATGGTATACCCAATTAACGTCACCTATGGTAGCTGAAGGTATATGGGCGGATGCTGATGACTATCGCCTAGTGGATGCTCTTTATGCCTTGGATGCTTGCTGCATTGAATATGTGGATTGGGATAATCTGCTTGAGCATAGGTCTGGGGATGTATGTTGGAGGCGTTGGGATCAGATGCTCAAACATATTGGTGAACATGCCAGCAAGTCATTTACTGAACAAGTTGAAGTCCTCTCAAAACGGTATTGCACAAACCTACTTGAAGCAAGAGAGACCTATGATAGCAAGTCTGCAGTTTTGTGAGGGCAATGTCCTTATTAGGTGTGTGATTGCTGTTTGAGTCATTAATTAAAAGAGATTTATCTTTCCCCCCTTCCATATGCATCTAACACTTTTTTCTCCCAGTTAAACTCAATTTCAGGCTAGTGATGCTCTGATACAGTAATATAATGTTTTGTGTTGTTTATAAGCAATCGGCTGTTGCGCCAGTTAATAATCAGATTCTGGGTTTGGTTTTGGGAGTTTCCCCGATTGCTTATACACGATTTTGGTGGGTGGAGTTGTGTTTCCAGGGTTGACTCCCTTGGAGTGGGTCTGATGGGCCTTGCCTTGGTGAGGTTCCACACCACCAAAAACGCAAAGAAAGACACAATTTGATGAAAAAAAAAATATTGGATACCGTCAGGTAAGTGAGATTTAAGATAGTCAAATGGGTATGTCAATCAAGATTTAGGAAACAATAAATAGTCATTGTTATAAAAGTAATGTAGAAATTGCTAGAAGTCAGCCGTTTAATGTTACTCTGGGACAGCTGTTAATGTTACTTTGGAACGGAGTAAAATTTGAGAATATAAAGTGGGGGTGTTTTGGTGTAACGCTCCAAGGGAGGCCCAAGCCACATTTGGGCCTATACTCCAAATAGACGAGTCAATGATACAATTAGAGTCTCATTAGAACATTATAAAAATCAATAACTTCTCATTCTTAAGCAATGTGGGATCCTATACATCGCCTCCCCTTGTCACTTATTAATCAATATGGGGTATCACATTTAGAGACCTCATACCAAAGTTGCTGGGTGTTTAAGTGGTTAACCGTTGGGTGTGTGTACCAAATCTGGCATCTTTCATTTGAATTAGACTCATGATCTATTTCAATTACATTCTGTAGAAGTTTTTCATTTTTTAAACAGACGTTTTTATAAATTCTGCATAACTTCTTAGAAATAAGGATACATTTTTATAAATGTTTACTGCCTTGGAATCTGGAACTAATCAATCTAGAATGTTATAAAATGACATCGATTCTGTTTCAATGCTATAGGCTTTTAATTCTTCTGTGGCCTGCTATGTTGGGTGATGACATCTTTTTAACCTTTTTTTGTTTCTTTTACTTTTGATTTGTGTGTGAATCATATTACCTTCACAAGGTTTCTTGTTGACATGTGTCTGGCGCAGTTAGTTCTTTTGTTTATCCACTTTTAGTATTATACATTTCTCCTTAATTTAGGTATTCTTTTGTATACCTCCTGTGTACACGGGCTATGCCTATTTCATTTGTATCAATAAAATTTACTCTTACTTATGAAAAAAAAGAAAACATCTCTCCTAAAACTTTAAAAAGAAAAAAGATTTGTGCCAGAAGAGTAGGTTGCCCCCCTTCCCGCAGATAGGTTTTTGTATAAATCATTGCTGGACTGAACTACTACAAGCTTCTTTGCAGCTGCTCATCCGTCGATTGAACTATACATTTGAGTATCTTTGCAGAATGCACAAAACTGTCTATCGAGGATGTGGAGCATCTTCTTATGAAGGGCCACTCTGTAAGTCCCTGGGTACTTGAACTTTATAAAAAAAAAAAGGAGTCCCTGTGTACTTGAAATATTAATGAAGAGTCGTTGATTTTTTACATGCTTTGTGAATCATATTACCTTCACAAGGTTTCCTGTAGACGTGTCTGGCACGGTTAGTTCTTTTGTTTATCCACTTTTAGTATTATACATTTCTCCTTAAATTTGGTGTACATACAAATAGATAAATAAATATTCTGGGGACCTGGAAAAACTTATGCTCACCATTATGGTTGGTCAATTTGCACACAGAAGGAAACTCCATTCATTTTGCACAAATGTAAATGATGTGAGACGTCTTTTGGTTGACTGCATGAATTTCTGGTTTATTATTATTTTTTTCTCCCTGTAGACAGGCTTTCTCGTTGAGTTGTTATTTTTTTTCTTTATCATAGAAATTCAATTAGGAGTTGTCTATTCTGCTCTTAAACACTGGTAGAAATTTACCACAGGTTCATCTGATTGAAAGTATAATTGATCAAGTTGAGGGAACACTGCATGTATCCTGGGTGCAGCCAAGAGTTTTGACTGTCTGAACATTTGGTTGGAAAAGGTGCAAACAGCTTTGATGTCCATCGAGGCAGAAACACCTGATCTTGTTGCATCCTGATTTTGTTATTTGATATGATTATGCCCATTGTAACAATTTCTTGACAAAAAAGGGGGAAATTACATGGGCAATCGGGGGGGAACCGTTAAATCACTTGGTCGGTAGGCCCAGTTGTATGCTTCCTTTCTTTTGCCTGAATCACTTTCCTGGAAGGAGCAGCCTCCTATACTTCCAGTTGGGAATCATCAGTTCTGTGGTGGCATGACATGCTTAGAGACATGGTGCATCAAATGAAAAACCAAAAAAAGAAAGGGGCTGTTTGTACACATTAAATTGGCTACTGAGACTTTGTATTTGGAATTTTTCATGGATTCAATTGGGATGTGATCTTCTTAATGCTGTTGAGAAGTGCATTTGCTTTCATAGTCATCATTTCGCTGGTTTTACATCTATTGCTACATCCGAATTATGTTGTTCCACGTGTTTTTCAGAAACAGTATCTGCTTCCCCTTTGTCATTTTCCTAATGTGCTAATGTGTGTGTCCTATTTTCATACAGACCTTTAAAAAATCCTCAAGTTGCCATGGTTGGTGTTTGTTTATCTTCTTCTTCTTCTTGTTACCTATATTTCCAGTGTCTTTAATCTCAAATTTCTGATATAGTGTCAGTTTAACTTCTATTCTCCAAGTCTCTCAAACGGTAAAAACTTTTTTGTATGGTTGAATTTAGTCGTAAACCCAATAGAATTCCCTGTTAAAGGGCTCTCTCTTTCTGACAAATCGACCTGAATTAAGCATGTAAGTGCAATTTTCATAAAGCCTTGGGAAAAAAAGGGCAAAATGCTCTTGAGATTCTACCCTTGGTCAAACCATGACAAGATTCTTTTTTAAATTTATTTTGTAATTTTTAACAGAAAGATTAAGGCCCGTTTTAATAATGAGATGAAATAATTTTAGATGAAAATTAAAAATTGAATAAAATATTATTAGAATATTATTTATTAATATTATTTTAAAATTTGAAAAAAGTGAATTGTTTATTATATTTTATATATAAATTTTAAAAAATTGTAATGATAAGATGAGATGAAACCGTTTTCTGTATCCAAACGGAACCTAATTTGACAAGTAGGACTTTTAAAACCTACACTCTTTTGAAGTGTCAATTAAAGTCAAGGATATTTTAGCTTTCGCCCGTACCCTTTTGACTCAACCGTCCATGAACTCTTGGTTTGCCGAAGAGAATAAATCAAAAGGCTTTTTCTATGATCGCCGTGTGGTATCTTTAAAGGAGATGTTAATCACCATGTTACAGTTCTCTTTTTCTTTTTAAAGAACCTTTAGAATCCTCAACTATCCAAGAATCAAAGCCTCGTGCTGGGCTACTACTACCCCCATCATCTCCATTCAGCTTTCAAATGGAGAGATCCGTTATGTCTAAAAGTTTCAACACCTAGAGTAATTAATAACCATTTATACCATCTCCTCCTCCATTATTATGGGTAATATATAGAAATTTTAACTTCTTATTCAATTGACATTTCCTAGGATTGTAAAACACATTCAAGGCATATCTCCATCACTCCAATCTAGCATATAAATCTGCTGAAGCCTTGCAACCAAAGGAGTTTCAAATGCAAATAAAACAAACATATATACATAACATCAATCAACAACCACCACAGACAACTCAGAAAACCCACCCACCAAAATTTGAACTTGAAGAAGCAGGCCCAGCCATTATCACTAAAAATTGGCGATTGAAAATAAAAACACGAATAACCTGATGAGCAGATGATGGCAAGCATATTACATTTTTCCCACCTCTCACTTTTATCTGTTAAGCAAATACATATAAGATCTCTAAAGCACATCATTCTTGCCTGACAAATGGCGAGGAGCTCACGTCTGTACTATAAAACGAATCCTCCGCTCCACCATAGCAGTTCCCATCCTTATCTTCCTCCCACTTGAGAACCTCTCTTATATACTTGAATGCCTCATCGATGGTCACTCGATCCCTTGCCCTAGCTTGCCACACAAAAAGCTTTCTACTTGTGAGGGAAGCATATAGGTCTTTGAACTTCATTGCGACATAGAAGTATGCTTGATGAGCCAACGACTGGTTGTTGTTATGGGTCCGCACCGGGCTGAAGTCATTGAACCAGTCACAAGCACTTAAAGGCACCCGATTCAGCTTCTCCTCAAACAGATCATACTTGTTTAATATCAATAAAAATGGGGTATCCTTAAAGCAAGGGTGCCTAACCATACTCTCAAACAGCTCCTTGCTTTGCATCATTTTGTTCTGGAGTAAGGCTCCACTTCCACTACTTTCTGAGGCCAGCCCGATCTGATCATAGTCACTAAGGGCAACACAGAAGACTACCACATTAACGTCTTCAAACATTTCCACCCACTTACATCCCTCGTTCATCCCCTTGGCATTTACCCTTATAAGTTGGTATCTGTCAAAACACAATAATGATCAAAATTCTAAGATCACATATAAGATGGCAAATGGAAGGAAACAGTAGTTCAAATTCATAAACTTCAAAATTATTTTTGATATCGCAGGGGCCATATTCTAGGTGGTAAAAGATGGCCAAGTGTGATCAGATTCAAGATTAAAAAAAATAAAAAAATATAGCCTTCCAAATGTTATGGTCCCACATTGGTTAGGAGTCAAATGGTATGTGTGCATATATGCTTGGGGGCACCTCCACCTAGCAAGCCGGTTTTCTAGGATTGAATCCTTGGGCCATATATGGACACATAACAAATGGTATCAGAGCTAGGTTGTGGGCTTCATGCTGCCTCACCTAACAGGCTGGGCTTGTGGAGTGGCCAGCTATGGATCCAGTGGGATGGGCCATGTTGCCCCAGCCTGGTGAAAGCCTCCCATAGTACTCGACCAACATTGGCAATGGTCTTGAAGGGTGGGGGTATGTTATGGTCTCACATTGGTTAGGAGTCAAAAGGTATGTGTGCAAATAAGCTTGGGGGCACCTCCACCTAGCAAGCCAGTTTTCTAGGATGTGAATCCTTGGGCCATATATGGACACATAACATTAAAAAAATAATAACAATGGTATTTCCAATATTAATAATGATAAAAATTTAGAAGGGCTCTTTGTAGGTGCACCCAGGTCATATTGGGTCAGAAATTAGGTGAGTGTGGTATCTACAACAGCTGAAATCACTATATTGCCATTACACAGAATCACAGATATCACACCAGAGATTTTCAGACTGAATGGAAAAATTGGGTGAGGATTGTATATGCAGGAGTGTAAAATTACTTGGTAAGAGGTGGAGGTTGAGCCTCTAGATTGTCTGTGTAGGTTTCAGACATTGGGCTACGATCATCAAGCAAGAACTCTATGAAAGCCAAACCATTTCCCTGAGTCACCCCTTCTGCATAGAGTATGTCCCTCTCTGAAGGTTCATATTCATTGCTAGATACCTCGACAGCCTGAAAGAAACAAAATTATCTTATGAAGCCGTTCAAGATTACTTATTTACTTTATCTTAATCAGAGAGATCATTGATAAAAGATATAATAAATATGTTTCAATCTGTTCAACAACTGCAAAAGGTCCCAGAGTGATCCAAACTGACTAAAGACAAACAAATACAGCATTCTTGGGAGGGGGGAGGGCACATTCTATTTCAGGAAGAACTCAGTTTTGCCAAAAATAAATCAACAGCAATTCATGTGGTAACTACAAACTACAAAAACATGTGCCAAGGTAAAGATTTTCACTGCTTAAAAGGTTGTATGATGAAATATAAATAGAGATGCATCAATGTCTTGAAATACCCTGCTCAAGAAGTACTCAGCAACATCCGGAAGGAAGTGAAGCTCATCTTTTCTCTTATATGTTTCCTGTATAGCAGGATCCTTCCACACTTCTTCAACTAATGGAGCATATTCCCGAGTTGCAGCAGGGAAGAATGCATCCAAGTCTCCAGTGGCTATAATATCTAGGAGCCAGTCGGAGAAATGCTTCAACCTTGGGTTGATGGAATAGACACTTTGACTACTTTTATTTGGGTCCACCTCTCCATCTGAAACAAGATTGAAATCAGATCTTACATACTTGAGTCATTGTAAAGCAGTTGTGTAATATCTTCTTCACATCATATGTGGTCTGATTGACATAATTGTTTCATTGACATTCAAAAAGAATTTAGTTGCCCTTAACAAAGTTAAAGGCTCTTATTTCCATACCACCTCGATACACCTATTCTCTTTAAGATGAATGGTTGAGGATAATATATAACAGGAACTTCTCATAGGACTCCTTTGCTTTTAGACTTAATAGTTAATACTAATTGTAAAAGTTAAAATGAAGAATTCTCAGTACCCCTTTATGCTATGGAATCACAGCACTGGCTTCTCATTGAATGTTTACCTTCAACTAAATTTAGCCCAAGAAAAGTTTATTCAAAAGTTGTTTATGGTAATTCTGCTATTACGTTGAAGATTTAGCAAAATGAATGTGGTCAATAATATTTCCCATCTCAGAAACTTCATCCCACCAACAACATTTCATGTAACATAAGAGACACTAACTTATTCTGGAGAAGAAGACATGAGAATTTCTTAAAGCTACTGAGAATTGATAAGTACAAGAGCAACTCAATATTGCAATCAAAGTTTAACCTTACAGACAATCAAACAAGTCCAACAAGAATAGATGCATAGGCAGTCAAAGGGGCTTATATCCTCATAGGGGCTTATATCCTCATAGTGCAGTCTGCATAAAAGAAACTAGTTGGCAATAACATTTCTCTGAATTAAGAAAAATTCATAAACATGGTGCAATTCTCCAATACTTGCATCAAATATTTGAATTTTCTGGAGTTCATTGAATTCTTTCATAAAGAATGACACTATACAAGGGTATGTACTTAGTTGATCAAGATCCAGATTTTTGTCGGATAACTCCATGGAGGAGTTCTAAGACATTTAACCAGTATTTCAGTAAAGAGTTCAAATGTTGCCCTTCAGAGAATTTCTAATCCCCCTCCCCCCCAATTCATTGTATCTCACCAAGCTATGTGTAGGGAAAATATAGAAAGAAACCTTCTAATTAAAAATAATAACTAATATTTTAAGAAATCCACACTAGTGTTAACTAAAGTAATCTAGGGAAATCTTTCTGATCAGTAAATAAGAAATTTTATTGATGGAAAGAATAGGCATAGCCCAACTATATGTGACATATACAGGAGCAACACCTATGCATGATGGTCTAGTGATACAAGAAAGTCATGAAGGGGATATTAATATGCATCAACTACTTTGACTTGAAAGAAAACAATTTATATTTGCAGAGATTACCTGTTTCAGTGTTCTGATTATTGGAACCTATTGCTGTCATTCTAGACACAGCCTCCTCCTCAAAGCGCTCCCGCCCATCAAGCAAAATGCTGATATATCTATACATGTTACTCTGGATCATCAGCTTAATATCCTGCAATTCTTCTGTGCCAAACTTGTTCCCATATAAAAATTTGGCCTGCTCGTTGATAAATTACCGGGGGCAAATGGGAATCAATAGCAACGAAGTATGCAGGGGCAAAATATGCACATCAATGGAAACAAATATACAAAAGGCTTCCACGGGACATGGCATTCAGCAAAACCAGAAATATACATCAAGAAAATATGCTTGTGATTATAGTTTGTTAAGTTGAGAACAAGTTGGAACCATAAAATGCAACTAAAGGAGCTGTGAATGAGTGTGTGCAAACTTGCGTATTTGCATGTGTGTGGGTGCGGGCAGGAGAGTGCACACGTGTGAAACCTCAAAAAGTGAAATTCATTATATCTTAGAAGTTCAAGCATCCCATAAGCAAATATCCCTCACCATATACCGTACACAAATAAATACACATTATTCAGCCAATATTGAGTTTATATATTTATTGAAGTGAGATGCTAAAATGAGTGCACTTTCTTAGAGAATTCACAAGCCTTCCCAAATGCTATAACACTTGCCATTAATTTCTGGACATGCAGTATCATATTCATTTATTTACAGTTCTGAGCTTAAAATTCTAGGAGGAAAACTTCAAAGATGAGGTTAAACACATAAGTCAAACTTGATAATACCATTATGTTTTAGGGGAAAGTGAGATTCTTGTGCCTGATGTTGTGCTTGTAAAACAACATATGATTAACACAAGGCAAAGGTGAAAGTAACTTGTCAAAAGAGATATAAGAGCACCTCATTTTAGACAACCTCTTTACAGGAAAGGAAAATATCATAATTGAGGGGAAAGAAAGTCTTGTAGCAGGTAAATATATTTTTATATTAGTAAATGAAAAGGTTCTATTAAAAGACAGCAAAAGGTGTAGCCGAAGTATACAAGATAAACCTAACAGAAAAGGCTGGCAAATACAGTTGGGATATGACTTTATTAACTCCCTCGAGTTGGAAGGGCTCCTGCTCTCCACTCCACAAATTTATTGGTTTCATTCAAATCCAAGTCAACATCAGGATTTAAATACTAGACTCGTAGGTTGAGATACTATAAAATCTTCCATGACTAAAAGGACTAAAAAAAAAAAAAACCTAACACACACTCTTAGTCTTTCAGCTTATGCAGCTTTCACCAAATACAAGGACAAGTCAGCATTTAACATGTTAGAATATCCAAATTAAAAGCTTAACCTATTAAGTGGAGAACTAAACCAGTATAGAAATCATACTGAAGTCCCCAACTAATCAACTAGGGATTTTTCTGACACCCCTCTTTTGTCAAGCCCAAATGACACAAAAGGTTCTAGTATCTGAAGCCAACAAACAAACCACGCTCTGATATAATGTTATAGAAGCGGACCCAAAAGCTAAGCTATTAGGTAGAGAGGCCCAACTGGTACATAAACCCATAACTTTCGCAAACAAACCTACATATTAAACCATCAACAACAAAGATTGCACAAGTGACCGTGGCGATGGTTAGAAGAAGGGAGTGGAAAGGAGAAGGAAGAGGAGAAACGATGAGATGGGAAAAAAAAGTAGAAAAATGCATATGTTTTTCTTATATTTATATATAACAGAAGCGGGCAGGCGGGAACCCCACCCACTTCTTCTGAAACATAAGTTTAATATGCCCACCCGTTTCCTAGAGGACTGGGCAGATTGGGCAGGTCCGGGTGACTCACCCTGCTCAGCCCTAGAATAGACTGTAAGAAAGGAGAAGAAACACAGAGACAAATTTGTCAAGTTCAATGAGCACCTATTTTCTCATAATTCCGTCACCCAAAATGTATTAATACTACTGAAGTTTGCATACATTACAACATGCTTAAAGATATTTCCTATTTGTTCTGAAATGAAAATGCCAAAGTTTACATCTGTTCATATCAAAGCAAATGCAATCTAAATATGGATAGGGTCTCTTACAGAATTTCAACCTATACAAATTTTAGATCAAATGAAATTTACAACATTAGGAAGCACACATTTCCTGTGATTCAATTTTCTCAAAATTATTGAATACCTATGCACATTTTTAACCAAGTCAAAGACATTAAATTTTAGTGCATGTCCCTAGACAGCACTATATTTGAATCAATGCCAGTCATTTTGAGTCTCATCACACAAAAGTGAAATGTGAAAAGGTGGGCCTAGGAGGTCAGGGATCAGGTATCCTAGTGGGAACTTAGTTCCATACCAAGTCAAAGGGCCGACATGTTCATAAAAGTCCATATCCTAGGTTTATTAGGTCTTTCCAAGCTGTGAGTGCTAACCCTAACAGTTGTGGTGATTTGTATTTTATTTCCAGAGCTATTGATCAAAAAAGTTTTTTATTCAGAGATCTGTAGATTCTGTACATTATATTGCACATAGTCATTGTTTGCCATGGAATATTGTAGATTGGGAGGAAGCTGTGGACGGAGTAAACCACATAAAATCTGAGCTGAGCTCGAGTATAAATATGAGGCTTATTTAATTAATCAAGCCGAGCATGATTATCACCCCCCAAAACTAACCAATGCTTCTAAGTACGGTACATCTGCAATCCTTTACTCTCATCGGGAACTTATATAATTTATGAGACTGAAGCTCAGAATCTGACTGATTCTAGCAACACAAAATGTCCAGTTTGACCTAGATGTGATTCACATTTTTCTGTCTTCTACCAGATATCAAACAACTATGGTTTTCTTCAAAGTGACTCTAAGGCATCCACTTCAGGTCAGTTTTGAATGCCAACCAAGCTGAGCTTCATATAGAGATCTTCATTCTTTCCTTCTCCTACTTATTTGTTTTTTCTTTTTTGAAGTAAAGTCATTATTACTGTATTACGCATCCACTTTAAGCAAGCCTAAAGCTTGAGTACTACATTTGGTCATCCAAACCAACCCCGAGAATCCATGTACTACTTATATCTAAAAATATCCTTTCTTCTTATTTTGCTTTTAAATATATATCAATATCATAAACTATCAGATCAAATACTTCGATGTGAAACTTGCAGACCTTATTGGTTGATATCAGTCTACATATTTCTTCATAGCCCTGGTGCTGCATTAGTGACTCTGAAAGTTCTTACAATATTCCTTTCATGTAAAGACAATTTCTCGTTCTCAAGACATGGATGTGGACTTGTTGAAAAGTTGAATATCTTTTTTTAAAAGAACACATTATATCACAGCCACATATCGACCTCGGCAATTAGGCTTCTGTATCTAAAATTCCTTTTGTTATAAGATCATCACCATGTTTTACAACATTCACAGAAATAGAAACTACCAAAGCATGGATTACATGGTGAACCCAACATTATGAAATGTCTCACAACATGGGAGTGAGTTTGCAGATGCAGAAGTACAATATCAGGATATTGATAGGGTACCTGCTTAAAGATAGTGCTGGTTCCAGAGCCTTGAAGTCCAAGAAGAAGAAGCTTCTGAATTTTTTTCTGCTCCAGATAATTCGGAACCGTTGTATAATTGCTAGCCTCATCTCTTGGTCCATGAGGTTGACCATGGGGTACAGGTAAAGAGAAAAGGCTACAGACAAACCGTGTTGATGCCTGTCTAGCAAAAAGCAAGTCCAAGCTGTTTCAAAAGGCTCCTAGGATCCAATATGGCTTTAAATCAATAGTTTTTGAGTATATACCTTCTCCCAAATGTTTCCTCTAATATTATTCTGACCTTCCTCTTCATAACGGCCATCATCATAGACCCAAAAATGAGTGTCACGAGGACACTGCACTTTTGCCAGCTGAAAGTATAAAAAGGTTGGCTAGTAAGGATATCAGATTGACTCCAAATCCTTCTCTCTTTGGTAAATATATTAACCACAAACTAAATAATGTAAGCTACCGCAAACAGGACAGAAAATCTTCACTCTTTAAGAACTAATTAAGTAATGATGAAAAAATATAGTGTGAATTGTTACTGGAATATATTTTTTTTTTGATAATAGAATTGTTACTGGAATATTTAGAGAAGATATTCTAGAAACAAATTGATTACCAAGGAGAAATGTTGGCCTGCTTTCAACAATAAATTATAAAAGGGCTCTTAATAAAAGAGACATAGCTGAAGTTGCAACATTATCAAATAAATTCTACAACAGGGAACCTATACGAAGTATGAAAGTTTATTACAAACCAAAAAAGACCCAAGTCCAGTTAACAAGCCAAAGAGCTCCTCTTGTATACTTCCTGAGTAGGCAGTGCTTTTTGTGTTCTTTAATAAAAGAGTTTTGCTACTCATCATCCCCACACACCACACTTATTTTTATTTTTATTATTATTATTATTATTTTTTTATTCTTCTTAAACTAATTAAATTTTTTTACTCATCATCTATATACCACACATTTAGTAAGAGAAAAAAAAAGTGTGGCGTGTGGGAATGATGAATAGAATTTTTGTTACTAAAGTCTTTGCCTACTAACCTAAAATAACCAAATATCTTACCCGAAGGACCCTCAACTCGAGCCTCGTGATTTCTCGTCCATTGATGTAAACTTCAGTATTCCCATTGCTTGCATCAGGATTTAGTTTACCAGTGAAATTTAAGTTTGAACTTATGATTATATCAGGTTTTTCTCCCTCCTGTCAAATCAACAACAAGAGATGTTGAAGAGTTTTTTTGATAAGTAGGAGATGCTTAAAGAAATTCAAGCCCATCAGAGAAAAAAAAAAAAAGAGACTTTCTGACACATGCAACTACAAAAGGCCAAAGTGAAAGACACTCAAAGAAAACACCATGTTGAACATGCCCCACCTTTCCCCAGAGACCAGATTCCTTGTCATACCAATATCTACCGGGCTTCAATTTCCGTGGAGGCAAAGGACATCCAAGAAGTTCTGCCATCTCTTCTGGCTTAAGTGGGAATCCATTGACAATTAGCTGTTCTGGTCGAAGCTGATTAGCAGAACATTCTTTCTCTGCTTTCATAATCTGCTTGACTTCCAAAGGACTGAGTAATCGGGATAATACTCTTGAATGTCTACCCAATTTCAGCCGCTTTGATTCATCGATTGGCTGACCAATGCAGGTTACACACTTGCGCCCTTCAGGCATTGATCCCATTGCTCTAAGCACACAATTGCTGCAATACTTAGCATCACATACCATGCATGACTCCTTTGTCTCCCACTTCCCCTTTTGACACCGATAACAAACTCTACTTTTCTTTTTCTTCTTTTCTTTTGAAATCCCTACATAATCCATAAAATCCGGCTTCCCCACCTCAACCTCTTTCCTCTCAGATCTATCAACCGTGTTAAAAGTGACAACCGGAGCTCTCCTTACTTCATTAGCAACCTTTTTAGGAGGATTATGAACCGAACCCGGTGAAGCTGAGGGAGAAGCTGAAGAAGAACCGGGGTTCTGCAAGACAGACACCACAGATTCCGAACTGACTGACACCCGTGGACTCTGAGCAGGTGAACTCGCGAAACCAGCAATACGAGACACCGGCAGGGGTATAGGTTCAACCACTGGAGGAGCCATATTAGCAGAAGCTCTTTGTGATTCAGATAGGGTTTCTGCAGTTGGGATTGCACGTGAATTTACATCAACGGGTTCCACTCTAGGGACTTCATAAGTAACTGGCGGGCCCTTATACTCCAAAGCAATAGAGTAATCCATATCACTAGCATCTTCCGGGAGTGAGGCTCCTGGTGGGAGCATATTTTTCACCATTTCTCTCCAGTTCTCTCCCCCCTTTTGTTCCATTTTGGCCATAATACTAACAAATCTTCAAATAGAGCCTCAAACTACTAACTTAATTCAAGATCGCTAATAACACGCAACTATGTCCTATGTGATTGCTAAAAGCTCCAGCATTCTTCTTAACTCCGCACAACATTCGACACCAAATACAGAAAAGTATCGGAGAGAATAAGCAGCTAAACAGAGTTGAATTACGACTTAGAACGGGTAATAGTCGTCGAGCAGCCGCAATCGACTGGTTATCCTTCGGAAACCTCCAAACTTGAAAGGACAAACCACAAACTGGTCAGAAAGAAGAAATGAAAACAAATATAACTTTTCAGAGTCTAAGCACGACTTTCAAACAAAAATAAACAAAACCCATAACAAGACTTGAATGTGCCTGAGGTCAAAATCGGGCACCAATATTATACAGCACAATTCAAGAAAAGATACAAACTGTAGTCATTGCCATTGGTATTCCTTGCACAAGTTTTTGAAACAATCAATGGTCAAACCAGTTATAAACAACAAAACGGAAAAGCAAGTCCATGACAAACCAGAACAAAGAAAGATTCTAAATTCAAAGGAAGATTACTCACCCAAGAGAAAGATCAAGGAAAAAGAAAATGATAAATATACTTTTGAGACAGAGAGAGAGAAAGGCAGAATAAGTACGTACCTGGGGCGGGGTGTGGGGGTAAAAGGACAAAATGAAAGCGAATCTGAGGTAAAATCGAAGAAGCACTTGAGCTATTTTTTCAGTTTCGGTGGCACTGAAGAACCAAAGGTAAAAAAGCTTCTGCCAAAAAAATAAAGCCCACGTTTACTCAACTCAACACCCCATCGATACCGAAAGCTTTTCACTGTGTTCGGAGAGCGAGAGCGAGAGAGAGAGAAGGGGGGGGGGAATAGATTGGAAAATGGGCCCCACATTTCTCCTGTCAGCTCGTATAATAGCTCCTGGCTTCCTGCCAGTTTTACAAGCGACGGAGACAGGGGCGCATAAAGACACACGTCGCTCTGGCGCGTGTCTGAAAGTGATGCACACGACCAAGATATTCGCCAAAAAAATTAAAAATGTTGTGCACGATCAAGATAAGCTTGTTCTACGAGACGCTTCTGAAAGCGCGTGGGGGCTGTTTAAACTCCCTTTATAAGGGGAAATGCTATGCATCAGCCCCACACTAGCACACACTTCACATCACTTTTTTTTTTTTTTTTACACTCAATAGGTTGAGTGTGTGCTGGTGTGGGGCTGATGCAAATATTTTTCCTTTATCAAGCCATTATAAGCATGGGTCAAATGGGATTATCAATAGTGTATTATTATAATAATAATTGTTATCATTAGCTTATATCTGTTTTTTTAGGTTACGTTTAGATGTTAAGTTAAGTTGTATTTTTTATAAATAGTAATAAGTTAAATAGATAGAATGAGTTATGTAAAGTCTATCTAAAATAAATTTAGATGTATTTAAAAAAATTTATAGACAACCGACCTGGGGCACCTCGCGGCATCACATTCGACGTGACAAAAAATTTGAACGACGTCGTTCGTTACTACTCGAAGACAAAGCAACCTTGTACGCGAGCATGGTATCCTCAGTAGCGGCTTTCCTCTCATCCCCAGACTTGAACTCGACCAAGTAGCGATGGTAATCCCCTTTCATCTTCAAACAGAAGACCTTGGACTCGTTGGCAGAGGCCAAGGGCACGAGATTCGAGTCGAGGAGCCCGAGAATGCTGTTGTAGACCTGGGAGATGAAGGTTTTCGACATGCAAGCTCATTCACAGATGCTCCCAAAATGACCCAGAATAAAAAAGTATACATCTAGTATGAACTCGCACGACTACCAAACCATCTAGAGCCAAGAACCACAAGACCATGGAAATTAATAGGCCTAATCTGCTGAAGTTTCAAAGGTCTCCCTGTTCTCATTCTCATGTGGTTCCTGGACATGATCACCAACACCTTGCTGCTTTGCAGTCTCCACCATTTTCACCATCTTTTCGTTACCATAACTGCTACAACTATCTGTGAAAGAATGGAGTAACCGAGAACATAGGAAGGTACGGTGGGAGTGGGTTTGTAATCGAGCCAAGTCGGTCTTTAACTTGCCGAGCTCGGCTTAACTCAAAAAACTCGAGCTTGAGCTTGAGATTTGTTTTTATTCTTTGTTCGAACTCGACTCGATAAGTTAAGCCCTCGACTCGATAAGCTAAGCTCTCAACTCGAGCTCGAGCTCGAGCTTGAGCTTGAGCTCAAGCTCAAGCTCGTCCCACAAACGAGTTCGAGTTAAGCCGAGCTCGAGTTCAAACTTAAATTATTAATTTTTTATTTTTTGAATAAGATTTAATAATTAATAAATAAAATAATAAGAGATCTAATATTGAATTTATACAACTAACAAGTAAAACCTGTATTGAATTATAAAATTTTAAAAAATTTATAAATTATTAATATCTAACTAATTGATATTTATCTAAAACAACAATATATTATATACCTACATATATTATTAATGCATACACTTAATATGATAACATATATCTATTTCATATATGGTTCTCACATACTAATATATTAAATTATTAAATTTTATCGACTAATTATTATACAAATTATAAAATGTACCTATGAAGTATATTCACTATATAAACATAAGTAATTAGATTACATATTACATATTTAATTAAAAAAGTGGCATGTTTATATTATTAGTTAATACATACATATATATATATATGTATATGTATATATACATAGATGTATGTATATATTTATCAATATATGAATGAGTTTTAATCGAGTCGAGCTAACGAGTCGACTCGAGCATAAACGAACAAATCTTAACGAGGCTTAGTTGAATCGAGTCGAGTTGAGTTTTGTCGAGTATTTGTCATTTACAAATCGAGCAGGTATCTGCTTTCACGAACGAGTTTTTTTTTTTTCACAAGTCGAGTTCGATTCGAGTTTAACCGAGCGGGCTATCGAACAGATTAGTTCATTTATAGTCCTAGGTGGGAGGGAAAAGGGGCTGACTTGCATAGGTTAGAGTTCTGTAGAGTTTATTGTACTTGGAGTGTTAGAAACTTGCTGTTGGTTTGGTTGTATCAATGAAGAAACGATGTAAATGCATAAGAGTTGCTGCGATGAGACCTAAGAATGCATGCAAAATGTTTGATAAATGGTTGAAGAGAAAATCACTAGCAACTGGGCTACTTTCTTTTCTTCATGTTGTCTTTCGTCGGTTTTCTTTTATTTTTCTTTTTACACGTTAGCCATTGCCGCGGGGTTATCCCGACAGTTGTTTGTAGAAGAGCTGAAATTAAAAATGATGTGCATGACCAAGATAAGCTTGTTCTACGAGGCGCTTCTGAAAGCGTGTGGGGGTTGTCTGTACTCCCTTTATCAAGCCATTATAGGTAGGGGTGCAAATGGTCCGGTCCAATCCGGCGATGGATCGAATATTTTTGGTCTATCATTTTTCTGGACCAGACCGGACCAAACACCCAAAGGGACTAGACCGGACCAATAGCTAGCGATCCGGTCAAGTCCGGTCAATCCATTCGGTCCGGCCTAATTTGTTTTTATTTTTTATTTTTTTAAATTATTAATAAAAAAAGTATTTAAAATACTAAACTAAATTAAGTGACTTCTTAATGTGGATTATGTAACAAACTCAATAAAAAAATATTTTATATGGTCAATAATAATAAATTAGATAAAAATTATAAAAAATAGTAATTAATGTGAATTATGTAACAAACTCAATAAAAAATATTTTATACGGTTAATAATAATAAATTAAAAAAAAATTATATTATTAATTTATATAATTACTATATAATTAACTAATTGATATTATATATTAGTTAATTCATAGAATATTAACAAGTGTTAATAACATATTTAAAATTTTAGATTGTTAATTGTACAATTATTATATAAAAAATATATTTTTTTTATTTTTTATTCGGTCAGGTCAGGAAAAACCCTGGACCTTGAATCGGACTGAAACTTTTCGATCATCTAAAACGTGGACTGAGACTGACCGATCTCAGTCTTGGTCCTGTCCGGTCCAACCGGACCGTTTATCACCCCTAATTATAGGCATGGGTCAAATAGGATTATCACTTGTGTATTATTATAATAATAATTATTATTATAATTATAATTATTACTGGCCTGCATCTCTTATTTTAGATTGAGTTTAGATGTTGAGTTGAGTTGAATTCATTATAAATAGTACTAAGTTGAGTAAGTAAAGTGAGTTATATGAGACTTATTTAAAATGAGTTCAGATGTGTTTAAATATTAAAATGAGTTCAATACTATTTATGTGAAATTAAAAAAGATTGTAGATCCCAAATATAAATATGTGTTAAATTCAATACCAGCATCGCGTCGTAATGATGCTGGTAGCTGACGAGAAGGTAGACATTGAAGATGAAGACGAGGATCCACACAACTATGGCAACGATTATGAGAGCGAGATTGAAATCGCCCATCGTTTGGATCTCTTGAATCGAAGAGATCAAGACTTTGAAGCTTTTTCAATTTTTTTCTTTTTGGGGCTTTGTAGGCCTAACTTTTTTGTTATTTAATTATTCTATATTTTTTGAAATAACAATTAAAACAATATAATTTTTTAATCCATAATTTAATTAGAATATGATTACTAATTAACATATAATAGGTAAGAATATGACAAAATAAAATAAAATAATAATTAACAAAATTAAATATTTTTTTAGTTATTAATTACTTATTACTATATAATGAATAAATAGATAATTCAATGTAAGGATTTGATGTGAATAGTCAAAGCTAAATTCATCTTATATTATTTTATTGTTATATAATGAAAAAATAACTATTCCAATGTGAAAATTTATATGAATAAAATAGTCAAAATTAAATTCCTCTCACATTCATCAAAATTATCCTTTAATTTTGACTAATCCATTGAAAATGGAGTAGACACATACTACTCCACGAGCTAGTCCTGTGTCAAATGTCAATTAAATTTTCTCATTTTTCAAAAATCAAATTAATATAAAGAAATTTATTTAAATAATTTATTTACTCAAACAATCATAAATGAAAAAAATGGTTTTTGTTTGCTGCTCTTCACCCCACTGGCCACCTCATGTTCTTAAATGTTCTTAAATTCTTGTCTATCACATTAATGATATTACGCGAATGTTTAGGAATTCAATTTTCTTAATTTTGGTCTCTTTTTGTTATATATAATCATAGAAGACTCGACAATAATCTTGAAAATTACATTGATTATATAATAGTGTGAATATGAGAAAGAATGCATTATAAGATGCCATCCACAATCTCCCATGAATTGAACATGTCAATTAATTCAATTTAATCATTTTTTTAACAAAAATTTTATGTGCAGTTATTTTTTCGTGTTTTTTACATATTTTATTAATATAATTTATTACGTCATTTTTTTTAATATAAAATAATTATTTTAAAAAATCATATTAATAAAATATATTAAAAAAAATATGTAAAATTGACTCTACCTAACATAAATCTTTTTTTAAATCTAGTAACACAATTGAGGAATTGTTTTAAGGAAAAGAAAATAAGTTTCGGGTTCAGGTCACGCGCTTTGAATATAGGTAGGGTGAGAGTAGATAAGTAGTCATCATGTTTAGTCATAGGATAGGAGAGGACTTGAATTAGTTGACAATTTGCGCTTGAAGAGCCGCGACTGTGGCACTGCAAAGTTCTCAAATAGATTGTTTGAATAGTGGGATAAAATTAAATAATTTGTAATTTGTAAATAATAATAAAATAATTTATAAATATTAATAAAATATTTTGAGTTAATATGTTTTATGAAATTTTAGGAAATGAGAGACATAAAATTTAATAAAAATATTATGAAGTTAAAATATTATTAGGATATAAATTTTTAATATTATTTTTATTTTATGATTTGAGAAAATTGAATTATTTTTTGTATTTTGTTTGAAAGTTTAGGAAAATTATAATGATTAGGTAATGACCAAATGAAAAAGTTGAAGATTTAAAATTGAAAAGTGTTTGTGTTTATAGTGTTTGGATATTGAGATGAGATGAAATAAGTTGAGATGACTTTGCTATCTCAAACTTGTTGAGTATTGTGGAGCCTGACTTAGTCCACTCAAGTGGAGCATTCAGGTGCTCGAGCGGAGATGCTACACAGAGAGTTCGCACGTGATCTGCTTGACAATGAGCTTGAGCAGATGCAATACAAAGAGTTCATTTGACATTCGCTCGACATGGCGCTCGAGCGGAGTTCCGATAGAGAGTTTGCTGATGAGCCGCTCGACAGATGGCTCGAACAAATGGCCAGTAAAGAGGTTCACTCAATGCGTGCTTGACACGCCGCTCGAGAGAATAACGCAGATTTGTGTAATTAGGGTTTTTCCGTCGTGTACCCAAGTGTAATTTTTAATTAATGTGGTCGTACAATAGAGCACAGTGTCACCCCAAACACTTTACATTGTCATTCCTCAAGAAATAAATCATCTGCAGCTTCGTGGACGTAGGCAAGTTGTCGAATCACGTAAATCTTATGTCGTGTGATTGTTCTTTTCTTATTTACTTTTAATTTTTTGTCATCGTTTTCCATAACAATTGGTATCAAGAGTCAATGTTCGAGTCTAAGAAAAAAGGATGGCTCGAGAAGAAGTGAGGGTATCTGGGATTGATAAGTTCGATGGCACAGATTATGGATACTGGAGGATGCAGATAGAGGACTACTTTTATAGGAAAAAACTTTGTCTTCCATTGTTGGGAAGAAGCCGGATAGCATGAAAGATGCTAATTGGAACCTATTAGATCGACAGGTTCTAGGGGTTATTCAGCTAACCTTGTCGAAATTTGTTGCACACAACATTATCAAGGAGAAGACGACTGCAGATCTAATGGCGGCTTTGTCAGGTATGTATGAAAAGTCATCAGCAAATTACAAGGTACACTGAATGAAGAAGTTGTTTAATTTGAAGATGGCAGAAGGTATGTCTGTTGCACACCATTTGAATGATTTCAATACTATCACAAATCAATTGTCTTCTGTTGAAATTGAGTTTGATGATGAGATACGTGCAGTGATATTGTTAGCTTCATTGCCAAATACTTGGGAAACCATGAGAATGACTATCAGTAATTCTGCTGGGAAAACTAAACTGAAATATGATGATATTTCTGTTTGATTTTGGCTGAGGAGGTGCATATGAGGGATTCAGGCAAGACCTCAGGTTCGAGTTCAGCTTTGAATGTTAATTCTCAGGAAAAATCACAAGATAGAAACTCAAACAGAGGCAGATCAAAATCAAAGAACAGGGGCAAGAGCAAGTCAAAGCCTGGGCAACATACAACTTATTGGAACTGTGGCAAGACTGGTCACATAAAAAAGAACTGTAAAAGTCCGAAGAAGACGAATAATGATAGTGCTAATGTGGTAACTGAAGAAATACACGATGCACTACTACTTGCAGTTCATAGTCCAGATGATGACTGGATACTGAATTCAGAGGCTTCTTTCCACACTTCTTCCCATCGAGAAATAATGCAGAACTATGGTTCTGATATTTTGGGAAGGTGTACTTGGCTGATGGAGAGGCACTGAACGTGGTGGGAATGAGAGACATTGACATTACACTCCCTAACAAGAACAAGTGGACCTTGCAAAAGGTCAGACACATTATTGAGTTGAAGAAAAATCTCATCTCTGTAGGATAGTTTGATGATTGTGGTCATTTGGTAGTGTTATCAGATAGCACCTGGAAGGTTACTAAATGGGTACTGGTACTAGTTCGGGGTAAGAAAATTAGTACTCTGTATATGACGACCAATTTGAATAATACTATTGCTACTACTGTTGCAAAGAGCACTGCAGATTTGTGGCACTGTAGGCATGGTCATATGAGTCATAAGGGCATGAAAGAATTACTGTCTAAATACAAGCTACCAAAACTGTAGTTAGTTGATCTCAGCATATGTGAGAGTTGTATACTGAAGAAGCAGAAAAATGTTAGTTTCTTAAAGAGTGGCAGAACACTGAAAACATGAAATCTAGAGCTTGTGCACATAGACGTGTGGGGACCTTTTCCAATGTCGTCTCTTGGAGGTTCTCGGTACTATGTCATGTTTATTAACGATCACAACAGGAAGCTCTAGGTTTATTTTTTGAAGCATAAATCTTATGTATTTGATGTGTTCAAAAAGTGAAAAGCCTTAGTTAAGACAGATACAAGCTTAAAGCTAAAATGTTTGAGGTCTGACAATTGTGGTGAATATATTGATGGTGGACTTAAGGAGTACTGTGCAGCTCATGGTATCAGAATAGAGAAGACCATTCCTGGGACACCACAGCAAAATGGTGTTGCTGAACGTATGAACAGAACCATTAATGAGCGTGCTAGAAACATGAGGTTGCACGTTGGATTACCACCTACATTTTGGGCAGTGCGTTAGCACTGTTGTCTACCTGATAAACAGAAGGCTATCAATTCCGTTAGATTGTGGACTGCTTGAGGAAGTTTTGGAGTGGGAAAAATGTCAAATTTTCTCACTTTAAAACTTTTGGTTGTCTTTCTTATGTTCATGTTGATTCTAATGCTCGTAGTAAACTTGAAGCAAAGATAAAGAAATGTTATTTTATTGGCTATGGAGACGAGGCATTTGACTATCGTTTCTAGGATGAACAGGGTCGGAAGATTATAAGCAATAATGTTATATTCAATGAGAAAGCTATGTACAATGACAAGTCCAATACAGTTGCTGATACAATTCCTCAAGAGTTCGAGTTTGTGAGTTTAGATAACGTACCAGAGGTCACAGTGTAATGCAGGGACATGAGTGACGGAGAGAGTGGGTCCAATGCACCTATTCTTATTATTCCGTAGTCAGATCCAGAGCCCTCCACACCTGCAGTTGTAGTTCGCAGGTCTGTCAGGACCATTCGACCCCCAAGCGTTTCTCACCTACTTTGAATTATATTCTATTGACAGATGGTGGAGAACTACAGAGCTATGAGGAAACTTTGTAAGATAAAAATTCAAGCGAGTGGGTCTACCATGAATGATGAGATGGATTCCTTGTTAGAGAATTAGACATGAGAGTTGATAGAACTTCCATCAAGGAAGAATGTATTATACAACAAGTAGGTGTACCGGGTGAAGACTGAGCATGATGGTAGTAAGAGGTACAATGCCAGACTTGTTGTAAAAGGCTTTCAGCAGAATGGTATTGACTACTTAAGGATCTTTTCTCCCGTGGTGAAGATCACAACCATTAGGTTAGTACTGACAATGGTTGCTACTGAAGATTTATAGTTTGAGCCATTAGATGTGAATCCAACTTTCCTTCATGGAGACCTCGAAGAAGACATATACATGCATCAACTTGAGGGTTTGTAGTACAGGAAAAAGAGAGTTCAGTTTGTAAACTGAAGAAGAATGTGTATGGCCTGAAGAAAACTCAAAGACAATGGTACAAGAAGTTTGACAGTTTTATGTGCAATTCATGGTACATCAGATGTCAGGCAGACCATTGTTGCTATGTCAGACACTTTGACAATTCTTATATGATTTTATTACTATATGTGGATGCTATGCTTATTGCAAGGTCCAACATTGATGAGATCAATAATATGAAGAAACATATGTCAAAGCATTTTGCAATGAAGGATTTGAGAGCTGCAAAACAAATCCGCTGCAAGAGAATTGTCATAGACAGAGTCAAGGGCACGTTGAGACTATCACATGCTGAGTATGTGAAAAAGGTACTTAGCAGGTTTAACATGGACAAGGTCAAACCAGTTGGCACACCCTTGGTCAGTCACTTCAGACTTAGCAATGATCAATCACCAAAGTCAGAAGAGGAACACAACTACATGAGTAAGGTTCCTTATGCCTCAGCTATATTGGTTCACTTATGTCTGCTATGGTTTGCACAAGACCATATATTGTTCATGTAGTGTGAGTTGTGAGTAGATATATGAGTAACCCAGGAAAACAACATTGAAAAGCTGTGAAGTGGATTATGAGGTACCTAAAAGGTTATTCAGAAAGGTGCTTGTGCTTCTCTGGAGAGAGTTTAGAGGTGCAAAGCTATGTTGATGCTAATTTGGCTAGAGACACTGATAGTAGAAATAGAATCATAGGCTTTGTTTATACTCTGGGTGGTATTGCCGTGTCTTGGGGTTCTAATTTTCAAAAATCAGTTTCTTTATCTATTACAGAAGTTGAGTATGTTGTTGTGTTAGAAGCGTCAAAGGAGATGATTTGGTTACAAAGCTTCTTGGAAGAATTGGGTAAGAAGAATAAGAAGGGCACTCTTTACAACGATAGTCAGAATGCCATATTTCTTGCCAAGAATCCATCATTTCATTCCAAGATCAAACACATTCAAATCAAGTATCATTTCATTTGGTCATTACTAGATGATGACCAGTTGTTACTTGAGAAAATTTGTGAAAGCAAGAACCCTGCTGATATATTGACAAAGGGTGTTACATTTGAACATTTGAGAAACTGAAGTTGTGCGCGACTTCAGTTGGTCTTCTAGCATGAAGATAGGGGCAATGAGTTGCAGAAGTGGAATATATCATGTTTTGAGGCAGAGGGTGTGATATAATGGTTGTACCAGTCTCCAAGTGGGAGAATTGTTGAGTATTGTGGAGCCTAGCTTAGTGCGCTTGAGCGGAGCATTCAAGTGCTCGAGCGGAGACGCTACTAAGAGAGTTCGATCGTGATTTGCTCGATAGGGAGTTTGAGCGGATGCGATACAGAGAGTTCGCTTGACACTCGCTCGACATGGCACTCAAGCGGAGTTCAGACAGAGAGTTTGCTTGTGAGCCGCTCGATAGATGGCTCGAGTAAATGGCCAGTAAATAGGTTCGCTCAATACCCGCTCGACACGCCGCTCGAGCGAATAACATAGATTTGTGTAATTAGGATTTTTCTGCCGTGTACCCTATATAAGTGTAATTTTTAATTACTATGGCCGTACAATAGAGTATAGTAGTCACCCCAAACACTGTGCATTATGATTCCTCAAGAAATAAATCCTCTGCAGCTCCATAGACGTAGGCAAGTTGCCGAACCACGTAAATCTTGTGTCGTGTGATTGTTTGATTATTCTTTTCTTGTTTATTTTCAATTTTTGTCATCGTTTTTCACAACAAAACCTAAGTTGCAACTGCATCAATTGTGATGTGGATCACCCATACTTTCCACTTCTTCCAAGTGCTATTGCATTTGGGCTCTCTCACCCGCCTCAAATTTATATTTTCTATTTTAAGAAAATAAAAACCTTATGTTTGTTAAGTGGGAATTTCATAACATTTTATTATTATTGAGAGTTTTAGACCTATTTGTATCGATTTTTATGGAAATAGGCAAAATGAAAATTTAGTGGATAAATTTTTTTATATGCATTTTGTATTGAGACGATGTTAAAAAGAAAGAAAGAAGAATAGACGCTCGAGAGAAATTCCTAATAAGTCTATAAATTAATAAGTATAAATAAAATAAAGGGAAGATTTTTCTTTTTATACATGGGGAAAGGGGGATTCGATCCTTGATTCTCTTAGTAAGAAATCAAGGTGTTGCTAATTGATCCAAACGATTTTATTTTATATGCCCACATCCTTCCATTTACAACTCATACAACCAAAACCCTTAATTTGCATCTCGAAGAATACGTTGAATCACATATATTTTTCATTTGGAAAATGCTACTTGGACCGAGGAACATAATCGATAAAGTTGACCGATTATTATTTTTTTTACTTAATGATTAAGGAAGTGACTATTAGTGAATTTGAGATTTTTAAAGTATCTAAATATGTTTAAAAAATACTTAAGCAATTTGTACTTGTCGGTACAATGCAAGGCACCATTCTCGGTCCCCCTAGCATTGTCCTTTTTATTTTCATCCATGTTCACTAAAATGGCCTCATTGAAATCTAAAAATAATAATCTATTATTTTTACTTTTTTTCTTATTATTCCTTTGTAGTTTATTATTAGTATTTTTGTTATTTTTATTGTTTAGTATTGCTTTTTTTTATCTTCTAATATTTTAGTGCAGTTTTGCTACATACAACCGGGAGTGGGAACCGCTGAGTAATCTGCTGACGTCAGTCTACATTTAATAATAATAAAAAAAACAAACAGCAAACAGACGAAGTTGGAGTGTACGAGTCTACTGTATTCTTGTCACATGTCTTCCTTCTGCTGTTTTTTTTGTTTACTAAGACTATTAATGGTTCCGAGTCGAATGAAGAAGTTGAAGTGTACGAGTTGAAGAGGGGAGATTTTTCTATGAAGCTTACCAACTATGATGCAATTGTGATCTCTGTCATTCTCCCTGATAAAAACGGGAAACTAGATGATGTCGTTCTTGGATACGATTCAGTAAAGGAGTACAAGAATGATACAATCCACTTTGAAGCCATCTTACTGGAATCTGGGGGGACATATTCTCCCACAATCTCCAGCTTTTTGGGTCACATCCCCACCGGTGAAATACTCTCCGTCAAAGGAACAACATATGATTTTCTCGAACCCAGATCGATTGGTAGCAGGTTCAAAAAGGTTATAATGATGTTTATAAATAAGTTTCTTTTTTTTTAATGTCTCTCACACGATGCAACTTTTAAAGTTTTGTTTTTTTTTGCTTTCGGAGAAAGCAAGAAGACATTGTAAGAAAAAAAGACGAAAAATAAGAAAAAGAAATAAGAGAAAAAGCGTCTATACCATGAACCTCTACTCTAAATCATTATCCATTGGCCACAAAAGCTTTTGGTTCATAATAGGAGAAAAAGCGTCTCTGAGAGAGAGAGAGAGAGTGACGTCGTGCGTTGTAAGTAGAAGAACCAGATCTATAGCAGTGATCTAGTGAACCAATTGGTGGGTTGCATCTCTGTTGGGTACTTAAGATCACGCACACTTAATTCTTGTTAGGAGCTTGAGGAAGAAGATGAAAAGAAGAACCTGCAAACAAAGAAGATGCGACCATGTCTTTGTCTATTTGGGAGGAAGGTTTCGTGTTCTTCTGCGAGAAGACGAAGGGAGCAGTTCTCCAAGAGAAAGAGCAAAAAAGATGGAACGCGGTCGTTCGGTATATATGAAAAACACAACTTCATTTTCCACGTGGGTGCCGGTTACGCGACGGTTCTCTAAGATGGTTGCAAGTATAATTTCTCATTTTAGTGAGAATATTATTTGGATTGAGAGAGTTTCTCAACTCATCTCATTTCATTTAATTATTACAATATTTTCAAACTCTTATACATAATACAATAATTCAACCCTTTCAAATTTCAAAACAAAATTAATATTAAAAAAATAATATTCTAACAATATGTTATTCAACTTTTATCTCATCTCAACTCACTATCTAAATTCTAAACCTCCTCTTAAAGGGCGGTTTTGTAGTTCGTTTATTGTAGTGAGAATATTTTAGGCAACTTACTTAAATAATAATAATAATAATAATAATAATAATAATATTGTTTCATTGTGCAGGGTGAAAATAAGAAAAAAAAGTATTGTTGTTTAGATGCAAATGATTAATTTGAGTAGTTTGGAGCTCAATTTGGAAAAAAAAATAAATGATAATTTGGAGATACAAGATAAACTTTGCAAAGGAATAACAACACAGAACCGTTTGTGGCCAAATTGACAGTAAATCCAAATTTTTGTTCAAATTACTAGCATAGAATTTACGAAATTTTTGCATTCATAAGATTGTTCTTCTTTTGTTTTTTCACAAAGTAATATAACTTGGATTAATCTTAGGAAATTTTGTAACACCCTTCCTAAGGGTTATGAGTATCACATAATTTTAATAAAATATAACTTGACAAGAGATCTCATATTTGATAATATAAAATTAGTATTTACTTCATAAAAATAATTGTATAATAGAATGTCTTCCAAAAATATTAAATGAATAAACTAAATAAAATTTGTATCATAAAAACAATTTTATTCTAGGAAGTCTGAAATTAAATCAAGTGCTCATTCTAATCCTAGCTTGCTTGCTCGTGTTCATCATCATCACTTGGGTGGTTAAAAACATGAAATAGACTAAAATGAGTCGAAGATTACGTAAGAAATTCATCACAACGTAAATACTATATTGGTACCATACATTTCAATGGCTATCTGATAAATTGATCTGATCTTATTTTACACTTAAACTTAAGATAGCTTACATGTCTTATGCGATGTGAAATGCATGATATACATACTAATATAAATAACTGTAAATTTCTGAATCTAAACATGATGCTGAATGACATGGTCATGTGCTATGCTTGATGACATGCTTGCATATGACATGTGTGGTGCATAAAAAATGACTATATAAATAACTGTAAATTTCTGAATCTAAACATGATGCTGAATGACATGGTCATGTGCTATGCTTGATAACATGCTTGCATATGACATGTGTGGTGCATAAAAAATGGCTATCAAAGAATTGGCTCTAATAATAATTTATAGAAATTGAATTGTAACTATCCTAATTTGTGATCAAATTACTTACCTTGTATCGCAAATTTCAAAATCTCAGTTTGTAGATCATTACCTATATGGAATACCATATGTCACTAATTTCCTAAAAAATGTTGTGACATTCTAATTAATTAAATTGATATCATAGAGAATAATTTAATAGGAATAATTTAATAAATAATCTTATATATGCTAAAATTAAGAAATAATAATAAGATTAAGAAGTCACAACATATTCCTTTATTTTCTAATTAATAATATAGCATAATAATTTTATCAAAATCCAATAACTAAAGATTGGAAATTCATTTTACTAATTAAACTTGATTATACTTAAAATTCAAATCCTTGTAATTTATTATCATAATCAAATCATAAATGAATACTTAATATAATTTAAACTGTATACAAGATATAAGTGTCAACTACATGCAACAAGGACTAAATTAAAACCAAATCAACATATTACATCTCTAAGTAAAAATAGGCCGACGTAAAGACACCCATTTTAAACACATTTTGTCATGCCCACACAAAAGTTAAAAACGTATCACTCCAAAGATTTCAAGAGACATTTTACAAAAACTGAAAAGTGGAGCTAAAAAGGTTGGAGGACATTATTTTGAAATAATCATAAAGCTTGCATGGCTTATGGGAAAGAGTACACAACAAAAGCTCAAATAGTAGTTTTATAATTAACTAAAAAACATGAAAAATTTTATGGAAAAACTGAATTAAGATAGAAATGGTGATACACGACAAAACCAAAAGGACAAAAATGAGACTACACAAACAATGAGGCTTTAGTTTCTAGAGACTTTTTACAGGAGTTAAAATATATTGTGTGAATGGTAATTTGGTGATATGCAAAGAGGTGCAGGACTTTATTGGACAAAGCTGAAATAAAAGTGAAGGAGATTCGACACAAATGCACGAAAACATAAAGAAACAAACATTGGAGAAGAAAGACATCATGCGAATCAGTGAGGTGCTTGGGCTTACCGTGAGAGAAAGCAGAAGTCGTGTGACGACGGATCTGGGTGGCTGGACATAGATATGTGACTGCAAAGCTTTAGAAGTAGAGAAATATTGTTAGACCGAAGAAAATGATGGTGAAGGAAAATAGAGATATCAGTGTGATCTTACCGAGAGGATGTCGGAGTGCAACTATGGTGGCTGGTGGCTGGAGATCAACGGTGATGGAAACTCTGAGAGATAAGTGGGATATGTGCCATTAGCTCGAGAAGGAGAGGGTCAAAACGGAAGAGAGTGTGTGCTACAGTTCCACTCACTGAAGGACAACTTGAGGTTGTGGGTTTTGTGAAGATCGACGGTGGTAGAAAATACTGTAAGAGGCCTCTGTTTGTGACGAAATACCGAGAGAAGAAAAGAACAAAAATACATTTAGCCTTAATGATGGTTACGGAGAAGGAATTAGGTAGATGAAGTGTGTAAATCGACGAGAACTTATCACGAAAAAGATAGGAAGTGACGAAGTTGGATGACGATCTACGCCAGTCACAACTGGGGTCTCCTTTGAACGGGGTGGTGGAGAAGCACAGATTGGCTGAGCTCTATTTGTTTATGTGAAACAGAGGCTGATTTCTCAATTGAGTTTGTGTTGTTTGCTATGTCAATGTGTTGAGGAGTCGACAGAGGGAAGAATATATAGATGGAGATTGTGGTTTGACGTGTTTAAACCGAAGTGATTCTAAAAATTCCAAGTAGGAGGGAGACTCGGTATGGTCACAAGATTAGAGAGATAAGCGTAGAGGAAGTGGTCTTGGCAATTTGAGTCATGGGGGAAGTGCAGTTTTAATTAAACATGTTTAGAAACACAAAGAAGTAAAATTTTTGATAGACTCTTAATTCTTAGTTAATAATTGATTTAAAAATGTTTATGAAACAACTGAAATAAATAACAAGATAAATACTTTAATAATAATAATAATAATGAGTAAATTTACTTTATTGTCCAAATTTTGAACCTGCATGTTACAAATTTAGACAAAACCAAACCAATCTAAGTCTATTTAAGAACAACCTCTTGACATGATAAGGATGAATACAATTAAAGAAAAATTATATTCATAAATTTGTCTTTTTTTCATAGGGAGGGAGGATTCGATCCTTGGCTCTTTTTTTTAGTGTAAACTTTCTGTCATTCATATTCATAAAAAGGTCAACCATTACATAATTTGTCTTTGTCTCTTGTCAACTAACTAAGTATAAACTCATGGCCATCCTTAATCCATACATTCTCATTCTCTAATTGCAAAGCTTCCCTAGCTAGAATGTGGGCCACTCTATTACTATCCCTATGTGAGTATTGCACTTTCCACTTAGGTTTATACATTAGAAACTCTTTTACATCTTCTATAATGTGACCCCTGTAGGATATATCTTCCTTATCACTATTACAATGTTGACAGCAGCTTGAGCATCTCTTCCATAACTACTTTTTGAAAACAAAGATCCTGGCATAACTCTAGAGTATTCCAGTGCCAAACATTCAGCCAATGCAGGTTGTGTCACATTGTTCTTTTGTCCACAAGCAGTAGCCATTACCTCACCCTTATCATCTCTGATAATAATGCTTATCCCCATCCTCTTGTTCTGTTGGTCGAGAGAAGCATCCCAGCTGGCTTTTACAAAACTTCTATCTGATTTTTTCCACTTCTACAATATCCTCCCAATTTGTGTTGCAGATGAAGTTTCCCTTGAACTCAATTGTGCTGACTGGAACTCTTGAAGACCATCTTTTGCTGATCTTATAACTCTGTCAGGGCTTTGAAACCTTTCTTCAAATATGTATTCATTCCTTTTGAGCCACAATCTCCTCATGACATAAGTTATTAGTTCTAAGTCAGCCTTTCCCAATTTCTCCATTAGTTTCTCTTAAAGATTAAGAAAGTTATCTTCTGTAGTTCCCCATTTCTGAATTGGGTTAGGAGGTTCTACCCACACATCATTTGTAGTCGGACAATTCCAAATTACATGTATAACATTCTCCTTCTCTCTAAAACAGATATGACAGAGGATTTTCCACTATTTTTCTGCAAAAAGGATTCTTCCTTGTTACAAGTAACTTGTTCCCTACTTTCCAAAGAAATATTTTCACCATTCCTGACACATTCAATTGCCAGATATTTTTTCATCTTGCATCCATGACCGATCGTTGGTTTTCTTACTGAAAAATCAAGGTGTTGCTAATTGATCCAAATGACCTTGACTATTAAGTTATATTATTGATTATTTTTTTGATAGCATAAATTATATTATTGATTTGAAAGCCCTATACATTAACGAATATTGAAAAAAAGTATTTGCATTTTGAGATTTTTATAAATAATAGATTACACAAAAGTAAATTTATAAACTGATATAATTTTCTGTGATTTATTAAATCTATTTTATACTAAAAGTAATTTTAAAATTTGACTACTACTTCAAATCATATCAATTTATAAATTAATTTTTATATAATTCTATCGTGGCTAAGGTATTTTCACGAGTTATGTAGTTCCTCAATAGGCAAAGTTCATACACAAATTTTTTTATGATTAAATGGAAAGGCTTTTTTTGGTTGTTGTGACGATTGTATTGATTTTACGTGAGTTGTGGGAGGGTCTAACGGTAAACGTGGTAATTTCGAAACTGAAGAAAAGAGGAATACGAGGGAGCCAACCCCCTTCTCCAAAAGACACAAACATTATCCTATCCAGAATCTGCTTGTCCCATAATCTGACACACTATTTCTGGCTGCCATTCTTTTGCCAATTTCATGGATGACATTCAAAATCCTCTCCAATCAACTCTACTCAAGCTGCTTCCTTCCTCGACGAACATAACTACTGCTATTACTCAAATGTTTTTCCCCTTTCTGAATTTCCCTTACTCGAATGTTTTTGTTACTTTTTTGCCTGTTTGATCGATACTCATCTCCTTTGATCCGTCATGGATCAGAAGCCTTAGACTTTCACAGGGTCATTTTCTCTCACTTTTCGTCTTATGTTTTTCCCAACTAGATGATAGTTTCGTGAATGAAATGCTGGGTTCTCCTGTCATTCCTTTTTTAACTGTGCTTCGCCGATAATAACAATCCAGATTGGTATTGTCATGGTGTGTGTGACAGGATGACTAGGACATCGGTCCTTAACCAAATTCATCTCTTGTTGCCGCCAAAAGATTCATCAAAAAGTACAGAATTCAACTTGAGATTGAAGGACCAAGATTGCTTGTCCCTATTGAAGAGATGCAAAAGTATGGAAGAATTCAAACAAGTCCATGCCCAAATGCTGAAACTGGGCCTCCTTTGTGACTCCTTCTGTTCAAACAATCTTGTGGCCTCTTGTGCTCTTTCGAATTGGGGCAGCATGGATTATGCCTGCTCTATTTTCCGGCAAATCGAGGACCCGGATACTTTTGTGTTCAACACCATGATCAGAGGGCATGCCAAGGATGCGAGCTTTGAGGAAGCTTTCCTTCTTTATTATGAGATGTTTGATAGAGGAATTGAACCTGACAATTTCACTTATCCGGCTCTTCTCAAGGCGTGTGCCCGGAGATGGGCACTTGAGAAAGGGATGCAAATCCATGGACATATATTCAAACTTGGACTTGAAGTTGATGTCTTTGTGCAGAACAGCTTAATCAGCATGTATGGAAAATGTGGGAAGATAGAACTTGCTTGTGCTGTTTTTGAGTTGATGAATCAGAAGACTGTTGCCTCTTGGAGTGCTATTATTGGAGCTCATGCTAGTTTGGGTTTATGGTGTGAGTGCTTGATGCTTTTTGGGGAAATGAATCGTGAGGGATGTTGGAGGGCTGAAGAAAGCACATTAGTCAGTGTGCTTTCCGCCTGCACTCATTTGGGTTCTTTTGATTTGGGAAGGTGCACGCATGGGTCGTTGTTGAGGAACATTAGTGGAATCAATGTTATAGTAGAAACTTCTTTGATAGACATGTATGTAAAAAGTGGGTGCTTAGAGAAAGGGTTGAGTATCTTTCAAAACATGGCCAAGAAGAACCAATTCTCCTACACTGTGATGATCTCGGGGCTCGCCATGCACGGACGCGGTAGGGAAGCTCTAAGAGTTTTCTCGGAAATGCTCGAAGAAGGTATGGTACCGGATGATGTTGTTTATGTGGGAGTGTTGAGTGCTTGTAGTCATGCTGGTCTTGTCAAGGAGGGTCTTCAATGTTTTGACAGGATGAAATACGAGCATCGGATTGATCCGACAATTCAACATTATGGCTGTCTGGTCGACCTCATGGGGCAAGCTGGGATGCTCAATGAAGCATCTGAACTTATCAACAGCATGCCCATTGAGCCGAATGATGTTGTGTGGCGGAGCCTGCTTAGTGCATGCAAAGCTCATCATAACTTGGAACTAGGGGAGATTGCAGCTAAGAACCTGGGCCAATTGAAGTCACAGAATCCCAGTGATTATGTGATACTATCGAATATGTATGCGCGAGCACAAAGGTGGGAGGATGTGGCTAGAATCCGGACAGAAATGGTTGATAAGGGCATTGAGCAGAAGCCGGGGTGCAGCCTAGTTGAGGTGAAGAGAAAAGTCCATAAGTTTGTTTCCCAAGATATGTCTCATCCTCAATGTCATGGCATTCAGGAGATGATCCACCAGATGGAATGGCAGCTGAAGTTTGAAGGCTATTCCCCAGACACATCACAGGTGTTGCTTGATGTGGATGAAGAAGAGAAGAGGGAGAGATTGAAAGCTCATAGCCAAAAATTGGCAATTGCTTTTGCACTCATACATACATCTCGGGGGTCTCCCATTCGGATAGCTAGGAATCTCAGGATGTGTAGTGACTGTCACACATACACTAAATATATTTCAATGATTTATGAACGAGAGATTACTGTAAGAGACCGTTATAGGTTCCACCATTTCAAGAATGGAACTTGTTCTTGTAGTGATTACTGGTGAAATTGATTATTTTTTCTGCCCCACCCAAATGATTAACTGGGAAGCTTCTTTTTCTCAACATCTTGAATGGTATTTCCACAAGATATGAATTCCATGAAAGTGCTGCAAAAGAACACAATTACCATACGGTAGATGAAATAAACATATCTAGAGAATCAGATCCTCCGAGTATTTTTCTCCTGCTAATGATAATCAAAGATCCATGAACACAATTACCATACGGTAGATGGAATCCGGTTTCTCAGGTTCCGGACCGGGCCGGAAAAAATCCAGCCCAGATGAATAGTCCCAAAGAAAGGACAATGCGTGCTTGTTGATAAAGGAAGAGGAATACCGCTGTTTACTTGATGGAAGGATGCATACAAGTTCAAGAATATGGCCTCCTGGATGGATACAAGAGAGAATTTGAAATTGTTTTTCTTTTCAAGCTAGAAATGGCTGTCACGTTTATCATCCAATCTTAAATTAAGAATGAAAACGAGGACATGAAGACTTTCAGAATTTTCATAAACTGTTCTCAAAGAAGAAGAGAACCATTATTTTTTTTATTATTTTATCTCTCGAGGAAAACCAAAATGAGAAGGTGTAGACAATGGAAATTTGCCATTAAATATGATGGCAAATAAAATCTATATCTGGACAGTCTGCTGGATGAATAACTTCGTTTATTTTCGGGCGTTCATAGAAATTACAACAGATCTAAACCTACTTTTACCGTTAAATTAAGGATCTTTTTCTTCTGGTTTGCAAATATCGGTTCATTCGATATGAACGGAAGAAACGGCTGCTGTGATCCCCTTGGTTCGTGGATCTCCACTTTCTAAAGAAACACCACGAGGATCTTCTCTAACTAACAAGGCCAAAACATTGACTGAACTCCATACTTTGCTGACATTGCTACCAGAATCCCCCAAGGTAACAGCGAAGATTGCATCGAAGCCACCTGCTCCAGGAACTCCAGCCAACAAAACTCCTTCCATGTTCATTGTAGTATCCAAAAGCTGAGTTTGTGATTCGGGTTCAATCTGCAAATTTGGAAAGTTAAACTCAAAAATCGCACCTAATGAAAAATTTACGAAGGGTAAAAACATGGGAAAATTTCTGTGTATGCACAAAATGAAAACACCAGTTATGGGGCTATCAGATATAGCTAAATTAACTTGCAGATTGTGTTGGTAGTCTGTAACTTTTCCCATCAGAGAGTTGGAAACTAGAAATCCTTTAAAAAAGTTATCAACCAGAATGTTTAGGGCTTAACTTGGGCTAAAAATGAACCAAGTTACTTGACCTTTGGCTGATAAAGGTTGTTAGGACAATCTGCTACTTGCTCAATCTTAATATAAATAAATTTATTAACCTTATCTCCTCCCATCGGTCTAAAGATTTTGGAAGAGCTGGTATTTTTTTAAAAGTAAAAGATAGATAAAAAGCACCATAATTCAACACAGTATCAGAGTAATGATCCTGATTTGAATGTTGAATCCACACATCACCTCCACTTCAACTACTTATTGCACTTGCTGGGCCCAACATATTAAGAGGGAGAGTTGCAACATAAATAGAATGATTAAATTCATCTCATCTGCATAAGCTTTTGGGACAACTTGTAATCTAAAACATTCAAAAAAACAACACACCAGGGCACAAAGGATCAAATGTATATTGTAACATCCTCATGCCACCTAAAATTCATCACTTCCCATATGTCTTGGCTTGACTTTCTTTGCTGAAAAAACCAAGCTACTTGACTCTGGATTAATTTGATTAAAGTGTTCATTCAACAGATTGTACTTGAATTAGCAAACCAACCACTTGGCTTTACATGGTTTGCCTGCAGTTATGCACTTAACATTGAATATTAGTATGATTCACCGTGAAACAGATACATGTGTTCTCACCTAAAGTTAAGGCTATTCCCTCTCTTCATGTCGAATAATGAGTGACTGATGCTAGGATCAGATTCAGAGAAGAAACAAGCATGGAATCATATATGTAGCAGAATTTTTAACACCAATAAACTATTTGAATCCATGGATGGAGGGAGGGCTGTTCAACTTGAGCATGAAATCAATGTTGAATCAATCATCGAGAGAGGCCCCACCAAGAGTAATTGAGACCCTCACCTTGAATAGATTGGATGGTAGTGCTAGAAGCTCAGCACGCCTCCCACTTCAGCATCTCCCATTATGACCACTTGCTGCTACGATCCATGGTCATACTGTTTACAGGTAGTAAACTAACTAGCTTGGGATGCTCAATGGAAGTTTTGACCGAATCGAAGAGATGGTTACTATGTCAGGTGGGTTATACGTTAGATGGACTTTACTTTGGCCTGGGGTTGAAAGAACATTCATTCAAGGACCCATTACAGGGCAGGGTGAAACCAACAACACACAGGCTGTGCAATAACAAGAGCCAAAAAGACAATTGCATAAAAATGATAGGATTTATACTTAAACAACATCAGTGGTATTTTCTGAGGTAAGCCTTTAAAATATAGGTGCTAAACTATAGTAGCCGGAGGGCCCCAGGCCCCTGATATTATAGAGCCCAAGGGCAGCTGCTAGGCCAAGCAACCAATTAGAATCCTAAAAACTAGTCACCTGTGAGAAATTCGAGTCAGGTCTCTTAACCCTAGACTTTTCCTCTTCTACATTGTCCAAGCTGGATTGCCATGCCAACTAAAGCAGAAGTTGAAGCTCCTCTGTAAGGCTTTATCTGCAACTTACTTGAATTTTGCAGTCGAGTTGATTAAAAGAGTAAAAAGACAAAAAAGCAAGACCCCAACTTCATGCTTCCCATCAGAGCGAGATGAAGAAAGGAAAAAAGGTGCATTGAACTAGAGAAGTTAGAAAAAGTCAATCTTGAATGGTTCAGTTATGTCTCTATACTATCAGTTGCTTAATTTATCCACCAATGCCTTGAAAAGGTTTCATCATAAGAATTTGCCTGACTGTCAATGGCCTGACAAAATAATTGCTAGAGTGGCTGATGTTATCATGCATCCAACATTGTAAATGCTGACATTGCCCAAAATGAGCCATATCAGCAAACTCATGAAAAGAAATAACTTAGCATTCCAAAAACTCAAGTAAAACATGAGCCATGCACTTGCCCGTGGCTACATCATCTTTTTGGCTAGCATGTTTCTATTTCACAAAAAGAAAAAGAAAAAAAACCTCAAATCGTAGCAGCAGGCTTTGACCTCGGAATGAGGGCTTACCCCAAAAGTACCAGAGGAAGTCAACCTAGGATTCCAATTAAATTGCTTGGTTGGTCATGGGAGAAGTTTGTAGGCGTGTCTTAGAGACTTATGGAGCGAAGTGTTCAGTCGAATAGGGTTAAACTAGGTGATGCCTGCTACAGTGGTAGAGTTATTGCTAGTTGGGTAATGCCGGGGGGTGCGCCACAAATGAAAGCTGTGTAGAAGATGGTTCCTATCTACATTATGTGGTGTATATGGCGAGAGCATAACGAGCGGACATTTGAAGACAAGGAGTGGACAATAGAGGAACTTAGAACTTTATTTTTCCGCACCTTATTTCTTTGGGCTATTGCTGTAGATTTTAATTGCCTAAATATACATGATTTTCTTGTTTCTTTTATAGATAAAACTAGATAGATTTTATCTCTTGTATACTACCTTGTGTACTTGGGTTATGCCTATTCCTATTAATCTACCGTTTACTTATCAAAAAAAGAAGTTTGTAGGTGTGCTCCTCTTTCCATACCCAAACTACTGTCCTGTTCTTCTCTCTTTCTTGCCAACTGAATCCCTAATTTTCAACCATTATTCTGATTTTTCAAGAAATTGATTGTTCCTCATCAGCAATATGCAACTGAAGTTAACCCAGTCATGGCGACACTTCAGTTTGAGCCAAGTTATGTTAATAATACCAATACAACTCAGACGAGTTAGTAGCTTGGTTGTGTTGACACAGACATTTTATGAAACCTTCAAGCTCTGTTTTCTCCACACCACTCCAATCAAAATAATATGTTTAGCTACTTTCAGCCACAAATCAGAAGCAAAAAATCTAGCAAACAACAAGATTTTGAGAGCAAAATGAGCAAATAAAATCTCTAAGATAAAAAGAGAACAAAGAAATCTTCTTCTTCTTCTCTCTATGCAGTACATTATTTCTTTTATTCCCCCCAAGAGAATTCATCTCTTTACCATCTTTCTGCCAGGAAGATTTGTATATTTAAAAATTGACCACAGGCATTTCGAATAGAGTCTTGCTTTTCACCATCACTTAATAAAAGATCACTGTTTTTCACCATCACTTAATAAAAGATCACTGTTTTTCATTCTTGTTATGTTTTCTATCGCTATATTGCAACATATTAAAATAAATCAGAAAAAAAGACTGAGTGGAGACCCACATTATTAAGTGTTACCTGAGTATGGACGACATAACACTCTTACTCTATTTCAAACAATTTCATTCTTGTTATGTGAATTTTCCACCTTAACAAACATTCTCCTTAGAATAGCAAAAACATATATACGAAAAGAAGAATAAGAAACAAGCACCCAAAGAGAAAAGAACCTACCGGAACACCTGCAGCCTCACCCATCTGGCGCATATGATATCTGATCCCAAGCATAGCATCTCTTGCTCCTAACAATGCTTTAACAACTTTTTTCCTTGGTTCAGAAGCTTGCTCCGACCACTGTTCAGAAAATTTACAAGTCAAAAATCAAACTTTGAAAAAATAAAAAGCAGAAAGCAGAAATGTTAAGCTCAGCAAATTTACAGCTGAAATGGACTAGGAAATGTCACCAACTTGCCCATGACCCACCAAAAGCAGACCCTGTTGGAGTTTTGAAGTTCACAATTTGAAAATGAAGCTCAAGCTACACTTCCTTTACATACATGAATCCATGGTAAGACATGTAAAAACCATGATAATAAGCCAGACATTAGTCACTTGCTCTCCCCAACTCCCCACCCTCTAAGAAACCATACACCAAAAAAAGAAAACCACGAAGATAAATTAAAAAAAAAGAAGACAGTGACCGAATTAATTGGATGAAAAAAATCCACCAATCAAATAGTCGTCACAGACTAATAAGTTCGTCATGACAGTTATAGTGGAATAAAACAAGCAAAACTTTTTTTGAAATTATCTGTGTTATTCAGAGGCAATGCAGTCTACCAATTTTGTTCATCCCATTAGACAACTTTGAGAATGGAATTTTGGATATTCCCTTAAAGCATTTGGCAGCCCATAATTATTTTTTTGATAAGTTAAAATTTATTAAGCACAATGTAATAGGCGAAACCCAAGTATACAGAAAGTATACAAAAGAAACACCTAGTTTCATTCTAATACCAGAAAAGCGAAAACAAGAACTCGTTCACAGCCCCTCCCTTGAGTACAATAGCAGAATACCAGCTAAGTAGAGTGCTTATAAAAAACTTCCAAAATGCATCTCTATTGTGTTCCTTATCATTAAAGCACCTCTCGTTTCTTTCCAACCAAATACACCACATAATACACAGAGGCATCATTTTCCATGCAGCTGCCACTTGGGAACAAGTATGCATTTGAAAGTTGGTCCAGCTTGCTAGAAAATCGACCACTGCTTTTGGCATAACCCAGCTTAGCCCAACCCTTCCAAACACTTCATCCCACAGCACTTTAGTCATTTTACAATGAAGTAGTAGATGGTTCACTGATTCCGCTTCTTTCCTGCACATAAAGCACCAATCCAAAACAATCATTCCGTGCTTCCTCAAGTTATCTATAGTCTGAATATTCCCTATTGCTGCTGTCCATACAAAAAAAGTCACCCTTGTCGGAACATGAGCCTTCCAAATCCTCTTCCAAGGAAAGCAAATATGGTGCTGATTCAGTATCACCTTATAGTATGACCGAATTGTAAACTTTTTAGAGGCTGTTTGTCTCCAGCATAGTTAGTCCCTGCCCTGTCTTCTTATCTCCACTGAATACAACAATCTGAAAAAATCACTAACCTCCTCTACTTCCCAATCCTGGGCAGATCTGGAGAAACTTACATCCCAAAGCACCACTCCATCGGAAAAACCCATCAACTCTGAAACCACACCAAACATCAGACCAGAATCTGATTTTTGAACCATCACCAACCGAAAAGTTAACTTGTTTCAAGAAACAACCCCAACCTTTCCTAATAAACTTCCATAGATTCACTCCATACGAACCCCTACACTCCTTGGTGCACCAACCTCCCCAATTACAACCATACTTTCGATCGATCACCCCCCTCCACAATGCTTCCTCTTCCCCCATGGTATCTCCATAGCCACTTTCCCAACAACGCCTTATTAAAACTACATAAGCTATGAATACCCAATCCTCTATCAACAATCGGGTAACAACTTTTTTCCAACTCACTAGGGGAGTTCTAGGTCTCGTTTGTTTTCAGAAAACATCTTATCTTATCTCATCTCATCTAATCATTACAATTTTTTCAACTTCTAATACAAAATAAAATAAACAATTCAACTTTTCAAATTCCAAAACAAAAATAATATTAAAAAATATATTTTAACAATACTTTATTCAACTTTTTAACTTTAATCTCGTCTCATCTCTGAAAACAAACGAGCCCTTAGTCTCCTCTCCCATGCCTCCCCACAAAAAAATCTCTATACAATTTTTCAATACGATTGGCCACACCAACTAGTAAAGGGAATAAAGAAAGGAAGTAGGGAGGGATATTAGAGAGAGTACTCTTTATAAGAGTTATCCTACCCCCTTCAGATAAATATGTCCTTTTCCATGCTGCCAACTTCCTCTCTATCTTCTCGACCACCCCATCCCAAATGTGTTTGGCCTTAAAAGATGCCCCTAGCGGTACTGGCAGCCCATAATTATTAGGCTTAAACTATCCATATTCTATTTGTAAAAGGTCTCTGATGAAAGGAAACTTCTTTTTCTTTTTTAGGTAAGCAAAATAGAAGTGCTGCAATAGTGATCTAAAACTTTCAGTATTTACCAACAAGATGAAATATCAGCTTTATAATGTTTTCTAAAATTCAAAACAGAAGCTTAAGGACTTATTTCTTGTCAGTAATGATCCTATAATCTGGTCCCACAGATCCTACCCAGGACAAATTTAAATTGCTTAACTTGATATTAAGACTTTACATGATGCTTTGCATAACGAGGAATATTTTCCAAGACATTCAAGGAAAAAATATAAAGGCAAGTGCGGTAGAAAAGCTACCGCATAATTCCAGAATTCATATATTCGTCTCTCCTTAGCCAATTAGCCAAAGTTCAGGTAGTCCACAGGGAATGAACCTCTAAATTAAATGATGACCATAAAAAAGATGAAAACATTTTTCTTGATATGGAGACCAAAATGATGCAGCCTACATATGTATCTCAAACTCCTAAAGAAAAAAAATCCTTCCATATGGTTTTTCATTGCCAGAGAATCATCACTGAGAAATGTAGCAGATGCACAAAAAATGAACTCGAGAATTACCTTGTCTGGCCTAAGCCCACTGCAGTCGTTTATTACGGATTTATATGCATCCCAGTGTTCTTCTGCAAGTTTGCTTAAACTATTGAGTTGTACTTCAAGTGAAAAATTCGCCTCTGACAACTTCCTCCATGTGTCTAGGGATTTCTCAGGGTCAGACTTCTGCCACCTTTTCACAGCACCTACCATCGATGGTGTGGATGAACCTCCAGTTCCTGGTTCTCCTAGTACCTTCAAGAAGCACAATAACCAATAAGAGCAGGCATTCTTCGAAGTATTTTTAAGAAACAAAGATGATTTTTTACACCTCTGTTTAAGGAAAGCAAAAGAAGAGAAGAGAAACAAGATATTGTTGGAAAGTTCTGTTTTGCAGACCAGTTTTCCATTCCTTATTTGATTACTTTTTTCAGATATACACTTATGATGTTGTTATTTACACATATTTACTCCAATATTTCAACTTAAATGGACGCAAACGCTTCAATCAAAGAACCACTAAACTGAACACATTATACACATTACAAAATTAAAACCCACTGCACAGTGCACATGAAGATTGTCTGATTGAGATATAGATTTTCAGTTAAACAGGTTTTTACATTTGCTATGACAAAACAGAAAAGTTTGTACTGATACTGTTCCATCCAACAAATCGAAAAGCCATTACAGGTAGCTACATCAATTTTGTTTTATATTCATGTAATTAAAAAGGAAAATTATATACACTATACTACTATCCCACTTTCATCCCACTAAATAAGATGTGACACATTTGTCACCATTAAATGATCATTTATTGCATGCTTATTTATCATCTAATGGTGATAAATGTGCCACATACTACTTAGTATGATTAAAATAGGATAAGAGTGTGGTGTATAACATTGCTCAATTAAAAAGTACCATTCTTAGTACTATGCTTTATCAAAAAAAAAAAGAAAGAGAAATTGAAACAGGCTGAAACAACTCATGTGAAGTAGGGTATTAGAACTAGAGAGGGAATGTGGTATTTCGTTAAATAATTTATCTGCCTGCATAATATCTACAAGCATCTCATAAACGCTTTTATATTTGCAAACACGCATATATTATTACAAATTTTAAATTTAGATTTCTTACAAGGGTCATCAATGGTGGCAAGGAAAACTTAGTACTCTCATGGTCCCATTTCCCTTTTAAAATATCTGCAATCACTTCTTGTAAGGGCGATGCTTTTGCTGCAACCTGCAATGTTCAAATAAATAAAATCAGTTGTGGCAACTTAAGCAAGACAATCTGGACACTCTTTCTGGTTTTCAATTTGCTTATATTTTCTTTCCTTATTTCTTCTTTTCCTATTTTCTATTTTCTTCTTTTTGGAGACACGTTGGGGGATGAGACTACTTGTAAATAAAAATGAGCCAATAAGAAGTAGAGAGTCACAAGTTGTAACGCCTCAATGGAAGGCCCAAACCACAGGTCTATACTCCAAATGGACTAGTCAATTATACAATTGGAGCCCCATTGAAACCTTATAAAGAGCAAGAACTTCTCATTCTCAAGGAATGTAGGATCCCATACATCACCTATCCTTATCCTTATTATAAGGGGATATCATAATTTACCCCCCTTAAATTTCCGACGTCCTCGTCGAGCCAGTTTGTCGTAAGGTGGCACGGCTCAAGTCCTACGTTTATAGTTTGGATAGACTATGATACCATTTGTAACGCTCCAATGAAAGGCTCAAACCACAGGCCTATACTCCAAAAGGACTAGTCAATGATACAATTGGAGCCCCATTGGAACCTTATAAAGAGTAAGAACTTCTCCATACACCTCCTACCCTTATCTTTATCATATGGGGTATCACACAAGCTCCCCGTAGAACTAAATGACTAGCCCATAACCCTTTAAAGTTAATAAGGGTTAGGCATGGTGTATCACATCAAAGAGTTGAAAGTATATTTCCTTAAAAGGCTTTGCACAACACACTGCAAACTGTACTCACAAGAGGGAGGCCACACAAATTTGAATGCGTATTAAACTCAAGGTAAAAGGTAAATCATAGTGAAGCCTATGCTTATCATCCATGTGTTCACGAAAAACTAGTAAAGTCAGCCTAAATTATATATGCCCTCCACGATTATTGTCTGACAGCAAAATTTGGACAAATGAGAATCAGGGTGTAGTCTCTCCGTACAATGAATGACCACCCGTAAGACAAACAAACACCCCACCCACCCACACACCTGAGCTGAAGAAATCACATCCGGTGAAAACCGGACATAACGTTGACTGCCATAAACAGCAGAACTGACATCAAACCCACTGCCAACTTTCCCTTGTGCAAGACAGTGAGCAGTTTGAGCTATTATGTGTATCACGTCAAGATCAGCAGTACCCTTCTTCTCTTTGTGTTGTTCTTTAGTTGAGTTTAGATTAACAACTCCAAGGTAATGGAGTAAAGCAGCAACCACAGCAGTTGTCATTGCCGCTGACGAACCCAATCCAGTTTTAGCAACTTCTGGCTTGCGATTGTCAGCATTTGACTCCTCTATGTTGAAGGTAATCGATGAAAAAGGTGGAAGGGAAGCTAATGCTTCTGGCGTCAAAGGTAGCCCACGCGCTTCAATCTATGAAAAGGGTAGAAGATGTAAACATCTCAAACTAAAACTTTGGAATGGATTTATTAAGAAAAGAACATATAGTTGAAGGCAAGCTTAATTAGAACAAGTTTAATCAGAGAATATTGGCACTTTACCAAACAAGCACGGAATACAGTCTGTAAAGGCAAGTGTTAAGAAGATAAACGCTTGAGGGAAAATTTTACAAAGAACAAGAAAGAAAATTTAAAATAAGTAAAAAAAAAAAAAAATGAGAGAGAGAGAGAGAGTTTCCACCAACAAATTGAAAAATAGTTAAGTATCATAGAAGGGTAAATACCTGATTCCGATATGAATAGAACTCATTGGAACCTAAAATTGTGATATCAAGACCTGCATAATAATCCAGTTAAAATATTAGATCCTTGAAGCTGGAAACCTTTACATTGATAGAGAAACACAGGAAGCATCAAACATTACCCTGTAGAAGTAGTTTCTGTAACAACTCTTTCTTATTATCATCAAATGTTGCATGCGCAGCTGCCACAGTGTATTGCACTGCTTGTTCCACAAACGGGTTCCTTGACTCACTGAAATTTTTTAGCCAATATAATAAATATCACTTAAACAATTCATTTGACCAGGTTCTCTTTATCATTTGCACATGGTTGGTGAGTATGAAAAAAAAGTAAAATTAATCATCTTCGGAGAAGGCCCAGCATTCTCTATAACCATTTTGTCACATGGAAGCAATGCTGTTTAAATAATTGATAATGGACAGAAAGTATGCAAAAGAATATCCCCAAGAAGAAAAACGAGAAGAGCAAGTCGAGCAAAAGAGCAAAAAAAAAATCAATGAGCATCAATGAAATAAAAAAACTTAAAATATATTTGGAGAATTTTTTTTTGATAACCATGGGTGTCCGGGCCAGCTTGTGCGCACCTCGACTAATCCCATAGAGCCCTGAAGTTAACGACCAAGTAAACCTCCAGTGGCCCTAAAGGGACTCGAACTAGTGACCATTGGGGAGCAAACCCAAGGTCGGACCAGCTGAGCTACCCCTCAGGGTTTATATTTGGAGAATTGAAGATCTAGAATTGATAAACGCCCACGACTATCATAAATAACAAAAACTTGCCTTGAGGAGACACACTGAAGTGTCATGTTTTTAAGTTCCAACTTATACAAGCTTTCTCTGGAAAGTTGAGGAGATGTTAACTTCACATCTGTCCATGCCTGAAAAGCGATACAGAAAGTTGCAAGAAATTCAGCACCGTGTTAACAATATTCCCAACGCAGGCTTGTCCTAACGAGTCAACAACATTATTTGTCAACACAAGGAATTGAATAAAAGTTATTGAACAATGGATGCAGATAGCAGCATATGAGAAAATCATGCCGCTCTAAAACAAGTACTCAGAGCATCACCTCATTTCACTAAACGCCACTATAGCCAGCATTTGGCCTGACTTGGAAGAATACAGCTCATCAGAGATTGGCTGGGTTGATTGCAATATAGAAGCAAATCAACAAAAGGTCAGTCATGCTTATAACTCAGTGAACCAGCCCATTTTAAGGTGAATTTGCACCTCTCAAGTTCCATCCCTACACCTTCGGCATTCATGCTTATATCTCTGGGAACCAGCCCAATTTAGGGTTAGTTCAACCTACCAAGTTGCATCCCTACATCTTCGGCATTCATAGCCAGGCAACAATTGAGTTTCATAGTTGGCCACCAAGAAACTGCTCTGCAGTCCATTTCTCAACTCAGCTTATTGTCCTATCTCACAGCACTTCCAAACTTTGATACAGCCCTCCAAAAATATCCATATGAGACATCAATACTTGAGTCTCACATGACATGGGTTTGGTGTTTACGTGTATCTTATTTTCAAGTAAGATTTAGATACTCTATCAAGTTATCATTGGCTTACACTAGGGGCTAGGATGGCATTGTATTATGTTGGTAAGTATTTGCTGAAAAAATTGATTCTGAAAGGCTCATTTAACACTATGGTTGTTACACCATGGGAGAAAAACATTATCGTCAATTAGCATGTTAGAGTTTATTAAAACAAAACAAAACAAGAAAGTAATCCAGCAGAAAAAATTGTCACCAAAAGAGATGAAGCTCCAGAAAACCCAATTATTGGTTTCTGAATGAACTTATAGAACAGACTCTCAGAAACAATGTCCAAGATTAGCAGTTCAAGAATGATGAAACAGCTTTCTTTTGCAATCTGCCAAGACTGGCCATAACAACTATTTATCTCTGTGAACTTTTTTCTAATGATCTAAACAATGGCTCAAAAGTAAAAGAAAGTTGACCACTTCTTTTGGGTTAACAAGTAGGTCTAATGTATGCTATAACCCCCGAGGATAGATAACGTGAAACCATTTGGTTGCAATATTCAGACTAATTAATTTTTTTTTTTACATCTTTTCCCTTCCCCAATTGTTCACAGAAAACAAGCGGAGAGCTTGTATACTCCACTTGTTACTCCCATTTCCCACTTCACACTATTGACATGGCACGCTCTGTCCCATTATAAGAATTTCAGACAGTCTGAAGAATAGCAAATGCTACCTCAACGGCTCAACCACTTGCAGAGAAGAAAATTGACAAGCATCACCGATTGCAGAGGAGGAAGTTGACACACAAGAATCAACAAAAAGATGAAACCAATGACATCAAACTCACTCGACAAAGGACAGAGTAGAAGAATAACACACCCACGCCCAGCTGTCGGGCTTGATCTCCTCGTGAAGTGGTTTCACAATTGCGAAAAACCGAGCGTTGGTACTGAGCACAAGCCCTGCATTTGGCCTCTCCAAAATAAGGTATCCCCCAGTCAACAAGACCTTCCCAGGAGCAGAAGCAACACTGTGTGAGCATTAAAATTTTCCAAATTAGAATACATACCTCTTCCTTTTAGGAGCATTACAACTGAGATTCGCCAAATAAGACAGTTACCGTCCATTAGTTTGCTCTAAAAATAAAACTACACAAAATAAATGCTAAAAATCTCCTATGCTATATTGATTCCTGAATTCCGAAAAGAAAATTCGTTTTCCGACTAGAGTTTTTTTTCTTTCTTTCACTCCGTTACACTGGATCCCCAATACTTAAATCCTAAAAAAACTAAAACCCAATACTTTTTTCCTCTCAATCGTTACTCTTTCTCAGCTACCAAACAGAGAAACAAACATAGAATTTGAGGCCCAATTCAAGAACCAACATCGCAAATTTTGGGAAGAAACATACACGGCCATAGCTCTCTGTCTCTGTCTCTAGAGTTGTCACAATTTGATCTTGATGTAAAAATTGTGATTGGCTGCGATCAAAGTCTCCAAGTTTTTATAGTTTAGATATGTTAGTCAAAGAAAAAAGATGGTACAAATAAAAATGGAGGAGGAGATCGCGGTGCCGGGGAGTTGTATGCACCTCTTTCGGATTCACAATTCAAACTTCCAGCGAAGACGACGACAGACTCAAAACTCGTTGTTTCTGTCGATGTCGTTGGTTTGGTTTTGACGTCAAAGTTTTCAACCTTCTGCAGCGGTGCCATAGTGTTCATTAAGTTAAAATTATGACTTATGAGTGCATCACCACCAACAAACGAAAAAATAAAATAAAATAATAATGCTACATTTACTTACGGCTAATTCCAAACCTATCTCAAGTCATTCTTATAATTTTTTTAAATTTTAATATAAAATATAAAAAATAATTTAAAATTTTTAAATCTTAAAATAATAATAATAATATTTTAACAATATTTTATTTAACTTTTAACTTTCATCTCAATTTAACTTAACTCAGTTTAATATCCAAACGCTACCTTACAATTTTATTTATAAGATTATGTTTTTAGTTTTTTTTAAATTCAAATTTTAAATTTTTAAATTCATAATTTTAAGTATATCAATAATTAACATGTGAAGAAATAAATTTTTTGTAAATTTTTTCTTAAATACATTTAACATTTTTCAAAAGATAAGAAAAACCCAACATTTTCACATATTTTTTTAATTTTATTTTTAGTAAAATGGAAATTGCCACAAATCTTATTATATAGCCACAAATTTTATTTTACAATAAGAAATTGAGCAAATAAATACTAATTACTTCAAAATTAATAATTAATTCAAAATTGTGTTAATTATCACTCAAGTTGTAGTAAGTTTAATGTTTACTATGAGTATTATTAAAAAAAATTATATTCTCTAGTCGGTTGGTAGAGAACACTTAATAAAATTTTTACATAACATAATTTAATTTAAAAAATAAATTTTAAAATTTGAATTTTATAAATCAAATTTTATAATTTAAATGATGTGAATGGTCGATCATGTGCTATACATCAACTTGAGAATATAATAACTTGTATTATTACTAGTGGAGCAATGAATCCACCGAACCCAAAGCCAATCCTTACTTTGAAAGAGTAATGTTAGAGATATGGATTTGGAATGCACAAGTTTCATATAAATCTTTTGAAAATTAAAGGAAGATAAGACCCTCTATTAAAAAAAAAAATGAATTTTTTTCAGTAACTTCTATATATTTTCATATTTGTACTAAACTAATTACAATTTGTTTTAATATAAAAAAACTCAAAGGTCCCGAGTTTCGAATAATATTGGATTATTAATGTACTAATGGTTGTTGGCGCAGAAATGTACTATACGATCGTTTTCCTCTACAATAAAAGTCTATGGATTCATTGAACCAAAAAAAAAAGTCAATGCATTGTGTTTCATTTGCAGGAAAGTCAACGAAAGCCCACAAAAACAGGCGTTTCTCTTAAAAAAAATATTTTATTTATAAAAGAATTATATAAAAATAAACTCACAAATTAAAATAGTTTGATATAATACGTCAGATTATAAAATTATTTTTATTATAAAATAAGTCTTACGAATTTTATAAAATCACATCAATTTATAAATTTAATTTGTAAAATTTCTGTATATCTTCTCTTAAATTATGTTCTTATTGAAAGTTTTGCATTGACTGCAACTTTTGGAGTCTGAACTTCTCTCTCTTGGTAGGTATGATATGTGGAGCTGTGGATTTCCCTCTTTTCAAATTGTCTGTGTGTTTTTTTTTTTTTAAATAAATAATAAGTTCAGTTTTAGGGCTAAAAATGTCAGTTAATCTGCAGGTGGTGTGCTAAGTGGATTAGGCAAAATGGGTATGGTATAGGGCACTTCCAAGTCTATATTTATGTGGAAATGCTTCCAAAAAAGCTTACCTTTTGATTCCAATATACAAAGATTAAATATTGCTATGACCTATAAATGTAACTGTTTGTGAAAGTTCAAATGTAGAAACACTGAATCATGTTTTATGGTAGAGTAATTTAGCAGCTGATATGTGAGGGTATTTTGCAGGGCTGTTGGGTCTGAAACTTGATAGAATTAGAAGTTGGTAGCAAATGGTGTTAGTTTGATTTTACAAGGCCAAAGTTGTCTCTCAACTTGGTATTGTAATGGGTTAATACCATCGATTTTAAGTTGGTGTATTTAGATTTGAAGATGCAAAGCTCGAATGGAAGGAATAGCTGAACGTGCTACCGTGGTTCACTTTAGGATTAAAAGTATGTTGTCTCAATATATAGTGAAAGTGTCTACTTGCAAGAAGTTAAGCACAACTGATGAAGCTATATTACATAGATTAGGACTGCTTGTCTTGATTTTAAAGCATATAGAACTGTGACTCTACTATGGTCTTTCCCACCATTGGTGTTGTCAAGTTAAATATTGATGTGTGTAGCTTGGGGAACCATGGTGAATGTGGTGGTGGATGAGTTGTTCGGGATTCTAAAGGGGTTTATTGGATGGTTTTATGGCCTATTATGGTTGTAGCTCTAACACCATGATTAAGATTAAGGCATTGCTTGATGGCCTGTGAACTTATATTGGACCTGTTTGGATAGTAAGATGAGATAAGATGAAGTGAGAATCTCACCTATGTATCCAAACGGGCCCGAATCTTATGTTGGGTTTTCTAATTTGGATAAATGTAAAACACTTTGAGTTTATCTAAAGTTATTTTTATTTTATCTAGAGGTTGTTAGGAAGTGCTTTAGATAAGTTAAAAGTGTAGAAGTTGAGTTCCAAGAGTTTTGGTCTTATTTAGAGAAGAGTTTGAATGTAAAACTGCTACTGCTGAGAAAATAAGTGACAGGTGTCAGAATCCGTCAGTAGAGTTTCACTATGACTTGGAAACTGCTTCCAAAAATACATTTAAATTGTTGTACTAGTTAGCATCTGCAGAGATTCAATCTTTGAGGTTTTAGAGCACTTTCTAGTGCTTATTTTGGTGAGAAAATCTCATTGAAAAAATTTCATATTATTTCTCTTAAAGAGTGTGATCGTGCTCCATGTTGGAGATAGAGTGATCGTGATTCAGCCACTTGAGTTCTAAGAGAAAAGGCAATGTTTGACCATCATCAGATGTTTTTGCTGCTAATGCAGTAGAGACAAACGAGTCGTTTGTCACGTCAAGTAAGAGAGTCAATTAACAAATATATTATAATTGAAACTTACTTGTACTTGATTTTCAAATAATAAAATTGATTTTTTCTGGATTTGGCGCCTCGTAGGATTTTACCTTTAAAATGTTATTTAAAGGGTTTCCCCTCGTTATCAAAATTGGTGTTATACAATTAATTTATTTTATGTTATTTTTTGGTTATTAAATAATTACATGATTGACGATTAACTAATTTATTGAGTGAATTAGTACATCTTTGTGTAATTATACATGGATATTTGGATAATTTCATCAACAAACTAATATTGTGGTCGAAACAAATTCTCAACTGTTGAGCAATTGGTTGAATGGTAAGGATGAGGTATACTAGTCAATTCAAGCTGAGAGAAAATTTTTGAATCTGCTAAGGACCGGAATCTAGTAGTTAGGCATGCATATAGAGAGGTAAACCAAGGTTCTGATTTTCTTGCCAAATGAGCTAAAGGGAATACGACAGATTTTGAATTGGCCCCAAAGGAAATAATAGGTTACTTGAGACTTGATAGGATATGATTGCCCGTATTGCGTTGTAAGTAACATGATATGATTTTATTTCTATGTAATATGTATAGTTCATGGTTAATAACTTTAGCTTTATTATTTTTATCTTAGTTCACTTTACTCTTTTATTGTCTTTTGTAAGTCAAGGTGACTGATTGGTTCTATAGTATTCCTCCGTCATAAATGAAGGCATCAATAAAATTGAAATTTCATTGTCTTCTAAAAAAAATGTATATAGGACAGAATAATGACATATATATATATATATATATGCACCTATGGTAGAATATATGTATCTTGGATTTCTAAATTTTGTACAAGTCGTGGGATTCATTTCTTGTTAAAATTGATTATGATGAAGGAGAGACAATGGATCATATTAGGATTCAATTTCAAATAGAATTGAACTCAAAGCTAAGGTTGTGTTTGGATGTTGAGCTGAGTTGAATTCTTTATAAATAGTAGTGAGTTAAGATGGTAGAGTGAGTTTTGTGGAGTTTACTTAAAATGAATTTAAATGTGTTTGGATATTAAGATGATTTTATATGTATTTATAAGAAGTTAAAAAATGTTGTGGGTCACACGTGTAAAGAAGTGTTGAATTGAAAAAAAGTTGTGAGTCTCACGTGTAAAGAGATTTTAAGTTGAGATGAGTTTAGTAATTTAAGAGTTGCGTGTTTGAATGTTAGACTTAACTTAAAATTAGACTGAACTGCGTTGAATTTAGATGAATTTAAAGTCCATATTCATACTATTATTGTTCTACCTTTAAGAACATAAAGGAGTGTTGTGCACATTTTATATAGAGATAGACCCAAGAAAATGAAGAACAATACACATGATTAGAAGCCTAGAGTCTCTTTGCTTTAATTCTTGTATTACATTCCTGTCATATTTATTTTTCAATTGAAGATTTGAAAACAAGACAATAGTATTGCAAAATGAAAAATAGACCGCGGGTTTGCAAGAGATATAGAAAATGATAAAACGTCTTAGGTTATGGTAAAGGAATGGAAGAAATTAAGGTTGCGTTTGGATTTGAGTAGGGAGGTGATTTTAGATATTCTGTAAATAATAAAAAAAGTAATGATAAAATATTAAATAATAGTTAATAATAATAATAATAATAAAATAATAAATAATAATAAAATATTCTCATAATACTTTGATATTAAAACTGCCTTGTGAGGAGAAAGAGACTGAAGAATGAAATGCTGAAGTGAAGTCTTCTTTTTTTATTTTAATTTTTTATAAAAACATAATACTTTTATTCATCAATTCAAACATTACAAAGATGAATCAACCCAAATAGCTTGGGATATACAATCTGGAATTGAATTCTACCAAAGAGATACATCATCAAGATGCCATGCATATTTAGCCAAAGCATGAGCTATACCATTTGCTGCACGACCTCTATATTGAATAGACCAATTAGAGTGACTGTTGAGTGTAGTTTTAATTTCTTGAATAAGGCTGCTCCATAGAGTTGTTGAACACCTATCCTTAATCAGTTCTTCTACAACAAGTAGAAGTAGTGCATCACTTTCAATTTGTAACTCAGCTAGACCTAAGGGAATACACAATTGCAGCCCTCTCAAAATAGCAAGTAGCTCAATCTCCATCGGATCAGTAAGTGCATTTTCTGGTTTACTAGCAACAAAAATCACTTGGCCTTTATCATCTCTTAAGAACACACTAATACTAGATCTACACTGATCACTAAATGTTACTCCATCCACATTAAGCTTTAAAACATCTACTGGAGGTAGCTGCCAACAACATGTATACTTCTGCTTTTTGCCTCTGCCACTGCTTGATGTTCCTGATATAAAGACAAAGCATGCTCTATGACTTGATCTGGTGACAAGATATTCTCATCATACATCTTTTAATTATGCCTATACCATAGTTCCCATGCCATTAGAAATAGCTTCTCTAACTCCCCTTCAGTTTTCCTTTTCATAACAATGTGAACTAATTGTAAGAAGTCCAACCTATGAGTTGAGTCTTTGAGAGAAGGAAAAAACTGGAACCAACTATCTATAATTTGAGGGCAGTAAATCAATGCATGGTTTAAGTCTTCTTCTTCTTTTTGACACCAATGGCAGCTTGCATCCTCAAAAAACTTTCGAGCCTTAAGATTTTTAAGTGTAGGAAGAATATTTTTGCAAACCATCCATGCAAAAACTCTTACTTGATGAGGTATATGGAGTTTCCATTAATTCTTTCATAATAATTTCTGTTCTGCAACATTTGGACTCTCAGCCATTTGTTGTCTATTTTGTTCCACATAGAGAAAAAATCATAAGCACTTTTAACACTATACTTCTCACTTTTCTCATGCTCCCAAACAAGTGTATTCGGTGTATTTACATAGGGTAATTTGATACTAAGCACCTCATTTGCCTCTCTTAGTGGTAACAAACTCCTCACCTTCTCAATATCCCAACATTTGATATCATCCTAGATTAGAGAAGCCACTGTATTATCTGAATCTGTAGCATTAGCAACTACTACAGGAAAATGAATCAACTCGTGATTTGGAAGCCAGAAATTAGTCCAAATGTTAATAGACATGCCATTTCTTACACGCCACCTACAACCATTGAGTAAATTGTTTTTAGCTTCCCAAATTTCTCTCCAAAAATAGGAATCACCTAATTTAGAATCTTTAAAACTTGATATTGCGAAATATCTAGCCTTAAAAATCTTAGAAAATAGAGAGGTTTCATCATTCATAATCCTCCAACCTTGCTTTGCTAAAAGGGACATATTGAGAATTTGCAAGTTTTTAAAACCCATACCACCACTTTGTTTTGATTCACACATTTTCTTCCAACTCACCCAACACATCTTTTTTTTTTTGTCCCCACAAAAAATTAACCATCAAACTCTCAAACTCTGAACACAAGGACTTTGTGAACTTAAAACAACTCATAGTATAGGTGGGTATTGAGAGAGCTACGGCTTTTAACAAAACTTCTTTCCCTCCTTGAGACAATAATTTCTCTTTTCATCCTTATAACTTTGACCAAACTCTTTAAAGATGAGAATGCTTGATATTTTCCTCTTCCAACCATTGGTGGCAAACCCAAGTATTTTTCATATTACTGGAACTGTTGGACTCCCCGAAACTGCATTATTTCTTCCTGTTGAGATGGATGGACATTGTTACTAAACATCATTGAAGTCTTTTCTCGATTTATTCTTTGGCTAGATGCTTTCTCATAGATATCCAACTTGTGTTGAAGAATTAAGCAGGTTTGCAAATTAGCTCTACAGAAAAGAACACTATCATTTGCAAGCAGCAGATGATTTAGCTTATGAGTCTCTCTACAAACTCGAATACCCTCTATTTGTTGATAAGTATTAGCTTGGTCCAGCATAGCTATGAGACCTTCAATATATAGAAGAAAGAGATAAGAGGAAATGAGATCTCTTTGTCTCAAACCACGAGATGGAAAAACAGGTCCCTTTGGCTCTCCATCCACAAGAATTGAAAAAGAAACTGATTGAACACAAAACATCACCAACTGCATCCATTTTGAACTAAATCCCATCTGTTTCATCACTTCCTAAAAAATTTTCACTTTATTCTATCATAAATTTTGCTCATATCTAATTTTAAAGACATAAAACCATCATTTTCACAAGGGGTGATAGACGGTCAGTTCGGACCAAACAGACCGACCGTTTCGGTCCGGATTGAGACTGAGACCGGTCGGTCTCGGTCCATGTTTTAAAGTACCGAAAGGTTTCAGTCCGGTCCACGATCTAGGGTTTTTCCACCTCGGACCGGACCGAATGAAAAATAAAAATAAAAATATTATATATATTATTTATATAATAATTGTACAATTAATAATATAAAATTTTAAATATGTTATTAATACTTGTTAATATTCTATAAATTAACAATATTTTATATATATCTTCATCTAACATATCACTATTAATAATATAAAATTTTAAATATGTTAATAATATTTATTAATATTCTATCAATTAATTAATATATAATATCAATTAGTTAATTATATAGTAATTATATAAATTAATAATATAATTTTCATCTAATTTATTATTATTAATTATATAAAATATTTTTTATTAAGTTTATTATATAATTCACATTAATAAATCATTTAATTTAATTTAATATTTTAAATAAAGTTTTTTATTAATTAATTTTAAAAAAAATTATGTCGAATCGAATGGATTGAACGGACTAGACCGAACCGAATCCAATTCCTAAAAGTGTTCGGTCTAATTTAGTCTGAAAAAAATGATAGACTAAAAATATTCAGCCGATTGCGGAACCGGACTGACCGACACTATTTTTCACTTCAAAGACATGCTACAGTGAAGGCTTCTACTATCGGTTTCTCTTTTTTCGCATTGCTGCCGGCCTCATTTTCTAATTTATTTTTTCTCATTTATCATGTTTTAGTCTTAGGTTGTGTTTGGATGTTAAAGTGAGTTGAGCTGAGTTGAGTTGAGATGATAAAATATTGTTAGAATATTATTTTTTAATATTATTATTATTTTAGGATTTGAAAAAGTTGAATTGTTTATTATATTTTATATTAGAATTTGAAAAAATTATAATGATGAGTTGAGATGAGTTGAGATAAGTTTGGCAACCAAACTCACCCTTATTTTGCATGCCTTGAGGCTTGTGTCTTTGTCAAATCAATGCTCTACGTCGCCTCCTTTCTTTCGTGAGAAATAGTTGGAATCCTAAATTTAGGAGTAAAAAAAATGTTTCGGATGAGACTTTTTTTTTTTTTATCGAATAATTAAAAAAATATTTTTTAATAATGTTGTGAATTTTTTATTTTTTTTAAAAATATTTATGATGATTAAAAAAATATATAAAAAAAAAGAAGAAAAAACTTTACTCTTTTCGGGACAATTTTTGGATCCCGAATTCGGGACCCGTAACAAGACTCTTCTTTTATTTCGATAGCGTCCCGACTTTGAGGATATGAAGAGTTAATTCAAAACATCTTATAATCAATTCTAACATTGTTAATACTCTTTTAAAAGTTTCAAATCCAACGTAAACAATTTAAATTTAATTAACCACACATATTCGTATATAAAATTCTTAATACAATAATCTCAAAAATTATCAACTTCTCTACATATCACTTAAACTCACATTTCAACAAAATAATTATAAAAAATTATCAATATTCATCGAAAACTTTCTATTCTTAATCTACTATTCTTAAGTCATCTCATCCAGTTCTTCATAGTCTTGATCCTTAATTGAAATATCTAAAAATCATATGAAAATATTGGAGATAAGAGAGGGTGAGTTATCAACAATTCAGTAATCAGAGAACATATACTTGTATGCAAATATGAGCATTTATAGATTTCAGAATACAAAACAAAACACTTTTTATTTTCAGAATGCAGAGTCAGAACATGTTATCAAAAATATCAGAGCGAAAGTTTACAATATTCTTATTCAAAATTCACTTGGCACAGCATTACTGAAACATCATATCACAACAGAATTTCATATTTAACTCCCGTGGTAGAGTTGTGCAAACCCCAGCGGCCAACCGAGTAGAAATAGAATGTGAATCTTCCCCTTATCATTCTCGGAGCCCTAGATGTGTACATAGGAAAGACCACGTAAAAAACTACTTTGTTTCCAAAGTGGGTGCACCAGAAACAGAAAAATTGGTACCAACCCAAATATAGGCCACGGTTTTACACCCGTGGTAAGGTCAGAACAGAAACAGAATGTCATGCCAGAGATTTTAAAAATCACATCTTATCATATCAGAATACAGAACATTTTCAGAACAAAACAGAATTAGATCACAAAAATATAATTTATGCATAAAATTTTATATTCGCTCTCTTTTACATAGTTCGAAAGCAAAATATCAAAATAAACTCATGTCTACACTAATCATGATAGAAAATATTTTATTTTTATACCAAATTTTATAAGTAATACAGAACAATTTTCAAAATTTTCTTTCATAACAAAAACATGCACAAAATCATGAGTTCACTGTTCACGACTGATATGTAGTGCAATATTTTTTATTTTTTTTTTCAAAACACACGTCTCAATTATCCCTGGACTATTTTGAAATGAGAAATAATAAATACATAATATTTTACATATTATTTTTTATAATATATTATAAAATAAGGATATTTTTATACAATAATATTAGTTTTATAGAATATTTTATAAAAATATCTCTTTTTAAAATAAGGATATGTTATAGAGTATTGTGTGTTTATCGATTTATTTCTTTTGAAATTCATTTGAACCCATCGCGTCCCCGCGGCGTCCTCCCTCTCGTCGCCCTCCCTTTTGCCGCCCAGCACCCACTCTGCCCAGGGCCACCCAGTATGAAACGCTCCTTTCGGATCTCCCCACAGATCACTCTCAGTACCAATCCCACGTTCGCTCCTCCCTGTGCCCAGATAGCTCTGTTTCGGTTGAATCGCAGCAACGAGGGGGGGCACGAGTTTCAGTTCTTTCAGTCTAAACGAGCTCTTGATGCTTCGGTTTCAGTTTGGGGGCTGTAATAGAGGTTTTTTATACTTACCCTTTTTTACTTTCCTTTCTGTTCTCAAATGGGTGTGGCGTAGTGAAGCGGCTGATGAGTAGTGTTTTTCTTGAGGATATGGCTGTATGTTTTCACTATGAGGTTCCAGGTCCTTGTTATCTTCTAAAAGTTCGTTCCTCCTCTGTCGTTTTCTTTTCTTATGAGCCGTAGTAAGATTAAAATATCCTCTCATATAAACTCTTCTGCGGTTTTCCATGTTTAGTGGAGAGGGAAGTGGCAGCCGGTAAGCAGGAATCAGATGTTCAAGAGCTGACTGGCCATTGGCAACTTTAAAAGCAAAACCGACACATGACCGACGAAATAAATATTTTGTGCTATTTTTTCCGCGCACAAGGAACTATTCTTGGGCAGAGGTTGTTGGTAATTACCAAATGGAAGGAGTATTAAATTTCATATTATTATTGGACATTGGACATGTTGCCCTGACTCTTTGAAAAAAAAAAAAAAAAAAAAATTTCATAAAAAGTATCTGTTTCATTTTTTAAAATATTTTTTCCATGCATGTATCTGTAGAATTAAGCTCAATCATGTTGCTTTGAAAAGTACCCACCTCTGATATCGACTTAAAGGTATTTAGAAGCATTGATAGACATTATTTTCCATCGTTGTATCATCTACTATGAAGATAACTATCTGTGGTGGGAGTGAGTATAAATATAAAAAGGGCCCCCCATTACCATTGACAGGTATATGTAACCTGCCCCAATATTTACTTGCCAATATCTACATAATTTGATGGTCATAAGGAGAATCTTGTATAGTTTTTTCTTTTTTTGATGAGTATCTTGTATAGTTTGTGAAAGTATAAAGGAAAGTTTGAATATTTTTTTTAAATATGTTCTGTATTGGGGTTTCTGAAGGTGGTGGATAGCTAGAGTTGAAAAGCTGTTTGAATATAATTGTTTTAGGGTAGTCTTTGTTTTGGTTTTTTTAAAAGTTATGTTGGTTTTTTGTGTTTTTTACTTTTCATTGAAAACTAGGCAAATGATTTGATGAGAAGTTTAAATATAAATTTTGTTGAGATTGGAAAATGTTTGGATTGAAGTTGAAACCCCTGATCAAGTGCATTTCTTCTTTCCAAAACCCACATGGTGGACAGAAATTAACAAATAAAAGACTGTAGAGCTGCTTTGTGGCTAGCTTTTATCTATCTCCATTCACTGATAAGTGCATAAATTCATGGATAAAAATAATATATGATACAAATGCATAAGTTGGAGGTTGGAATTCCAACTGTACAAGCTCTTCCCCTATCAACAACCAACAGGTCAAAGCTTTCCAAACTCACCTAAAACCATTCAACTGATGAGAAATTTGAAGATTCTGTGGGGGGAGGTATTAGACTATACAACTCTGATATATCATCATCTGCATGTGAGAAGAATAACAAACAAACAGCTGGCGTGCAATCCAGCTTACTACCGTAGAGACCTGCTGTTTGTTATTCTCTACTGTTCTTTGTAACAACTTAGATGCTTTTCTGATTCCTTTTCATCGTGTATATATACATAGCTTTACAAATGGAATATTACTCAAGAAAGAATTCATTCTGTTATGCCTTGTGTACTGCCATACCATTTTGCTAACATGGTATCCAGAGCCAGCGACTAACTGTCTCTGCTTAATGGCTGAATTTTCTTCCCCTCCCACTCCCCCCTCTTCCATTACCTCCTCCTTTTCTCATATCGTCACCACGAAACTCACCACTGAGAATTATCTTTTATGGAAAGTTCAAATCACTGCATATCTGCGTGGTCAGGATCTTTTCTCCTTCGTTGATGGATCTTCCCCCAGTCCTCCTGAATTTATTTCTCCTTCCGATAACATAATACCCAAATTAAATCCAGCTTTTCTTGCTTGGCGACGCACTGACCAACTTGTTCTCAGCATTCTCTTTTCATCTCTTTCCGAATCCATTTTAACTCATGTGCTCTCTTCCACCACAGCTCGTCAATTATGGAACTCCATTTCCTCCATGTTCTCCTCTCATTCTCAGGCCAAAGATTTTCAAATTCGTTTTCAACTTGCCAATTTATCCAGAGGTGAACAAACCATATCTGATTATTTTGGAAAAGTGCGTCACCTTGTTGATTCCATTGCCTCAAATGGAGCTCCTCTATCTGACAAGGAACTTGTTACCTATTTACTTAATGGACTTGGTCCTTCATACGAGTTCTTTGTGCTTTCCATTACTACCAGAACTGAGCCAATTTCTTTCAATGAACTTTATCAACTTCTACTTATTCATGAAACCAGACTCTCTCATAACACCAAACCTGCTCAGTCTTCTTTTGAGCCATCTGTGAATCTCACTACAGCAAACAAAGATCAACGAGGCAGGAATTCTTTTCGAGGTGGGCGTCAAGGTCGAAGCAGAGGAAGATATTCTTACAATGGCCGTGGAAATCAATATTCTGGACATCAATCTTCTGGAAATCAATCTTCCTACAATGCTCAACGTCCCACTTGCCAGTTGTGCAATAAATCTGGTCATATTGCACTTCAGTGTCGCCACAGATTTAATCATTCATATCAGATGGAAGCTCCAAGAAATTTCTCTGCAAATTACACTGCACAAAACTCATCATCTGATTCGGCTTGGTACCCCGATTCTGCAGCCACACACCACATTACAAATGATTTGTCTAACTTGAATTTATCCTCTGAGCCATACGCAGGAAGTGAGACAATTAGAGTGGGTGATAGAGCTGGTCTATCAATTCAATCTTTCGGTGACTCCAACTTCTCTTCTTTCATTCTTCGAAATTTACTTCATGTCCCTTCTATCACAAAAAATCTTGTTTCGGTTCTTAAGTTTTGCATTGATAACCATTGTTATTTCGAATTTCATGACACCCACTTTTCTGTGAAGGACAAGGAGACGCAGAAAATCCTCCTCACCGGTCCCACACGTGATGGTCTCTACATCTTTCCTTCCACCATGTCGTCACTATCATCTTCTCCCTCAGCTCATGTTGGCGAGTGCACCTCTCTTGATCAATGGCATCGACGGCTTGGGCATCCATCGTTAGCCTTAGTATCCCGTGTATTGCACACCAAGTGTTTGCCCCTTATCCCCACAGAATCCGCATTTCAGTGTTCTCATTGTCCTCTTGCAAAATGTCACCAATTACCATTTAGTGCTAGTCAGGCCCATTACACACGGCCTTTACAACTATTGTGTGCTGATGTTTGGGGTCCAACCCACTATGTCTCCCACAATGGTTATAAATATTATATTTCCTTTGTTGATTACTACACTCGCTTCACTTGGCTTTTTCCACTCAAATTGAAATCGGATGTGATTCAAGTGTTCTCATCTTTCTTGCCATTTCTTGAACGATTGTTTAATACCAAGTTAATAACTCTTCAAACGGATGGAGGTGGTGAATTTAAACCTCTCACCTCTATGTGTAAACAACTCGGTATCACTCATCGTTTCTCTTGTCCACATACCCACCAACAAAATGGGCTTGTGGAACGAAAGCACCGGCACATTGTTGAAACCGGGCTTGCCTTATTGGCCCATTCCTCACTCCCTTTCACTTATTGGTTTGAAGCTTTCGAAACTGCTGTTTATCTAATTAATCTACTTCCAACTTCCACCCTAAAAAATAAAACACCTTATTCCATGGTATATAAATGTGACCCAGATTATAAATTCCTCAAAGTGTTTGGTTGTGAGTGTTGGCCCAACTTACGGCCCTACACTTCTCATAAACTCAATTTTCGATCCACATCTTGTTTATTTTTGGGTTACAGTTTAGCTCATAAAGGCTATAAATGCATGGACCTCAAAACAAATAGATTGTATATTTCCCGTGATGTTGTCTTCAATGAAACTTCCTTTCCTTTTTCAAAAACACGGCCCAGTACTTCTCATGCGCCTCCCTCTATTTCAGTCACTTTACCAATTCTTTCCACTCCATCTTCGGACTATCATCCCAGCCCAATCACTTCTGCCTCTAGCCCATCTATCCTTGGCCCTGGCCCATCTCAACCATCACCGACTTTACCAAACCCACAACTGCCTTCGTCTTCGTCTCAATCCTCTGTTCCTACTCATCTCGAATCCGCCCAAACCTCCTCGCCCAGTTCTTCTCTTCCTCTTCTTGTTCCTCCTCGATCTCCAATAATTACTCGTGCTCACACCAACTCGTCTCGTCCTCGAAGATTTCTTGATGGAACCATTCCTTATCCTACTCGACATTGTCTCACAGTTTCTGTGTAGGTTCCGGATGAACCCTCAAGTTTTTCTCAAGCTGCAAAATTCTCGGAATGGACTCATGCTATGGCACAGGAATATGATGCTCTAATTTAGAATTGTACCTGGACACTTGTGCCGCCTGTTCCACAGTCCAATATACTCGGTTGCAGATGGGTATATCGCACCAAAACTCATGCCGATGGGTCGTTTGAGAGGAGAAAGGCAAGGTTAGTTGCCAAGGGGTTTCATCAACAACCCAGAATTGATTATCATGACACCTTCAGCCCAGTGGTTAAGCCCTCCACAATTCGTTTGGTGCTTTCCGTTGCAGTATCCAGAGGATGGCCTTTGCGTCAAATTGACATCCAAAACGCTTTTTTACATGGTACTCTAACAGATGATGTTTACATGCAGCAGCCTCAGGGCTTTGTTGATCCCACACGGCCTCATCATGTTTGCAAACTTCAGAAAGCTATTTACGGTCTCAAGCAAGCTCCGAGAGCTTGGTTCGCACAGCTAAGTACTTGGTTACTTGACTATGGATTTGTTGCATCTAGAGCCGATCCTTCTCTTTTTATTCTCATCCATAATGACATTCAAATTTATTTGTTAGTCTATGTGGATGACATTGTCATCACATCCTCTGTGTCATCGGCAATTACATCCCTTATACGTGATCTTGGTTGTGCATTCCCTGTGAAAGATCTTGGTAGTCTTGCATTTTTTCTAGGAATTGAAGTGGACTATACTCGTGATGGTGTTGTTCTATCTCAGCGTAAATACATCAATAGTCTACTCACTCGAAGCAAAATGCTTCAAGCTAAACCCATGTCTTCACCCATGGCTGCATCTCTAAAATTGTCAAAGCATGATTCACCTGAGTTTGAGGATTCCACCTTATACAGAAGCATCGTAGGTGGTCTCCAATATTTGTCCATCACAAGACCAGACATTGCTTTTGCAGTAAACAAAGTCTGTCAGTTCATGCACACACCCAAACTTCCCCACTGGAGTGCAGTAAAACGAATCCTACGATACTTGAAGTCTACCATTAATCACGGCTTACACTTTGCATCACAATCAAGCCTTACACTTCAGGCCTACTCTGATGCCGATTGGGGTGGGTGTCCTGATGATCGTAGATCAACGGGAGGTTTCTGCATATACTTAGGAAAACATCTTATCTCATGGAGCTCTAAGAAACAGTCCACTGTGGCCAGATCATCGACTGAAGCAGAGTATAAGTCGATTGCTTCATCTGCAGCTGAACTTATTTGGTTACAAACAGTACTCCGAGAGCTGCATATTCCTCTAACTCAAGCTCCTATTTTATGGTGTGACAACCTTGGTGCCACATACCTCTCGGCAAATCCTGTTTATCATTCACGGACAAAACACATGGACATTGATTATCATTTTGTTCGTGACCGAGTCGCTGCAAATACTCTCAAAGTCAGATTTATTAGCTCTCAAGATCAAATTGCTGATGTGCTTACTAAGCCTCTTGTAGCTGACAGATTTTTACGTTTCAAGTCGAGTCTCAATGTTGTGGAAACTCCCTTGAACTCGAGGGGGCGTATTAGACTATACAACTCTGATATATCATCATCTGCATGTGAGAAGAATAACAAACAAACAGCTGGCGTGCAATCCAGCTTACTACCGTAGAGACCTGCTGTTTGTTATTCTCTACTGTTCTTTGTAACAACTTAGATGCTTTTCTGATTCCTTTTCATCGTGTATATATACATAGCTTTACAAATGGAATATTACTCAAGAAAGAATTCATTTTGTTATGCCTTGTGTACTGCCATACCATTCTGCTAACAGGAGGGGGTGGTGGGGGAGATTGGGTGAAGAAAGCTGTTATACAATTATTTTAGAGGAAAACTAGAAAAACTAAAACTACTTATTTGTTCTGGTTAGGTTGTGGGAGAATCACGGAGGAAGGAGGAATATTTCTTCTTCGCTGAAAACTACTGTGCCTGTTATTCATTCTTCTATGACATTGTGAATAGAGGAGAACAACTTTGTGTGAGATCTCATTCTTGCTTATCCACTATGTTTTGCAGTCCAATGACTCCAATCCTCTGGCCTACCACACCTTTCCTTTCTCTTCTTTATTTTTTTCTAAACTTCTTATATTGAATTCTTTTTGTTTGCCTCTATTCCAGTGTAAGCATCAGTTAGCTGCAAGACTAGCTTTGTCGTTGGGAGCTTTTATTGAAGTTAAGGTGTCTGATGAGCAGCTAGCAGTATTGCTATCAAAACTCTGAAGTCCTTTGGTGACAGCCACTTTGCATTCAGTTTGATGTGGAGCATAAGCAAAGAACATAGTTGCTGTGTTTATCCAATTAGATCTTAGTTGTAATTGTGGGCAACTATTTTAGAGTGTAATTCTGGTATGCTCGGCTGTAATGCTTGGCTGTAATTGTGGTCAGATCTTGGTTGTAGTTGTGGACAAATATTGTCAAGTGTAATGCTATGGACAGATTGGTTGTTGTAATTCTAGAAATATTTTGGAGTTTAGAGTATTTTTTGGCAGAGTTTGGTTCTAATTTTGGATAGATTACCTTATGATTTTGGATAAATTACCAAATAATTTTGGACAGATATTGTTATCATGACAATCACAATCAACAGAGTGCAAGGTAAACAATTATGTTATAAACATGTTTTTGTAAGTAACATTCAAAGTCACATTCCAAAATGTCTTACAAATATTACAACATTACAACATTTCAAAAAGATATTAACTGGATGAACATTACAAATGACCTAATATCCATATCTTAGCACTGGCCGACATACATTATTGTTTTTCAAATATAAAATAATTACATCACAAATCACAACAAATTAATATCCAATCCAGCTTCGTCTTGAGTTTCTTTGCCTTTCATATTGCTTGACTCTCATGCAACTGTCAAATCATGCAAAGGATATACAACCAGAATATCTTGAGTCCTAAGAAATCTGTAGTTTTTCGACTGCTGCTCTCGTAACTCTGTAAAAGGAAACAAAAAATTAATTAATTTTTCTTGTTGGAGCTACTCATGTCAGTCATGTAAAAAGCATGAGTTCAAGCAATGGAAGTTATATTTGTGTCTTCATCGACGTAGTTCTGTAAAATGTACTATGAGATTATCTTTTTTTATTCAGATCATTAAATTTAACCAATTGCAATTAGTTTTGTTTTAGAATCCAAATTAGTAGAGATGTGGGATGCAGATATTTTTTTTCAAGGGTTCAAAACGATTGACCACTGTCACGAGATCAGCTATGGTGATGAAACCAGCCTTGTGTACTTTATAAACTTGAAAATTAGATTGAGCAATTGGTGGGAGTACTAGCCAATAATCTAGGATGACCTTGAATTTATCATTTTCAGCTATGTCTAAGCCTTGCCCAAGAACAAAGTCTTTCAAGCAAAACAAACATTGAAAACTTACAGACTCCTTACACATTGAAAACTTATTACTTCCATGACTGAACTTGTAAAGTAGCATTTGGTGTGTTAATACTGGTACAATATGGCCATATTCAGAACAGACTATTCAGTACTACAGGCTAATAAGAGCCCTATCTAGTAAAATGCTCCACCACCAGAACCTCCAAACCATTCAGCTGCTAGCTAAATCACCAACACAAATCAAACAAAATTATAAGCATCTTCACCAAAATCCAGTGGAAGCTTTTCTTCCTTTTTGGGAGCAAGCTCCCAAAACATAAACTCCCAAAATATAATTATAGAATTGAAAATGCATTTTTTACTGCAAGGTAACACGTGCCTCTCGTGGCTTTGTGAAAATGCTGAGAATGGACAATTAAATATTGTCAATGTGGCTGTTTGTGTCACAAGCAAGGCAACTAAAAAAATGTAATAATTATCATGCCCCCATTATACACGAACTTGCTTTGAGAGAGAGAGAGAGAGAGGTTGTTTGTAAAAATTCCATTTTTTGTGTAAATGTGAACAAATTACTTATGATGGCACAGGAAGATGTTAAAGATGCAAATGATTTCGACACTCCATGCCCTAAGTCGCAATACCCATCTCAAAATGTCCAAAATTGAGAAGTTATTTTCATCAGCCTACTGTTGGCTGCATCCTCAACACACTTAGTGTGTTGAGTTAAAAAAGAAAAAAGAAAAAAAGAACTACGGTGTGTGGAGAGTACAGACTGATGTATAGTCGGGCTCCCCAAAATTTGGGGGGAGAGTGAAGACGGAACGTGGGGGTGAGGATGGGGAGAGGAGGTCTGTTGGGCATTTCAAGATTGAAAACTGGGAGAGGGAATGTGCTTTTTGATACAAGGAGGAATTGGTATTTTACTAGGCCACGTAGGGTGTGTTCCAGCTGATGTGAAACAGTAGTTGCTCCCGAGATTTTAGATTTTTTCTTAAAGAGTAATATGTATTAAAGTAGTTATAATTTTAAGGTTTTATTTTTGAGTTACAGTAAATCTATTTATTTATTTTTTTAAATTTGATAAGATACTATTTATATCTAAAATAATATTTTATTCTAAAAATATTTTTAATAGTTACTATTAAATAATTAGGTTAAAGAAAAAATAGTTGGGAAACAATAATCTTAAGTAAAAGTTAAATTATTAATTAATATATGAAATGTATTTACAAAATATAAAAAAAAATATTATTAAAATATCTAATATTATATTATCATTTTGACATTTAGATGGATAGTCCAATGTGGATTAACCTCTCCAATGGTTTTGACTTTAGCCAAAATTTTAACTTTTAGTCAAATTTTAGACTTGGCAATAGCTAGACCATTGCCAATGTTCTTAGATATTAAGAATATCTTAAGGTGATCCGTAAATAATAATGAAATGGTTAGTAAATAATAAAAAAATAATAATGAATCATTTGTAAGCAATAATAAATAGTTTGTAAATAATAGTAGATCAATACTTTAAAAATATCTAAAAACATTTGAAATCAAATTACAAATTGCAACAATCCATTAACATCTTGAGGAAGAATTTAAATATGCACACATGAAGGATTTAGAATTCTAGAGTGAAATTTGGGTTATAAATCTTCATATTTTGTTGAGATGAGGTGCTAGAGTACCAACAATCATTCTAGCTAGATATCCCTTATATCTTAAAAGTGGCTATAAGGGAATGAATATTAATGAATAGTAATTAGTGTTTGACATTTTTTTTCTCTATTTTTTCTATATCTGCCCCTGTCTTGCTTGATCTTATTACTTGTTTGTCCCTTTTGAAAAATCTGGTTTTTTTCCCATTTTTTTTGTTTTGCCGGTTTGTGTTAGTACATCAGTCATATTTTGTTAGTGCCTCGTTTATTTGCACAACCATTATCATCTTATATCATCTAATCTCATTTAATCATTACAATTTTTTCAAATTCTCACACAAAATAAAATAAATAATTCAATTTTTTCAAATCTCAAAACAAAAATAATATTAAAAAAATATATTCTAACAATATTTTATTCAACTTTCAAATTTTATCTCAACTCATATGCAAAAACAAACAAAGCAATTGGTCATCTGTGTTTTTTGTTCATCCATGTGAGTAGTTCATGTTTTGTGTGTTATATCGTTTTTACTCTTGTGTTATGTTCTTTGTATCCGTTTAAGTTAGATTTGATTTGTCTTTTGGTGTAAATGGGTCAGATGTGGCAAAAACATTTAAGCACATATATATTGCTTAAAAGGATGACAGTCTTGAAATTATATATATATATATATATATCTTCACCAACAATATTATATCACGGCTCTAAATACGATATTGATGTCTTTACTTCAAAGCAGGTATATGTTGTTCTTCTTAGTGAAAATTGAATTAATCATAAATGTCATGCCTATTTAAGCTTTCTTTAGCTTTTACAGCTATTGCCTTGTTGTTTTTCTGCTTCGATGTATTAAATTACTCACTAATAAGGTTTTAAGTAAAAAATCATATTATTTTTGTCTTTTGTGGGCATTACTAGTTTTCAAAAAGAATTTCTCTCAACTAGGCAAATGTGCCGATCACGTTGTTCCACTGCTACTATATATATATATATATATGCATGTATTAGTGGTACTATTATAAATCTTCATATGTTATAAATCTCCATATTTTGTTGCTACCCACGATTATTAGCCCTTTTATTCGGAGAAGTGCAAGAACAAGATGTGACAATGGAAGGTTCATAGCAAATATTCCTGATGAAGCTTTTCATGATTATTAAATTGATGGCACTCATAACTTTCATAGGAAGTACATAGGGACAAGATCGATGCTTCTTGTCATTGTGATCCATACTGTTGTGATGCTTATCGTCATTATCCTCCTCATTTTGGAGCTCTGAAATCTAAAGAGAGCTTTTGGTGATCATCCATCCTCCACAATGTGTGCTCTGTGTTGTCCCACCATCGAATAAGCTGATATGAGATGCATGAACATATATATATATATATATATATATATATATATATATATATGACGTGCAAAGTAATAACAAAAGATGTAGTCAAATAGATGACATGCAAATTAAGTTATGTCAGGTAAACAATATTCTTCTATCTTTTTTCTTAACGTTCTTAATTCATTTTTGTACTAATGGAAGACGGAGTTTGAGCCAAAGTTGGAACTCTGAATCCTTCATTTAAGGTAAATAAATAACTTATTTTACATGTCATGGTTTACAATTTCTCTTGCTAATATTTACAACTTCTATACATAAACGAAATTCTATAAACAAAGTAAATAGATCGAACTTGAAGATTCATCACTATATAGGCTCAAGATCTTTACATCGCCTTTTTAAGAAATTGGTAAGTCTATTATATATAATGAATTTCTCTAGTTTATTGTTTGTCGTATTCTAATGACTTTATAAGTATAAAATATTTGTCGTGCAGATAATAATTACAATCTGACAAAATTATATGTTGCATCACATACTGATCGTAATAGAGAGTGTACTTATCTCGACGTCCATGAAAATTATGTAAGTATTATTACCTGTTTTAATTAAACGTATTTATATATTTGTGACAATATTAAATATTTCTCTTATGTGTAGGAAAAAATGGTTGCCTTACTTGCTGAATCATCAACTGATAAAAATTCTGCAACAAGTGATATTAAAATTTTTACGAAGGTTCTGGGGGTCTATGTTCAGGCTATTTGAGAGGTTTGGGTTGTTGCGTCAAGCCTTCTGGCTCGTCTTCATCGTCTAGTAATGCATCCAACAAAAGTTATAAATTTCGTACCGTACCGGCCTCAATTTCGGCCTTCCATTTTATTTTTCAACCTACAAGCTTATTTTTTGACCCACAATTCAGATTAGGCTATTTATAATTTATATATATGTATTTATATATAATTTATTCATATATAGACTATTATTTTAAAATATAATTTATATATATAATTTATTCATATATCGACTATCCTGAAACGATATACGAAACGGTACCGGTATCGAAATATTTCGTTTCAGTGCCTTAACCGGTACGGCTTCCGGTACAGTATTCAAAACATTGCCTCCAACACTTTTAGAGCATTAGAGAAAGCGATGTTAGAGATCGAGAAATTGAGAACAAAGTAGCATGAGTTAGAGGCTCAAGTGGCCCAACGAGTTGACTTGGAGATGCGAATGAAATAACAAGAAGAGCAACAAGAGGAGTTCAAGAGAAAAATGTAACTCCAAATGTAGATGCATATGTAACAATTCATGCCTCCAAACAACTAATTTAATTTATAGATCATATTTTCAACTGTCTTTTATGTTATAAAAACTACTATTTTTTTAGTTGGTTTGAACTTATGAGATTCCTTTTATGTTTGTTGACCATGTACTAATGTATTTTCATATGTTATTTATGTGTATTTCGTTTTCTATTAATGGATTGAAAAAAATATTATATAGATCAACTGCAAAAAAATCATTCGATCAATTAATAAGTTCCAACCATTCGAACGGCTTAATAAGACATTTGAACGTAATGTGTAAACGACATTTGAACAACCATCGAACAAATCAAACATTACATATCCGTTCAAAAAATACACTAAGTGTTAGAATGAATTCGAATAGTAAAATGTTCAAACATCAAACAGTAAGTTCGAACTATCAACTACATACGTTCGAACGTGAATATCTTTAGTTCGAACATTCAACTATATAGATTCAAAAATTATAGAAAGTTCAAACATAAATTGTTACGTTCAAACGGACTCTCATTTGAACCGAATTCATTCAAACGAACAAATAATCCAAGAGGTTCGTACAATTTTAGATGTTCGAACGGGTAAATTTAACCGTTTGACCGTATTTTTGGGACAAAATAAAATCGACAAAAGAAAAATTTCCATTCGAACTTTATCAAACAATTTTCTCCAATTTCATCCCAAAATTTATTTTTTGAGATGAAAATCAAATTTTTGTCCCAAAAAACCATCTAGGACAGTGATATTGGGATGGGTTTGAGACGCTTTTTTCCCTCCCAAAAACAACTTTAGGACGAAACAATAGTTTTCTGGGATGAAAATTTTCGTTCTAAAAAAGTCATTTTGTTGTAGTAATAAATCAAACTTATTTAATTGGCAAAATTATTAATTAATGATGTTTTTGCCCATTGAAATAAGAATACATCTTTAGGCCGGTAGTAAGCATGTCTATTCCATTTATAGGTGAATCTAAACTCCTATTAATAAGGGGTCTAGACTAAATCTATATTTCTTTCACTTAAACGAATCCAAATATTCCAAGAAGGTTTTATATATATGTTAGAAGTTTTTTTTTTAAACCTTATTATTCACTAATTAAAGAAGCAAGTTATTTAATTATACCCAAGAATTTTCCAATATTGTAAGAATTTGTCTCCACCTATTTATTCAGGTCTCCCATATGTACATGATGAGCTCCAAAAAAGTTTAAGATATTCTTCTTGTTGGGATCCAATATTATAAACCCATTTATTTGGAAAAGTGCAAGAACAAGCTGTGACAGTGGAAGGCTCAGAGCAATTTTTGAGGAAATTTCTTGTGATCATGGTATTGACGACACTCATAGCTTTCATCAAAAGCACGCAAGCACAAGATCCTTGTTGCCATCGTGATTCAAACTGTTGTGCTTTTCATGATCCTCATTATCCTCCCTGATCATTTTGAAACTGATCTGATATATTAAGTAGACTTGTGGCCGACCGGTGATCCTCCACGTACGATGTGTGTTTGGTGTTGTCCCACCGGCGAATAAGATATGAAATGTATGATGGAATTCATGTTTTCTATCTTTCTTGATAATATAAAATGGAGGCTACTTATCTATGTTTTTTAATGGCTTGGTTGATTTGCCATATTTTCTTTATATTCTAACAATATATTTCTCAAAATTAGTTTTTTTAGTTTTTTTTTCCTTTTCTTAAAAAAAATTTAATTATTTATGGCTAATTTGGTTTGATCCACAATGCCTTTACCTAACATCTGAAAAAAGGAATTATATATAAGGTGACATGCATGCATATATACAAGGTACGTACTTAGCAGGAAACAAGTAATTTTGATCTCCAAGAAATTAAACAAATTCTCAGATAACCAGTAATATTCTTCTCAAGAATAACCTCCCATCTTTGAAAATGGTGGAATTTGCTTGCTACTAGCATTAATTCCTGATCACAGCAATTCCACATCGGCTAACCTCCGCTATTCACTTAATTGCACCATGGTTGTCACAACATATGTATCGGATTGATGACTCAATAGAGCTAATTAATTGATTGACAAAAGAGTTATAGAAAACTGCTCAGCTTTAGGGGTAGGCGGTAGGCCACCTCATCTGGTCCGTTTGTTCCCCTGGGCTGTCCAACCCCTACTTGGGGTGGGCAGACGCATGCACACATCTAGATGCCGAGGGATGAGATCTGGGCTGGGCCCAAGCTTGCCCGGAACAATATATAAATATATATAATATTAAAAAAATATTTCTCTGGTATTAGCTCCATTTATCTTTAATGTTTTTGCATACAATTGTACCTAAGCAATACGGATTTATGGAGTATATATAATCATTTGTTTGAACTTTGCACCATCAGGGAGAGCCAAGTCACACACACACACACACACACACACACACACACATATACACACACACACTAGTAGTTGTATAACGTGCAAAGCACGTTTGCCAATTTGCCTAATTGAAAATGATGTGTCCAAAAAAATAAAATTGTTGAAAATAATGTTAAAGTTGTATGGAAGTTTCAGCTCTACAAATTAATCATATTTGATGGTAGAGATCAATGCATGCATGTCATGTTACCTTTAACTATGTAGAAGATGAAGTGAGCTCGTATAAAGCTAATCCACCCTCTCTGTTCGTGCTCTCCCTTCTTTTTTTTTTTAGTTAATTAAGAATATTATGATATTTAAATTATGTTAAAAATTCTAATTATTTATATGGTTTTAATTTCTTAAAAATATTTACCAAAAATTCATGAAAGATTAATATTTTATAAATTAAAGTTGATTTTAAGTGTATGATATGGTATTTATATTTTAAATATCTATTTTAAGTTAGCTTAAATCAGTGTTTAAACATCTACCGTTGGATCAAATCTGAGGATTCAATATAAAGGATTGAGATTTAAAACCCCAAACCTAGCATTTTTCCCTTTCTCCCTCTCTCTCTTTCCCAGCCACACGTCTTCCCTCTCTCTCACCCGATCTCCTCCCTCAAGCAACCCAGCGCTGCCGTGCACCACCCTGCGGTGTCACCGACCACCTCACTGGCTTCCCCTCATATCGGCGACCAGACCCCAACGTTGAAGCCCCTTGGTAGCTCCTCCCTCAGCCACACACGAGCAACATGAAATGGGTCTCGACGCAAGGGTTCTCCACCCTTGCACCACCACAGCTCAGCCCTAGCTCCACCAAGCACCACCACTGAGTTCTCCTCGCGCCGTGTATCACTTCCACTAAGCACCACCACTAAATCCATCTGTATAAATTTAAGTTTTTCCTTAAAATGTTAATGCATTAATTGTTATAATTTGTAATTTGGTTTTAAATCCTGATTGGAACATGTATTTGATTGAGTAATCTCGTAGTTCAATAGCTCCTACCTGTTCCAATCGGGATTTAAAACCAAATTACAAATTACAACAATGCATTAACATTTTGAGGAAGAACTTTAATTTATACAGATGGATTTAGATTATTAATGTTCATATTTTGTTGTTATGTGCTATAGTAGCAATATTAATTCTAGATGGAATAATGGTGTCAAGAATGTGCTTTTCAGGGTGTCCAATCTTTAGATTGGGAAAAATTTTGTGATATGTTTGAGAATTCTTCATTTAAGGTAAATAAATAACTTGTTTTACATGTCATGATTTACAATTTCTTTTGCTAATATTTACAACTTCTATACAGGAACAAAGTTCTATAAACAAAACAAACAGATTGAACTTGAAGATTCATCACCATACAGGTTCAAGATATTTCTGTCGCCTTTTTAAGAAGTTGGTAAGTCTATTTTATATAATGGATTTCTCAAGTTTATTGTTTGTCGTATTCTAATGACTTTATATCTATAAAATATTTATCGTGTAGCAAGACTCAGATAACAATTACGATCTGTCAAAATTGTATGCCACATATTGATCGTAATAGAGAGTAGACTTATCTTGACGCCCGTGAAAATGATGTAAGTATTATTATCTGTTTGAATTAAACATATTTATATATTTGTGGCAATATTAATTATTTCTATTATGTGTAGGAAAAAATGGTTGCATTCTTTGTTGAATCTCCAATTGATAAAAATTCTGCAACAAGTGATGTTAAAACTTTTACGAAGGTTTTGGGTCCACGTTCAGGCTATTTGAGAGGTTTGGGTTGTTGCATCAAGCCTTTTAGCTCGTCTTCATTGTCCAGTAATGCCTCCAATACTTCTAGAGCATTAGAGAAAGCGATGCCAGAGATCGAGGAATTGAGAACAAAGCAGCATGAGTTAGAGGCTCAAGTGGCCCAACGAGTTGACTTGGAGATGTGAATGAAGCAACAAGAAGAGCAACAAGCGGAGTTCAGGAGAAAAATGCAACTCTAAATGCAAATACTTATGCAACAACTTATGCCTCCAAGAAACTAATTTAATTTATAGATCATATTTTCAACTATCTTTTATGTTATGAAAACTACTATTTTTTTAGTTGGTTTGCACATATGAGACTACTTTTATGTTTGTTGAACATGTACTAATGTATTTTCATATATTATTTATGTGTATTTTGTTTTCTATTAATGAGTTGAAAAAAATATTATACAGTTCAAATGCAAAAAAACCGTTCGAACAATTAATAAGTTCTAACCATTCGAATGACTTAATAAGACATTCGAACGTAATGAGTAAACGGCGTTCAAACAACCATTGGACAAATCAAACATTACATAACCGTTCGAAAAATACACTAAATGTTCAAATGAATTCAAATAATAAAATGCTTGAATCAAACAGTAAGTTCGAACTATCAACTACATACGTCCGAACGTGAATATCTTTAGTTTGAACATTCAACTATATACATTCAAAAATTATAGAAAGTTCAAACATAAATTGTTACGTTCGAAGGGACTGTCGTTTAAATTTAATCGTTCGACCGTATTTTTGGGTTGAAATAAAATCAACCCAAAAAAAATTCTGTTCAAACTTTATCGAATTGTTTTCTCCAATTTTGTCCCATTTTTTTTTGAGACAAAAATCAAATTTTTGTCCCAAAAAACCTTTCGGGACAGTGATATTGGGATGGATTTGAGACATTTTTTTTTCGTCCCAAAAACTACTTTAGGACGAAACAATTGTTTTCTGAGACGACAATTTTCATTCTAAAAAAGTCATTTTGTTGCAGTAATAAATCAAACTTATTTAATTGGCAAAATTGTTAATTAATGATGTTTTTGCCCTTTTAAATAAGAATAGATCTTTAGGGTAGGTAGTAAGCATGTCGATTCCATATTTATAGGTGAATATAAACTCCTATTAATAAGGGGTCTAGACTAAATCTATATTTCTTTCACTTAAACGAATCCAAATATTCCGAGAAGGTTTTATATATATGTTAGAAGTTTTTTTTTAACCTTATTCACTAGTTAAACCCTCGTAAAAAAGTCTACGACCACTAGGAGAGGCAAGACGACATACACTTTGTAAAAAAAAAAAAAAATTGATTGTCATGATCAAGCTAAATAGGAGAATCCTTTTGCCTTAACCAATTTGTTACAAATAAGATTAAGTTAAATATAAAATATTTGCAAACCCTAGAAAGTTAAAACGATATAATTTCTACCCAAATTTCATAAGTCAATAATTATGTAAAATATGAGGTAAATTTGCAGGTAAGTTTATTACTCATGATTTGGCTAAATAAATACACTTTATTAGTCCATATCACATTCTTCCTTTGGTATTTGATTGAGGAATCTCCTAGCTCAATAGCTCCTACCTGTTCCCATCTGGATTTAAATCCAAATTACAAATTACAACAATGCACTAACATTTTGAGGAAGAACAACTTAAATTTATACAGATGGATTTAGATTTCTAGAATTAGAGGTGGTTTTTGACTTTGACTAGGATTGGAAGCCAAGTTGTGCTCTAACTTTGGCTTGAATTCCGTCTCTGATGGATTTAGATTATTAATCTTCATATTTTATTGGTATGTGCTATATTGCGTGCTAATTATAGATGGAATATTAACGGTGACAAGAATAATTCATTGGATATGATATATCAAGCAAGTTATTTAATTATACCTAAGAATTTTCCAATATTGTAAGCATTTGTCTCCACCTATTTATTCAGGTCTCTCATACGTACATGACGAGCTCCAAAAAAGTTTAAGATATTCTTCTTGTTGGGATCCAATATTACAAACCCATTTATTTGGATAAGTGCAAGAACAAGCTTTGACAATGGAAAGCTCAAAGCAATTTTTGATGAAATTTCTTGTGATCATTGTATTGATGGCACTCATAACTTTCATCAAAAGCACACAAGCACAAGATCCTTGTTGCCATCGTGATCCGTTCTGTTGTGGTTTTCATAATCGTTATAAACCTCCTCCATCGTTTTGAAGCTGATATCATATATTAAGCGGACTTGTGGCCGGTCGGTGATCCTCCATGTACGATGTGTGTTTGGTGTTGTCCCACCCGCAAATAAGATATGAAATGTATGATTGAATTCATGTTTTCTATCTTTCTTGATAATATAAAATGGAGGCTACTGATCTATGTTTTTTAATGGCTTGGTTGATTTGCAATATTTTCTTTATATTCTTACAATATATTTCTCAAAATTAGTTTTCTGAATTATTTTTTCTTTTTCTTAAAAACAATTTAATTATTTATGGCTAATTTGGTTTGATCCACCCTGCCCTTACCTAACATCTGAAAAGAGGAATTATATATAAGGTGACATGCATGCATATATACAAAGCTAGTACGTACTTAGCAGGAAACAAGTAATTTTGATCTCCAAGAAATTAAACAAATCCTCATATTCCAATAATATTCTTCTCAAGAATAACCTCCCCCATCTTTGAAAATGGTGGAAGTTGCTTGCTACTGGCATTAATTCCTAATCATAGCAATTCCACATCGGCTAACCTCGTCTATTCACTTCATCGCACCATGGTTGTCACAACGTACGTATCGGATCGATGTCTCAATAGAGCTAATTAATTGATTGAAAAAAGAGTTATAGAAAACTGCTCAGCTTTAGGGGTAGGCGGTAGGCCACCGCATCCGGTCCGTTTGCTCCCCCGGGCTGTCCAACCCTTACTTGGGGTGGGTAGACGCATGCACACATCTGGATCCCGAGGGATGAGGTCTGGGCTGGGCCTAAGGCTGCTTGGAATGATATATAAATATATATTAAAAAAATATTTCTTTGATTTTAGCTCCATGTATCTTTAATGTTTTTGCATACAATCGTACCTAAGCAATACAGATTTATGGAGTAGACAATCATTTGTTTGAACTTTGCACCACCAGGGAGAGCCAAATCACGTATATATGCACATGAATGACTGAAAAGGAAAAAAAGAAAAAAATATGTTCCATTGATTCGCTTAAAATTTGAAGTTCTATACATGCACGCCACACTTAATACAGAACCAAATCAATTCCTTATCCATTTCATACTAAGGGTCCGTTTAGATAGTGAGATGATATGAAATTAGTTGAAATGATTTATGAGTAGTAGTGAGATTATTAGTTGAAATTAGATGAGATGAGATGAGATGAGGTGACACCTCTGTATCCAACAGACCTTAAAAATTAAGGAAAAAAAGGGTCAAGTTGCTTCTCATTAACAAAAATTAATCAATATATATAATTCATAATTTTAAATCAATTTCTAAATCATTTGTCATTGATAATACATAGTACTCGAAATAGTAAAACAAAAGTATTCAACTTTTACGCTCATCTAAAATTCGGAGGGCTGCTAAGTGCTTATCATTACAGACAAAAAACATAAGGTTCTGGAAAAGAAAAACAACCAAAGTAATAGAGAAAGTGAAAAAAGAAAATCCTCAACCTCCTTGATTGTTCTTCCCCTTCTAGTTTCTTCTCCAAGTCCCGAAGTGCCTTTTTTCGTAGTGATATGTCTCTCTGCCTTCGTATATTTTTGCATGCAATTCTTCTACATACAACCGTGGTGGGGAGCCGCTGTATAATCGGCTAATGCCATGTCAGAGGCGATATTAAAAAACATGAAGAAGGAGAAAATGGACGAAAGGAAATAGATGAAAGGAGAGAAACCAACGGATGCCCAAACTTTATTAGGAGAAAAAGCAGAGCAGAGGGGTCGTCTTCTACAACTAAGATCTATGGTTGTACTCGTGGGTAGGAGAAAAAGCAGAGAGTGGTGGTCGGTGTGGGTAGGAGAAAAGAAGCAGAGAGAGGTCTGTGAGTTGTGAGAGTCGTGGGTAGGAGAAATTTGGACAGCTGCAGATTTGCTTTCCAGGATGCATCCCATCTAGATCTATGAAATAAATGCCTCATTTTTTTTTTTGGGTTGGTGATGTCTTTGGTATTTTTATAGAGGAAGTTGTTGATGGGTTGGATTAATCCTTTCCAACAATTTTCTGCAAATCCAAAGTATCCAATCATTCACTTTTGGTCTGGAAGAAAAACACTACGATTTTGGGTCTGGAAGGGGACTGATCGAGCTATGCATGGCTTTAGCTGGTGACTCTTTTGAAGAACATGTAACAAGGCTATCCTGAAATTCTTGAAAAGCCACAGAAGAAGGAAAGAGATCCCCAGAATTCAATCTTTGTGGGCTTCTATCAGGACTTGAAAAAACACTAGTGGGAGTGCTCATGGCAGGAACTTTAAGCCCGAAGTTGCAATTAAAACCTTCATCATTTAATTCTTGAAGCAATCCCCTACAATAATTGTTTGAAGACTTGCCTGAACTTGTGGTAGAACAAGAAGGAAAAAAATCAGTGCTTGTTCTATGTAGGCTAACTGCAGAACTTGAGAATTTGCTTGTCAGAGAGCTCCTGGCAGGAATATTTAGCCTTAAGTTGTAATTATTGAGTTTGACATGTACATCTTGGGAGAGTCTATGATTATTGCTAGAAGATTTCATTGAAGTTGTAGCAACATTATCTGTGTTTTTCTTGAAGTTCATGGAGCAAAATCACTAAAACAGATGAACAACACACATGCGTATTCATAGAGGAAAATGCAAACAGCGTCGTTTATATTTTGCCAGGTGGAACGCGGTTTCCCCGCAGTTCCCCTGGCTGGTTACCTATAGAGTCCATGCAATTTCTCAACAGTACGACCACACGTTTTTGCCATTTCAGACTTAGGGGAAAAATTCAGACTTTTAACGTGCTGTAAGTGGAATATGGTCAACAGCAATGCGAACCTCTGAGGTTTGGTTTGGATAGAGAGATGCTTCCATCTTATCTTATCTTATTTCATTTCATCTCTTTTATTTTATTTGATCTCAATATCCAAACATCACAAACACAAATACTTTTTAATTTCAATTTTTCAGGTTTTTCATCTAATTATTACCTAATTATGATAACTTTCCTAAAATTCTAAACAAAACATAAAAAATAATTCAATTTTTTCAAATCCTGAAATAAAAATAATATTAAAAAATAATATTCTAATAATATTTTAAATTTATAATATTTTTATTCAATTTTTTCTCTCTCATTTTCCAAAACTCCATAAAACATTCTAACTCAAACTATCTCACTACCATTTACAAACCATCTCAACTCATCTCAATTCATTATCCAAATCAGGCCTAAATTTCAAAACTTTTCATAATTTTCTTCTCAAACATCATTCAAATATAAAATACTTTTTAATTTTAAATCTTCAATTGTTATAAGTTTCAAAACAAAACACAAAAATCAATATAATTTGCCATTGGGGATACTTAGCAGAAGGAAAAACTTGAGACATGCATTTGATGAATTCCAATCTAAAATTACGGTGAAATGGCATGAATATAATTATCTTATCATTTTTACAAGATTTTAATAATTTTTATTAAATTGAAATCCATCAAAATCAAACAAGATTTAAATATATTTAAAAAAAATTAAAAAAAAATTATTGAAGAGTTGCATGAAAATTCTGAATTAATTATGTCAATATTATTAATATCAATAGCCTACCTCTTGCATGGCTTAGTAATATTAGGCACTACACTATATTAAAGTACTATAATATATTAAAAGTATTGTATCTAACATTTTTTTTGGGTCTACAGTAATCCATAAAGAAGTTTGAAAGTTTTTGACCGTTAAGTATAAAATAATGTGAATTATTGTCATTGTTCAATGTGTTCATATGGCAGTCAAAATTTTAAATGAAAATATACTACGGTGACTCAAACCAATGCATGCCTCTTGGGATAGAAGCCTCAACCACTTGGCCACCAAACAACAAGTTGCACCCTTTGGTGAATTATAAGCCTTTTAAATGTGTCCATTACGAATTGAAAAGTTTTTATTTTAATTGTGACTTTTTACAAGTGCCTTTTCATTTTTAAAAATAGGTCACCCATGAATTTAAACACTCCAAATCTTCTAGAAAATTAGAGAAACACTTCCTCCATTTTGTGTCTTTCTTTCTATAGACTTTAGCTATTTTATATTGGGTTTGGGGATCATTTTCTGTGTGCATTGAAAAGGAGATTATCAGGAACTAATGTTGAATCTTGGGAAAAATTAACTGAGGTTGTTAATTGATTGGTTATCATCATGACTTCTAACGAATCTATTGCATCCAAAAAATTTAGAGGAGTCAATTTTAAGTGTTGGCAAAAAAAAGGTGGAAATCTTTCTTACCGTGCTTAGATTATATTTTGTTATTAAAAATGATCATTATTCTGATTCTTTACATGAACCCGCACGTACTGTTGATTCGCAAACCTACATAGAGAAAGATAGTTTGTGTAGATGTAGGGTTTTAAATCATTTAAGTGATACAGTTTTTATGTTTATCTACACAATAAATCTCCCAACGATGGCAAACAAATTAAAGTAATGACAAAAAATACACAACATACAGTTTACGTGATTCGGCAATGTGCCTACGTCCACAGAGTTGCAAAAATTTTATTGATTCAGAGGAGATTATAATCACACAATCTCAACTCACACTCTTTAGGGCTTTTTCTCTCTCACAATATGTACTCACACTTTACCTCTCTTGTGCTCACTGAAAACTGCTGAAAAACTTATACAAGAAGTCAAAACATTACATATTTATAGAAAATGGTGCTGCAAACTCTAATTGGAAAAAAATTTTTCATTCGCTTGAGTGACATGTCAAGCACGCCTTGAGCGAGCAACCAATGAACATTGTCTCAAGCGTTGAGCGTAGCTCGAGCGAATACTAGGGTTTGTGTCTCGCTTGAGTCCACTACTACGTAAGACTCGAGCGAACTCACAGGTTGAGCTTCGCTCAAGCGCCATGTCTAGCGACAGTCGAGCGACAATCGAGTGAACTCATGGGTTGCGCCTTTTCTACTCACGAACTAGGCTCCACATGCAACCTAACAAAATGCAGCCCACTACGTAAAAAAAATGAAGTTTATATATATACACACAAATACACACATGCGTGTGTGCGCGCGCATATAACTTGACAAAGCGCATATTTAGAGAGAATTACAGACATTGGTGATAACTATTAGTTGTTAAATTATCAATTTATGTTATTTCAAACTACATGAGAAGGTAAAAAACGAATAATAAACGAACAAGTTCCCTCTATCATTTCCTTCCCCCTTATCCCTTGTCCCACACCTTTCCATGAGAGAACTCTGACTCGAATTCTATTAATTACCAAATAATTTAAACTTTATATATATATATATATATATTGAAAAGGAATAAAATTCAGTTAAACTCATATAATGTCTTATATGTCTTAATAGGTAAACACATGGCTTTAGGCAAAATTTAAATCATTCCAGGTGTATGGCTCTATTGTGAAAACTAAAAAGATCTCTTATACAAAAAGGGAGTATGAAGTGTAACAGTACATATGCAAACTAAAATATAATTGACAAAAATGAAACTGCATTCTGATTCAGTTATTTATTTGCTATACTTCATCCATCCTAAACTCACTACATCACATGAGGCTAGTTGCCGCGAGTTTAGCAAAAAAATCATGGTTAAAAGTTTTTTGCCACCTTTTTGTATCGTAGATGAATCGCAGAAAATACATTGTCTGGAAAGCTCATATGTGTTGAATTTTTTCCCACAAATGTTTATTTGCAATGAAATAATTTTTTCACAATAAGTATTTGTGATGACAAATAATAGCAGCAGCAAACACTGGCCATAGTTGAAAAAACTCCATCTTTTGAACACAATTTTTCATTTGAATGCCGAATAATAATTCAGATGGAAATGTTGGTGGGAGATGTAAGAAAACAGTAAAGAAAGTTTGGAAAGGAAAGTTCAGGTCTGAGAAGAACTTGGAATCTTCTTCATTGAGTCATGCCTTTACAAAAAGAAGTGAGTATATGTAGTACTCTGTACAGCCTACCTCACGAGCTAAAAAAAAAGAATATTCACAGCTTTGCACACAACAAACTCTACCACTAAAAACTATACACCCCAGCAAAGGACAAACAAAACTAACTACAAAAAATACATAAAAGCCTACTGCTAGCCTCTATCTTGTAAACTGAGTCGAGGACGATCTTGTAAAATAACTTCATCACTAAATGAATCAGTAGTCATTAGCTTATGATCATGGAGGGGATGAACATCTCCATCATTTTCCAATCCCCCCTTGGCTGTAAGATGGAGAATAAAGATTCAATATTCTCATCTTGGATATAAGAGTAATGAGAACTGAAAAAAAAGCCTTAGTAAAAATATCAGCCAATCGATAATGAGTAGGGACATATGCAGTCACAATGCTACCTTCTTGAATTTTATTTCGAATAAGGTGACAATCTACTTCAATGTGCTTGGTACGCTCATAAAAAAGGGGTTGACAGTAATATTTAGAGCTGCTTCATTGTCAGAGTGAATAATTGCAGCATTTGAATGTGAGATGTGCAGATCAGCTAGAAGCTGTTTAATCCAAGTAAATTCACAACAGGTTGCTGTCATGCTCGATACTCAGCCTCTGCAGATGAATGGGAAACAACAGATTGCTTTTTAGACTTCTAGGAGACAAGTGAATTCCCAAGAAATATACAAAAGCCTGTAATTGATCGTCGTGTATCAGGGCAGGAAGCCCAATCAGAATCACAATATCCTTGCAATTGTAAAGGAGAAGAAGAGTACATCAAGATCCCCTGACTAGAATTGCCCTTTAAATACTTCAAAACTTTATGAGCAACATGTAAATGAGCATTAGTTGGCTGAGACATAAACTGACTCAGAACTTGCACTGAGTAGCTGATATTGGGCCTTGTGATGGTTAAGTATAAGAGCCTTCCAACAAGTCTTCTATAGATGCTTGGATCAGGAAGAGGGAAACCTGAATCCTTGCTAAATTTCAAATTTTGATCCATGGGAAGCTTTGCCGGTTTGGATCCAAGATTACCCAAGTCTGATAAAATGTCGAGGGTATATTTTCTTTGACACAAATGGATCCCTTGAGCAGATTTGGCCACTTCAATGCCAAGGAAATAACGAAGAGAACCAAGATCTTTAATCTTAAAATGAGTATTCAAAAAACCTTTGAGAGAATTAATGCAGTCAAGAGAATTGCTAGCAACAACTATATCATCGACATAGACTAATAAAACTAAGAAAAAATCCCCGTTGATCATTTTGATGAGGCTGTAATCTGATTTGGACTGTTGAAATCCATAATGAATGAGTGAATTTGAAAACTTAGCATGCCACTGACGAGATGCTTGTTTAAGGCCATACAAACTCTTGAGGAGTTTGCAAACCTGTCCAACTTTCCCTTTGGTGTAACCCAGTAGCTTACACACACACACACACACGGCTGCAAGAGCTAGAAGGCAACGAACTGTGACCATCTTGACCATAGGAGAAAAAGTTTCGTGATAGTCAATCCCCTCCTGTTGTGTGTAACCCTTGGCCACTAACTTGACCTTTAATCTTTCTATAGTACCATCTGAATTAAACTTGGTCTTGTAGACGTACTTACAATTAATTGGTTCTTTACCAGGTGGCAGATTAGTCATTTCCCATGTCTGGTGGAGCTTAAAAGCATCCAATTCAGCCTGCATTGCCTCACACCAACCCAAGTCCTTGACAGATTAATGGTATGTTTGAGGATCAATTTGAGATGAAATGGAAGAAGAGAAAGCAGCAAAAACAGGGGATAAACGATGATAAGATAGGGAGTTTTTCAAAGGGAAAGCAGTACCTGAAATGGAGGAGGATTGCTTAGCCAAAGACTGGTCTGGAGAAGTGAAGTAGGACTGTTGACAGTGAAAATACTGCAAGTACTGAGGTGTCTTTCGAACCCTGGTTGACTTGCGGATGGGAGATAGAGTCTGAGCAGCTTCTTCTGTTATAGAGGCAGAATCAGAAAAGGATGAAGGGGCAGGCAACTTAGGAACTAGAGCATGACTTGGGGTGATAGCAGGAGTGATGGAGAAATAAGAGTTATTGAGGTGTGAAGACTGAGAAGGGGATGGAGGGTCAATGGGAGGCTAAATATCAAAAGGAGGAGATGAACTTGAAAAGGGACAAGGATTGACATCAGTGGGAAAATTTGAGAAGGAGTCAGAAGTTTTAAGGGTAAGAAAAGGAAAAATAGTTTCATGGAAAACCACATTTCTTGAAATAAAAATAGTCTTGGTATCAAGATCAAGCAATTTATAGCCTTCTACACCAAAAGGATAGCCAAGAAAAAGGCATTTCTTGGCTTGTGGATCGAATTTGGTGCGGCCATGTGAGATGGTAGATGCAAAGCATAAACGACCAAAGACTTTCATATGTGCATATTTGGGCTAGCTATTGAAAAACAACTCATAAGGGGTCTTGTTGGACAGCAAAGGAGAAGGGATTCTATTAATAATGTAGGATACAGTTAAGACACATTCATTCCAATATTTCAAAGGAAGACCAGCTTGAAATCTGAGGGCACGTGCAATGTTTAAGAGGTGTTGATGCTTACATTCTACAATGACATTCTGTTGTGGAGTTTCAATACAACTAGTTTGATAGATGATTCCCCTTTTATTAAAGAATTCTGTCATACTAAAATCTGCACCATTGTCACTTCTTAAGATCTTAACTTTAACATTAAATTGAGTTTCAACAAGGTTGCAAAAAGATTCTATGCAAGGTCGAGTTTTAGACTTCGTTTTGAGAAGATAAATCCAAGTACTTCGAGAGAAATGGTCAACAATGGTGAAGAAGTACTTGTGTGTGTGCTGATAGGAAAAGGAAGATGATGTTGTTTGGCGATGGGACAAATGCAACAAGGAATCTCATTAATACTAGAAATTTCAGTGCTTACAGCAGAAGAGTTGCTAAGCACAGAAGCTGAAACAATGATGTTTTTACTTGAAAGCTTGGAAAGATTGTCAACAAGGGTTGTGGGAGACACTTCAATGTGCTGCAGATGGTATATCCCATGCTTCACTTCACATTTCCCAAATCATTATCCAAGACAAAAGGTCCTGAAGAAAACAAGAATCAGAGAAGAAAACAAGATAGTAAGCAAGTGAGTTGTCAACCCTTTTAGCTGAAATCAAATTGAATGTGAAAGATGGCACGCATAAAACATTTTTCAGGAGAAGTTTGTTTGCAATTTTGACCGTGCCTATGTGTGTGACAGGTGCCTCATCACCATTTGGCATTTTGACAGAGTAAGAAACTTTAGCAGTGATGCTTGTAAAAAGGAAAGTGCTACAGACCATATGGTCTGTAGCACCTATATCAATTATCCATGGGGTTTCTTCTTGGAGGAGTTGTCTTGGAGGAGTTGGTAGAGGAAGGCATCACTGGAGTTTTCTTTGGCTATAATAGAGTGAGCAATTGCTGATACTGCCCCTTAGTTATACCGACCATGGAATCCAAGTCCTCTTCTTGATCAATAATGGCAGAGTTAGCAAAAGAGGTGGATGATTTCCCTTTGTTGAAGAACTTGTACCCAGGGGGGTACTCGTGAAGTTTTCAGCATTTCTCAGCTACATGACCACTCATATGGCAATGTGTAAGGGTTGGTGGCTCGACATTTCCTACCTTAAAATAGTTTTCTAGAGAGTGACCTGGTTGATGACAACGGGTACAATAGGGGCGGTCTTGTTTAGGGGGCTGTCCAGGCTTGGCATTTGGCTTGAAGGTGGGATGGAGTTTCTTAGTTGCTAAGGCCATCGAATCAGGAGAGGGACAACTATTCAGCATGAGATGTTGCCTCTCTGTTGCTGGATCATGGAAATGACCTTACTAACAGAGGGTAAGGGATCAATTAGCATGATTTGGTCCCTTGAATTGGTGTATGAATCACTTAGGCCCATCAAGAACTATATCACACAGTCCCTATGATATCTATCTGAAAGGATCTTTAATTTTCCATAGCTACAGTCAGGCAATGGATCAAACACATTTAGTTCATCCCAAAAAGATTTCAATTTTCCATAATAAACACTTGCTGAATCTTGCTCTTGTTGCAGTTCTGCTAGTGCCTTCTTAAGCTAAAAAATCCGTGAACCATTTTGTTGAGTAAAGCGCTCCTTCAGCTCATTCCAGTTCACAAAAGCTTCATCCACAAGGGCAATGCTGGGCTTGATTGATGGAGAAATAGAGTTCTGTAACCACGAAGTCACAAGGTCATTGCAATGTTCCTAGGCTTCAAGAAGAGGGTCGTTTGGATTGGTAGGTTTGGAAATCTCACCACTCATGATAAATCCCAACTTGTTCTTGGCTCTAAGAGCTCTTTGCATTGCCCTGGACCAAGTGGTATAGTTATCAACAAGGAGAAGTTTAGGAACAAGAGAAACAGATTGTCCCCATTGTCAGGCCAATAAGGGTTAGTGACATCATTGAAGTTGAGAAAACGATTTGGTGAAGAAGATTTAATGGCAGGAATTTCTGTAGTCATGGTTGCTAAGTTTCATTACTCTGGTACTATGTAAGAAAACAATAAAGAAAGTTTGGAAAGAAAATCTGGAAAGGAAATCTCAGGTCTGAGAAGAACTTGGAATCTTCTTCATTGAGTCATGCCTTTACAAAAAGAAATGAGTATATTTAGTACTCTGTACAGCCTACCTCACGAGCAAAAAAAAATAATATTCATAGCTCACACGATATAACTATTAATGAGAAGAATTAATCTATTTGTTGGAAAAATATGTATTTCATTAATTTGACTATGCTAGTTTGATAAAATATCAGTGAAAAAAAATTAGAAAATATGACAACTTCACCCAGAAACCTTTAAAATGATACTAATTGAACAAAACGTAAGAGATATTATGCTATAAATATATATATATATATATATATATTTATAAGTTAAAGGACATATATGATGAAATATATGATAATTAAAAAGTTGTATATGCCATATGATGAGATATTATGCCATATGACCCTCCTTAATTATAGCTCAGTTGACCAATGATAGGCATCATGATCCTCTCCATATTATTGATCAGACTCGTTCGTTACCCAGCAAGTGCCGCATGGATGTTTGTGTGCACAATATCAACGATATCATCTTTACGTCTAATTCTTGTTATTGGGGTAGTAGGCCTTGTTGAGGATGGAATACTCCTTCCCTCACCAGCCTCTGACCGCTGCTGCCTATGTAGGTGGCCCTCGCTTTTGCCCAAGGTTATGGTAAGGGGTGTAAATTTAAATCGAAAAATTAGATTGGATTGAACCGGACCGGACTGATTGGTCCGGTTTTGAATAAGTCCGATTTTGATTTCGTAGTTTTCGGAACTGGACCGGATCGAACCGGACCTGTTGAAAAAAATATATATAAAAATTAATTTTATATATTATACAAAATATTTATATTATAATTATATATCATATATGAAATAATTTCATATTATAATTTATAAATTATAACATAAAATGTTAATCTTAAATATGAACATTTGTACTTTGTTTGATCATATGTTATTAATATAATTATATATAAGATAATGTTATTATAATTTATAAAATAAAAGTTTAATCTTAAAAATGAAAATTTAATTGATTATATGCTTTAAACATAATATATATATATATATATATTAAATTATTAATAATATTTTATCATAAGAAGTAACATTTTATTATATGTTTTTTACATTTAAAAAAACTGAAAAATCGGACCGGATCGGACCGGAAACCGGTAAAACCGGATGTACCATTTTAGCAGGCTATCCGAGGCGTAATCGGTTTTGAAAAATGAAAAACCGGTACATACCGGTTCGGTCCTAGATTTTGTCCAAAATCGGACCGGACCGGACCGGTTACACCCCTAGTCATGATGTTTAGTGGCCCGATCTATGATTGTCGACGCTCAACCGGAGTCACCTCCACTCTTGCAGACACAAGTAGTCTAGAGATCATTAGTGCATATGGCAAACTACTATTGGTCAAATACCATGAATCAACTCGGATCTGGGTAAGGTAATGCAGGGGTAGAAAAGTCAGATAGCCTTTTGCAAGTTGTAAAATGAATCTTGCCTGATCTATGCTGAAATCCGTCTTATGCTTTCTCGGATTAATGTTATATGCAACAATGAGCGCCAACACCTGAAAGAATGCTTTGCAGTTAGCCTATTTGATGGCTTTGCTAACATGATAGGAGCTATATCCTCGACAATCAGCTGATGTGCTTCCTCGTCGGGAATCTCGTCCTCTAGTATTGTCTGCTCCACGAGCTCCTCGCTTCCATCCTCTTGCTGACTGATTGCAATGTAGAACATGCACCAAAAGCATGGGGGATGTTTAGAATCTCAAAGATCTTGTCAGTTGAGAATGTAATACTGACAACCCATACAGTGAATGTGAATGACTCATCTACGACACATATTTCAGCCACGCCATAATAAATCTCATAAACAAGGTCAGGATAGGCAACCCCCGTCTATTCAAATATTGGACCCCATCCTTATGCCTGTAAATATAGAATCGATACTCCTCCCCTCCCAGATCACGTTGATGAAGTCACTCAAAAAAATTGCCCGCTCAACAAGCATGGGTTTGGCAAGCCAATTTTGTATGTTGAAGGATGTTCCCTATGATCTAGCATGTTTTGATCCATGTGCTCTGTACTCATGGGATTTGGTTGAAGATTCCCCGTACCATTCCTGCGCTGCACGTTACCACAAGTTTCGTACGGGTAGAGAGATTTCATGTGATGATCGGGATGTGACGTTTTCTTATGGCTCACAAGATATCGCTGGTAGAGAGAGTCCCCTTGTTGATTAGGGGGAGTGTTCATTGTGATGATTTGGTAGAGGTGTTCCACGTGTTGACTGGGTAGAGAGATTCCATGTGTTGAATGGGTGGAGTGATACTCTATTATGTTTTGGTAAATGTGTTTCACGTGTTGACCAAATAGAAAGATTCTTCGTACTGAATGAGTGGAGTGATTAGTGTTCTTGTGATTGTTATGTATATATGTATTTTGCATAGAGGTTGATTCCTCACCATACTTATATATATATATATATATATATTTATTATATGTATGTGTGTGTATGTTTTGCTCATAGGGTGAATCCTCGCTATGCTTATGGATACATGTGCTTTGCTCATAGGGTGACTCACCGCCATTCTAAAACATGTGTGATCTTAGCTTTATTTATATGAGCTTGTGCATACATATTCATCGCATTATCTCTCATTTTAGTACTGTTATGGGTTTCAACCTACTAAAAGTTCATTGAAATCTCACTGTGGTGGTCCCATATGCGGTTTCGTTCTTCAGAACAATAGACTTTGATACAAATGTAGCCCAGGAGAGTTATCCAGAGTCCTCGAGGAAGAAAGATCAGCCCAACCTGAGAAATAGCCACAGAGGCTTGCTTTCGTTTAGTTGTTGTATTTTTAGATGTTTATTGTAATTAAACAACGAACACTCTATGGTTCATTATGTTATGATGGTGTAATTATATTTGGGATGAAGAATTAGTGACATGTGAATACTATTATTGTTAAAACTGTACTTGTGCACTTATCTAGTGCTAATAGATTAGCCTCTGACTAATCCTCTTTACTTATGTTTACTACGATTCGCATTTTTGTGCAGAATCGATGGGCACAAAATCTTCACGAGAATGTAAGGGATACAACCGACTGGATCGCATCCTAGGCACCATTGTTCCTCACTAGAAAACTACAGGGGGTGCCACAGAACACCCAAAAACTATGTTCGAATAGGAAGCACCATAAGACATCAATGTTGAGTCAAATCTCTCTCGAACCAAACACCAAGGAATCTCCATGTTTTGTTGGTGGCCGAAAAATCAACTAACAGATTTCGAATACATAAAACCCATTTGAAAACCCCAAATACCCAATCAAAACCATTTAATATGCAGCATTTATCCAAAAATAAAGGTAAAACTTATCTCATTGTGGCAACGAAGGATGACGACGGGGTGGAGAATGGGGGCATGCGGGAGAGAGGATTAGAACATGCATTGTTGAATAAAAATGAAGAGGAGAATGCATTCGATGGAAGGATTCATGTATTTGTACTCGTCTATTCATGGTCAAACGATGTATTAAACATTCAAACAAATTATTTGAAGTAGTTCAAATAGTCTAAACCAATTCGAGTATATGTAGATATATTTATATATATAATATATATACTGAAAATTTGTTGAATAATTATAAAGATTAGTGGAAATCATCTTCCGAATATCAAACATTTTACTTGAATGATTATAACTATGTTTGTTATAATATACATACATATATATATATACACACATGTAATACCAAACATTTTACTAATCTATACATTAGTGATTTGTAAACAACTATGTTTGCTCAAAAGACTTAAAAAATGCCCCAACTCTATCTATTCAATAGAGACATATTAGTTTGAACAATAATTTGAATGGTATTATGTTTTATTCAAACTGAAAATCCATTTGGTGCCATATCTTTCAGATGGGCGGGAAGATTACCCGCTTTAATGCACTACTCGAATGGCATATTCAGACGAATATGACTTTCTATTGGTTTGAACATAAAAGCAGTTTGGTTCAAATGGTTATGACCCTAAAATAAAGCGTGCGCACCTTGGCATGATAAATGAAAAACTTTTCATGTTCAAATTGATAAGTTAGTGTTCAAACGTCAGTCTCATCTATCGCGACAATGAGAGCGGAAACTTATGTTGCATTATATATTGATTTGGATTAAAACGACGATGTTTAGTCGTTAAGTTCTCTCACAATTTTGACTAGGAAGAATGCCAAATTCATTTGGACCAAGAAGTGTGGGTAGAGCTTTGAAGAACTAAAGAGAAGGTTAATTGCAACCCCCCGTGTTAGCATTACTGGTGCACCACAAACCATTCATGGTATACTGTAATGCATCAAAATATGGACTAAGATGTGTCCTGATGCAAGAAGGAAGGGTAGTGGTGATAATATCTTTGTTTTGCACATTTATCTCATTAGTAGATAGCTTTATCAAATTTATTTTAGGTTAATTCATGCATATTATAGGTTGTTTTAGAATAATGTTCTTTTCTTAAGTTTGTGATTAAAATGAGTCTTAATGCATAAATATAATTTTTGTAGGGTTTGAGAGTAATTTGGATTAAGAAAAAGAGAAAGAAATCGCAAAAGGAATCCACAAGAAGTGTAAGTTCGAAATGCCCTAGAAGACAACCTGAATATACTTTAGCATTTCAATCATAACTTTCTACTCACATATCCGATTGATGAGATTCTTGATGGGTTAGAAATATATCTTAAAGAGCTACAATTTTATCACTAATAAGTGTTTCCAAATTCTAACTCCTGAAGAGCATAAGAGGCCTGCCAAAATAAGTTCTAAAAGTTATGTATTTTTTAGGCGGGAATCATGAAAACGTTAGGGTTTCTTTTCTACCCTATATTAGCATATCATTAGCACGAAATTGAAGGGGGAAGGACAAGAAAAATCCTAGATTATTGTTTTATTTTATTTTAATTAAGGATTGCTAAACACCTTGCTAAGGTGTAGGGTATAGCTCAACCATCTTTTGGTATGTTCTTAACAATCTGTTTATGGTTTTTTTGTTAAAGTTTTTATGTTTTCGGATTGATTTACCATTCTAGAAAAGAGATTTATTCTGTATAATTTTTTGATTTATCGTAGACTCCGGGCATGTTGAATGCTTCGAATTCTCTGTGCATAAATTCTCTAGATCGGTTTTGCCTAAAATCAATCCAATTCATGAAACCATATTTGAAACGTAATATGTGCTTTAATTGCTAAATCATCCAACTAAGATCATCCTTCGTATGAAACTTAGTTGAGTTATAAAATAAATTGTTGAAACTATCATCAGATGCGTTGTCTATGTATCCCGAAGCCTTAGTATTTTAAGATATTGATATTTTTCTCCATAGTTTTTTTTTTTTTTTCAGCAACTCAATCAACCCTTGATAATCTTTCTTATTAAGTTTTCTTGTCTTATTTGATTTTCTAGCTTTGGATTGTAATTCTACACCCTTCCCTATGGATTCGATCTCGGACTCACCGAGTTATTACTTCGCAACAATCCTACACTTGGGATGCATTATTAAAATCATAACAAGTTTTTGGCGCCGTTGTCGGGGAAGACAACGTGGTTAAAGCAACCCACTTTTTGTAGGGAGTTTTATTGAGTCGTGAATTTCTTCACAATTCCAGTAACAGCTCTCCAACTCTTTCTTTTTTCTTTCTCTATTTACATTTATTTATCTTGTTTATTTTTAGATTTATTTTAAACTTGTTTGTTGCATTAGGACATGAGCTCTTGGGTTCGTACTAGAGATAATCGTTTGATTAGGTTGAATGTCATAATTTGTTATACATATTGTCTGATTCATCCAATCTTTCTCACACACTTAATACCACGTTGATCCAAGAGAGTGTCCATGATGAAGGGAACAATACCAACATTCCAGAATATGAAGATCTTCGTCCCATTAGGACTCTTAGAGATTATTTACAGCCCACTAGGAGTAGTGTTCCATCATGCATTGTCTTTCTTCTTATTGCATATAATTTTAATTTTAAACCCGGTATGATTCCATGGCTTAGAATTTGAAAATCCTTATCTACACATTAAGGAGTTTGAGGAGATATGTGCTACCTTCCATGACCAGACTTGTAGTGATGAGACCATTAGACTTAAATTGTTTCCTTTCTCTCTTAAAGAGAATGCAAAGACTCGGTTTAACAATTTGAGATCTAGGTCAATTGGTACTTGGCAAGAGATGCAAACTGAGTTTCTAAAGAATTTTTTTCCAATCCATAGGACTAATGTTCTGAAGAGACAAATGATGAATTTTTCACAAAAAGAGAGAGACATTTTACCAATGTTAGGAAATATTTAAAGATTTGGTTAATTCTTGTCCACATCATGGCTATGAAATTTGGCGTAAAATCAGTTTTTTCTATGACAGTTTAGGTCCCAAAATGTGCCAATTCGTAGAGATGATGTGCAATGGAGAGTTTTTAAACAAATACCTTGAATAGGCTTTTGAATATTTTGATCTCTTTGCTGAGAATGCCAAATCTTGGGATACCATTATACTTCGGATACGTCCAAACTTTCCACCAACTCCTCTGGAAGTGATAGATACCAACTTAAGGAGGATGATGACTTTAAAGCTAGGGTAGCAAGTTTGACTACGAAACTTGAAGCCATGGAATTTAGGAAAGCAAATGAATTCATTATTGTGCCTAAAGTTAATGAGGTTTGTAGTATTTGTGAGGCCATGGGACACCTAACAAATGAATGTCCTACACTTCCAGCTTTTAAAGAGGTTGCATGATGAAGCAAATGCAAAAAACATGGTCAAAAAGTCATATTCCTCTCCCTATTCAGGTACTTACAATCCTGAATAGAGGAATCATCCAAACTTTAGTTGGAGGAATGATAATATAGCTATAGCTCCTACTCAAGATCCTACCAATTTTATGCCTTACAATGCTCCACCACCAAAGAAAAATCTTGAGGATGCATTGCACCAAGTTTCCAAAAGTTTGCAATGATTTATGCGAACACAAGCAACCATCAATAATCAAAATTCCTAAGCCATCAAAGACATTAGGAACACACTTACTAAGTTGACCATTTCTTTGTGCAATGAAGAAAAAGAAAAATCTCCTGCTCAAGCACAACTCAATCCACAAGGTCAGTTTAGTGTAGGTGATTCTAGTGTCAATGGTGAAAATTTTGAGCATGTTAGGTCTATCACTACTCTTCGAAATGGGAAGGTCACTGACAAGACCGTCTCACCAAAAGAACCATAAAAGTTTTCAAAATCTAAGAGTAGTGATGAACCTAATGAGCACAAGAGTTATGAGATTGTTTGTCCTATCCCTGCCCCTTTTTTCCAAAGATTGGTTCCTCCAAAAAAGTGAACCACAATGCTGAAATTTTTGAAGTGTTCAAGCAAGTTAAAGTAAACATTCCACTTTTGGATGTCATAAAGCAAATTCTTTCATATGCCAAGTTTTTAAAAGATTTATGTACTGTTAAGCGCAAGCTTAATATACAGAAGAATACATTTTTGACTGAATAAGTGAGTGCAATTATTAAAAAAAAGCACATCTTAAATACAAAGATCCAAGATCTCCTACTATTTCATGCATGATTGGTAATTCTAAAATAGAGCAACCTTTGCTTGATCTTGGATCTAGTGTGAATCTTTTGCCATATTCTATATATGAATAGTTAGGTCTTGGTGAATTGAAACCTACTTCCATAACTTTACAACTTGCCGATTGATCTATGAAAATTCCTAGAGGTGTCGTTGAAGATGTGTTGGTCCAAGTGGACAAATTTTATTATCCTGTTGATTTTATTGTCTTGGACATGGACCCCACTCTCAATAGCAATTGCCAAATACATGTGATTTTAGGGCCGCCCTTCCTTGCTACTTCTAATGCTTTGATCAATTATAGGAATGGGCTTTTTAAACTATCTTTTGGCAATATGACTTTGGAGCTTAATATTTTCAACACTTGTAAGCAGCCTAGAGGTGAAGAGGATGTTCATGAAATTAATTTCAGCCTAGAGGTGAAGAGGATGTTCATGAAATTAATTTCATTGAAACACTTGTTGAATGACAGTTTAGAAAAACTTGTTGTTTAGATCCATTACAGGCTCGTACACTCAATTCTTGTGATTTTGATTGTGGAGAAAATTCAGACACTTCATATATCTATTTTCTTGGAGATGCAACGTAGGTTAAACCCTATAATAAAAGAGGTAGTCAGGATTGAAGTGCTAAAATTGTTAGATGTGGGTATCATGTACCCCATTGCCGATAGTAAATGGATAAGTCCTACACAAGTTGTGCCTAAAAAATTTGGAATAACTATAATCAAGAATGAGAATAATGAGTTGGTCCTAACTCATGTTGTCACGGGTTGGCGCATGTGTATTAACTATAGGAGGTTGAATGTTGTCACTAAGAAAGACCACTTTCATTTGCCTTTCTTCGATCAAATTTTAGAAATGGTAGCTGGTCATGAATATTATTGTTTTTTGGATGGGTACTCAGGGTATTATCAAATTGAAATTGCACTTGAAGATCAAGAGAAAACTACTTGCCCTTTTAGTACCTTTGCATTCAAGAGGATGCAATTTGGTTTATGTAATGCACATGCCACTTTTCAAATATGTATGTTGAGTATTTTTAGTGATATGATAGAGCACTATTTGGAGGTTCTCATGGATAATTTTACTATGTTTGGTGACTCTTTTGATGGATGTATTTCTAACTTGCAAGCAATCTTAACTAGGTGTGAAGAAAAGAATTTGTTGTTAAATTGGGAGAAGTGTGATTTCATGTTCTCGAAAGGGATTGTGTTAGGCCATATTATGTCTTCCAAAGGCATAGAGGTTGACAAAGCAAAAATTGATCAAATTTCTAATTTGTCCACACCTAAGACTGTTAAAGATGTTAGATCATTTTTAGGACATGCTAGATTTTATAGAAGGTTCATAAAAGACCTTAGTTCCATATCTAAACCTATGTGTGGCTTATGCATCTAGGCAATTAAAGGACCAAAAGAAGAACTAGCCCACTAATGATATGCTGTTAGTAGTTGTAGTGTTTGCCTTGAAAATTTGGCGACATTACTTGTATGGAGAAGTGTGTGAAAAACACAAGGATCATTAGAGTATGAGGAATCTCTTTACCCAGAAAAACCTCAACATGAGGCAACGAAGATGACTAGAGACTATAAACGACTATCGCTGTGAAATCAAGTACCAGTAGGGAAAAGCTAATTTAGTGACCGATATGCTGAGTTGTAAGTCTAGGTCTAAGGATGTAGGAGGTTCCAAAGGTGTGGACTCACTTCTTGAAGGAATGAGGAAATTGTTAGTGAAGGACTCACCACAGGAGGAAATTCTCACCGCAATGCAAGAATTGAGAGTGAGTGACTTCGATTAACTTAAAAGTTAGTAGAGGAAGGATCCAAAGCTACTAAAGATTCGGCGAAGAGTCCGAAGATGGAAAGGACCTTTGCATTTTAGTTGGGTGAGAATGGAACCTTCTTATATTAAGGGTGAAGAGTAGTTATGGCTAATTAGGGAATTCTAGAAAGAATACTAGCTTAAGCTCATTCCTAGCCATATTCGGTACATCTTGAAGGCACAAAGATGTATCGGGATCTCAAGAAGGGTTTTTGGTGGGAAGGAATGAAACGAGGTATCAATGACTTCATCGAGAAGTGTGCAACGTCTAGGAGAGTAAAGGTCGAGCAACAGAGATCAACCAAGAATTTATAGCCCTTACCCATTACAGAGTGGAAGTGGGAGGACATAGTTATGGGCTTTGTGGTCGGATTACCCCAAATCCCCGTGGTAAGGATGCAATTTTGGTAATTGTGGATAGACGGACTAAGATTGCCCACTTTCTACCAATTACTACTATGGACACCTTGAATAAGCTGTAAATTCACGTGTATATAAGGGACATAGTTAGATTTCACGGAGTGCCCAAAACAATAGTGTCAGATCGAGACTCGAGGTGCACATCTCATTTATTGAGAAGTTTGCAAATGGAAATGGACACTCGGCTAAGGTTCAACAATGCATACCATCCCCAGACCGACAAACAGTTGGAAAGGACAATTCATACGCTAGAGTACATGCTAAGAGCGTGTGTGTTGGATTTTAAAGGACCGTTTGGGAACACAGCTATTCTCAAATTTATCAAACTATTTTACTACTATTCACAAACTATTTTACTACTATTTACCGATATTTTAAAATATTCTTAGTATCTGAATGGGCCCTAAAGGTCCATGTGAAAGCCACATCCCACTCATCGAATTTGCCTACAACAATAGCTACCGGGTGAGTTGAATATAGAATAATGCTATGCGTCTCGATGAATGTTACAGATAGTAGATCCTATTATTATTTTATACTTAGTGATAAGAAAATAATTTTTTAATGATATTGTGAATTTATTTTTAAAAAAATATATTTAAAAATATTAAAAAAATGTATGAAAAAAAAGGCCAAATATATATACACACAAAAACTCATAGAGGAGGGCACGCCGCACACCAGGGAGATAAAGGGCATGAGATTGAAGAATGACTGGAGTTCTACTTTCAACTTTACAGTTATGTTTAATTACAACTAAAATAGGCTTATTTTAGTTCTTTTTATTGTGATTAGTTTATTAAATTAATTATTTCTTGCCTTGATTAATTTATTGTTTAGTTCTTAATTTCTTATTTTATTTTACAACTCATATTTTTAAACTAGTTTAGAATTTATTTGGTTTATATTTGATTGACCATTTCCTACATTTTTGCAAGTCTCTATAGTTTCGACCTCGTTCTTGCTAAACTATACTTCGATACGATTTTATGCACTTGCGAGTACAATTAAAATTTCACAACACTTAGTATGCAAGTTTGTTTAAATATGAAGTTATTGAGTCTGCAACCATTAGGACGTGAGTTTTGATCAAATTTAAATTATAGATTTAGAGACTTTAAGAAACGATTTTTTATTACAATATTTAAAGGTATTGATTCGCAGGCCAGCTTTAAAAAATGATTGTATCATATACAAAGTTATAGAATGCGCATAGTTTGGAAAATGATTATTATCAGATTTGAGGTTATAGGGTTGACAGATTGTAGGAAATCATGATTCTGATCATATTTAAGGTTATAGATTGTGCAAACTTTAGAAAATTATTTTTGTCAGATCTAAGGATATAGGTACATCAAATTGTTGGAAATGATATCTTTATTTGATGGAGTAGGATGTGAGTAAGTTAAGTTGAGAGTATGTTTGGGTAGATTAAGTTGTGTTAAAGCCAACTTCTGTTAGGATTTTGACAGACGTTAGTGGTCAACACTAATGATTTTGGGTTACCATGAGAGTAAATGCTAGTTAATTAAAAGTGAGGTGATGAACATTTAAGTATACATTGTCAGGTTGAGTTTTTAGGAGCTATTTGTTTTCGAACCTTTTGAGCTTGTTTCTTATTTTAGACGGGATATATAGCCTTCCAATTAGACAAGGACACCTCTGGCATAAGCTGATCGTTAGAGTGTATGTAGGCATATGTAGAGTTGAGGAAACAACTTCAACTTTCTTCGTTACGAATGGTTTAATCATTGCTATCCTTGGAAATTGATATGAAGGAAATCCATCATTCATTAGATTATGTTTTTTTTTTCAAAAAATTCTAACTCTTTATGCCTTGTTTGGTTTCAACCTACTCTTTTAAAACCACACAACCCTATTCACCTCTTGGGCTTGATTATAATTGTATAGATTTTTGAGTTCTTAGATCACTCCAAAGAAAATCGCTGAAAGAATGTAATGGGTAGTCCATTTTAGATCACCCCTTTTAGCCTCAAACTTTACCCCATCGATATGGCAATATTGATTTTTCTATGGTTGTCGTGCTTGGGTTGATGAATTACTGAGCATGAGGTCATTAATTATGGAGGTGTATTTAAAGAATATTGAATATAGCTAAGAATGAAAGATACAATCTAGGAATATATGTGAGTGTGTATGAATTTGTGAGACAAGAAGTCTTCATTTTATTAAAGCTTGGAAGGAGTTTCCTTGATTGGTGTTGAAGTGGATTAGACATAATAGTGATCTATTTAAGAGATCTTAACCTTAGGCATTATGGTGAAATTATCAGAGTATGCAACAAAAGCATGGTTCTTAGTAATATGATGGTGTGAGAGTAAATTTGTGAAGATATTGAGAAATTAGTAGTGACTTGAGATTACTTGAGAATTAAATTTGAAACTATACAATTCATGGTAAGTTGATCATGTTGTCGTACAAATTAATGGTTATTAATGGTTAACATTGGAAGAGATTAGCAAGTGACCAAGGTAAGTGCAATAGAGATTTAGAAGTTGAAGTTTAGGCATCAATAGTGGACAACTTTATGTAAATTAAGAGGTAAATTCATCAAGATTGATGATTGTTGTAGGATATGTCCAAGCGAAATGGGGGATTTTGGACTGCATAGGCTACCTTAGGACTTTAGATGTGATACACTATTTAAGGAACTAGTTATGGTCATAATAAGGGAAGAACCTATGGAAGTAGAGGTAGAGTTTATTGACTCTATAAGTCCTTAAGGATTAGTTATAGTCACATGAAGCAAGTTTTGAAGACGAAATGTTTTTAAGGGGGAAGAAATGTCATGACCCAGCCCAAACCCTAGGCCCAAGACCTGCTAAGCCCAGCCCAATTTTAAGGCCCAAATCCATCAAAAACCCTAAAAACATTTCTCTTTTCCTTCTCCCCCTCCCCCCGATATCTTCCTATTCCCTAGCACCTGACCTCTCTCTATCTATTCGAGAAAATCTACAAAGCCTCCCCATCTATTCCTACACCACACTCTTTGTGTTGACATGTTTTTTTAAACAAGTAAAAATCAATTTTTTTTTCTTCTATTCGAATCTCCCCCCCTGTGTTCTCCCTCCCAATGCAATTGGTCTCCACCCCCTGTGTTCTCCATTGCCATTTTCTTCTGACCGATTGCAGCACTCTCTCCCCGAAAATCATCGCTCATCTCATTGAGAATCGCTGCTCCTCGGTGCACGCGAATCTGCCCTCAAATTTTTTTTTTTTGGTTCATTAAGAAGAATGTAAAGTATGTAATCATTAGTTATTGAAATATTTGTAGGATAACCTTCTTAATTTCTTTATTCCAGACTACTCATCTTCAATGATTCTAATGTCGAGAAGCAAATTACCAAGCACTACAAATAGTAAGAAGGTAAATATTTCCCCCCTCCTTAAGAAGGTTCTAAATGGAATAATTTATTTTGTTTTGGGATAACAGGCTTATGAAAACTATGACATACACAATTATGAGGGGTTTTATTTCGAGTTAAACCTTTGGATTGCATCTATGATCTGTCTATTCATGGAGCGATTTCAAAATGATAGGGGGTGGAGATTGATTGCAGGGGGAGGGCGAATGCAGCTGGGGTGTCCCCTAGTTGATCAAGTATATCTTAGTTTGTGTTTGATGAATTGAAATAGGCGAGTTAGCTTGCACATTGGCTAGGTGGGAGTGCGTCTCCGAGTTGAACGGTGAAGTGATTCCCTGTAGGATTTATACGATGAGATATGATGAATTTTATGTGCTTGAGAAGATGGTGATTCCTTGCTTTGGTTTTAAATATGTATACTTGAGATTTGCATAGTGGATAATTCCTCAGAGGGTGATTCCTCGTCATGCTTATACTTGTGTTTTATTCTGATGGTGGTTCCTCACCAGAACTATGAATGCATGTGTTTTTGCCTAGAGGGTGATTTCTTGCAACATATAAATGTGTTCATAAATCTTTTAAATGAGACTATGCATTACATCTTCACGTGCATTGTCTCTCATTAGCAGTCTTGTTTATCGAAACTGTAGACTATGATGCATAGGCAACCCCAAAAGAGGTTCCCGAGGAAGAAGGACTGAACCCGCCCAAGTGATAGTAATGGAGGCCTGTCTCCATTAATAATCAGTTGTATTTTTTGAGATGTACTATTTAGTTAGGCGAAAAACCATGTTTGGTCTGTCGTACCTAGACATAGGAAATGAACAGATGGTACTATGTGATATTATTTGGGAGGTGACAATTATAATTGAATATTTGTGTTTTAATGGATGACATGAGTTCCGGTTTAGACCTCTGGTACAAATAGTATGTAGTCTCTGACTAAACGTTTACTTATTTCGATGTGATATACATACACATGTCTATTTGCTTACACATGGACTTCCTTGAGAAAATTGAACGCATATTCCCGATCTAAAATTTGGGGTGTTGCTAACCGGCTGGCACCCTTGGCACCACGGATCCTTGTCAGGTCCTTTACTGAGGAACAAGGTGCCATAACTTTGGTTTCAAATTGTGTCTATAACTAGTTTTACCCTTATTGATATTTGGACTTCTGTTGTAATATGTATTCTTTGGCCTTCTACAATATTTGGCTTCGACTGGAACTCATAAACCATAGGTGTGATAGGATCATTTTTCAAGTGCTGTTCTTAGATCCTAATGGAAGAGATCAATGTTTCTATAGTCATATCTTCAGTCTTATTTTTGAAAGATAGGCCAAAATCTTTTTATGAAGGATGCAACTTGTCTATTGTACAAGCAACTAGAAAATTCTTGGTAATACCTATTCCCAATTGGTCCAATTCATGATAAATGATAGCTAACTCATGGGCTTACTCTACCATAGATTTGGAATTATCAATCATAAAGTCAAGAAATTGGCTTGTGGTCTGCTTATCCATAGTGTACACCATATTTCTTATTAAAAGCATTCCAAATCTCTTTAGGAGATTTATTGTGTAGATAAACATAAAAAATGTATCACTTAAATGATTTAAAACCCTACATTTACACAAACTATCTTCTCTGTGTAAGGTTGCAAATCAATAGTACGTGCGGATTCATGAAAATAAATAGAATGATGATCATTTTCAATAACAAAATATAATCTAAGCATGACAAGAAAGATTTTCATCTTTTCTTACCAATGCTTAAAATTGACTCCTCCAAATTTTTCGTGTGTAATAAGTTCGTTAGAAATCATGATGATAACCAATCAATTAACAACCTTAGTTAATTTTTTGCAAGATTTAACAACGTCGGTTCTTGATAATCTCATATTTGGTGACCAAAAAAACAAAAAAAAAAAAAAAAGAAGAAGAAAAAATATCATCGAACCTAATATAAAATAGCTAAAGTCTAAAGAAAGAAAGACATAAAATGAAGGAGGAAGTGTTTTTCTAATTTTCTAGAGAATTTGGAGCATTTAAATTCGTGTGTGAGGTTTCTTATCCCTAAGACTCAAGAGACCTGTATTGATTCAAGTCACCATGATATATTTTTATTTAAAATTTTAACCACCAAATTGACATATTAAGCAATGACAATGATTCACATTATTTTATATTTAACAGTCAAAACCTTTCAAAGTTCTTTAAAAATTACTGTAAACCAAAAAAAGAGAAAATGTTAGATACAATACTTTAATATGGTATAGTATCTAATATTACTAAGCCATCCAAGAGGCAGACTATTGATATTAATTATATCTAGTTTCGAACATTGAGCTATATATATTTAAAAAATAATATTAATATAATTATTTCATAATTTGGATGCAACTCTTCAATAATTTTTTTAATTTTATTTTTAAAATATATTTAAATCTTGTTTGATTTTGATGGATTTCAATTTAATAAAAAATTATTCAAATCTTATAAAAATGATAAGATAATTATATTGGTGTCATTTTCCCGTAATTTTAGATTAATTGGAATTCATCGAGTGCCTGCCACAAGTTTTTCCTTCTGCTAAGTATTCCCAGAGGCGGGAAAAAATGTATGGACCCCACAATCGTCAGATGTACAAAATGTAATTAAATCGGTTTGGTTCGGCATCGGAATCCGATACATTATGCATTAACTTTCTTGTGAATCTGTGACTTACGAAAATATTAGAAGTTCATAAATTTCTTTCTAGTATGAATTGATACTTTGATTTCTGTTTGAAAGGGCCTTTTGTTTTTTCAAAAAGAATCAAGATAATCCAAACAAATCTGTTATAAGAAAATGGGTTTAGCATCATCTAAAACTTGTACCCACCACTCAAGTAAAACTTATACCCACGACTCAAGGAACACGCCTCAAGTGTAGACAACATGGGAACTGTTTCTCTGGGTTTTGCACCATAGGGACTCATCTTGATTTCGTGTCTCAACAAACCAAGCGTCACAAGTTCTTTGTGATTTGTGCACTCTAAATCCTTTCCAGGAAAAAACCTTCAAACTAGCCATCCCCCATTGTCTTTTTTCTCAGTTGAAAAAAAAAATCGTATTTTTCTGTCTTGGTTTTGCATCAACTACCGTGTTCTCACCAAGTAATAAACACTTTAATTTTCCCTCTTCTTCTTTGCTTTCTCTACGGACTGAAAAAGGAAAAAAAAAATTGATTTCCTTAGTGGCACAACCAAATGAGATGTTGGTAACTTGGTATCATTCTCCAATCACCAAATATGGAAGAGGAGCCAGCTCTTTTACTCTGTAGTTTTGCTGTTGAAGATTCCTTTGAAGAACCTCTATGGTTTTGTTAAGTGCTGCTATGTGATGCATGTGCCATGCCGAAATTAACTAATAATTCTCCTATAGGAAACCATCTTTGTCAAATTTCTATGCATGACGTGTTGAGATGGGGTTGGATAAATTTACAGGGGACAGAAGATGATATTGTCAACGTGTTGCATGGCAATGGACTGTGGAAAATGGCAAGGGAATCATACGACCCTTTGTGGATTAAAGGAGGTGGGCACTGCAACTTGGAGCTTTACCCAGATTACATCCGCCATCTTCGCAGATTTATCCAAGAGATGGAGAATATAGCCACAGAAATCCGCCTTAAGAAGATTCGGCAGAGCCAGTTTCTTCTACAAACAAGGTCCACAGTTACTGCTAACAGGTGCTGTAGAATCAAAGTCCGGCAACCAAAATGGCCTCATTGTTCAAGACCAAGCTGCATAAAGTGTTCATGGCGGCCCAGATGCCTAGAATGTTGGAAGCCTAGCTGCAGCAGAGAATGTTGGAGACCTAGGTGTGGAGAATGTCCTAGCTGTCCTGAATGTTGGAGACTGAGGTGCAATAGATGTTGTTGGAGACCAAAATGGCCAAAATGTTTGAGACTAGGCTGCTGCATGAAATGTTTTCGGTGGCTATGTTGTGTGGGAACACACAGTGTGGGCTAAGACCGAACGAGGAGGATGGCTAATGGGGATTATGTGCTTGTATATTACCGTAACTTTATAAGAGCATCTTCGTTGACTTGGCTAAATGAGAAGATTAGTTAAAATTTATATAATTTGTATCAAAAAAACTCTATATTGAATTGACCATCTCTAAAATAATTTGAATTTCTGTTATAGTGATTAGCTAAATATAGAGAACCACAATTAGTTCACCAAATATTAAAATAATAATTTCTCACTCTAATTAAGTTTAATCTCAATTTTTTTATTAGTATTAAATGACATTTGAAAATATGATTTTTTTAATATTAATTTAATTAGAATATAATTATTATTAATATTAAATTGGTAGGATTATAAAATGTGATACAAATAAATTAAATAAAAAAATTATTAATTTAATAATATTTTATTATTATATAGAGAGTGGATGGCTAATCCAACATGGAGATTAAATTTAAATAGAATAGGTAAATGCAAATAAGTGTGATATTAGTTAAATTTTAAAGATGAATTTGATCAATCTAATAAAAATGCTCTAACATTCCTATAATCTTGTGCAGTAGCCTACGGAATTAAAGGAGGAATTAGTTGGATACTGAACGAAATTTGATATAATTATATATTTCTGCTGATAAACCTTTTTGACATTAATTTCTGAATGTGCAAACTTAGATGAATAATTCCGAAACTCTGACCTTTCAAGTTAAGAATTTACAACCTGATTTAATTGCTCATCGTAGCTTTTAATGTGTTTAGATATATTATAAATAAATTTTTATGACAAGTAATGATTTAACATATATTATTATAAATATAACAATTTATTTTTTCTATTAATTTAAATTTTTAGAACAAGTTGAGATTAAGCCAACCCCCCCTTTATTTATGAAATGGATGCAGAGAAAGAATGCAAGTGTAACATCACCATCCAAGATTTCTGATTTTCTTTTACAACTCAAGAGCCCTAGCTATTTCAAAAAAAAAAACCTCGAGCCTAGCCTCATATATCTAAATCCTGAGGGGTAGCTCAACTGGTCCGGCCTCGGGTTTGCTCCTTAATGGTCACTAGTTCGAGTCTTCTTAGAACCACTAGAGGTTTACCTAATTGTTAATTTCAAGATCCCATAGGATTAGTCGCGATGAGAATTTAGAAAAAATACTAAATTATTTATTATATTTTGTATTAAAATTTAGAAAAATTATAGTAATGAGATGAGATGAAATGAAATATTTTCACTATCTAAACGAGACCTAACCTTCTAAAAAATGGTTCATACCATAATAACTTTACGAAAGTTTATATATATATATATTGATATACAAATAATTTATTTTGATTAACGTTCTTACCAATATTTATATTATTAATTTATCGCCTATTAAGATTGACAATTCGTATTGTCATTTAAAAGGTAACTGAACCAGCTTCAAGTTGATTATTTGAATCGTTCAATTAAATGCTGAATAAATAGTTGAAGAAATAATTTATACAAATTTTAAATAGATAAATTCTACATAAGACTTTGTAAAATGATGGATCTATTTTAAAAAGAGTTTTGTTATTCATCATTCTCAAACACCAAACACTATATTTTTTTTAGTTTTATTATTCCTAAACTAATTAAATTGATTTTCTACTTATTATCCATACATCATATATTCGATAATAAAAAATTAAAAAATTAAAAAATTATGTGTAGTGTATTGTATGAGGATGATGAGTAAAATTTTTCTTTCTTTTAAATTTTAACTCGAGCTTACAACTTGTACGTTGAAAAAATAAATAAATTGTATTCAGCGAACAAATGAAATGATAAATATATACGTGTATATATATATACTAGCGGTGACTAACGTGCAAAGCACGTTTGCCATGTCCGCTTAATTGAAAAAATAAATAAATAATAATTTTTAATATTAAAATAATTTAATATATATGAATAAAATTATTATTTATTTATATTCATCATTTATTATGGAATTTAGATTATATTCAGTAATTTATTAAATTATATTCATCATCTATTAAAAATATTCAGTAAAACTTTATCATTTATTTAATGATGAAAAAATAATATTTTATAAATTAAAATTGATTTTAAGTGTATGATATAATATTATTCTCTTAAAAATATTCAGTAAAATTTTATCTTTTATTTAATGATGAAAAATTAATATTTTATAAATTAAAGTTAATTTTAAGTGTATGGTAAAATATTTATATTTTAGTTATTTGTTTTATGTTAGTTTAAATCAATATTTAAACTTCTATCGTTAGATTAAATCTGAAGAATAAAGATGAAGGGTTGTAATTTAAAACCTAAAAACTAACATTTTCCCCACGCACGTTTGTCTAATTTAATTAATTAAGAATATTATCATATTTAAATCATGTTAAAATTTTAATTATTTACATAATTTTAATGTCTTAAAAATATTTAGTAAAATTTTATTATTGTTTAAATTTTATTATTTAGTAAATTAGTTTAAATTTCTATTGTTAGATCAAATCTAAAAATTTAAAATGAAGAATTGAGATTAATTTCTTAAAAATATTTAATAAAATTTTATTATTTATTTAATTTATTTCAATATTTTTAATTAAATTAATATTTATGTATATTTTAATCAGTATTTTAATTTTTTATTGTTAAATCATTTTGAAGATCCCAAAATGAAAGAAGTGAATAAATTCCTATAATGATGAAAAATTAATATTTTATAAATTAAAGTTAATTTTAAGTGTATGGTAAAATATTTATATTTTAGTTATTTGTTTTATGTTAGTTTAAATCAATATTTAAACTTCTATCGTTAGATTAAATCTGAAGAATAAAGATGAAGGGTTGTAATTTAAAACCTAAAAACTAACATTTTCCCCGTGCACGTTTGTCTAATTTAATTAATTAAGAATATTATCATATTTAAATTATGTTAAAATTTTAATTATTTACATAATTTTAATGTCTTAAAAATATTTAGTAAAATTTTATTATTGTTTAAATTTTATTATTTAGTAAATTAGTTTAAATTAATGTTTAAATTTCTATTGTTAGATCAAATCTAAAAATTTAAAATGAAGAATTGAGATTAATTTCTTAAAAATATTTAAAATAAAATTTTATTATTTATTTAATTTATTTCAATATTTTTAATTAAATTAATATTTATGTATATTTTAATCAGTATTTTAATTTTTTATTGTTAAATCATTTTGAAGATCCCAAAATGAAAGAAGTGAATAAATTCCTATATATTTTCTTTTTTCCCACACTTTTCCCTCCCCTCTCTCTCTCCTCCCTCGGCTCACGCGTACGCGGTACGCTGCCTCTCCTCCCAGCCGAATCTTTGGCTGCCCAGCCCGACGCCGCCGTGCGTCGGTGAGCCTCACCGCCTCTTCCACCGGCACCACCTCACTCCGGCGAGTCTTCCCACACCGGTCTCCCTCTCTCACGCTCTCTTTTCCTCTCTCTCGGCTGTGCACAGCGCGAATGGGTTTGATACTGCTGCGCCGCCGTACGCCATCCTCCGGCGCCACCACCTCCATGGTAGTCTCGTCTCCCACCGGCCATCCCCCTCCAGCGAGCTCGGCCTCCATCTCCGTGCCGTTTGCTCCCACGAACGCCCATATCCTCCGGCCTCACGGACGCCCATATCTCCTTGTGGTATTTTTGTTTTGTCTCTGTGGTTTTCGTTCGAGGATGCAGAGAGGGACGAGATTTGCGGTTTTGTGATTTTGCCTTGTGGTGATTTTGTTAATTTGTGGTATTTTTGTGAAGATTTTACGATGATTTTATGATTTTACCGTGTATTTTTGTGATGATTTTATGGAGGATTTGCTGTGGTTTTGCTTCGGTTTGTGATTTGTGACGAGATTTGTGATTTTCCCGTGTGATTTTGCGATTTTGCCGTGTGAGATAGGACGCGGTCTTGCTTGATTTTGCCGTGGTTTTGGTTTTGGTTTTGGACGGCGGTTTTGGACGGCACTATTCACTCCTGTTCATCTTTATACACGCTTTTAAGATAAAGGAGATATAATGAATTAGATTGAGAAATTAATAGAAAATATATAAATTATGATTTTATGAGTGGAAATAATCATAAAATTGTCACTATTATCAGCTTGTATGTGTGTAAACTCTCTCTCTCTCTCTCATGCACAAGCGCCAACACACCAGCTCTCTGCAATGATGATTTCTTCACCTATTTATTCAGCCTTCCTATATATAATTCCTCTTTTCAGATGTTAGATAAGGACAGGTAGATCTAACCAAATTAGCCATAAATAATTACATAATTTGTTAGAAAAAGAAAAAGATTTCATAAACTAAGTTTGAGAAATATATTGTGAGAATAAAAATAAAATATTGCAAATCAACAAAGCCATTAAAAAACATAGATCAATAGCCTCCACTACTTACTATCAATTAGAAACATAGAAAACAATTCCATGATCATACATTTCATATCTTATTTGCCGGTAGAACAATACGGTACCAAACACACATCGTGGAGGATCACCGGTCGGCCACAAACCCGCTTAATCATGTATCGAATCAGATGTTTCAGTTGGAGGAGTATCATGATCATTAAGACCACAACAATACGGATCACGATGGCAACAAGAATCTTGTGCTTGCGTGCTTTTGATGAAAGCAATGAGTACTATAAATACACTGATCACGAAAAATTTTATCAAAAATTGCTTTGAGCTTTCCATTATCACAGTTTTTTCTTGCACTTTTCTAAATAAATGGCCAAGTTTATAATATTGGATTCCAACAAGAAGAATATCTTAAACTTTTTTAGAGTTTATCATGTATGAGAGACCTGAATAAATAGGCGAAGACAAATGCTTACGTACAACGGAAAATCTTGAGTATAATTAAATAACTTGCTTGAGTTTTAAATAAATAATGGAGACAAATACATTGATCATGACATCAGGTACAGTTGGTGGGAAATCTGGGCCCCATGTTAGATTGATTTTTATCATTTGGAGGCATTCAAATTTCAATCAATTCAGCGCATGGGGCCTACACCAATTCTATAAATATAAGGTACACACATGAAGACATAATGTGATGTCAATGCATTGGTGATGGTTTGCGTTTAGTCACTTTCAGATGTTGGAATGAACGATCCAATAAAATCATACTGACATGATCTTGGGTATAATTAAATAAGTTGTTTGATATATAAGGTACACACTCGAAGACATAATGTGATGATTTGCGTTTAGTCACTTGTTTGATGTTGGATACATCGTACATAACGAATTATTCTTGTTGGAATAAAATATTGCTATTACAGTTCATAACAGCAAAATATGAAGATTAATAATTCAAATTCATCTCTATAAATTTAGGAAATATTTGAATTCGAAAATAGTTTGAGATGACTTGAAATGAATTGTGAATAGTAATAAAATTTGTAAGTTAAAGTTATTAAATGATAATAAATAATAATAAAATGAGTTGTGATAAATTAAAATGAATTGAGATGAACTTCAAATCCAAACACCTCCAATTTTTTTTCAAAATGTTAATGCATTAATTGTTGTAATTTATAATTAGGATTTAAATCGAGCAAATTGGAGCTATTGATGTAAGAGATTGCTCAATCAAATCATCACGTGGGGCCTACACCAATTGTCTAAATATAAGGTACACACATGATGACATGATGTGATGTCAATGCATTGGTGATAGTTTGCGTTTAGTCACTTTCAAATGTTGGAATGAACGATCCAATCAAATCATACACATGATGACATGATGTTGGGTATAATTAAAGGAAAATGATTTATCTACAACACATTTTACAACACATTGTACAACAATGTGTTAAATGAGGGGTATTATTGTAAAATCATCTTATAAAAATAAGATGATTTTATAATAATACCCCTCATTTAACACATTGTTGTACAATATGTTGTAAAATGTGTTATAGGTGTATCACTACTCATAATTAAAAGAGTAGTACTATATTTTTGAGAGATATAGTCCGAAAACCCACAAAAAAGGTAAGAAGTATTTTTTTATTTTTTATTTTTTTTATTTCATATATTTTTTTAATCGTCATAAATATTTTTTAAAAAAATAAAAAATTCATAATATTATTAAAAAATACTTTTTAATTATTAAATAATAAATAAAAAAAAGCATTTGAGACACAAATTCAAGTCCCAAAGTTCTCTCTAATTAAAATTACTCTTACCATTTGTTTACAGTTAATTTAATTTTTACCGCAATAAGTTTTTTATTTTTATTATTTTTTATTTAATAATTAAGTAATTATTTTTTAATAATATTGTAAATTTTTTTTATTTTTTAAAAAATATTCAAATGTGTTAAAAAATATATAAAAAAAATTTTAAAAATCCCGAAAACATTAACAGAATCTCAACAGGAGCTCAGAGCGATATGAGTAACACCGCCCGTAATTAAATAACTTGCTTGATATAATGTACACAACGAATTATTCTTGTCATCATTATTCCATTAATTAGAATTAATATTGTTACTATAATACATAACGGTAAAATATGAAGATTAACATTCTGTCTGTTTCGCCTTTTTTGTGTGCATGTCATGTCTTCAAATTGCATTGTCATCCTCGTCTAGGTATACGAGACTGTCAATAATAAGTGGAAGGTTGACATATCCATGACTTGGCAACACATGATCAAGTGGCATGTCACATCAAATTTAAATCATAGAAAAGGAAAGGAATCCTACTATAGTTGACAGCATTAACATACATGATATGGATCAGTCCCCACTCACCTAATAATTTGTCTCATCTAGTGGATAATGAACACGCGTAGAGGTGCATGATGAACAGATATTTGTTTGAGAGTTTTGAAGAAAGGATCAGTACAGAAATTTAAGAAAGGAGAGCGGAACGTAAAAAATACTAAAGAAAAAAATAATGATTTGGTTAAATACACTAATTAAATGTGATATTGGTAAGTTTATATTCTTCCAATATCTATCTCTATCTATATATAAAGTGGCTATCAAACGGTACTAAACGAAAATTCTTGTTTTAACGTCTATCAAACGGAAGTTCTTGATCCCATTCTCTCGAAGCTTCTCCCCCTCCCACTCTCTCGCTCACTCTCAATCCTCTATATATTCTCCTACTCTATATATCCTCTGTGTGCCCCTTTCGTTTTTTCCAAATGGGGATTTCGATGATTCGTCCCTCTGAAGATTTCATTTATATTTCAGTTTTATCTTTATGAGTTTGATTTTCTCTTTGGTTTGGATTCGCTTCCGTGAGTCAGTCTGATCATTCTTTGATTGAATTGCTTCAAAGTCTAGCAGACATGGATATAACATTTCAAGCATTCAAGGTAAATTATGCTACCATATTTTTCTTGGGATTTTTAAATTAATCTCTTCGAATTATAATGATTATCTAATATTTATTCATCTGTTGTTATTTTGAATGCTGTTGCAAAAATCCCGGTTGACGACTCTACTATGACCAGAGTTCAAGGCTCTCTGCTCTCCTTCAACAACCACACCAACTCGAGCTTCCATTAAAGTCTTGGGCTTCAAAGACAAGCAAGAAATCTCAGAGACTCCAAGAATCGGAAAAATGGGAAGATCATGGGGTCAAGCAATGTTTATCGAAAGATAGAGAAAATGAAACCGAAAGGGAAACGCTACGCAGAAAGAATATAGGGTTTTATCTTGATTCTCTTGAGGTACACCGCGCAAAAACCCTAGAGAAAGAAATGGAAAGTCAAGCCAAGTAGCACTCGATTTGAAGTTAGAGCGATCATTCCGTTTGTTTTTCTACTCGATGGAAGTATTTGTCTCGATTTTATCAGGAACCAAACTGAATGTTAAGTATGCGACTATCTGTTGAAGTTCTTGATCGTGTTCATTTCCGTTGTTGATTCTGATTTCTGATCTCCGTGAGTAAATTTATCATCTATACACTCATTTAGTTTTCATATCTTTCTAATGTTTAAGAATATAGCAGACCGGGCAATGATCCTAATTTCTTGATGAAATTTACTCTGTTTTTTTTATTCATTGTGATATTTCCTCTTCAGTTTCTTTTCGATTTTTCGGTTGCCTCTTCGTGTTTTACATTCATTGCACCGTTCGGGAACCAAACTGAATGTTAACGATGCGATTATCTGTTGAAGTTCTTGATCGTGTTCATTTATGTTGTTGATTCTGATTTCTGATCTCCGCGAGTAAATTTATCATCTATACACTCATTTAGTTTTCATATCTTTCTAATGTTTAAGAGCAGAGCAGATCGGGCAATGATCATAATTTCTTGATGAAATTTACTTTGTTTTTTTTTTTTTTTTTATTCATTTTGATATTTCCTCTTTGGTTTCTTTTCGATTTTTCGGTTGCCTCTTCATGTTTTACATTCATTGCACCATTTGGCCATTTTGTTTTAACTATACGGATAAACTGTGCAAATAAATGGTTTGCAGCTTTGCTGGTTCATTCACCATTAATTGCACCGCTTGACCCTTTGTGGGGGACACTTGCTGAATGCAATAACAATTGAACACTTCATTTTGAGACTGACTTTTCATTTGAAATTTGTGAGTCATTGTCTCAACTTAATTTGTATGGTTCCTGGTTGAATTTCATTTTTCTGTGTCTGGCAAGATTGAAATTACTTATTTTTCATTCTTCTACAGACATGCACAAAAGCTGCAAAAAATGATGAGATGAAAGCACACAACATATTTGGATTTGAATGGTCTGAACCCTTGGTTACATTTGCACTCTTCTGTGGAAGCTGTTCTTCTTCTCCTACTGTAAGTTTGTATTCAATCCTGGTGATATTCTTAATTTGTGGGGGAAGTCCCAAGTTTTTTTTTTAATATTTTGGACCATGAGAGTATAATTCATGGGTTTACAGACTGTTCATAAGGTTGATTTTTAATTGGAGAAGTACCCTATAAGTATAATCAGTTTGTTTACAGATTCTGTTGATGAAATTATACAGACAACGACGCTTTATTTATATACTCAGTGAGCTTCGTTGGATATCAGATAACAATAATAATTAATACCCATATATTTAAATAACATATATATATACATATTTGATACTGATTTGAATGCATGTTTATGAATATCTACACATAGCCCCACCCTATCAAGATGGCGGGTTCTTTTCAGAGATGTGATAAGGTTTTTATCTGAAAGAGGATAAGAAAAATGAAATCTTAATGCACTGATTGTGCTTCCTTCGGTTCATTATAGAGAAATGGAGTTTGAAGGAATAGTCTGTTACTCTATTCTAAGTTTCTTGATCGTGATCATAGGTGATGTTATCTTTTATGGATTATATATATATATATATATATATATATATTTATATGCATTTATCAGTTGCTGAAATTCGGATGTCTTATTATATCATTAGATTTTGAATAATTGATGACAATGATGGATAACATTATTGCAAAAACTCAACAAAACTAAGTTCCACCCGTTTAAGAAGTATAGCTGTATAGGTTCAACATATGATGAAAAGTTTGTACTCTTTATATGAGTTCATTTGCTGTCAGGTAATATTTATTCCTTTTGGCTTGTCTATTCTATTATTATGTTTACGAGTAGTTGATAAATTCTACCTGAAATTTATTTTATAAAACAAAGTTAGAAAGAGATGCTGATGAAGAAGAACATATAAAGTTCGCTTACAGGCGCTTGGCCAAATTTTATCATTCAGATGGTTTGTCCTTTATCATGATTTCACTTAATCGAAAGTTTCATATGCATTATATCTGGGTTTCTTTTGTCAACTAACGGCAAACGTGCTTTGCACGTTGATACTGTCTTAGTATTTATATATATAAATATATATATATATATTTCTCAAAATTAGTTTTCTGAAATCTTTTTCTTTTACTAAAATAATTTTTTTTATGGCTAATTTGGTTGGATCCATGGATCTGATTTCTTGTAGTGCCACCTTGCCCTTATCTAACATCTGAAAAGATGAATTATATAAGGTGATATGCATATATATATATATATATTTATATACTAGTAATGATTTAAGGATGTGTTTGAATGTTAGAGTGAATTGAGTTGAGTTGAGTTGAGATGAAAAAATATTATTAGAATATTATCTTTTAATATTATTATTATTTTAAGATTTGAAAAAATTAAATTATTATTATATTTTATATTAAAATTTAAAAAAATTATAATAATTAGTTGAAATAAATTATAATAAATTTATGATCCAAACTAACCTTTTAAGATTCAAAGTTAGAAAAATACAGGACATCTGGGCAAAGGCATCCGATAAATTAGGTGGAGTTGATGTGAAATCTGGACCCCTCGTTAGATTGATTTTTGTCATTTGGAGGCATTCAATCAATTGGCGTGTGGGGCCTACACCAATCCTATAAATATTAGGTACACGTGATGACATGATGTGAATTGAATGCATTGGTGATAGTTTACGTGTAGTCACTTTTAAGATTAACTTATTTCGATTGAGAAATATTTGGGTCTTGAAAATAGTTTTTGAATTTGTGTCCGAATGAATTTTTTTTTATTTTTTTAATTTAATGATTAAGAAAATATTTTTTTAATAATATTATAAATTTTTATTTTTTTAAAAAATATTTATGATAATTAAAAAAATATATAAAAAAATTGAGATATATTGTTTAAAATTCTTATTCAAGACCTATTTTCACTAAACGTAACAATTCTCATTTCGATTAACATTCTTATCAATATTTATATTGTAAGTTATTGTTTAGATAATAATATGAGATGAAATAATTTTACATAAAATTAAAAATTAAATAAAATATTATTAAAATATTATATTTTAATAATATTATTATTATTTTAAAATAAAACTTACAACTTATGTGTTGAAAAAATAAATAAATTATATTCAACGAACAAATGAAATGGTAATTATATATGTATATATATTACTCCAAAGGGAAAAAAAAAACTAGGTTGAGAAATTAATAGGAAATATATAAATTATGATTTTATGAGTGGAAATAATTATAAAATCGTCACTATTATCAGCTTTTGTGTGTGTAAACTCTCTCTCTCTCTCTCTCATGCACAAGCGCCAACACACCAGCTCTATGCAATGATGATTTCTTCACCTATTTATTTAGCCTTTCTAAATATAATTCCTCCTTTCGAATGTTAGATAAGGGCAGGGTAGATCGAACAAAAATAGTCATAAATAATTAAATAGTTTGTTAAAAAAAGAAAAAAATTTCAAAAAAAATATTTTAAGAAATATATTGTGAGAATATAAAGAAAATATTGCAAATCAACCAAGCCATTAAAAAATATAGATCAGACATAACCTCCACTTATTATCAAGAAACATAGAAAAACAATTCCAACATACATTTCATATATCTTATTTGCAGGTGGCCGGACAATACCGAACACACATTGTGGAGGATCACCGGCCGGCCACAAGCCCACTAGCTTAATGTATCAAGTCAGCTGTTTCAAAAGAAGGAAGATGATGATCAAAACCACAACAATACGGATCACGATAGCAACAAGGATCTTGTGCTTGCGTGCTTTTGATGAAAGCAATGAGTGTCATCAACACAATGATCACGAGAAATTTCATCAAAAATTACTTTGAGCCTTCCATTATCACAGCTTGTTCTTGCACTTTTCCAAATAAATGGGTTTATAATATTGGATCTCAACAAGAAGAATATCTTAAACTTTTTTGGAGCTCATAATGTATTGGAGACCTGAATAAATAGGTGGAGACCAATGCTTACAATGGAAAATTCTTGAGTATAATTAAATAATTAATTGCTTGATATAACGTATACAACTAATTATTCTTGTCATCATTATTCGATTAATTAGAATTAATATTGCTACTATAGCACATAATGGCAAAATAAGAAGATTAATATTCCAAATCCATCTGTATAAATTTAAGTTTTTTCTCAAAATGTTAATGCATTAATTGTTATAATTTATAATTTGGATTTAAACTTTGATTAGAACAAGTAGGAGCTATTGATGCATTAACATTTTGAGAAAAAACTTAAATTTATACCGATGGATTTGGAATATTAATCTTCTTATTTTGCCGTTATGTGCTATAGTAGCAATATTAATTCTAATTAATCGAATAATGATGACAAGAATAATTAGTTGTATACGTTATATCAAGCAATTAATTATTTAATTATATTCAAGAATTTTCCATTGTAAGCATTGGTCTCCACCTATTTATTCAGGTCTCCAATACATTATGAGCTCCAAAAAAGTTTAAGATATTCTTCTTGTTGAGATCCAATATTATAAACCCATTTATTTGGAAAAGTGCAAGAACAAGCTGTGATAATGGAAGGCTCAAAGCAATTTTTGATGAAATTTCTCGTGATCATTGTGTTGATGGCACTCATTGCTTTCATCAAAAGCACGCAAGCACAAGATCCTTGTTGCCATCGTGATCCGTATTGTTGTGGTTTTGATCATCATCCTCCTTCTTTTGAAACAGCTGACTTGATACATTAAGCTAGTGGGCTTGTGGCCGGCCGGTGATCCTCCACGATGTGTGTTTGGTATTGTCCGGCCACCTATGAATAAGATATATGAAATGTATGTTGGAATTGTTTTTCTATGTTTCTTGATAATAAGTGGAGGTTATGTCTGATCTATATTTTTTAATGGTTTGGTTGATTTGCAATATTTTATTTATATTCTCACAATATATTTCTCAAAATTAATTTTTTGAAATTTTTTTCTTTTTTTAACAAACTATTTAATTATTTATGACTAATTTAGTTCGATCCACCCTGCCCTTATCTAACAAGAGGAATTATATAAGAGAGGCTAAATAAATAGGTGAAGAAATCATCATTGCATAGAGCTAGTGTGTTGGCGCTTGTGCATGAGAGAAAGAGAGAGTTTACACACACACAAGTTGATAATAGTGACGATTTTATGATTATTTCCACTCATAAAATCATAATTTATATATTTCCAATTAATTTCTCAATCTAGTTTTTTTCCCCTTTTGGAGTAATATATATACATATATAATTATCATTTCATTTGTTCGCTGAATATAATTTATTTATTTTTTCAACACATAAGTTATAAGTTTTATTTTAAAATAATAATAATATTATTAAAATATAATATTTTAATAATATTTTATTTAAAATTATTTCATCTCATCTTATTATCTAAACAACAGCTTACAATATAAATATTGGTAAGAATGTTAATCGAAACAAGAATTGTTACGTTCATTGAAAATAGGTCTCGAATAAGAATTTTGAACAATATATCTCTTTTTTTTTTTATATATTTTTTTAATTATTATAAATATTTTTTAAAAAAATAAAAAATTTATAATATTATTAAAAAATATTTTCTTAATCAAGTTAAAAAAATAAAATAAAAAAATATTCAGACACAAATTTGAAAACTATTTTCAAGATCCAAATATTTCTCAATCGAAATAAGTTAATCTAAAAGTGACTAAACGCAAACCATCACCAATGCATTCAATTCACATCATGTCATCACGTGTACCTAATATTTATAGAATTGGTGAATTGGTGTAAGCCCCACACGCTAATTGATTGAATGCCTCCAAATGATAAAAATCAATCTAACGTGGGGTCCAGATTTCACATCAACTCTAACTGATGTCGCTTATGTCTCTTGGTGGTGTAGCGTGGAACACACAGAGAGATTGTTTCTGAATCTGGATGACGATGGATGGTGGTTGGTGTTTGATGGGGTCATGCGTATATAGATTTGGGAACACCAGAATTTATCGGATGCCGATGCTTTGGGGTCCCTACTAGCAGAAGAAAAAACTTGTGGCAGGCACTCGATGAAGTTCAATTAATCTAAAATTACGGAGAAATGGCACAAATATAATTATCTTTTAATTTTTACAAAATTTTAATAATTTTTTATTAAATTGAAATTCATCAAAATCAGACAAGATTTAAATATACTTTAAAAATAAAATTTAAAAAAATATTGAAGAGTTGAATCAAAATTATGAAGTAATTATGTAAATATTATTTTTTAAATATATATAGCTTAATGTTCGAAACTAGATATAATTTATATCGATAGCCTGCCTCTTGCATGGCTTAGTAATATTAGATACTATACTATATTAAAGTACTATACTATACTAAAGTATTCTATCCAACATTTTCTTTTTTTTTTTGGTTTACATTAATCCATAAAGAAGTGTGAAAGGTTTTTATTATTAAATAAAAAATAATATAAACCATTGTCATTGTTCAATATGTCTATTTGATAGTCAAGATTTTAAATAAAAATATATCAATGTAACTCGAATCAATGCATGCCTCTTGAATCTTAGGGATACAAGCCTAAACTGTTTGGTGACTAAATGAGCAGTTGCATCCTTTGGTGAATTATAAACCTTTTAAATGTGTCTTTATTTAATTGAAAATTTTAACTTTTCATAAGTGTTCTTTCATTTTAATTGTAACTTTTTTCAAGAGAGGTTTCATTTTCTATAAATAGGAAACCTCACACTTGAATTTAAACAATCCAAATTCTCTAGAAAATTATAGAAACATTTCCTCATTCATTTCTTTCTTTCTTTATATTGGGTTCGAGGATCATTTTTTTTTTTCGCACTGAAAATGAGATTATTAAGAACCAATGTTGTTGAATCTTGGAAAAAATTATCTGAGGTTGTTAATTGATTGGATATCATCATAACTTCTAAAGAACCTATTGAACCTAATAAATTTGGAGGAGTCAATTTTAAGCATTGGCAAGAAAATATGAAAATCTTTATCAAAATGTTTGATATTAGGAAGTTGATTTCCACTAATCTTTATAATTATTCAACATATTTTCATTATATATATTAGATATATATCTATATATTTATATAAATATATCTACATATATTCAAATTGGTTCAGACCGTTCGAAAACTTCAAACAATCTATTTAAATGTTTAATATCTCGTTTGAACGTGAATAGATGTGTACAAATACACGAATCCTTCCATCAAATGCATTCTCCTCTTCTTTTTTATTCAACAATGGTTGTTCGTATCCTCTCTCCCACATGCTTGTTATGTGACTTAGGATTTTGACCCTTATGTTTCGTTGATGTGTCTCATGTTCCTTAACCGGTGTCATTTGATTATTGTATTGTGTTCGTGGACTAGGCCTTCCATAACATGGTCAATTAGTAAGTTAAGCATTAGTGGGTCAGTTTCTTAGTTGGAGTCAGTTATTTAGTGGGCCTATTGCCACGTGTATAACATGGGCAGTAAATTTGTAGTCTATTTATTTTGCTAGCAGATGAATGAATGAAGTATTGTGGTATTTTCAATTCAATTGAGAGTACATGAGGCATTGACACTAATACATCTTTACAAGTTTTTATAATTGCATATTTACAATCCTAACAGTGGTCTCAGAGCAGCGTTCCTGCGACATGGTGGTTGGCACTCGGTAGGCCCAGTTGGCAGAAGCAGTGGCATCCTTGAAAGGGGAAGGTGTGCAACTGCAGGAAGAGCAAGAGAGACAAAGGAATACATTAGAGATAGTATTGCAATAGATTAATAATTTGACAGCAAGTTATGAGCAGTTAGCAGTATTGGCCGCAAACCAGAATTCTGGAGAGGGGTCTTTGAATCAGAACACCAAGATTAGTAACAATCCATTGTTTGAAGGAAATGGGGGAATACAGGCCAGGTCACTTAGGTTGGATTTTCTTAAATTTGATAGAGCAGATCCTATGGAATGGGTTTTGAAAGCACAACAATTTTTTGCTTACTATCACACACCAGATGACCAAAGGCTACATATACCTTTTTTCCACATGGAGAGCAAGGCCCTCTCGTGGTACTATTGGTTAATGGAATCAAGCCCAATGCAATCATCGGATGAGTTTGTCATTGCCTTGAAAGTAAGGTTTGGACACTCAGCCTTTGAGGATATGGTGGTGGAGTTCACAAAATTAAGGCGAAAGGGGAATGCAAGGAGTACCAAACTCAGTTTAAGTTTTTATCTAATAAAATAAGTGACATAACTGAAGAATTTAGAATCAATACATTTTTGAGTGGGTTGCGAGATGATTTAAGAATCATGGTGACCATGTTCAAAGCCTCTACCTTATCCGTTGCCTTCGAGTTAGCCAGATTACAAGAGAAAGAAGTAGTGAGGCGTACCCAAGGTCACTTACCCATATACCAACCCTACAATAACCTCAATTCATACACCCAACTCAAACTGCCTGCACCAGCCCCCATACTTAGACTACCTCCACTACCTAATAGACCAAACTCGAGAGCTCCACCATCCAACCCTACCAGAAAACCAAACTTTCCCATCAAAAGAATTACCCCCACTCAAATGCAGGAGAGAAGAGAAAAATGTTTTTGCTATTACTGTGATGAAAATTTTCAATCAGGGCATAGATGTAATAGACCAAAACTTTTCCTTCTTGAGGGTATGGGAGTTGAGGATGAAGAAGAAGAGGAGGTGGAAAAAGAAGAGGGAGCTTTTGCTGTGATCCAATCTAATGGATCTAAGAAGGAAGAAGTTGGAGAGTTAATGGGTATATCACTACATACTATAGTTGGATCTCTAGCTCCTAAGACTATGAGGCTTCTAGGGAAAATTAATCATAAAAAAGTGCTTGTTTTGATTGACACAGGTAGTACTCATAGTTTTATAAAGCCATATGTAGCAAGAAAGGCTAAGCTGTCAAGGGAGGATAGCCACTTAACAGTCTATTGGCCACTCTTCCTTGCCTTAGTAACTGTAAGGCAGACTCTCTTTTGCAAGATTTTGCATTCATAACTAATCTTTATTTGTTAACCATTGGAGGGTGTGATGTAGTGCTGGGTGTTGATTGGTTAAGAGGCTTGAGCTCAGTTCTATTGAATTTTTTTGATCTAACCATGAGATTTCAGTGGGGAAATCAAACTGTGAAGTTGCAAGGAATCCAAAGACCTACCAATAGTATTGATGATGAGGACCACATTGAAGAGCTCAAAAAGGATACTTCCAAAGGGTTATGGTTTCAAATTATGGATGGAAACAGAGAAGATTTAAAGTCTGAAGTGTCACCAGAAGTACAACTAGTTTCGGACAGTTTCAAGGGAGTGTTTGTTGAACCTACTGGTCTACCCCTTCCTCATCATAAGACACAACTACAGGATGAGGCCAAACTGACAAGTGTAAGGCCCTATAGGTATCCGTATTACCAAATTGAGGAGATATAGAAGCTGGTTGCGGAGATGCTTCGAAGTGGAAGTATAAGAATCAGTCAAAGTCTATCTCCTCACCTGTGTTACTAGTGAGAAAGGCAGATGGGAGCTAGCGAATGTGCGTGGATTACCGTGCCCTCAACAAACATACGATTAAAGATAAGTATCCAATTCCTAACATTGATGAATTGCTTGATGAGTTAAGGGGTTGAAATGTTTTCTAAGTTGGATTTACAATCAGGATATCACTAGATAATAATGAATCCTAATGACACCCCTAAGATTGCCTTTAGGACCCATGAGGGTATTATGACCTTTTGGTAATGCCCTTCAGGTTTACTAATGCACCTTCAAATTTTCAAGGGTTAATGAATGAAGTGTTTAGGCTATATTTGAGGAAGTTTGTACTGGTATTCTTTGATGATATCTTAATCTATAGCAAGTCTATGCAGGATCATGTACAACATCTTACACGAGTGCTATAAGTTCTACATGCTGAAATGTTTTTTGCAGAAATGTCAAAATGCATATTTGGTAGTAGGGAGGTGGAGTACTTGGGACATCTCATTTCAAAAGAAGATGTAATGGTTGATCCCTAGAAATTGATTGCAATGCAAGAATGGCCCGTTCCTAAAAACCTTAAGGAATTGAGGAGTTTTTTAAAGGCTTATAGGGTATTATAGGAAATTTGTACAAGGGAATGGAGCTATAGCAGCCCCACTTACTTCTCTCTTAAGGAAGAATGTTTTTCTTTGAAATGAGAAGGCACAAGAGGCATTTGATAGAATCAAAGAGGCCATGGTAAGTCCCCCTATTCTAAGGCTGCCTAATTTCGCTAAAACTTTTATTGTGGAATGTGATGCATCAGGAGAACCTTTGGGAGCAGTTTTAATGCAGGAATGGCAGCCTATAGCATACTTTAGGCAAGCTCTTAAAGGGAAAAATTTGAGTCTTTCTACGCATGAAAAAGAGTTGTTGGTTGTGGTAATGGCAGTGAGGAAATGAAGGCACTACCTATTGGGACAGTCCTTCAAAGTACGCACTAACCAGCAGGCACTTAAATACCTACTGGAATAGAGGGTTGGGACACCAGCACAACAGAAATAGACTTCCAACTTACTGGGGTATGAGTTTGTAGTGGAATATAAAAGTGGAAAAACCAATGTAGTAGCAATGTCCTCTCATGTATCTAGTACCAAAACCCAACAGATTTAACCATATATCCATCCCAAACCTCAAACACAACCACCACAATCCCTTCCACCAAAAACCAAGCCCAAACACCACAACCATAAAAGGTACCATGCAGGTTCAGGCAATCAGTATATTACAAGCATAGTGGGTAGATGAGTTGAATAAGGCTTACCAACAGGACCCCATGTTGCAGCACCTAATAAGCTACTACCATCATGGAGCCTTGGACCAATCTCGTTACCAAATCCGAAATGAGCTCCCTTTTTACAAAGGGAGGCTACATCTCAGATCCTTGGTTCCCTTTCAGAAGTAGATCCTGCACCATTTTCACAGTAGTCCATTAGGGGCCACACTGGAGTACAGAAGACATAAGCTAGAATAAAAAAAAAAAAAAAAGGAGTTTTAATCGCTTGGCTTAAGAAGTGATGTTCGAGCACATGTTCGAGCAAGGTTAAAACCCTCCACCCAGAGGGGTTGCTTCTGCCCGTGCCAATACCTATTAAAAAACTAGGAGGATATTAGCGTAGATTTTATTGAGGGATTGCCTCCTTCAGGAGGTAAAACTGTGGTTTTGGTAGTAGTGAGCAGATTGAGCAAGTACGCTCATTTCATGGCCATTACACATCCATACACAACAATGACAGTGGCTAGGGTTTTTATGGACAATGTATTTAAGTTGCACGGGATACCTCAGATCATTGTAAGTGATCGAGATCTAGTGTTTACAAGCAATTTTTGGAAGGAGTTATTCAATATTTGTGGAATCGAAATTTTACTCAGTACAACATATCATCCCCAAACAGATGGCCAGATAGAGGCCATGAACAAAGTGTTCGAGTGTTACCTTAGGTTCTTTTCAAGTGATAGACCAAAGGACTGGGAAAAATGGTTACCTCTAGCATAATACTCACACAATACCTCAGTTCACACATCAACGAAGGTTTCACCCTTTGAAGTTGTGTATGGCCAACCTTCTCCCCGGATGTTGCCATACAAGCCGGGATCTGCAAATGTTCAAGATGTGGATTAGGAGTTAAGGACCCCTGAGTTCATCGTTATGCTCATCAGAGAGAACTTGCAACAAGCACAAGAAAAAATGAATGTAGATTTACAATCCAAACAACACACCTCCATTCTCGCCCTTATCGTCATCCTTCATTGCCGCAATAAGATAAGTTTTACCTCTATTTTTGGATAAATGTTGCATATTGAATGATTTTTTTACCACCAATGAAACAAGGAGATTCGTTGGTGTTTTTTTTTGGGAGAGATTTGACTCAGTCATTGATGTCTTTTGGTTCTTCCCATTCGAACGTATTTTTTGGGTGTTCTGTGGCACCCCTATAGTTTTCTGGCGAGGAACCATGGTGCCTAAGATGCGAGCCATTCAGTTGTATCCCTTACGTTCTTGTGAAGATTTTGTGCCCATCAATTGTGCTCACTTGTTAAATGCAAATCATAGTGAAAATATGTACAGAGGATTAGTTGGAGACTAATCTATTGGCTCTACATAAGTGCACAAGTACTATTTAATGACACCATCATAACACGACAAACCATAGAGTGTTTATCGTTTAATTACAATAAACATTAAAAATACAACAACTAAAAGAAAGCAGGCCTCTGTGGCTATTTCTCAGGATGGGCTTGTCTTTCTTCCTCAAGAACTCGGGATAACTCTCCTGGGCTAAATTTGTATCAAAGTCTATGATTCCAAAGAATGAAACCGTATGTGAGACCACTACAGTGAGATTTCAATGAAATATTAGCAGGTTAAAACCCATAACAGTACTAAAATGAGAGACAATGCGATGAATATGCATGCACAAGCTCATATAAATAAAGCTAAGATCACACATATATTTAGAATGGGGATGAGTCACCCTATGAGCAAAGCACATGTATTCATAAGAATGATAATGAATCACCATCTAAGAAAAACACATGTATTCATAAGCATAGCAATGAATCATCATCTGAGCAAAACATACACACACATACATATTTATATTAGACTCTATGCAAAATACATATACGTAAAAATCACAAGAACACTAAGTACGCTAATCACTCCACTCATTTGGCACAGAGAATCATTCTATCAGACAAACAGGTGAAATACATTCACCAAAACATAACGGAGAGTCACTCCACCCATTCGACACATGGAATCTCTCTACCTAGCCAACACGTAGAACACCTCTACCAAATCATCACAATAAACGCTCCACCTGATCAACCCGGGGACTCTCTCTACCCATGATATCATATGAGCCATAAGAAAACGTCACACCCCAATCATCATAGGGAATCCCTCTACCCGTATGAAACTTGTGGTAACGTGCCGCACAAGAATGGTACGGGGAATCCTCAACCCAATCCCATGAGTACAGAGCACATTGAAAGCACATAACTTCATACCATATCGTCTTGAAATCACATCATCAAAGTTAACCAATAAATATATTGAAAAAAGTATGCACTTTCATGAGAGAAAGAGGTCAGGAGTAGAATATGCAATTTTTGAACATACTCTTTTGCTCACCTTCAATATAGACACACATCTTTTGCACACTTGGTGTAGGGCAAACGTTCCTTCGTCGCCCTTGTGCCGCATCTGCCAAGCTTTCACAACGTACTACTTGCCTTACTACCACCTCAGCTGCACGTTGCCTACCCAGCTACCTCATTGTCGCCATCATTTTGCCCGCTCAAGGGGATTCCTTCCCTTTGTCCAACGTAGTCCTCACATGTTCGAACAATTTTATTTTTCGAAACAAAAATTATTTACCATTCAAATACATTACAAATGCAGCCAAATAAATAGGAGAGTCTGATCGACCCATTTCAATTTATAACTAACATATTTAAACATAGTAAATAGTCCATTCTAACCTATTCGAATGTTACTTCATGCGTTTGAACCATACATGGTCGTTCGAATGCTCTCTTTTCTTGTTTGAACTGTTCTCTCCTACATTTATTAGCCACTCCAATACACATGTTTTTGCCTCAAAATACATCAATTGTTTATAGGATCTATTGTATAAATGTTTATCCACTTATGAAGGGGTCTCATATTTTTTTTCTTTTTTTTAGGCGTAGATTGTTTTACATCATATCCACTAGTGGATCAAAACATGCTAGATCATAGGGAACATCCTTCAACGGACGTAATCGGCTTGCCAGACCCATGCTTGTTGAATGGACAATTTGTTTGAGTGACTTCATTGACGTGATTTGGGAGGGGAGTATCAATTTTGTATTTACATACATAAGGATGGGGTCCATTATGTGAATAGTCGAGGGTTGCCTATCCTATCCTTGTTTATTAGATTTATTAGGGAGTGGTTGAAATAGGTGTCGTAGATGAGTCATTCACATTCACAGTACGGGTTGTCAGTATTACATTCTCAACTGACAAGATCTTTGAGATTCTAAACATCTCTCATGCTCTTGGTTCATGTCCTGCATTGCAATCGGTCAGCAAGAGGATGAAAGCGAGGAGCTCGTGGAGCAGAAAATACTAGAGGACGAGATTCCCGACGAGGAAGTACATCGGCTGATTGTCAAGGATATAGCTCCTCCTTATCATGGTAGCAAAGCCATCAAATAGGTTGACTGCAAAGCATTCTTTCAGATGTTGGTGCTCATTGTTGCATACAACATTAATCCGAGGAACCATAAGATGGATTTCTGCATAGATCAGGCAAGAGATTCATTTTACGACTTGCAAAAGGCTGTCCGACTTATATGCCCCTACATTACCTTACCCAGATCCGAGCTGATTCACGGTATTTGACCGATAGTAGTTTGCCATATGCGCTAATAATCTCTAGACTACTTGTGTCTATAAATAATTTGAGAAATATATTGAGAGGATGTAAAGAAGATGTTCCAATTCAGCCAAGTCATTAAAACAACAGAGTAACCTCCACTTATTATCATAGTAACATGAAAACAATTCCATCACGCATTTCATATATATCTTATTCAATAGTGGGACATCATCGAGCATACATTGTGGAGGATCACCAAAAGCTCTCTTTAGATTTTAGAGTTCCAAAATGAGGAGGATGACAACGACGAGAATCACAACAGTCTAGGTCACGATGACATGAACAAGGATCGATCTTGTCCCTTTATACTTCCGACGAAAGATATGAGTGCCATCAATGCAATGATCATGAAAAGCTTCATCAGGAATATTTGCTTTGAACCTTCCATTAATGTCACAGCTTGTTCTTACACTTCTCCAAATAAAAGGGCTAATAATCTTGACAGCAACAAGAAGACCGAATATCTTAGACTTTTAGAGTGCCTTTGTGAACAAACTCAGTATTGGATTGTTGAATAAAGAGGTGAAGATAAATTCTTACAACGGAAAACTTTGGGTACAATTAAATAGATAACTTGCCAAATATATATAGCATGTACAGTGAATATTGACACCACTAATCCATCTATAATGAATGTTGCTACTATATTATATTGCACATATAGACCAAATATGTAAAGATTAATAACCCAAGTTCAATTCTAAAAATTTAAATCCATCTGTATAAATTTGAATTCTTTCTAAAGATATTAATGCATTGTTGTAATTTGTATTTATAAGGCAGGAACTACTGATCAGCTAGAAGATTGCTCAACCAATTAAATACCAAATGGGAAATGTGATATGATCTAATAAAGTGTATTTAGCCGAATCTTGAGCAAGAAATGTACCAAATTTTATATCTTCCATTCTAGTAGACTTCTTTCTTGCAAATTAGACATGTGCTCATATATGATATACATAATTGACTGATGAAATTTGGGTAGAAATTATATACTTTTAATTTTTTTGGGTTTGCAAAAATTTTATATTTAACTTAAATCTTATTTGTAACAAATTCGTTAAGGCACAAGGATTCTTCTTTTACACTTGATGACAATTATGTTTTTTTCCCCTAGAATAAGTTGTCTTCCCTCTCCTCACTACAAGAAAAATTCCTATATACGTCGCAAATAGATATTTCTGGCCATTTTTCCACCACTGGAACATCGTCGCTGATGTTGAGTGAGGAATACTAATTTCTGACGTTTTGCTGGGCAGTCAAAAAATATTGAGTTTTTCCGAAGATATTGTTTTATTGCAAAAGGCCTAAAATTTCGCCGCAAAACGCTTTAAACCATGGTTAATCGTTGCCGGGATAACTTTTTCCGATGATTATTTTGGCAACAAATAGATATTTGCCGCGATATCAGGCGTGGAAAATAATTTGTTGCGTCTATATCTAGTGACGCAATAATTATTTCCGGCAAAGTTGGATTGCCGCAAATAGTCTCATATTCTTAAAAAAATATTTCCAGCCAATTATTGTCATCAGAAATAGTCCCTTAAAAAATAAAAAATAAAAATTATACTAAACCGGATGCTTGAAAAATACAATACACATTCATATTATAGGCTTTCTATGTTGTTCAAGAGATCATTCTTAAATTTTCAAGCAGGATTTGGGTCCATATGCATGCATTTGCACTACAAGATATACTTTTCTACAAATTAAAAAAAAAAAAAAAACCGTATACTTGAACAAAATAAATGCTATAAAAAAAAGTTAATAAACTGTAAAGTGTATAACCAATTGATGCAAAATAGCGCAACAGATTTGAAGACCTCAGTCATTGGCTTACATCTAGCTTGAGTTGCGAGAACAACAAAACCAACCCCAACTGCTCTAACACTTTCACTCAAGAGGCTGCAATTTTAAAAGAATCAAAAGAACATAACATCAGAAATGTCAAAGAAAGCATTTGACAAAGAATCTATACATACAAAGACCCGAACTATGTTATGAAACTAGAAGGAAAAAAACAGCACACTATATAAGAGGAAGAAGCAGGTTCTATTAGTCCACAGAAAATGGATTGGGATTTAATAGAATGATTGAATTTCTTCATTTTACCCTTTTGTATTCTTCAAGCCATTTCTCCTCCTCAGTTGCATATCTCCACTTCTCTACCTTGTCCAAGATATCATTCCTGCTTGGTGCCTGCTCTTTCGCTTTTGCAATTTGATCATCCATGCTTGAAAGAAGATCTGAGAGATCCACATTACCTGTGAAGAAGACATCAAGACATGTGAGCACAACCACATAGCCATTTTAAAATAGTTTCTACAAATGCGTGAACAAGTGCATGTAGAAGAAATATATGTATGTCTCCTACTTTCCTCTCATGCAACCAGTTAAGAATGCACAAGAATAATTCCACAAAAATGATCATATCTATATACCTGCACCATTTAGCTTACTAGTAAGTCACATGGTCCATGTCAAGTAATGTGTAGCTAAATAGTCACAAGACTTTTCCTTGATCATGTCAATTTTGCCCCCTTTAACTTCTTAGTTTTTGAAGTAGCCTCGGACTTTTCCTTGATCATTTCTTCCTAAAAAATTCCAAAAAGAAAACCAGCACATTAGATCCATCATGTAGAATCTGACATAGTATGAGCTCTATCAGCACAAGGTTAGGTACCTCAGCAACTTTAAGAGCCTGTTCAATTATGAAATCTGGTGTTCTGTTCATCATTAATCTTTTGGAGCTGTACAGAGAATAAAAACTTATTAATCTTTTGGCTCAAAGAAAGAGGATGATAATGAGAAGCAGGAAACTACTTTAGACAAGCGACAATAGAGTATAACTAGATAGTTGTGAAATCTACAAGTCAGTTCTCACGAACAGATAAGAGCAAAGCACCTGATCAAAGCCTTGACAAACAAAAAAAATAAAAAATGGACTGGGTTAAACTCACAACAAAGGCAAATTCACACTTCATATCAACCAAGTCCCTTAGACACTCGACAAGAATTTCAAACTTGATTCTTAAAACACTCCCAGCTACTAGAAATCCATATGCTAGAAGGCTGAGTTGCCATCTTTTGCAATCAATTTCGCTACAGTACCTACTGCTCTAGCTAATTGTCTACCATTTTCATATAAGAACGTTATGTATGGCCATGCCTAAGGACAAATCGGCACCCCTAATGGAATAAGTGGAGGGCAAACCAATAAATTTGACACATTTTGCCATTCTTCACTTTCATCAGACACCCAAAGAGGGACTTTACCAATCAAGTAATAGTGAAGATCATTCGATCAATACCACTCTAATAAACGTTACACAATTCCTTTCCCAAGGTTCAAGTAAAAGGCAGAACACGAAAAACTTGAATAGAAAAAGACCAAAACAAAGTTATAAAATAAAGAGGCAAATTAGTGAGATCAATGGACGGACAGAGGGAGAGAGCTTACTGATATGGAGACTGGTTAGAGGAGTTGGCGGAATACCTTGGGCTGCGATGGCTCACGTGGGGCAGCCCAATCACGGAGGGAGAGAGATCTATCGGGACCGATCGGTTAGATTTCGTTAAATCTCAGTCCAGACATGAAAAAATTATAGGTTTACAATGAGAGAAACAAACCAACCAACCCCAAGCCCTAGAGAGAAACAATGAGAGATTAACGGAGAGTAAGAGATTCAGAGAGACTCACCGGTGTCGAGAGGAGGTGAGAAGGCACATCAGTTGAACCGATGGCATACGCGACGAGAAATGGCAAAGGATCGACGAAGAAGGAGGGAAAAATAAAATGCAAATAGTAAATTATTAAAAATCTATTGCGGCGGTTAATTTCTCGCCGTAATAAGTCTTTTGAAGTAAAATTAGTCTGGCAAAATCTTTTGCGGCAATAAAAAGGTTTTGCGGCGACTTTGGACTCGCATCGCAATTTAACAAGTATCCGCTGCAATATAATAATTATTGCGGTGATAAAATTCTTCACAAAACTATTTTAATGGCGATTGTTAACTATCACCTGAAGTTTTTTACCCAAACAGTAGAAATGGCGTATTTGCGGTGAAATTTTACTCGTCAGAAATAAAATGAGCCGGAAAAACCCCTTTTCGTTGTAGTGGGCCTCGTGGACTTGGGCTTAATTTTATACGAGTGTTTAATAACTTTAATTAATGAAGCTAGAAGGTTAAGACTTTTTATAAACACATATACAAAACGTCGTTGGAATATTTGGATGCGTTTATGTGACAAACAATGTAGATTTACTCCCAACCCCCCTTGATGAGAGTTTAGACGGGTAATATTAGGTACAAGTCTTAAATAGATAAGTCTCATATAAATTATTTGTAAAAACATTTTGACGCACTAATAAATAATAACTTTTTTTTATACTTTTTTTAGGTAGAATCTACTGTTTTACAAGAACTTGTCTATTTTAGACTTGTACAAATCATTTCTGTTCAAATAATGTAAATGTTGGTTTAGACTACTAGATACTTATTTTTAAATTTATTGGATATCGTTATGGTTGTACAAGAGAAATTGCTTCTTAATTTATGATTAATTTTTATGGCTATTGTTTGTCATTTTGGCTATTTTAAAATCTATATACAAAAGTAAGAAATTATTTTATTAGACCAAACAAAATGTTTTAATTGCTAATAAATGAGAGAAAAATAAAATATATAGTTTTATATTTCAAAATGAAATAAAACCCTCAAAATGAAATAAAACCCACAGTTTGTATATCGTTTCTATTCTCTTTAATCCTTATTTAATTTTTTTTAATAAACAATGCATACTGTTTTATTCATCAGAAAAAAGAGATTACTTCATTTATCTTGCTGGATGACTTGTAAAATAATTTATGGAAAAAAATCCCACCAAGTCACTAGATCATCTATTTGCCATGAATGTCTTGCCAAACAATGGGCAATAGCATTGGCTATTCAACCTCTATGTTGGACTGTAACCTTTGGAAATCTTTGTAACATTCTCCTAATCTCATGGATCAAGTTTTCCCAAATAGACATAGACTCCTAATCTCTATTAAGCTCTTGGACCACCAAAAGTGAATCACTCTCTACTTGAAGCTCACTGATTCTCAAAGGAAAACATATCTAGAGACCCGTCAATACAGCCAAGAGTTCAATTTCCATTGGATCACTTATCTCATGTTCTGGTTTAATGGCTGTGAAGATCACTTATTTAAGTTTTAATTAACTATTTTGTACTGAACTTTTGGATTTTCGAAAACAATGTCAAATAATCTTAAAAATTAATTTAATTTTACACAATTCTACTTTGACATGTTAACCATAACGATCTTACAAACTTTCATGATTTTGGGACTTATATTAATATTTTCTTCATTTTGGCTGACAGTGTTTGTCAATCTAGAAAGTCTAGGGAGCTCTTGATGAGTCTAATTTTTGAGTCATTTAAAAATTTATTTCCATTATTTTTAAAAAAATATTTCTAAAATGGTACCCAATCATTACTCTACTATTACACTTTCCTCTCTTTTTTTCTTATGGAATTATTTTTTGTGCATGTGTCTATATATATATATATATTGTAATTATTTTCCATATGCTCTACATTATCCCTAGCATCTCACGAAAGGAATTGCCAATATATATATATATATATATATATATATATATATATATATATATTCTCAAAGCATAAAATAATAAATGTACAAAAATTAAAACCATAAACTAGAATGTAATTGACAAAAAATGAATTTTTTTTTGTGATTTAGTTATTTATTCATTATACTTCATTCGTGCTAAAATAGAGAGCGCGTTAATCATCATCACAATGTATTTTACAGTACCATTTTAATTAACCTATCTGTTAGAATAATTTTAAAAATAATCATTAACTTCATGATAAATATGACGTTAAAAGACTAAAAGTTGGACTGAAACTGAAATCTCAACTTCTCATTCTCTATTATGATCGATGATTCATAATCGTTTATCTTCTTTAACACAAGAAGTTCTTCTTGATCGTAGCCAGTCAATGAACATAGTTGGATTAGAGCAAACTGTAACACTATAGTTCTAAGTGTATGAGTTTTTATCTGTAAAATGATGGTCTGTAATTGATAATTGGCTCACTTAGAGGCTGAGAACCTCCATTGATAGAGTAGAGGAGAGAGAGAGAGAGAGAGAATGCAGGGAAGGAATAACAAACTTCTCATATGATTTTGCATAAAATGTCAAGGGTGCAGACGTTCCACCCAAATAGGTCTAACATAATCACAATGCTAGAAATCGGGTTAGAAAGAGTTTGGAGGCCAACTTTAGGGTTTGGGAAAATCGTTTAGGGTTTTAGTTTCAATCAAGATTTTGAGATTTCAATTGGATTCCAACCATTTAGGATTTTGCTAGGATTGAAACCTTTTTTGGTCTGCCACAATTTGGTTGAACAGATGGAACAAAATTTTGCATAGGTGGCATGATCTCACATCTTGAATTCCATTCACTATGTGTGGTTAAGATCTTGTCAAGTGTCCAAATAAAACTACACTAACCTAATTTGGACATTTCACACTGTGATTTTAAAAACACTGCATTGGATGCGCTTATCGAGATTACTATTCACTAAAAAAAAAGCATAATAAACTTAGTACTGAAAAATTCTAAACATTCACATTAACCTATAGTAAAAATTGTTTACACCGAAATTCAACCCCAAAGTACCCTTAAAAGTAAATTCACAATTTCGAACAGGCATTCTGTCTGGAATTATGAAAATTGGATATTACGTCATAAAATCATAAATAATCAATTGAGTCTAATGGCGTAGACCATAACGCATTCTGACACTTCCAACTATCTCAAATAATTAAACTCATATTTCTAGCTTTATAGTGAGTGATAACACTGACTATGTTGATAGACCAAAACCTGAGCGATTGGTCGATTCGTAAAAACTTATGGGGTTTTCACAAGGTTCCTAAGGTCAATAAAAATTCTACCATTGAATTTCTAGTGGGCTGTTATAACAATACCACCCAACATTCATCCATTCGAATCACACATTTTCAAGCATTATACAGGTATGAAACTCCCAAGTTAATCAGTTACATACCAGACCTATCTAAAGTGGAGGCAGTTGAAGAAAATTTACAGACAAGGGAACACATAAATAGCTTACTCAAGCACAATATTCAGAAGGCCCATAATCGCATGAAGAAATATTATGACTTGAAAAGAAAAGAGCAAGAGTTTGAAGTGGGAGATATCGTTTACATATGCCTACAACCCTACAAGCAGATGAGCATGGCTCATCGTAGAAGCCTCAAGCTCTCTCCACATTTTTATGGTCCTTTCCCCATCATCCAGAAAGTGGGATTCGTGGCTTATAAGCTTCAACTCCCTCCAACCTCAACAATACACTCGGTGTTCCATGTGTCACAGTTGAAAAAAACTTTGGGACAAAGGCATGTGTACTTACCTACACTTCCAGCCACGGGTACAGATGGAAACCTTAAGCCTGAGCCTAAAAAGATCCTCCATCGTAGGATTCAGAAACACCAAATTCAACCCCTGACCGAATGTTTGGTGCAGTGGAAAGGTCAAAATGCAGAAAAAAGCATCATGGGAAACTTATAAAGAACTAAAGGCCTCTTACCTACACCTTGTGGGCTAGGTGTGCTAATGGGGGAAGCTTTGTCACACTTCCAAGGAGGTACACGAAGAACTTGGAACTTTCAGAAGAAATTCGGAGGATTGAAGTGCCCTAGGGGCTGTGGGTTATGTTTTGCATCGTTCAGCTGGGGTCATGGGTCAGGTCATGGGCCTTGTTTGAAAGATGTTGGGTTGTTTTAAGTAGAAGTAGGGCCCGTTTGCAATAAGTAGTTAAGGCCTTGTGGCCCGATTATCTTTTATTGTAATTGTCGTTTCTTGTATTAAGTAGTGTTGTTTTTAGCTTTAATCTTCTAGAAGGAATTTAGTTTGTTACGTTTATAGGTATTGGCATGGGCTGAAGCAACCTCGCTGGGTGGAAGGTTTCAACCTTAGTCCTTTGGCACACATCACACTCCCTTACATGTGCTCGAACATCACTTCTTAAGCCAAGTGAGTAAAACTCCTTTTTTTTTTTTTTTTTTTTTTAAATTCTGGCTTATGTCTTCTGTACTCTAGTGTGGCCCCCTAATGGACTGCTGTGAAATTGGTACAGGATCTGCTACTGAAAGGGAACCAAGGATCCGAGATGTAGCCTCCCTTTGTGAAAAGGGAGCTCATTTCGGATTTGGTAACGAGATTGGTCCAGGGCTCCATGATGGTAGTAGCTTATTAGGTGCTACAACATGGGGTCCTGTTGGTAAGCCTTATTCAATTCATCTACCCACTGTGCTTGTAATATACTGATTGCTTGGACCTGCACGGTATCTTTTCTGATTGTGGTGTTTAGGCTTGGTTTTTGGTGGATGGGTTTGTGGTGGTTGTGTTTGAGGTTTGGGATGGATATACGGTTAATCTGTTGGGTTTTGCTAATGGAAATGTGAGAGGCCATCTTCCACTACATCTGGTTTTTCACTTTTATATTCCATTGCAAACTCATACCCCAGTAATTTGGAAATCTATTTTTGTTGTTCTGGTATCCCAACCCTATGTTCCAGTAGGTATTTAAGTGCATGCTGGTCAGTGCGTACTTTGAAGGACTGTCCCAATAGGTAGTGCCTCCATTTCCTCACTACCATTACCACAACCAACAACTCTTTTTCATACGTAGAAAGACTCAAATTTCTCCCTTTAAGGGCTTGACTAAAGTATGCTATAGGCTACCATTCCTGCATTAATACTGCTCCCAAAGCTTCTCCTGAGGCATCATATTCCACAATAAAAGTTTTAGCAAAATTAGGCAACCTTAGAATAGGGGGACTTACCATGGCCTCTTTGAGTCTATCAAATGCCTCTTATACTTTCTCATTTCAAACAAATGCATTCTTCCTTAAGAGAGAAGTAAGTGGGGCTATTATAGCTCTATACCCTTGTACAAATTTCCTGTAATTACATGTAAGCCCTAAAAAACCCCTCAATGCCTTAAGGTTTTTAGGAATGGTCCAGTCTTGCATTGGAATCAGGTTCTGGGGATCTGCCATTACACCTTCTTTTGAAATGAGATGTCCCAAGTATTCCATCTCCCTACTACCAAATATGCATTTTGACCTTTTTGCAAAAAACATTTCAGCCAGTAAAACTTCTAGCACCCGTGTAAGATGTTGTACATGATCCTGCATAGATTTGCTATAGATTAAGATATCATCAAAGAATACCAGTACAAACTTCCTCAAATATGGCCTAAACACTTCATTCATCAATCCTAGAAAAGTTTGAAGGTGCATTTGTAAGCCCGAAGGGCATTACCAAAAATTCATAATACCCTCATGGGTCCTAAAGGCAGTCTTGGAGGTGTCATTAGGATTCATTCTTATCTGGTGATATCCCGATCTTAAATCCAACTTAGAAAATATTTTAGCCCCTCTTAACTCATCAAGCAATTAATCAACGTTAGGAATTGGATACTTATCTTTAACCGTATCTTTGTTAAGGGAATGGTAATCCAAGCACATCCGCCAGCACTCATCCGCTTTCCTCACTAGTAACACAAGTGAGGAGTATGGACTTTGACTAATTCTTATACTTCCACTTCGTAGCATCTCAGCCACTAGTTTCTCTACCTCCTCATTTTGGTAATACGGATACCTATAAGGCCTTACACATGTCGGTTTGGCCCCATCATGCAGTTGTGTCTTATGATCAGGAGGGGGTAGACTAGTAGGTTCAGAAAACACTCCCTTGAAACTGTCCAAAACTGGTTGTACTTCTGGTGACACTTCTGACTTTAAATCTACTCTGTTTCCATCCATAATTTGCAACCATAACCCTTTGGTAGTACCCTTTTTGAGCATTCAATGTGGTCCTCATCTGCAATGCTATTGGTAGGTCTTTGGATTCCTTGCAACTTCACAGTTTGATTTCCCCACTGAAATCTCATGGTTAGAATAGAAAAATTCCATAGAACCGAGCCCAAGCCTCTTAACCAATCAACACCCAGCACTATATCACACCCTCCAAGGGTTAACAAATAAAGATTAGCTATGAATGCAAAATCTTGTAACAAAAGATAGGCTGCCTTACAGTGACTAAGGCAAGGAAGAGTGGCCCCATTGGCCACCTGAACTGTTAAATGGCTATCCTCCCTTGATAGCTTAGCCTTTCTTGCTACATATGGATCTATAAAACTATGAGTACTACATGTGTCAATCAAAACAAGCACTTTTTGATGATTAACTTCCCCTAGCAGCCTCATAGTCATAGGAGCTAGAGATCCAGCTATAGTATGTAGTGATATACCTAGTAACTCTCCAACTTCTTCCTCCTTAGACCCATTAGATTGAATCACAACCAAAGCTCCCTCTTCCTTTTCCACTTCCTCTTCTTCTTCTTCTTCGTCAACTCCCATACCCTCAAGAAGGAGAATTTTTGGCCTATTACATCAATGCCCTGAATGAAACTTTTCATCACACTAATAGCATAAACCTTTCACCATTCTCTCATGCATTTGAGTGGGGGTAATTCTTTTGATGCGAAAGATTGGTTTTCTGGTAGGGTTGGATGGTGGAGCTCTCTGGTTTGGTCTATTAAGTAGTGCAGGTAGTCTAAGTATGGGGCTGGTGCAAGCAGTTTGAGTTGAGTGTTTAAACTAATGTTATTGTTGGGTTGGTATCTGGGTAAATGACCTTGGGTACGCCTCACTACTTCTTCATCTTGTAATCTGGCTAACTCGAAGGCTGCTAATAAGGTAGAGGGTTTGAACATGGTCACCATGATTCTTAAATCATCTCGCAACCCACTCAAAAATGTACTGATTCTAAATTCTTCACTTATGTCACTGATTTTATTAGATAAAGCCTCAAATTGAGTTTGGTACTCCTCTGCAATCCCTTTTTGCCTTAGTTTTGTGAACTCCCCCACTGGATCCTCATAGGCTGAGGGTCCAAACCTTACTTTCAAGGCAGTGATAAACTCATCCCATGGTTGCACTAGGCTTGAGTCATTAACCAGTAGTACCATGAGAGGGCCTTGCCCTCCATGTGGAAAAAAGGTATATGTAGCCTTTGGTCATCTGGTGTGTGATAGAAAGCAAACAATTGTTGTGCTTTCAAAACCCATTCCATAGGATCTGGTCCATCAAATTTAAGAAAATCCAACCTAAGTGACCTGGCCTGTATTCCCCCATTCCCTTCAAACAATGGATTGTTACTAACCTTGGTGTTCTGATTCAAGGACCCCTTTCCAGAATTCTGGTTTGCAGCCAATACTGCTAACTGCTCATAACTTGCTACCAAATTATTAATCTGTTGCAATACTGCCTCTAATGTATTATTTTGTCTCTCTTGCTCTTCCCGTAGATGCACACCTTCCCCTTTCAAGGATGCCACGTCTTTTGCCAACTGGGCCTACTGAGGGCCTTTCGTCATGTTGCAGGAACGCGACTCTGAGACCACTGTTAGGATTGTAAATATGCAATTATAAAAACTTGTTAAGATGTATTGGAAATTTGAGGTGTCAAGGCCTCATGTACTCTCAATTGAACTAAAAATATCACGATACTTCATTCATTCATCTGCTGGCAAAATAAATAGACTACAAATTAACTGCCCATGTTATAGACGTTGCAATAGGCCCACCAAGTAGCTGACTCCAACTAAGTAACTAACCCACTAATGCTTAACTTACTAACTGACCACGTTATGGAAGACCCAGTCCACAGACACAATACAATAATCAAACGACACCGGTTAAGGAACATAAGACACATCAACGAAACATAAGGGTCAAAACCCTAAGTCACATAACAGTCGTGTGGCAAAGAGGATTCGAACAACCATTGTTGAATAAAAAAGAAGAGGAGAATGCATTCGATGAAAGGATTCATGTATTTGTACACATCTATTCACGTTCAAACGCCGTATTAAACATTCAAACAGATTATTTGAAGTAGTTTGAACGGTCTAAACCAATTCGAATGTATGTAGATATATTTATATAAATATATAGATATGTATATATCTAATATATATAATGAAAATATGTTGAATAATTATAAAGATTAGTTGAAATCATCTTCCTAATATCAAACATTTTGAGAAAGATTTTCATATTTTCTTGTTAACGCTTAAAATTAACTCCTCCAAATTTTTCGGGTGCAATAGGTTATTTAGAAGTCATGATGATAACCAATCAATTAACAACCTCGGTTAATTTTTTCCAAGATTCAATAACGTTGATTCTTGATAATTTCATTCTCGGTGCAAAAAAAAAAAAATGATCATCGAACCCAATATAAAATAGCTAAAGTCTAAAGAAAGAAAGACATTAAATGAAGGAGAAAGTGTTTCTCTAATTTTGTAGAGAATTTGGATTGTTTAAATTCGTGTGTGAGGTTTCCTATATATAGAAAATCAAACCGAACTTGTAAAAAATCACAATTAAAATAAAAGTGCATTTGTGAAAAGTTTAACATTTCAATTTAAGAAAGACATATTTAAAAAGTTTATAATTCACCAAAGGGTGCAACTGCTCATTTGGTGGCCAAGCGGTTGAGGCTCCTATCTCCAAGACTCAAGAGACATGCATTGATTCAAGTTACGATGATATATTTTCATTTAAAATCTTGACTACCAAATAGACACATTGAACAATGATAATAGTTCACATTATTTTTTATTTAACAATAAAAACCTTTTCAAACTTTTTTATGGATTACTGTAAATAAAAAAAAAAACAGAAAATGTTTGATACAATACTTCAATATAGTATAGTACTATAATATAGTATAGTATCTAATATTACTAAGCCATGCAAGAGGCAGGCTATCGATATTATATCTAGTTTCGAACATTGAGCTATATATATTTAAAAAATAATATTTACATAATTACTTAATAATTTTGATGCAACTCTTCATTAATTTGTTTTAATTTGATTTTTAAAATATATTTAAATCTTGTTTGATTTTGATGAATTTCAATTTAATAAAAAATTATTAAAATCTTGTAAAAATGATAAGATAATTATATATGCGCATGACCCCATGAAACACCAACCGGCAACCACCATCCATCCTCATCCGGATTCATAAACTGTCTCAGTGGCAAACATTGGGAATTGTGTTCCACGCGCCACCACCAAGAGGCATAGCCGCATAAGCGACATCAGGTAGAGTTGTTGGGAAATCTGAACCCCACGTTAGATTGATTTTTTATCATTTGGAGGCATTCAATCAATTCAGCGCGTGGGGTCTACACCAATTCTATAAATATAAAATATACACGTGTGACATCATGTGAAGTCAATGCATTGGTGATGGTTTGCGTTTAGTCACTTTTAGATGTTGGAATGAACGATCCAATCAAATCATGGAATTATGTGAAAAGAGCAAAGAACAACAGTTTATAAACTTTTTATAAAAAAATTAAATGTCACGACAATAATATATATATATTTTTTACGCTTTGATTATTGACTAGTGTTCTTTTCTTTCCAAGTTACATTGATTTGATTTTTTTGTAATGTTCCTCAAAAGTATTCCTGGTTGATTCTTTTAGAACCTTTTTTTTTTTTTTCCCTTGTATAAAGTGAGGCAAGAATTCCTGAATTTATTATAAGGTATTTTTTAGATAGTAAGATGAGATGAGTTTAGATAAAAGTTGAATAAAATATTATTAAAATATTATTTTTTAATATTATTATTATTTTAGAATTTGAAAAAGTTCACTTCTTTATTAAATTTTATATAAAAATTTAAAAAAATTGTAATGAGAAGATGAGATCATATGAGATGATATGAAACACTTTTACTATCTAAATGAAACCTAAACCTTCTAAAATAAAAAATGGTTCATACCATAATAACTTATTCCGATTAATGTTCTTACCAATATTTATATTATTAATTTATTGCCTATTAAGATTGAAAATTTGTATTGTCATTTAAAATGTAACTGAGTCGGCTTCAATTTGATTATTTGAGTCGTTCAATTAAATGCTGAATAAATGGGTGAAGAAATAATTTATACAAATTTCAAATAGATAAATTTTGTGTAAGCCTTTGTAAAATGATGGATCTATTTTAAAAAAAAATATTGCTATTCATCATTCTCAAACACCATACATCACATGTATTTTAATTTTTTTTAGTTTTATTATTCACAAACTTATTGAATTGATCTTCTACCCATTATCTATACATCATATATTTGAAAATAAAAGAGAATTAAAAATTAAAAAATTATGTGTAGTGTATTATGTGAAAATGATGAGTAGAATTTTTCATTCTTTTAAATTTTAACTCTAGCTTACAACTTGTGTGTTGAAAAAATAAATAAATTGTATTGAGTGAACAAATGGAATGATAATTATATACGTGTATATATATATATATATATATATATATTACTCCAAAGAAATAAAAAAAAAAAAAACTAGATTGGGAAATTCATAGGAAATATATAAATTATGATTTTATGAGTGGAAAAAATCATAAAATCATCATTATTATCAGCTTGTGTGTAAACTCTCTCTCTCATGCACAAGCGCCAACACACCAGCTCTATACAATGATGATTTCTTCACCTATTTATTCAACGTACCTATATATAATTCCTCTTTTCAGATGTTAGATTAGGGCAGGGTGGATCGAACCAAATTAGTTATAAATAATTAAATTGTTTTTTGAAAAATAAAAGATTTCAGAAAACTAATTTTGAAAAATATATTGTGAAAATATAAATAAAATATTGCCAATCAACCAAGCTATTAAAAAACATAGATAAGACGTAACCTCCACTTATTATCAAGAAACATAGAAAACAATTACATCATACATTTCATATCTTATTCGCCAGTGGAACAAAACTGAACACACATCATGGAGGATCACCAGCCGCCCACAAGCCCGCTAGCTTAATGTAACAAATCAGACGTTTCAACTTTAGGAGAATGATGATAATCATAACCACAACAGTATGGATCACGATGGCAACAAGGATCTTGTGCTTGCGTACTTTTGATGAAAGTAATAAGTGCCATCAAGACAATGATCACGAGAAATTTCATCAAAAATTGCTTTGAGCCTTCCATTATCACAACTTGTTCTTGCACTTATCCAAATAAATGGGTTTATAATATTGGATCACAGTAAGAAGAATATCTTAAACTCTTTTGGAGCTCATCATGTATGTATGAGAGACCTGAATAAATAGGAGGAGACAAATGCTTACAATGGAAAATTCTTGGGTATAATTAAATAACATGCTTCATATATTGTATACAACGAATTATTCTTATCGTCATTATTATTTCATAATTAATTAGAATTGATATTGCTACTATAGCACATAACGGCAAAATATGAAGATTAATAATCTAAATCCATCTGTATAAATTTAAGTTTTTCCTCGAAATGATAACGCATTAATTGTTGTAATTTATAATTTGGATTTAAACCCTAATTGGAACAAGTAGGAGATATTGAGGTAGGAGATTGCTCAATCAAATACCAATGGGGAAAATGTGATATGGACTAATAAAGTGTATTTAGCCAAATCATGAGTAATAAACTTACCAAATTTAGCCGGAGGTATCTCGTGGAAAAAGCTCCATTATTTGTGGTAAAAAGTTATTTATCACCAAAACAGTTCGTGGGAAATAATCCATGAAAAAAAATATTATTATCCATGACAACTACGTTTTGTTTGAATTAATGACTTTTTCTTATGAGACTAGTCATGAAAAAAAAAATTCATCGTGAGAAATATAATATCATTTGGTTGTGAATCGTTGGAAAAAAGTATTTCTCACAAAATACTTTTATAATGAGAAAAAACTACTTCAAATGTCTCATATGAACAAGTGATTGTCACCGGTAATAATAAGATTTAAAATTAAAAATAATATTTCTCTTAGTTGTATGCAATTCGCTAAAAAATGGCCTCAAAATCTTATTGTACACTGGAGGGACACGTAAATGATAATTGGCTGAAGCTTCCGATCATTTTCTCTCGAGACATGTAGTAGTGTCAACGTACAAGATCAATAATGAAATTCTACATAAAAAGCTTTTGCAATAATTGATTATGATATCAAATGAACAAAACTATTCTACAACTCGGTCTCGAGTTCAAATAGTTGCTCCTAAACAAATTCAAACTCGTTCAAATTATAAAAACAAGTCGTTTGGGAATATAAAATGTAACTAATCTTTGATAGGCTCAAATTTGAATCATGTTGGAATAACAAGTAAAGTGATACAACTTGACAACCACTTATACCTATTTGAACTTGACTCATTTACAGTACTCTTATTTACCTCTAACCAATAATCTTCTCAAGGATATATAACTCCCATCTTTGAAAATCGTGGAATCTGCTGGCTACTAGCATTAATTCCTGATCATAGCAATTCCACCTCGGCTATTAACTTCATCGCACCATGGCTGTCACAATCTACGTATCGGATCGATGGCTTAGCAGAGCTAATTAATTGATTGACAAAAGAGTCATAGACAACTGTGAAGAAATTTATGGGCCTAACTCATTTCATAAAACCGGTTCTATAAGAGATGATTGTTCATTCCTTATAAATATGTCCAAGAAATTGTCCACAGACAATATGAGATTATTCCTCAACAAACTCCCCCACGTGCAGGTCAGTATTTTTCCTAGTCCTTGTCAAGGGATAAGTAGTGTGGGTCCCCATTTATCATGTGGTAGACTCTGATACCATGAAAAAAATTCATGGGCCTAACTCATATCATAAAATTAGTTTTACAAGAGATGATTGATCATTCCTTATAAACATGCCCAAGACATTGTCCACAAGCAATGTGAGATTATTCCTCAACAAACTGCTCAGCTTTAGGCATAGACGGTAGGCCACCGCATCCAGTCTGTTTGCTCCTCCGGGCTACCCCTACTTGGGGCAAGCAGATGCACATTTGGATGCCGAGGGATAAGGTCAGGTCTGCCTGCCAGGAACGATATATAAATATAAATATTAAAAAAAATATTTCTCTAATTTTAGCTCAATGTATCTTTAATGTTTTTGCATACAAACATACCTAGGCAATACAGATTTATTGAGTTTATATGCCGAACGATAACAGATAAATGCAATAAGGCTTAAACGTTGGCAAAAGAATGACAACATTAATATACATCAAACAACCCAAACTTCTTATATAAACCAAACTTATTTAATCGGCAAAATTATTAATTAATGATGTTTTTGCCCATTTAAATTAGAATACATCTTTAGGGCCAGTAATAAGCTTGTTGATTCTATTTATAGCTGAATCTAAACTTCGTAATACCGTGTATGATAAATATAAGGGTATGTGGTAAATGAGATCTCACATTGATTGGGAATGAAAAGTTCTTACTTTATATAAGGTTTCAATGAGGCTCTAATTGTATCATTGACTAGTTCATTTGGATTATAGACTATGTGGTTTGTGCCTTCCATTAGGGCGTGACAAAGTTTATCACTTATGATTTGGCTAAATATACTTTATTAGTCCATATCACATTTTCACCTTCGGTATTTGATTGAGCAATCTCCTAGCTCAATAGCTCCTACCTGTTCCAATCGGGATTCAAAACCAAATTACAAATTATAACAACTAATGCATTAACATTTTGAGGAAAAACATAAATTTATACAGATGGATTTAGATTTCTAGAACTAGAGGTGGGCTCCGACTCCAACTAGGATTAGAAGCCAAGTTGAGCTCCAACTTCTGCTTGAATTCCGTCTCCGATTAGTATAGAAATGAAATAAGAATGTTAAGAAAAAAGATAGAAGAATAATGTTTACCTGACATAACTTTGCATGTCATCTATTTCACTACATCTTTTGTTACTACTTTGAGCTCCTCCAAAGAGTATGGGTGCTTTGAGCCTTTTAATTGTGACTTTCCACGAGTACCCTTTCATTTATATAAATAAGGAACCTCACCCACGAATTTAAACACTCCAAATTCTCTAGAAAATTAGAAAAAAACTTCCTCCTTCATTTTGTGTATTTCCTTCTATGGACTTTAGTTATTTTATATTGGGTTTGAGGATCATTTTTTTGTGTTCACTGAAAAGGAGATTATCAAGAAGCGACGTTGTTGAATCTTGAAAAAAATTAATCGAGGTTGTTAATTGATTGGTTATCATCATGACTTGTAATGAACTTATTACACCCAAAAAATTTGGAGGAGTCAATTTTAAGCGTTGGCAAGAAAAGATGAAAATCTTTCTTACCGTGCTTAGATTATTTTTTGTTATTAAAAATGATCATCATTTTGATTCTTTACATTAACTCGCATGTATTGTTTATTTGCAAACCTACATTGAGAAAGATAGTTTGTGTATATGTAGGGATTTAAATCATGTAAGTGATATATTTCTTTTATGTTTATCTTCACAATATATCTCCCAAAGAGATTTGGAATGCTCTTGATAAGAAATATGGTGTACAATATGTTTGAATGTATAAGTACACCGCAAGCTAATTTCTTGGCTTTAGTATGGATGATTCCAAATCCATAGTAGAGTAAGCCCATGAGTTAGCTATCATTTGTCATAAATTGAACCAATAGGGAATGGGTATTACCGACCGTATTCTAGTTGTTTGTACAATAGAAAAAGTTGCATCGTTCATAAAAAGGTTTTGGCCTACCTCTCAAGCATAAGATTGAAGATATGACTATGAAAACATTGATCTTTGACATTAGGATCCAAGAATAGCACTTGAAAAATGATCTTATCCCACCATTGGTTTATGAGTTTTAGTCGAAGCTAAATATTGTAGAAAGCCAAAGAACACAAAGGAATCCATTACACGAGAAGTCCAAATTCAATGAGAGTAAAACTAGTTATGGGCACAATTTGAAAGCAAAGTCTTATATCAATCAATTAAGATGATAAAAGACCAATTTGATTTAACTGTCACAAATGGGTCACTTGGCTAAAAATTATGGATATAAGAAGAGGAAGGCAACGAACAACCAAGATCGCCTAACCCACAGGCTCATATGGTGCTTTCCAGGACCAACTTTGTTGGAACCGATAAACAGTATGTAACCATAAGTCCTCAAGTTTATCTGGCTTGTAGTGGTACTGATTGGATAGTAGACATAGGAGCCAACAAACATTTCACTTCTAACCGCAATATTTGTTCAATTTAGAGGGATACAACCGTAATATTAAAGTATTTTATCTAATATTTTTTGTTTTGTTGTTTACAGTAATACATAAGGAAGTTTGAAAGGTTTTGTTAGTCGTGGGTAGGGGAAAAGTGGAGGTGATCTTCCCCTCACATAAGAAACAAACATGAAAAAAAAGAGACACGAGCAAAGATAGAGGAAGATACACAGAATGCTTTAAATTAGACAAATGTGTTGTGAAAAACACATACCAATGATGACAAATAAATTAAAACAACGATAAAAAATACACGATACACAGTTTACGTGGTTCGACAACGTGCTACGTCGCTGCTGAAGTTTTATTGATTCAGAGGAGATTACAATCACACAATCTCAACTTACACTCTCTAGGGTTTTTTCTCTCACTCAATATGCACTCATACTTTACCTCTCTTGTTCTCACAGAAAACTACTGAAAAAATTATACCAGAAGTCAAAACATTACATATTTATAAAAAACAGCGCTAGAAATCCTAATTGGTAAAAAATACGTCATTTGCTTGAGTGGCGTGTCGAGTGCACTTTGAGCGAATAGCCAATGAACATTTGCTTGAGTGGTGTGTCGAGAGAAGCTCGAAAAAACACTAGGGTTTGTGTCTCGCTTGAGCCCATTGTGGTGCGAGACTCGAGCAAACTCATGGGTTGAGTTTCTCTCAAGCGCCATGTCGAGGGATAGTCGAGCAAACTCATGGGTTGCGCCTTTTATACTCATGAACTAGGCTCCACATGCAACCCAACAAAATGCAGCCCACTATGTAAAACAAATGAAGGTTATTTATATATATATACATATACACACACATATAGCTTGACAGAGTGCATATTTAGAGAGAATGACAGACATTGGTGATAACTATTAGTTGTTAAATTATCAATTTCTATTATTTCAAACTACATGAGAAGGTAAAAAACGAATAATAAACGAACAAGTTCCCTCTGTCATTTCCTTCCCCCCTATCCCTTGTCCCACACCTTTCCATGAGAGAACTCTGACTCAAATTCTATTCATTACCAAATAATTTAAACTTTATATATATATATATATATTGAAAAGGAATCAAATTCAGTTAAACTCATATAATGTCTTATACATCTTAATAGGTAAACACGTGGCTTTAGGCAAAATTTAAATCATTCCAGGTGTATGGCTTTATTGTGAAAACTGAAAAGATCTTTTATACGAAGAGGAATTATGAAAGTGTAACAGTAATATGCAAACTAAATTATAATTGACAAAAATGAAAATGTGTTCTGATTTAGTTATCTATTTGCTATACTTCATCCATCCTAAACTCACTACAACACATGAGGCTAGTTGCCGCGAGTTTAGAAGATAAATCGTGGTTAAAAATTTTGCCACCATTTTGTATCGTAGGTGAACCGCGGAAAATACTTTGTCTAGAAAGTTCATTTGTATCAAATTTTTTCTCGTAAACTTTAAAACAAAATACAAAAATCAATATATTTTTTTACTGCCTCTAGAGATACTTAGCAGAAGGAAAAACTTGAGGCAGGCACTTGATGAATTCCAATCTAAAATTATGGGGAAATGGCATGAATATAATTATGTTATCATTTTACAAGATTTTAATAATTTTTTATTAAATTGAAATCCATCAAAATCAAAAAAGATTTAAATATATTTTAAAAATAAAATTGAAAAAATTATTGAAGAGTTGCATCAAAATTATGAAGTAATTATGTCAATATTATTTTTCTAAATATATATATATAGCTCAATGTTTGATACTAGATATAATTAATATATATAGCCTACCTCTTGCATGGCTTAGTAATGTTAGATTGTATACTATATTAAAGTACTATACTATATTAAAGTATTGTATCTAACATTTTCTTTTTTTTTTATTTACAGTTACCCATAAAGAAGTTTGAAAGGTTTTGACAGATAAATAAAAAATATTGTGAACCATTGTCATTGTTTAATGTGTCTATTTGGTAGTCAAATTTTTTTTTCTTTTTTGATACAAACATACTCATTTCATTAAAGAACTGAAGTTACAAATGTGACTTATCAATACAAGAGAATCTAATACATAGACAATCCAGTCTATAAGCCAACTAACGCAACAGCTCTGGAACTTCCCCACTCACAAAATCTTTTGTGGCGGACATTGTCTTAACTTCTAATAAACTTTCTCATAACAAAGAAAGCACTTTGTAAAAATAGAACTTAAAACCCCTCTCTATCCTCCCAGGGAAAAAGAGTACGGGACACTGCTATGGACATCAAATCCAATAGCCTAAACCTATTTATTAAAAACTAAAGCCAACAAACAACTACAAATAACCACAAAAACAACTGCATGACCACAAGCACTGGTGAGGCCCCAGACGACACGCCTACCGCAAGCATCGTCATCTCGAGCCTTGGTGGAACGAGCACCCAGCTTTTGTACGGACCACAACCCGGCCATACAATCACTGGCCGTAGCATCGCCCATCACTCTCGAAAAGCACTTGTCCCGGACTACGTTCGATCTAAAGGCCCAAACCTCACTCGGGTCAACAAAAAAACAACACCAAAAACAGAAACAAAACAAACACAAAGCATTGAAATGGACAACAAGACATAAACAAAAAAAAACAAAAATGTTCACGCTAGGAGGAGGGCCGACTGTTAGACTTGAAAGTCCCGGAGTTAGAGGTTCCACAGAAACCTAGCGTGACATCGGGAGAGGGCACCTCGGTGGTGCGTGAAGGCCACACACCAATGCTTTCCGGATTTCGTCCCGCGCGTGCAGGCTACGCTCCACTCCGATGGACACCGGATTTGGAGGTCTTGAAGATCGGCGGCAGGGCGTCATGCCAGCAGGTCGCATGTAGAGAGAAGGAAGAGGGCAGGGAGGGGGGGGGGAGGCGAATCCCCTCCCTTTCAAACGATCTGGGGTTTTGGGAACTTTAGAGAGAAGGGGGAGGGTTTTCCTAGAGAGAGAAGGGGGAGGGAGCTGGATCCATGTTGAACATTAAACCTTGGTAGTCAAAATTTTAAATGAGAATATATCATGTTGACTTGAACCAATGCATGCCTTTTGAGTCTTGGGGATGTGAGCCTCAACCGCTTGGCCACCAAATGAGAACTTGCACCCTTTGGTAAATTATAAACCTTTTAAATGTGTCTTTGTTAGAATTGAAAAGTTTAACTTTTCACAAGTGGTCTTTTATTTTAATTGTGACTTTTTACAAGTGCGGTTTCATTAATTTCTATAAATAGAAAACGTCACACACGAATTTAAACACTCCAAATTCTTTAGAAAAATAGAGAAACACATCCTTCTTCATTTTATGTCTTTCTTTCTTTAGACTTTAGCCGTTTTATATTGGGTTCAATGATCATTTTCTATTTTGTGTGCACCAAAAATGAGATTATCAAGAACTGATGTCATTGAGTCTTGGAAAAAATTAACCGAGGTTGTTAATTGATTGGTTATCATCATGACTTCTGAAAAATCTATTGCACCCAAAAAATTTGAAGGAATCAATTTTAAGCGTTGGCAAGAAAAGATGAAAATCTTCCTTACCATACTTAGATTATATTTTGTTATTAAAAATGATCCTCATTATGTTTATTTACACGAACCCATACGTACCGTTGATTTGCAAACCTACACAAAGAAAGCTAGTTTGTGTAGATGTTGGGTTTTAAATTATTTAAGTGATACCTTTTTTTATATTTATCTACACAATAAATCTCTCTAAGAGATTTGAAATGCTCTTGATAGGAAATATGGTGTGTACACTATGGATAAGTATACCTCAAGCCAATTTCTTAGCTTTATAATTGATTATTCCAAATTCATGGTAGAGTAAGCCTATGAGTTAGCTATCATTTATCATGAATTGGACTAATGGGGAATGGGTATTACCGAGCGTTTTCAAGTTGCTTGTACAATAGATAAGTTGCATCCTTCATAAAAAGATTTTGGCCTATCTCTCAAAAATAAGACTGAAGATATGACTATGAAAACTTCGATCTCTTACATTAGTATCTAAAAACAACACTTGAAAAATGATCCTATCCCACCCATGGTTTATGAGTTCCAGTCAAAGCCAAATATTGTAGAAGGCCAAAGAACACATACTACACCAGAAGTCCAAATATCAATAAGGGTAAAACTAGTTATGCGCAAAATTTGAAACCAAAGTTATGGCGCCTCGTTCCTCAGTAAAGGACCTGGTAAGGATCCGGGGTGCCAAGGGTTCCAGACGGTTAGCAACACCCTAGATTTTAGATCGGGATATGTGTTCAATTTTCTCAAGGAAGTCCACGTGTAAGCGAATAGACATGTGTATGTATATCACATCGGAATAAGTAAAGTTTTAGTCAGAGACTACATACTATTTCTACCAGAGGTCTAAACCGGAAATCATGTCATCCATTAAAATTCAAATACTTAAATATCACTGTCATCTCCCAAATAATATTACACAGTACCATCTGTTTATTTCCTACGTCTAGGTATGACAGACCAAACATGGTTTTTTGCCTAACTAAATAGTACATCTCAAAAAATACAAATGATCATTAATGGAGACAAGCCTCCATTATTATCACTTGGGTGGATTCAGTCCTTCTTCCTCGAGAACCTCTATTGGGATTGTCTTTGCATCAAAGTCTACAGTTCTAATAAACAAAACTGCTAATGAGAGACAATGCAAGTGAAGATGTAATGTATAATTTCATGTAAAAGATCTTTGAACACATATTTATGTGTGGCGAAAAATCACCCTCTAGGCAAAAACACATGCATTCATAGTTATGGCGAGGAACCACCATCGGAATAAAACACATGTATATAAGCATGACGATGAATCACCCTCTAAGGATTTACCCTCTGTGCAAATCTCAAGTATACATATTTATCACTGAGGTAAGGAATCAACCTCTTTTCAAGCACATAAAATTCATTATGTCTCATCATATAAATCCTGCAGGAAATCACTTCACCGTTCAACTTGGGGACACCCCCTCTGTGCTCTCCCCCCCGCCCCCCCGGCAATCGGTTTCCACTCCCTGCATTCTCCCCTGTCATTTTGAAATTGCTGCATGAATATACAGATCATAGATGCAATGCAAAAATTTAATTCAAAATAAAACCCCTCATAATTGTGTATGTCATAGTTTTCATCAACCTATTATCCCAGAACAAAAGAAACTATTCCATTTAAAACCTTTTGGGGTGGGGGGTGTGGATCTTTACCTTCTTCCTTAGAGTGATCTAAGAACTCAGAAATCTGTACACTTATAGTCAAGCCCAAGAGGTGAATATGGTTGTGGTTAGAAAGGAGTAGGTTGAAACCAAACAAGGCATCAAGAGTTAGAATTTACTCGTATGCTTTCTATAAGTTAGATTAAAAAAAGCATAATCTAATGAATGAAGTCAGCATTAAATGAAATCCCCTTCAAGCAGCTCGTCATATATTGGTACCAAAGGTGTGTTTTGCCAAGCAACTAAGATACAGATGGATTTGCACCGGAAATGGAATAGTTGCAACAAAGTACAACTAGTTGGGCTCAAGGTTGGTCCTTCCACGAAAAGCCCATTGTTTCTCAAAAATACAAATAAAATAAAGTTCTTACAATTCGTCAAAAATAGTCACAAAACTCTTGTCAAAGCACAAACCGAGTGGCCAAATTTTTTTCATTAAGTTGGACAAAGAGATTGACTTCTCAAAAATAAATAGATAAAGTGAATAGACAAAAACAAAATAATAAATATATTGTTTTTGTTTCCCCTAAGTCCAACCTAAGAAAAAAGGTTTATAAAAATGATGGATTTCCTTCATATCAATTTCCAAAGGAAAAAAAAAAAAAAAAAATTTACTACTTGGGAACTTTTCATTTTTTTTTTTTTTTTAAAGAAATGGACTATAACCCAATAATATGCTAAGTCATGCCATACGGACCATTTTGCAAAGAATTCATGGAAGGGCTTGTTTCGAGGAGTGTAACAAGTATGAGCGTAGGAATATTTGAATAGTGGGAAAGAGTCAAGCTGACATCAATTAGGGCAATTTCCAAGGGTAGTGATGTTTTAAGCATTAGCAGCAAAGAAAGTTGAAGTTGTTTCCTCAACTCGACATATGCCTACATACATAAGAACGATCAACTTTTGCCAGAGGTGTCCTTGTATATGATCAGAATCATTTCCTAAAATCTGTCAACCCTATAACCTTAAATTTGATAATAATCATTTTCCAAACTATGCGCATTCTATAACTTTGTATATGATACAATCACTTTTGAAAGCCTGCTGAATCAATACCTTTAAATATTATTAGCATTCTATAACTTTATATATGATACAATCATTTTTGAAAGCCTGCTTAATCAATACCTTTAAATATTATTAAAAAAATCATTTATTAAAGTCCCTAAATCTTTAATTTAGATTTGATCAAAACTCACGTCCTAATGGTTGCTGACTCAATAACTTCATATTTAAACAAACTTACATACTAAGTGTTCTGAAATTTTAATTGTACTTAGAAGTGCATGAACCGTATCGAAATATAGTTTAGCAAGAATGAGGTCGAAACCATAGAGACTTGCAAAACCGTAGAAAACCAATCAAATATAAACCAAATAAATTCTAAAGTAGTTTAGAAAGATGAGTACTTGTAAAATGTAAAGGTCCTTTCCATCTTCGGACTCTTCGCCGAATCTTTAGTAGCTTTGGATCGTTCCTCTACTGACTTTTATGTTAATCAAAGTCACTCACTCTCAATTCCTGCATCACGGTGAGAATTTCCTCACGTGGTGAGTCTTTCACTAACAATTGCCTCATTCTTTCAAGAATTGAGTTCACACCTGTGGAACCTCTTACATCCTTAGACCTATACTTACGACTTAGCGTATCGATTACTAAATTAGCTTTTCCCTAGTGGTACTTGATCTCACAACAATAGTCGCTTATAGTCTCCAGTCATCTCCGTTGACTCATGTTAAGGTTTTTCTGGGTAAAGAGATGCCTCATACTTGATGATCCATGTATTTTTCACACGCTTCTCCATACAAGTAATGTCGTCAAATCTTCAAGGTAAACACCACAACTGCTAACCACATATCATGAGTGGGGTAGTTCTTCTTGTGGTCCTTCAACTGCCTAGATGCATAAGCCACTACCCTTCCTTCCTACATCAGGACACATCTTAGTCCATATTTCGATGTGTCAAAATATACCACGAATGATCTATGGGGCAACAATAATGCTAACACAGGGGTTGTGGTTAACCTTCTATTTAGTTCTTTAAAACTCTACTCACACTTCTCAGTCCAAATGAATTTGGCGTTCTTCCCAGTCAACCTTGTGAGAGAACTTAATAACTGAACAGTGTCATTTTAGTCCAAATCAATATATAATGCAACAAAGTTTTCCACTCTCATTGCTATGATAGTAGGGGTGGGTAGTGGAGCCCCGCACCCCGCCCCGTTTGCCCTGCCCCCGCCCATGCGAGGTGAGGGTTCCTTCCCGCTCGAGCAGGGTGCGGGGGGCCCCGCCCGCACCCTTGGAGGCCAGAAGAGGCAGGGGAAAGAGGGGGCTAAGCCCCACTCCACTTTTCCCCCGCTCCGCTTTTCCCCCACCCCACACAATATATACATAATTTAAATTTAAATTATATATTAAAAAAAACCCATAAGTAAGTGAAACAGCTTTGTCAATTGAAATTTTAAGCGGTTTCAATTGATACCCCTAAATCAAAAGGCTAAATCAATTTATTTAGGGCTTTCAATCTAAAACTCCTAAATTGTGTTGGTTTTGCACTTTATTTTGTTTTTTCATGTATGGTGTATTATTATGATTTTTTTATGTCTTATATTGATTGATTTTATAATTTTTTATTATGTTGTGGAATCAGGAATGCCTTGTCAAAGGGATTTCAGTGATAGCTCTCCTACCCCTACCAGTACCCCTGCCCCAGAACCTAACCCTACTCCAACCCCTGGGTGTGGGAGTACACATTGCCTCGCCCCAAAGTCTACAGAAGGCAAGAAACCTATTTCCGTAGTTTGGTCTCATTTTACCAAACTAAAGGGTGGTGACCCCAATAACCCCCAAGCAAAATGTAATTATTGTGAAAAAATATATGGATGTCACTATAAGAAACATTGTACATCCCAATTAAATGTCCATTTAGAGGAACAATGCAAGAAGAGTCTAATATTAAGATCCTTACTGGAGAAGAGTCAATCTAGACTAGATATTGAACTAAAAAAAATGACGGATGAAAGTAGTGGGGGTTCAACGTTGAAGGGGCTTACGAAGTAAAATGCTGATGAATTTAGAAGGAAGTTAGCTCGTATGGTTATCATAGACGAGCTACCTTTTCAGTTTGTGGATGGGAGAGGGTTCCAAGAATTTGTCCAAGAATTGGAACCTAGATTTACTCTTCATTCTCGCCACACTGTGGCAAAGGATATTAAAAGAATGTACTGGAAAGAGAAATATGTTTTTAGGGGCCAATTGGCAGGTTTGGCAGTTTGCCTCACTACCGATACTTGGACTTCTATTCAAAATTTCAATTATATGTCTTTGACTGTTAATTTTATTGATTCTGATTGGATTCTTTATAAAAAGATTATTATTAAGTTTTGTCAAATAACTAATCACACGGGTGAGACGATTGGGAAGGTCTTGGAGGCCTCAATAAAACAGTGGAGGTTGGCATGGGTTTTGACAATTTCGGTTGATAACGCCTCGGCTAATTATGTCACTTTGGGATATCTGAAAACTTATCTTAGAGAGGCAAATAAGACATTCTTAGGTGGTGAATATTTGCACGTTAGATGTTCTGCACATATCCTGAATTTAATTATGACTGAGGGGTTAAAAGATGTTGATGACTCGGTTGCACGAGTTAGAATGACTGTAAAATTTGTGAGGTCTTCTCCTTCTAAATTGGAGAAATTCAAGATTGCTGCAAAGACTGTGGGCATAACATCGAAGAAGGGTCTTTATATTGATGTTCCTATAAGATGGAACTCAACATTCTTGATATTGGAGGCAACCCAAGAATATAAGACAGCTTTTCAATTATTGGGTGATGAAGACATTCAATATGTCAAATACTTTGATGAGAACGGGGGATTAGGAAAGCCCAATGATGATGATTGGGAGGTAGTTTCTACTGTTGTTTATTTTCTCGAGCTTTTTTACGATGTCACATTAAAGTTATTTGATTCTTTATACCCTACATCCCATGAATTTTGTCAATAAATACGTAGGGTAAAAGAAGAAATAAACATGTGTAGGGGTTCCAATCTAAGGATGAGGGGAATGACATTGACCATGAGGGTCAAATATGACAAGTATTGGGGAGATTTGACTGGACTAAATATTTTGTTATATGTGGCTGTTATTCTTGGTCTCAGTCTGAAAATTTTAGGCATGTCATATGGTTTGGGACTTGCGCATGATCAGGCATGGACTGATCTTATTGGTGAGATGGCCCGAGATACCCTGGCTAAATTATATGATGAGTTTAATGCAATTAAGGGTAGTACTGCATCTACTACACCTACACCTACCCCAACACCTAGATTGGTGTGGACTAAGACCCTCGCACATAATCCCATACTAATCCGTCAATCTACGAAAGTGGTTTTAGAGTTAGACAACTATTTTTCAAGGGATCTTATTCAAGATGATTATGGTTTCGACATATTAGGATGGTGGAAGGCAGCAGCAAAAAAATATCTCATCCTTTCTGAGATGACCCGTTGTACGTTGGCCATCCCTATTAGCACCGTTGCCTCGGAGTCAGCCTTTAGTACCGGAAGGTGCATATTGGATCATTTCTTTAGTTCATTGTCTCCTACAATTGTGGAGGCATTGATATGCATACAAAGTTGGACGATGAGAAAAGATATTTATGTTCCGGATGTTTCGATTTATTTATATTCATTTCGATTTCATCGGTATTAATTTTAGTATTCATTGTTGTAGCAACACATGAAAAAGACTCAGACGATGTCTACCTCCACTGCAATATGAATATGTTCTCAAACCTCAAAATATTATCCATCCGGGCCATCCCAAATGTCACAATCAAGGACCCAAACAGCTCTATGTCTCTATTTTTATATTCTTAATTTCTTAGAATATTGAAATTTGAATTGTTTGTACGTATTATGTGTTTGATTTGTAATTTTGTAATGTTGATACAATGTCCCTCAGACACTTTTTTGTTTGTAAATTTGTAATTTTGTAATTGTTTAGAATTTTCATTTTATTTTTGTAATAGTTTAGTTATTATTATTATTTATTAGTTTATTAAATATTAGGTAAAAGACTTGTAGTCTATAGTAGTGCTTCATTAGAGTCTAAATTAGTAAATTTGTATCATGTATATATTATTTTTGTTTATGTTACTTCTTTTTTTTAATCAAGTTTTTTAACTCTTTTTTTTCTTAAACTTCTAATTTTATGGGCCCAAAATGGCACAATTGACCCCCCCCCCACCCGCACCCCGTTATCCAGGACGGGGTCGCCCCATAGGGGTAGGTAGCACCCCTACATGACAGATGAGACTGATGTTTGAACACTAACTTATCAATTCGAACATGAAAAGTGTTTCCTTTATCATGCCGAGATGTGCGCGCTTTATTTTAAGGTCATAACCGTTTGAACAAAATTGCTTTTATGTTCAAACCAATAGAAAGTCATATTTGTTTGAATATTCCATTCGAGTCGTGCATTAAAGCGGGTAATCTTCCCACCCATGCGAAAGATCTGGCACCAAATGTATTTTCAGCTTGAATGTAACATAATACCGTTCAAATGATTATTCAAACTAATATGTCTCTATTGAATAGAAAGAGTCGGGGTGTTTTTTAGGTTTTTCTAGCAAACATAGTTGTTTACAAATCACTAATGTATAGATTAGTAAAATGTTTGGTATTAGGAGCATGTAAAATGCTCACAAATGTTTGGTATTTGAAATGTATGGCATTATTAAACATATAACACATATATGTTATATATGTCAAATGTTTGGTATTACATATATATATATATATATATATATATTATAACAAACATAGTTATAATCATTCAAGTAAAATGTTTGATATTAGGAAGATGATTTCTACCAATCTTTATAATTATTCAACATATTTTCATTATATATATATTAGATATTTACATATCTATATAGATATATCTATATATTTATATAAATATATCTACATATATTCGAATTGGTTTAGACCATTCGAACTACTTCAAGTAATCTGTTTGAATGTTTAATACGTCGTTTGAATGCGAATAGATGTGTACAAATATACGAAGTCTTCCATCAAATGCATTCTCCTCTTCATTTTATTCAACAATGCATGTTCGAATCCTCTCTACCACACACCCCATTCTCGCCCCCGGCCTCATCCTTCGTCGCTGCAATGAGATAAGTTTTACCACTATTTTTTGGATAAATGCTGCATATTGAATGGTCTTGATTGGGTATTTGGGGGTTTCAAATCCCGTTTATGGATTCGAAATCAATTAGTTGATTTTTCGGCCACCAACGAAACATGGAGATTCGTTTGAGTTTGGTTCGGGAGAGAGTTGACCCAGCCATTGATGTCTTCTGGAGCTTCCCGTTCAAACGTAGTCTTCGGGTGTTTTGTGGCATCCCCTGTAGTTTTCTAGTGAGGAACCGTGGTGCCTAGGATGCGAGCCAGTCAATTGTATCCCTTACATTCTTGTGAAGATTTTGTGCCTGTCGGTTGTGCACACTAGGTAAACACGAATCGTAGCGAAAATATGTAAAGAGGACTCAATGAATATTTCTCAGGTTGGGTTGGTCTTTCTTCCTTGGGGACTCGGGATAACTCTTATGGGCTACATTTGTATCAAAGCCTATGTTTCCGAAGAATAAAACCGCATGTGGGACCATCATAGTGAGATTTCAATAAAATCTTAGCAGGTTAAAACCCATAACAATACTAAAATGAGAGACAATGTGATGAATATGCATGCACAAGCTCATATGAATAAAGCTAAGATCACACATATTTTAGAATGGTGATGAGTCACCCTATGAGCAAAGCACATGTATTCATAAGCATGACAATGAATCATCCTCTAAGAAAAACACATGTATCCATAAGCATAGCGAGAAATCACCCTCAAAGCAAAACATACAGACACATACATATAATAAATATATATATATATAAGCAAGGCAAAGAATCAGCCTCTAAGCAAAATACATATATACATAACAATTATAAATGGGTCTTTTATCATCTTAATTAATTGATATAGGACTTTAGTTTCAAATTGTTTCCATAACTAGTTTTACTCTCATTGAATTTGGACTTCTGGTGTAATGGATTCCTTTGTGTTCTTTGGCCTTCTATAATATTTGGCTTTGACTGGAACTCATAAACCAACTGTGGGATAGGATCATTTTTCAAGTGCTATTCTTGGATCCAAATGGCAAAGATCAAGGTTTCCATAGTTATATCTTCAGTTTTATGTTTGAGAGATAGGCCAAAATCTTTTTATGAATGATGCAAATATTGTACAAACAACTAGAATACGCTCGGTAATACTCATTCCCTATTGGTCCAATTCATAATAAATGATAGCTAACTCATGGGCTTACTCTATCCTGGATTTGGAATCATCCATACTAAAGCGAAAAAATTGGCTGGTGGTGTACTTATCCATTCAAACATAGTGTACACCATATTTCTTATCAAGAGCATTTCAAATCTTTGGGGGATTTATTGTAGAGATAAACATAAAAAGTGTATCACTTAAATGATTTAAAACCCTACATATACACAAACTATCTTTCTCTAAGTAGGTTTGCAAATCAATAGTACGTACAGGTTCATGTAAAAAATTAGAATGATCATCATTTTTAATAACAAAAAATAATCTAAGCATGATAAGAAAGATTTTCATCTTTTTTTGTCAACGCTTAAAATTGACTCCTCCAGGTTTTACAGGTGTAACGACCTGACCCTATATTTTTTTTAGGGATAAAATTTGAATAATTTTATTAAGGCTCTATCAATATTATTATTATTATTATTATTATTATTATTATTATTATTATTATTATTATTATTATTATTATTATTGTTATTATTTTTCCTTCCAAGCCCTTGAATCCTCTTCTTAATACAACTCCCCCTGCCGGATTTTTTCTTCTTCTTTGAATTTCAAACAATCCACTCACATGCACGTCTCTTCCTTTATTTTTTTTCTCTAGGGTTTTCCACCATGTTTTTTTTTTTTATACACATACGAGAACTTTGATGGTTGCCGCAATAGCCCTCCATCACGTAGACTCCTCTCGGTGCTAGATTTCTACGCATGCACGGGCTTCATCCGTTTTCCTCCACATTCACGTTTCTCATCCTAGGGTTTTTCTCTTGGCTCTCATTTGGCTAGGTTTATAAATAGGTTAGGCCCTCCTCTGCATGAAGGAGATAGCCGCTGCCACCAACGTCCGAGAAGACAAGCTCCACCACCTCCCTCAAGTTCGTCTAGCAGACCACCTCTCCCTCCACCGTAAATCCCACTGCCGTGTTGGTCCACGTTCTTCCTCCACGCACAAAACCACTGCACGCCACCGGGAAACTGCAACACCACCTTGCCGAAGCCAAGCAAACCACGTCTCAGCTCCTCCCTCTGGCCACCTCGTAGCCCAGCTAGCAGAACCACTGCACGGCCCGCCCTCGAAAAAGCCATAAGCCCGCTGCCATCCTCCCCTGTTTTAGCCCTAAAAAACAGAGCACTGAGCTCTTCGACCGTAAGCCACAGCCCGGACACCCTCAGCCACAGAACTCGCCGACCAGCACAACCCTGAGGCACCCACTCCATCCCGGTAAGCCCATGACCGTCGTCGTCCCCCTCTTTCTCTCGGTTTGTTTGCGGCTTGACTGAACTCCCGCTCTCCTCCTCTCGGCGTCAACTCCCACTCTCCTCCTCTCGGCGTCATACCACCACTTCCCAGAGAACCCAGTCGCGTCTCCGGTCCTTCCCCAGCCACCCAGAGCCGCCGCGCATCAGCTTCCTCTCTCGGTGAGCATCGCACCCCAACCCGATTGCATGCATTTCCTTTCCCGCGTAATGCCAAACTGAATCCATGCAACCCGTAAATCAATATTTGTTTTTGGTTAGTTAAATTACAAAATGCCCCTCTATTTTATTTTCCCAAAATGCCCATGTACAGTATGTTATTTTCCAAAAATATCCTTGCTTATTTAAGACTAACGGGTAAGGCTATTTTAGTGTCAGGAAGTGTTTAGGTTTAGAAAATATAGACTATTTTAGTAGTTAGGTTTTTAAATAGAATCACTTGTTTAATTAGAAATTTATGCAAAATACGTGTTTATTTTTTTATAGGCGACCGATTTCGTGCCAAAAAAAATAGTGGATTAGCATTGCAAGGTAAGTAGCATGATCATATCCTTACGCGTATGTACAGTGAGCTGTTTGTCTTTTTATAAAAGATATTATGCATGTATGCCCTTTATTGAAAATCCCTTTTTACGTATCCAAAACATGATAAAATTATGAAAAAGTCATGATTTTATGTGAAAGATTATTCATGAAATTATTTATGAAATGCATGATTTTATGTGAAGATTATTCATGAAATTATTTATGAAATGCATGATTTTATGTGAAAGATTATTCACGAAATTATTTATGAAATGCATGATTTTATGTGAAGATTATTCATAAAATTATTTATAAAATGCATGATTTTATGTGAAGATTATTCATAAAATTATTTATAAAATGCATGATTTTATGTGAAAGATTATTCATAAAATTATTTAAGAAATGCATGATTTTATAAGAGAGTTATTTCGTAAAATATTTATGAAAAATCATGATTTTATGCGATAAAACATGTATCACGATGTTTATGAAAGAATGCGATTTCGTTTGAAATCTATGATACGATATGACAAGTATGTATGTGATTTCTTTTGAAATCTATGATATGATATGTATGTGATTTCTTTTGAAATCTATGAAATGACAAGTATGCAAGTATGATTTGATAAAATATGTAACGGCCTATGTTATGATATGAAAACGGTACCTATGTTATAGGCATATTGCATTGCCAGGTCGTGCATGCTGGTAGTGCACCCAGTATTGTCTTCCTTATGTATGGATTCCACAACCCGCGGCCACGGGCGGAATCGGAATCTTTTTAGATTCGCTAACCCTAACTCACAGGGGTCAACAGTGGGTAACGGCCTATGATAAGTGAAAGATAAATTATTGTTCATGTTCATGTTATTTATGAATGTATTTATGAATATGTACGCTTTTCAATAAACCTTATGTTTATTATGTTTACTGTATGATGTGTTGCTTATTGAGTATTCGACTCATTTTAGTTTGTTTTCATGTTTTTAAACCCCCAAGGTGATGACATTTATGAAGATGAGACTGCAGGACATGACTTGACTCCAGGAGGCAAGGCTGAGGCCTTGACAGATTTTGCTATTACTATTTCTATGGTTTAAAGTTTAAATAAATTATTTTGATAAGCACATAAGACTTATGTATTCTTAATAAATGCTTCCGCAGACTTTATTTTGAATTTTCAATATTTATTGAAATTTGTTATTTTATGGAATTCTTTCGTATCTGGCGCGTTGTTAAAAAGGAAAGACTTTTATATTTAAGTTTAGTAGTAGCACACTGGTTCCTCGAAAATTCTAAAATGTCTTTATTGGGGAGCGGGGTGTTACAACAGGTGCAATAGGTTCATTACAAGTCATGATGATAACCAATCAATTAACAATCTCGATTAATTTTTTCCAAGATTCAACAACGTCGGTTTTTTATAATCTCCTTTTCAGTGCACAAAAAAAAAAATGATCCTCAAACCCAATATAAAACAGCTAAAGTCCAAAGAAAGAAAGACAAAATGAGGGTGGAAGTGTTTCTCTAATTTACTATAGGATTTGGAGTGTTTAAATTTGTGGGTGAGGTTTCTTATTTATAGAAATGAAATGGCACTTGCGAAAAGTCACAATTAAAATGAAAGAACACTTATGAAAAATTAAACTTGTCAATTCATAGTTGGCACATTTAAAAGATTTATAGTTCACCAAACTCCTATCCCCAAAAAGTATGCATTAGTTCAAGTCACCATGGTATATTTTCATTTAAAATTTTGACTACCATATCGACACATTGAACAATGACAATGATTCACATTATTTTTTACTTAATAGTCAAAACCTTTCAAACTTCTTTATGGATTAGTGCAAACCAAAAAAATAGAAAATGTTAGATACAATACTGTAATATAGTATAGTACTTTAATATGGTATAGTATCTAATTATACTAAGCCATGCAAGAGGCAGGCTATTGATATTAATTATATCTAGTATCAAACATTGAGCTATATATATTTAAAAAAATAATATTGACATAATTACTTCATAATTTTGATGCAACTCTTCAATAATTTTTTTAAATTTTATTTTTAAAATATATTTAAATCTTGTTTGATTTTGATAGATTTCAATTTAATAAAAAATTATTAAAATCTTGTAAAAATGATAAGATAATTATATTCAAGCCATTTTCCCGAAATTTTAGATTGGGATTCATCAAGTGCCAGCCTCAAGTTTGGGAGGAAAAAAAGTTATATTGATTTTTGTGTTTTGTTTTGAAGTTTGTAAGGGTTGAAGATTTAAAACTAAAAAAGTATTTTATATTTGAATGATGCTTAAGAAGAAAATTGTTAAACATTTTGAAATTCAGGCCTGATTTGGATAATGAATTGAGATGAGATGGGTTGAAATGATTTGTAAATGGTAGTGAAATGATTTAAGTTAAAATGTTTTATGGAGTTTTGAAAAATGAGAGAAAAAAAATTGAATAAAAATATTATGAAGTTAAAATATTATTTTTTAATATTATTTTTGTTTCGGGATTTGAAAAGTTGAATTGTTTTTTAAATTTTGTTTAGAAGTTTGGAAAAGTTATAATAATTATGCAATAATTAGATGAAAAAATTGAAGACTTAAAATTGAAAAGTATTTATGTTTCTGGTGTTTAGATATTGACATAAGATAAGATAAGATCATATGAGATATGATAAGATGGAAGCATCTCTCCATCCAAACCAGACCTTAGAGGGCAAGGTTTTTAATTTCATTTCATACCAGTCGGTACGACCGAAATATGTCGTACCGGCCGAATAACCGGTACAAAGAAGGGCCGAGTTTCATACCGGTTAGAATTCCAGTCGTATCGGCCCCTACCGGCAGATATTTCAGATTTTGGCTAATATTTCAGATTTCGGCCTTTACTTCTTCTCTCTTTTTATTTTCATTTCTTCCTTATTTTTGGACCCCCCAATTCAGAACAGACAATTTACAATTTTTATATATAATTTATTCATATGTAGACTATTATTTTGGAAGGGCTTCTTAACCACTTAAGCGTGGGTTCCTACAAACAAACTCAAACATCAAGCCCAAAATAGGAATATCAAACACGAAGGGGAAGAAAATCCACTACTACCAACAATAGCGAAAATGATCATGGAAATACACATAAAAAACCAATCATGGAAATATACACCATTCGCCGATAATAAACAATCTCTCAGGCAAACATTTACATAAATAAACAAACTCAAGGCCGAGCGTCACACTCGCCACTACCACAATTTAGTGCATCTTCTGCCAAAGCAGAGCTCCATGCTCACATATAATGCGGTTGAGTATATCTCCCGCCAAAGTGGAGCCCCACGCTCACACCTAATGCGGTTGAGTACACCTAATGCCAAAGTAGAACTCCATACTCACACCTAATGCAGTTGAATATATCTCCCGCCAAAGTAGAGCTCCATGCTCACACCTAATGCATCGGGTACACCTCATGCCTATCTCCCCAAGCTGAGCTCCTCACCACTTAGCACAAAACAAACAGAAAAAACAGAAAACAAACAGAAAATCGGGGACCAAACATAAAACTAGGGATCAAATTTCAAAATTTATTCTGCAAATTATTAACTTAAGGATTCTCAAGGCCTTCTTGTCCAGAAAATCAACCTCAAGAATCATGGGCATCTATAGGGGTCAAATGAGCAGCCTAAAATCTAACCTCGAGATAAAGAAGAAAACAAAGCTAAGAGATAAGGCTAAGAAGAGATAAGGAAATACACTCAGATTCCTAAGAGGAAAATGACTCAGACTCTCAAAAGGAATGTGTTTCACAAGACAAGTTGGACTCAATCACTCAAAGGAACTAGATCTCTACAAAAGGCGGAGACTCCCCACAAACTCTACACCCAAGAACTCTCCACAAGCTCTCTAGAGAGGCTCTGCACAGAAGCTCCCTACGTACAAACTCTACCACACATAGCGACTCCCAAAGGATCTCCCCTAAGTTCCTCCATTGTATTGTGAGATGTGTGAGCCATGAGAGATTGTAAAGTTACCTATTATAGTGAATTTCGCCTCCAAACAACCATTGGACGTAGGCATTATGCCAAACCACATAAATCCATATGTCTCTCCATATTTATTTTTATTTTAGCTAATTTATTATGTATTTTATGGATGAACGTGAATAATATTGTATCGAAGCCAGAATCATCTCGTGGGCCGGGGATGATTCTTTCCTCTCATCCGATTTATTGTGCAAATTAAGGCATTAACACAGATTTATTGAGTATATATGCTGATCGATAACGGGTAAATGCAATAGGGCTTAAACATCGGTGTATTGTATGCTTTATATGAGGCTAAAATATTTAGTCAGTTGGTTCGATCTTGCAACATTTGTTCACATATCATTTTCTTTTTAAATCATATTTCTAAGATTCTTTTGAAGTTAATTAAACATTTGCTCGTCTTATATGTAAAGGAATCTAAAAGTTGTTTCTGCACCTAATTATGTCTGACATTTGCACTTTGATTTTTTTTTTCCTTTTATCTTTTTTCTCTACATCTCTTAAATCATATATAAGAGATATAAAAGGCTCAGAGCACCCATACTCATTGGAGGAGCTCAAAGTAATAGCAGAAGATGTACTCAAATAGATGGCATCCAAAGTTATGTCAGGTAAACTGTATTCTTCTATCTTCTTTCTTAACATTCTTAATTCATTTTTATACTAATCGGAGATGGAATTTATGCCGAAGTTGGAGCTCAACTTGGCTTCAGATCGTACTGCTCTGCATGCATGACACATGACACTTGTAGCAAGGGCTTTTGGTCATGGGCCAAACGTTACTAGGGTTTTTGGGCTTGGGCTTCTTATGGTGGCCGAATATACATGGGCTTAGTTGGCCTTCTCTTGGGCTTGGGTTGCTATTCTACAAATCCAAGGCCTAGGTCCAACTAGACATATTCTCGTGGCCCTAAAATATTATTATGGCAATGAAAATAAACAAAGGACCAACAAAATATTTGTTTCCATAAAAAGTTGAACCTCAAGTCAAGTCTTTTCCACAAAATATTCTAGGTTCCCATGGTCCATTTTTTTCTTTTCCCATGGTCCATCTTAGTCCGGCTTCTTTCTCTTTTCTAGGAAGCGGTCATTGTCCCTATTCTTCAGTCTCTTTGTCTGTTCTATGAGCTGCAAGGCCTCATAAATGAGCTGGTCTACATTCTCTATCATATCCAGAAGAGAGGGCTCAGATGAGCTCTCATTAGTCTTGGGCACCTCCTCGCTAGTCAGGGGTACCTTGGTCCTCTTGTGCTTCGTCATCTATACCTATCACAACTTCTACCATTTCGAGTGGGGAATGGTAGTGGAAAATACCACATTGAGATTTTGAGAAATCTCAGCAAGTAAGCACACAACATACAATGATTAACATAAGCTTACAACTGGCAAACTATGGAATGCATGCATGAACGTGTACTTGACACATGACGTGACCAGAACTTGACTTATGCACTTGACCTTTTTCAAAAGACATGTGACAGATTCTTTGACTTTTCAGAAAATATTCTTTTGTCATCATTTCATATCTTGTTAATCACGTGATCCGGAACATATCATATCATATCATGTCATATCGCATGATTTATATCACGTGATCCATATCATGTAGGCTCATTGTCTTGTTCTTATAACACATGTGGACACATCACAGCTCTCCTGTACACCATGTGTTCCTGCTAGTTACTGCACGATCAACGGTCAATACACCGTGGTGACTACGTCTTATTTATATTCATATCACAGTAACACGATAGTACTTAGTCGAGTCACTTGCCTTAGTCATGGCACCCACTAGCGTTAAAGGCTATCTTGCTTCGGCATCCTTTCCAAAAATATCCATTCGAAACACTCTGACGGTTCTTTATCGACCCCGGGGTTACCACTCTATAATTGAGCACTTTAGAGTGGACATAGGAGTTCCACTAAGACAATCCCCCGTCTTAGCATTTGGGGTCGTGGTAAAAAAAGTTTGACACTTTTCATTTTCTTTAAAAACCTTGTATCCAAATGCATGTGACATGAGACTTAAGATGTGATCCTTCTCATGCTAGACATGTGACACGTGAGATGCCATATATGAACTCATTGAACATAACATATTCAAATCATGGCTTGATAACATGGGACATGTGAAACATTCAAAACAATTTCATTAACATGAACAAATATGTCGTGGTTGGAACTTTAAAGGCATGTAACATAGAAAATCTTCACTTAGACATGTTTTATACTTGAAGCATAATAAACGATAGTCATGGCATGGATGAATCAAATATGAAATCTTGGCAACATCATAGGAATCCAAAACATACAACATTACAATAGCCGAAACTTCATGATAAGTGAAACATCAACACAACATCAAGCAAAACAGAAACATAAGCATGTGATTCATGGCATTTTCATTATGAATCCGAAGTACATAACATTTTCTCATAATCTTGTATGAGTCAAAGAAATAGATTCAACCAAGCAAAGACATAGATATGAGTGTATACATATGTTAGCCAATCCAGGTTGAGTGTACTCTTGCAAAATCTTTCGAGAAAAAAAAATAGCAAGCTATAAATGGGATGTGCAAATCGTTAGAACAAGGGTTTCAAAAACCCTAATCTGTGTATAAGAGATTGTGGGTGGTTTTGGGTTGTCTCTCGTTCATGGAAAGTCCAAGACCATTCGGTTCTAGGATTTTGGGCATGAAAACTATTCAAAATCCGTGACCCTTGGTTAGATCTTGAACGTGTGTGTGAGTGGTTCATGTGGGTGGCCGAAAGTGTGGAGGTTCTACGTCCTCAATAACTCGGCATCCTTCACTTTTCTTGAAAGCCCTAGGTTATTTCAAGATGAAACAACCTTGCACTTGTGTGTGTGTGTACCGAAAATATAGAACTCTTTGGAGATTCATCATCTCCTTAAGTTAGGCGTGAGTGGTGTGAAGAAATTAGAAAGTAAGAGATCCTCACCGTAGCCTCCTTCTTGCTAGTGTTGTGACCCTCTCTTGAACGTAGATAAGAGTAGCCTTTCTTGTTTGGTTGGGAGGAAAGTGAGTTAAATGTGAGAAATCTTCAAGTTTTTGGTGTGAGGTGGTATGGAGGATGGAGAGCTTAAGCAATTTCAAAAATGACAAGAGAAGAAGAACCCTTGGGCGTGAGTCTCCCTTCCCCTTTGATAGAATTTCTCTCAAGCCCTCATCGGTTGCTTGTGGTCTAATGCATGAAGGACAAGTGTCATTTCTTCTCCCCTTTCTAGCCGACTATCCCTTCCCCTTCCACACTCTTGGATTGCCTTGGGAAGGTGGAGAAAATCTCTTGGGCGTGTGGCCCTAGCCGAATGTTTTGCCTTCTATGCCCCTCTAGTTTTGTCTAGATACAATGCATCTTAAGGGTAGAAAAATATATTACTCTTTGTGTCTCTTCATCTCCCAAAATGAGGCTTTGCATGTGTGACACATGGCATAGGCGTGTGCCTTGCCCTAGCCGTCCATCTCTTTTCCCAATTCCCATGTGATCATTCATCTTCCAATGCCTATTCCCTATATGACTCTTCACTTCCCAAGAATCTCTTTGTAACCCTAAGGTGACAAGTGGCATGTGTGTGTGAGCCATTGGGTGTAGTGGTTGAAAAAGTAAGGGTAGGTTGGTCATTTCGTGTGGTTGTCTCTTCACATTCCTTCTAGAAGATCCTCGCATGGTTGACAAGTGGCAAAATTTGAAGAGAATCCCTTAGTTGGGCGTGTGGTGTAAGAACCGAACCGTCCTTTTTGTCCCTTGGCCTTCCCCATGCAAACCTCTCTTGGAAATCCCCTTGGTCTTCCCTAGGCGCCACTTCCCTATGCAATCTATCTTGGAACTTCAAACTCACGCCAAGTGGCACGGTGTAGGCGTGTGGGTGAGTTGGTCGAAAATCCTTTGGCCTTCTCTAGGTCTTTTCTTCTTCCTTTCTTCTAGCAGTCTCTTGCATGCATGACAGGGTTGGTACTCTGTCTATTCCCTTAGTTACCGAATCTTGCAAAAAGTAGAAAATCGCGTCCAAATTATAATCGTAATACATGTTTACTCTCATTTCGTTCAACTTATGATGTATAGCCAGCTCAATATCTTCAATGGGTTGCCCCTCCTTGTAGATTCGAATCCGATCCATAAAGGTGTCTGATGTCTCAAACGAGGCATACCTATTAGTGCGAGCTTCCGCAGCGCGACTCGTTTCAACTCCTTGCTTTAATCCAAGCAAGCACATTCTTCTAGCTTCATTTTAAATCCACGGGTCTCGTGGGGGTTGTCTTTCCTCATGCAGTATTGCTTTCTGCAAGAAGATATTCCCCTGAAAATCCGTATCCATAATGTGCTTGCGATGGTGCTCGAATTTTTCCAATTGTCTTCAGTGTGCAACTAGCATACGATCTCGACTCGCACGTTGATTTCTGCGACTGCGTTCCTATCTTTCTCTAATTTGAGCTATGAACGCAATAGACATACGTGGGGTCTTCCTAGGTCGTGTCATTCCCTATTCTAAGGGTATGGTAGATGCATGTAATGTTACTACACTAAGCTAACAACAATGGATAGACAAGAATTCGTATCAACAATTTAGACATACATTCCAACAAACATGTACATTTCGGCAAATGTTCTGTTCTAAGAGTATATTTCATACTTTTGAATGTAGACAAGAATAGCCTCTCTTGTTTGGTTGGAAGGAAAGTGAGTGAAAGGTGAGAAATCTTCAAGTTTTTGGTGTGAGGTGGTATGGAGGATGGAGAGCATAAGAAATTTCGAAAATGGCAAGGGAAGAAGAACCCTTGGGTGTGAGTCTCCCTTCCCCTTTTTTAGAATTTCTCTCAAGCCCTCATTGGTTGCTTGTGGTCCAATGCATGAAGCACAAGTGTCATTTCTTCTCCCCCCCTCTAGCCGAATGTCTCTTCCCCTTCCACCTAGCAGCGTTAGTCATTGCATATTTGAGTTAGGGGTATGTAGACATACACCATGTTGTGTGGCGCCTCCAGCCCCAACTTGGGATTGGACGGTGACTAAAATGCCAGGATATGTAACACATGGCTACATACTCTTCGTACATGACAGATAATATGCAATGCTCTTATATATACCAGTAGTATGCAATACAATATGCAATGGAATATAAATGGTTCGTGTGAAACTAGACAATGCCTAAAACAATTGCTTTAGCACATGGTACCGTAAAACTATGCATAACCCAAACATTGCCATCATCAAAATATTTCATTTAATAAAGTATCAAAGAGATGGATATGTTCTTTTTCCCAAAACACGGGACCAACAAAATATTTATTTCCACAAAAAGTTGAACCTCACAAGTCAAGTCTTTTCCACAAAATATTCTAGGTTCCCATGCTCCTTTTTTTTTTTCCAAGAGTCCATCTTAGTCCGGCTTCTTCCTCTTTTCCAGGAAGCTGCCCTTGTCCCTATTATTCAGTCTCTTCTTATATTCTATGAGCTACGAGGCCTTGAATGAGTCGGTCGACATTTTATATCCTATCCAAAAGAGAGGGCTCAGACTAGCTCTCGTTAGTCTTGGGCACCTCCTTACTGGTCGGGGTTACCTTGGTCTTCTTACGCTTCGTCATCTGGTACTTGAGGGCAACCTGAGACTTCTCCACCACTCGCCCGAGGAAGTGAAGTTCCACCTCTAGTGAAACTAGACTCATCAGAAGGCTTGGTGGCCAAACGAGTCTTCTTCTTTTTCTTGGCCCCTACCGCCGGGGGTGGCCCTCTTTTTAAACCAACCGCCAGCAACAGGGTGCCCATAAACTCATGGCCAAATACATGTGCCCTGCTAGGCACCATTAGAAACCTCTCAACATTGGAAGGATTCAAAATAACGTCCGACCAAGTGGAACTAACATTTTGTCCTGACCAAGCATGTACCAACCGATTGCGGGCTTCTTCCCAAGGAGAAAGAAGAATCTCGATTTCACGCTCATCGGGAACTAGAGACCAAGAGGCTCTAATGGGGAACTCTTGATTTGAGGCCTGGTTCGCAGTAAATTCCCAACCTTCACCTCAAACAAAGAAAAACTTCCTCTGCCAATACTTGGCATGGGAATACTTACGCTCCAACTAAACCAGCTTTTTGCAGGACCTGAAACTACAAAGGTTCCCATCCAAGCGCCTAAATCCATAGAGAGAGAAACTCACGAGCCGTGGGGTCGAGGTATTCGTCTCCCGTGGGCTCCAACACTCACCACCACATAACGCAGCAAGCCATCAAAATCCTCCATGTGTTAGGCACCAACTGGGCCAGTGCAAGTCCCAAGACGTCTAAGACGTCACAGACAAGTCGCACAAAAGGCAAATGAAGCCCCATCACAAACATAGTCGTATACAAAGCAACAGAAATGGACATACCTCTTACGTCAATGGCTCCGTGGCGTTGGTCAGGCAACCCCAGAACCACTGAGTCTGGGACGTTGAAGTTGTCCCTTGTGGCGTCGAGTTCACGACGGGAGACAGTTGAGGACCACCGAGTGCCCTCGAAAATCAAGCGGGGAGCATTTTCCCCTCCACCGTAGGGTTCGCAGTAGTCCCTCCAAGACGAACGGAGGAATCGTGGGGTCGCGAAGAACCGGCTTCACGAGAAAAACCTTTGGGATTGCTCTTGGAGGGCTCTTGGAGGAAGCCATAGACTTGAGAGAAAGATGATAGGAAAATTTTCTGAGAAAGAGTGAGACGAAGTACGGAAGGAAGACAAAGGACTCGAGAAAGAAGATAGGGAATGCCAAAGAGAAGAAGGGGAAAGGAAGTAAGAACCAGAGGATAATAAATACATGTAACAGTTGAGGAAAGGAATTCGGAACGGCGCGAAGGCGAAACGACTTCTAACATATGCTTGCAAAATGATAGAAAACCCAAAGAAACAAAACAACATATCAATTACAAGTCTCGTCACGCTGTGCGTGAGAGACTTCGCAGGTGACTGGAAAGGGCTTAATCCTCTCTTTAGGTCCCGCTGGGTATTGTTGTGGACCTAGGCCATGGCGTGGTCTGGTGGGCTAGTGAATATCTGGCCTAAGTCCAGGCGAGTCTAATCTGAATAGACAGAAATCCCTAACTGCCCAGGTATCTCGGGATGAAAGGGTGATCGGCTCATTTAAAAATAGGATAAGTCCTAAATCTCGAAGACTTGAATTTCAAATAACAAGCGGGACGGTTATTTGAAACTATCTTATCACAAAGCTCTATTTATAGGATCAAGTACGATAGTGATCTCATCTGAATATTTGGGCTGGGAAAATTATATTATCATTAGATAGATATATATATTATATATATCATGCATGAAAACTGTTACAAACACAAAGAGATTACAAAAAAATAAATTTACAAACTAACATAACTTCACTTGATCCATTAGATCTATTTTACACTAAAAGTAACTTTATAATCTGACGTACTACATCAAACTACGCCAGTTTGTGAATTTACTTTATATAATTCTTTTGTGGTTAAAGTAGTTCTAATCATGTATACATACAAAAATAATAAAATAAATACCTACTAGGGCCAAAGGAATAAAGAACTTTTAAATAAGTTTTGGTAAGAAAAAGAGAGGAAATTGTAATAGTAATAGAATGACCGATGGGATTTTACAAAATAATAATAATAATAATAATAATAATAATAATAATAATAGAAACAAAATAAAAATTATAATTTATAAGGAAAAATCCGAATGCAACTAATTTCGGGGACAAATTGGGGCACGAATCCACCTGACCCGTTAAATGAAATAGTAGCTATGAGTGAGCTTTGGGCGGGAATGGGATAAAAATGAAATGGGATCATCTACGCAGGATCTGATAGAACGAAAGGGATGGGTGCAACTAAAATGAAATGGTTCGTTTTGGGGGGTGGTGAGCTGAAACAATGTGTTTCATACGACTGAGCCTTCATTCTTTTCTCTTCTCTTCTCTCTCTCACTCTCTCTCTCTCTCCCCCCATTCTCCCTGTCAATTAAGTTCTCTCCTCCACCTAAATTCATCTTGCTCCCATTTTTTGGTTTGAACCATAACCCTAAGTCGTCATCCTCTTCTTCTTTTGTTTAACCCCCATTTTTTGTTCCAAACCCAAAACCCTAACCTCCTGCAAATCCCTCTTCTCCATGATTTGTACAATCATCGGTCTCTCTCTCTCTAATTTTCAATAACTTTGATTTTGTGAGCTAATGTTTATTTCTATTGCTTTTATTCTTTTAGTAGAATGAAGTCTTAGTGAGAGGAGCATATAAGACTGTGTGGTTCTTAGAACCTATCTTAATCAATTCTTTTCTTTGTGGTTGTAGTAGTTAGTTTCTAAAGTCGATGGTTTTCCAAACAAGAAATGTTGTTTTTTTTTTTTTTAAACAAAAATTGTCTTGTGGTTCCCTTGTTATTTGTAGATACAAGGCATTTCATGAAATTGATGGAATAGAAGTTGCTTGGAACCTGGTGAATATTGATGATGTATTGCAGTCACCAGAACAGCTGGAAAGATTACATTCAAAGGTTCATCTGTTGAAATCTCTGAAAAATGAAAATATCATCAAGTTTTATAATTCTTGGGTTGATGATAAGAGCAAGACCATCAACCTAATAACAGAGTTGTTCACTTTTGGGGAGTTTGAGACAATGAGTTTTTTTTTTTTTTCTGTATTGTTAGCCATATTTTCTTTCACTTTTGTTTTGGGTTCAATGATGATTTATAGCATACATGCTTTCATTGTGTTCTAGATATCAAAAGAAGCATAAGAGTGTTGATATGAAGGCCATCAAGAATTGGGCTAGGCAAGTTCTTCAAGGTTTAAGCTATTTGCATGGCCACAATCCTCCAATTATCCACAAAGACCTGAAATGTGACAACATATTTGTTAATGGTAACAATGGAAAAGTTAAAATTAGAGATCTTGGATTGGCAATTGTCTTGTAGCAGCCTACTACCCGAAGTGTTATTGGTATGGACATCCCTTTCTCTGAAAGTGTTACGACTTTGGCCTATCTGTGTAAATTGCGGTTTGTCATCTTTTTTTCTTTTTTGCAAAGGCACTCCTGAATTTATGGCTCCCGAGCTCTATGAAGATGAATACAATGATCTTGTGGACATATATTCTTTTGGCATGTGCATGCTAGAAATGGTTACCTGTGAATATCCATATACTAAATGTAAAAATCCTACTCAAATATGCAAGATCACCTCTGTAAGTTGGCAACTACCTGCAGTATGTCTCATTCTTGCTTTTCTTAAAAATGGTTGTTGTAATTTTTTTTCCATTTTGACGTTCCTTTCCTATAGGGTATTAGGTCTGCTTCTCTCAGTAATTAAGTGAATGACCCTCAACTCAAGCATATTAATATGTGGGATATGTTTAGCATATTAAAATGTAATGGATGTAGTGTTTGTGTTGAAATCTGTTTGTTTTAGTGCTCCAAAAAGCAACATGTTGGAGGAGGGAGAGATGATTGCTGAGGGAGATCATGAAGACACATTCTCATAGGACTGAGATTTGCAATGTAATTATGGGTTACAATACAAGCTACATTGTGGCATATTTGCTCTGGTACTTGTGCAATTACTGATTTCTTGTGCAACTACTATTTCTACATTTGTATTGAAATTTGAAGCTAAAGCCTTGAATGCTTGGTGTGCAATTCATTTCACTGAAACAAAGTTTCCCATTAAATTTTTTTTTTTTTTTGGAGTAACATGTAGAAACTCAATAAGGTCCATGAAAAAGAAAGTTCCCCAATGTGTTGATAAGAGTATACATCCCAAATGAAGTTGTGAATGAACTCTAAGCAACTGTCAATTTCTAAGGAATTGCGAATCAAAGAAGCATAGCAATGTCCTGTACAGCATGCAAATATTATTGAAAATAATCACATTCCAGACTTCCACACAAACTGTTTCATTCAAGATGTTTCAATGAAAGAAAGTAGATCGTAGTCTCAGGAGAAATTACAAAAAACAAGGTTTACATCGAAACTATCGCATGCATCTACTATTAAACCATTCAAATACACAAGCACCTTAACATTCCATCAATTCAGTTTGTCAAGCTTATGTAAGGTAGACATTAAACAGGAAATTAAAAGATGATAGATAGGGGTAGCTTCTTCATTCTGTCTCTGCAAATCTAACTCTCAATTTACCATAATCAAAGACCTCCCATGGTAGTGACCCATGAAGACATCCCCCATAATCCTGCATTGCAAAGGTGCCCTTTCCAGTGAGAATCGTCAGACCAGAAGCATCCCCATGAGCAAATCCTTTATTATGGTAACTTAAACAAAGATAAAAAGAAAAAGAAAGAGAAATTGAAATACACTTTACCATGAAAAAGCATATCCTCCAATGTTTTCAACATCCCATTTAAGCCGTAAAGAACATTTAGAACTTTTAAGGATGGACCCAGAAAAGCAAGGTAAAATTCATGTCGTTTTACAGTTTACACCATTCAACATGAAAAAGTAATATTACCCAATGTACTAACCACCAAACAACCTAACATAACCCCGAACAGGCCTTTACAGTGTTATTGTATGGCAAGTGACGGCAGCGAAGACATCAGGTGCCTGGCGGTGGCAAGCGAAGAAATAAATTAACGGCGAGCAGTGGCTATGAATTATTATCGATTTTCTTTTTCTCAAAAGTTCCGGTAGGCCTATTTATTTTCCCAAACTGTTATTTAAGATTAACCTTAGCATTAAAGATATTTTGAGTTATCAAAGTTTTTAGAAGGTTTTGTGTAAGTTTTTTTTTAACCACTCGGCAGCAACTGAAAGGTCAAGTCTCTTCTAAATAATAGAAGAGCATTGCTATTCATAAGTTCATACACCACACATCATAATTATTTTTATTTTATTTTTTTTTCTAAATTTTTTTTTTGTTTTATTATTCTTAAAATAATTGAATTATTTTATTTATAATTCATATACCACATATTTAATAAGAAAATAAAATTAAAAAAATCATAAAAATGATGGTGTGTGGTGTATGAGGCTTAAGAATAGAATTTTTCTTATTAATTTATTTATGTGAGCTTTTAGGAGAATATAATTTTCACATAAATATTTAGTATTATATATATATATATATATTCAAATTATGTTACATAATGAAGCATATTAAAAGAAAGTGTTACGTTTTCAATACTACACAACTTCCTCAATCTCTACACATCATATTTTTTAAAAATTTTAAATTTTTTTTGAGTTTATTATTTTTAAACTAATTTAATTTTTTTATTCATTATTCATAGATTAAATATTTGATAAAAAAATAATAAAAATTAAAAAATGTGTTGTGTGTGGAAGTTATGTGAATAGTAATAAATTGTGTAAATTTTTTCTTATATTAATATGATTAATTTGAGGCGTTATAACTTTTTTGTAATAAAACAATTTATAATTTCACATCAATTTATTAAAAAAAATGTTTATAAATCATACATTTAATTTAAGAAAATAGAAACATATATTAGAGGTACTTACACTTTTACAATTTCTATAAAAATATATATATATATATATAAATATTTATATATATAATTCATACTATTACATATACTTACATTTTTATTTATAATTTTTCTTTTTTTAATTTTTTAATTTTTTTAAATTTATAATTTATAATTTTCTAATATATTTGATATGTTAAAAAGTAAATTTTTATAAAAAAAAAATTTAACTACATTTAACATTTTTTATATTAAAAGTACAAGTGCCATATAATTGCCGCCACGTACGCACGGTGTATTCAAGGGACCTGTGCCATTTGTCACGCACACAATTCTGTTTCGCGAGAGTTGCAAGCAGTCACTCTCGTTGAATTAGTTAAAAATTAAATTTAATAAATATTTAATTATTAAAAAATAAAATATATTTATATTAGATTAGTCAAATTTTAAATATTTAAAATTTAATTATAAAAAATTTTTTAAATTTAAAAGTTACTTTACATATATCAAATATATATTTTATTAATTATTTCTCTCTCCCTTTCTTTTTACTATATATTTTTATCACAATTAGTATATTAATTTGACTTAGTGATATATTAATTTAATAAAAACATAATTATTCATTAACATATAATAAGTAGAATAATAAAATATGATAAAATTAAATAAAGTAATAATTAAATATTTAAATATTTTTTAAATTATTAATTATTCATTATCATATAAAGAATAAATATATCATCTAATGTAGAGATTTAATGTGAATAATTAAAATTAAATTTATTTTATATTATTTTATTATTATATAATAAAAAAATAATTATTCTAATATAGAAATTTATACAATTAAATAATTAAAAATTAAATTTATTTTATATCCAAAAACTATTCTTTAATTTTGACTAATTCATCGATAGGGATCTAAGTTCAATGCACTTGACTTGACCGCCCGCCCGAGTTTGCTCAGAGACTTGTAATTAATAGCCAACCGGTTTCTATATTGATTTGATTTTGCAGTACCATTTCAAGATAATGAATTAATATGAGCTTCTGAACATTTTACTAAATAGTATGAAATCCGCGTTAAATAATGAATTAACGATCGAGTAGTGTTTTGCTGTTGTTTTCTTTCTTCTTATTAATGTTTTTGATAACTTAATTAATTTGATCGCAGCATTCCAACAGATCTTTTATCTTTAACATTATCATGTATCTTTAACATTTGGCTTAGCTCACGCTCGATATATATCAGTTCTCTGAATGACGTAATATGTGGTGCTCCTTTCAAATATCGGTCGATCATTAATTGGTTTGAATCTTGACTTGTTTATTTGCTCTTACTTGTACGTAAATAGTGGCCGCCATATTCCTCAGCAATGAGCTGCTTAAACAAAAGCTGCGCCGGTCGTAGTAATCAACCGAACAAAGTCAAACAACGCGCGCTACCGACCGGTCATACTCCCGATGCTATGACAAAATATGAAACCCCAGGGCACAGGGGCGGGGCCAGGCCACGACAGATGCACTATAAATAGAGCAAGTTCGTAAACCAAAAACATCATATATCCCCAAGTTCAAAATTTAAGAAACCCAGGTGACGTACCTAGCCTGCTTTATATTTCACCTACAAACATTCATCTAAAGCTTATATTGGGCACCATGCTAATTGATGTCGACGTTCTTGTTTGGATACTTGTGGCGTTTCTTTGTTTTCTCCCTCTCTGCCTGATTTGGAGTTGGAAGATAACAATTATTCCGGTCACGAATTGGCCCCTTGTTGGAATGCTGCCTGAGCTTCTTTCTAAGTTATCGGATATTCATGAATATACAACTCAGGTTCTGAAACAAAATGGTGGGACTTTTGAGTTCAAAGGGCCATGGTTTGCTCACATGGACTTTTTGGTCACTAGTGATCCCATGAACGTGCGCTATATATTGGCAAAAAACTTCACCAACTACCCTAAGGGACCTGAGTTCAAGAAGCTTTTTGAGCCTTTTGGAGATGGGGTTCTCAACTCTGACTCCGAGTCTTGGAAATCCTACAGAAAGTTGATTCACTCGCTCATTAAACACAAGAAGTTTCAGCTATTTCAAGAGAGATCTATGCGGCAAAAGGTATCGCAAGGCCTGTTCCCTATCCTTGAGCATGTGTCGAGACAAGGAACTGTGGTTGACTTGCAAGATGTTTTTCAACGGTTCACCTTTGATAATACCTGCCTTTTGGTGATGGGTTTTGATCCAAAGTGCCTCTCCATTGAATTACCCGAAGTTGATTACAGAACGGCATTTGATGAAGTAGCGGAGGCCATATTTTACCGGCATATTGTGCCAAAAAGCATTTGGAAGTTGCAGAAATGGCTTAACATAGGAGAAGAGAATAAGCTGAGAAGAGCCACGGAGATCTTGGATCGTTTCTTGTATCAGCGCATTTCATCAAAGAAAGGAGAATATCTGAGACGCAGAACGTCCCAAATGGAGCAAGTTGAGGATGAGAAGGACGAGGACTTTGATTTACTAACAGCTTGCATGGCAGAACAACAAGAAGAAGAAGCGAAAGGAGAAGTAGCACAGATGGATGATTATAGAAGATCTGACAGATATCTAAGAGACATTGCATTCAATTTCATGGCAGCTGGGAAAGACACTGTAAATGCAGGCCTCACATGGCTTTTCTGGCTTATTGCCACACACCCTTCAGTAGAAGAAAAGATACTAGCAGAGATCAAAGAAAATTTGCTAGCCAAAGATGATGGAAAGTGGAGGCTTTTCAGCATAGAAGAGCAAAGCAAACTAGTTTATCTCCATGCAGCCATCTGCGAGGCTCTTCGGCTATATCCATCAGTACCTTTCAATCACAGACTTTCCGTTGAACCAGACGTTCTTCCGAGCGGCCACCGCGTTGCTGCGAACACCAAGATTATGGTGTCACTTTATTCAATGGGAAGTATGGAAGGAATATGGGGAGATGATTGCTTGGAGTTCAAACCCGAGAGATGGATTTCTGAGAAAGGAGGAATAGTGCACATACCATCTTACAAATTCATTGCATTCAATACAGGACCTAGGAGCTGCTTGGGTCAAGACCTAACTTTCTTTCAGATGAAGACTATTGTTCCTGCAATTCTTTGGAATTATCGTATCCAAGTGATTGAAGGACATCCTATTTCTCCATGTCTCTCTGTCATGCTGCATATGAAACATGGCTTGAGGGTCAAGGTTTCCAAGAGATCATGATGATCAAGTACGTACACGTATTAGTGTTGGATCATGAGGTGGAAGAATATTATTATAAATAATTCTACTTATCATCTTTTCACATCATATATCACATCATATATCACATATATTTCAATTGTTTTTCATTTTTTTTTATAATAAGTATGTAGTGTATAGATGATAAGTAGAACAACTCAATTAGTTTAACAAAAATAAAATAAAATAAAAATAAAAAATAATTTTAAAATATATAAAGTGTGTGACGTGAGATAATGGTAGCATCCCTCTGTTATGAATAATTTTCCCTTCCCCAAGTCTTTGTAATAGAGATATTTAATTATGAATAAATCAAAATTGTTGTATGAGCAGGAAGTAGCTAGTATTAATTTGTCATTCATTAAGATTCTTTTACATGCAATCATATATCCATTACAAGCACACCGCTGACAATGCCTTGGCTGAATTAATAGCAACCATCAGTTTAAGCTTATGTACAATAAACTGAGCAGCATTATGGACTTCAGTTAGCCAACCCCACCAATTTCATCTATATAGATCAATACAGTCGAATCACTGTGGAAAAAAACAGATAATCAAGTATGAGTAAATAAATAAAATGGAGGAGAAAGAAACATGAACTTCAGCATATGACTGTATATTTGGCGAAAATATGTATAGAACATTCCAGAGTGCCTAAGTCAAAGCAGATGCCACAAAGGAAAAACTTTAAAAAAACATCAAACCCACACATCACGAGATGTTGCATAGTGTTATCAACAATAAAAGGGTTAAAACGGAATGGATTGGTTTGTAGAAAAAAAACATATTAAACATATTAAACCTTTTAGTATCTTTAGACAATTAATAAACTGAAATAATTTTAGGGCAGGTTTGGGGCACAAGACAAAACATAAAATTTTCATCTCATCTCATCTCATTTTATCTCATCATTACACCTTTTTCAAATCCTTATACAAAATATAATAAACAATTCAACTTTTTCAAATCTCAATACACATTTTTCAAATCCTAAAACAATAATAATATTAAAACATAATATTTTAAACTTCAAAACAAAACATAAAATTCTCATCCTACCCCCCAAACCTGTCATTAGTCTCTTTAGACTAAAATAAATTAAACTAATTTTATTCTACTAGCCTATATGCAACTACCATTTCCTTTAAATCAAATTCCTCTAATAATTGAATATGCTTGATTATGGCTACATAGACGGTACCTTGTCGCACAAGTCATAAATTTGTTGAAAAATTCGAGGCACCAGAAGGCTGAGAATTCCACAAACACCATCACTGTACTACCAAATAATTTCCATTACAACCTACCAAATTACAATTAAGAAATATAGAGCTTTGATAATCAAGTCCACCCAATAATCACATAAAAAAATGCTACCTTTCAATTTACGCAAACTAGAATAGATGAATAAGTATGTTAAACAAAATACTCTTTTGGACAAGCATATATATAAATATATATATATATATGTGTATGTAGTTGGATGGATTTAGGGGTTAGGGGAAACCAGATCAGGCGCAAAAGTCAAGATAAGGATATTTTTAGCCATTAATTTGGGTTTATTCTTGCTTGGAGGTTGCTGCCAATTTACCAAATACAAATGTTATCAATGGCAAGAAGTAAGCATATTTTTACTTGGAGAAATAGCTAAATATATTATCAAACAAGGTATTAATTATGGATCTTTTTCATAACAACAATAGAAAAAAATACAGGTTTTTTTACTGAAAAGGAAAGGAAAATGTATAAAAGAAAGGAACTGTTTAACTGCAGGAACAAAAAATCTTAGAGCTGACATAATTGGATAGGAATTCCTCACCAGATTAATTGCACAGGTTTTTGAACAAAAAATTTTGGTCATGTACACAATACTTATCAAGACAGAAAATCATTTACACAACCCAATTTCTTTGAGCCTAGTTAATATTAAAAGCATCCAACATGATAATGCCAAACCATATTGCATGGGTTGCTCAAACCCATATTAACCAAAATCAGATAAAATTCCATACATGAACTCTAAGATGTATATCACCCAAAACAACAATTGCCAAACCTCCAAAACCCAAAATTAATAGCAAATCAGCATCTAAAAATTGATCAAAACCAATCCTTCAGCATCAAAGAATTCGTAATGTAGATAAAGCATGCACTGTAGTTTTAGATTATTTACTGCAATTGAGCAAAAAATCCTAGCTAAATACAAATACTCAAAACAGAGAGAGATAGACACGGATCGAGGGAGAGAAGTACGTACCACACAGATTGAAAGGAGTTGGAGATGGCTTGCTAAAACAGGGACCGCGTGGAGGAGGTGGCGCGCGACGGTGGGGTAGGATGGGGCAGCCTAAATTGAGGAGGAAGAGATCAGAGGGACTGAGTGAAAGTTGTCGAGAGAGAGGGAGAGATGAGAAATATATGAACGATGAAAGATAAAGAGAGAGAAAGTGGAGACTTACTGGCCAAGCGAGGAGGTGTGGAGTGATGGCGTGTAGGAGGTGGACGATGTTCACCTATGGTTTTCGGCGAGACAGAGAGCTTTGTTTGCTGTAGGAAACTGAAGACTTTCATTTGCAGAGAGACCCATTCCGATTTTCGTCAAAATAGATGGTATCGACTTTTGCGGCGATAATAATGTCGATGCAACAGGACAGTACACATGTGATGGTTGTACTGTATTAGCTAATATGTATTGCGACGACCATATGTCGCCATAATAGGTTATTTGTTATGGCGAATTTTGAAGTCGCCACGTTAAAAACACGGCTACAATGATTGGGCTCTATTACATCCAAAAACCGCTCGCAATAATTTTCTTTGGCAGCAAAAAATAGAATTTCTTGTAGTGGTCAGGGTTTCCAAGAGATCATGATGATCAAGTACCTACACGTACTAGTGTTGGATCATGAGGAGGAAGAATATTATTATAAATAATTCTACTTATCATCTTTTTTACATCATATATCACATCATATATCACATATATTTTAATTGTTTTTTATTTTTTTATAATAAATACGTAGTGTATAGATGATAAGTAGAACAATTCAATTAGTTTAACAAAAATAAAATAAAAAATAATTTTAAAATATATAAAATATGTGACGTGAGATAATAGTAGCATCCCTCTATTATTAACAATTTTCCCTTCGCCAAGTCTTTGTAATAGAGATATTTAATTATGAATAAATCAAAATTGTTGTATGAGCAGGAAGTAGCTAGTATTAATTTGTCATTCATTAAGATTCTTTTACATGCAAATATATATCCATCCGTCTCAAATAGTTTAGGATATATAATGTTATTAGTAGACAACGTGTTTCTCTATTTTTATATTAAAAATGTTTGGTTCGTATATAGTGTGTGATTCCACGAAAGTAGATTTTTTAAACGACTGCTACGTTGTCGATTTTTTTTATATATCAGATCGATCGTAGAGACGCATGCATGACTTTCTGTCGTATAAAATTCTAACCCCGTATCGCACTTAATTTGGAAAACTGGACTACATACTATTAGGCCGTCAATCTAACTTTCCTATCAAAAATTAATATAACTATATAAAAAAAATAGTAATTAATTCGGGGCTATATATTTAGAATTCATCTAACTATCTTTCCTAAGTTTTTTTTTTTCTTTATATACATATATTATAAGCAATATGTTTAAGATACAAGTTATCCGCGTGATTAGTTTCTTTCCTTTTTTTATATTTTCAGATATAAATATTTCTTGATGAATATCTAATTTCTAGAAAATTAATAAAATCTAGACCAAGTTTGTGGAGTAGGGCAGGTTTTTGTCTGTATTTGTTTAACTTTTTGTTTGAAAAATGGGCTACTATGCTGCCCCATTTTGACCATTGGGTATATCTTACAGCGTAAAAAAAAAAACAAAAGAATAAAAAATATATATATTTTTAATATATTTAAATATATTTAAAAAATATATTAATATATTTAAAATTACTTTTTTAATTATTAAATTAAAAAAAAAATTAATCGGCGGTCAAACGGAGGTATCAACTTAAGGAGGCAAAGTAGACTTTCTCAATAGCAAGAGCGTGTTGAAGTCTTTGCCCCAAACCCGGAAAAATAAATAGAAAAATGCTCCACTTCTACATCTCTCTGTGGTGACATCATGTTGACTTGTCTAAAAAATACGCAAAGATCACTTTCCGCATGTTTGGGCGTTCACATTATTTCAAATCATTTTATTTTATTTTATTTTAATATTTAAATATTGTTAAAATAAAAATATTTTTTAATTTTTAATTTTTTAAAATTTTTATCTAATAATTATAATTTTCTCAAACTTCCTAACAAAATAAAAAAAAAATCAATTTTTAAAATTTTTAAAATAAAAATTATATTCTAATAATATTTAAACTTTATATATTTTTATTCAATTTTTTTTTCTACTTTTTCAAAATTCTATAAAACATCTTAATTCAAACATCTCATTATTATTCACAAAATATTTTATTATTATGCACATAATATTCATCATCCTATCTCATCTCAATATCCAAATAAGATTGTATATAATTGACTTGCCAAAAAAATAATTAAGAGAAATGATATTTACAGTCTTATAGCATGCAAGTTTCACACATTCTCTTTATAAAAAAGTAGGTAAATTTAACAATCACTTGAAAAAATTATTTTTGTAATAATAAATTTTAATTTTTTTCAAAATAAGTACACTAAATTTATAAATGTTAAAACTATATCTTTACTCAAAAAGTAATTAAGGAGAATGGGTAGCTATGGATATTTGAAACAGCAAAAATGATTATTGTTAAAAGAGTGTCCAAGCGATATAAGTTAACACATCCTAGACATGTCTATCAATGTGGGAGCTATGCTAGAGTGACCCACGATCAAGGCTTATTGGCTCAAGGAAAAACCCGTCCAACGTGGCTTTTATTTTATTTTTAGTTTTTAATTTTTAAATCAGAACATTTCTAGGTAGGGCTACACAATGAACATAGCAGCTCTAGCTCAACTAGTATACATTCAATTCAAATTTGGCTCATTCAATAAATAAGATATTTTTAAACATTAATATATGTTCAAATATTAAACAAGTAAAACTCGTATAAACTCGACTCGACTCAATTTAAACTCTAAACAAAACTCATATAAACTCGACTTGACTCGTTTGAGCTCATTTTAGAGCTCTTACTATATGTTATATATGTATGTGAAATATTTATTACATGCTAGTTATATTTTATATACTATTAATTTATTTATAGTTTACACTATTTAATATATTTATTATGTTTCCAAAATGTGTATAAGATAATGGTATAATAATATATCATACAATTAGAATTTTTTAATCAAACCATTTGGTTGAATAGTTAAACCATTAAGAGTTTGTTTAAAAAAAAAATTAAAATTATTAATTAAAAGATAAGATTCAAATTTTTCCAAAAAAAAAAAAAAAAATCGTATTCAAGCTTAGGTCGTTTGTTTATTTTTAGTCAAGCTAGAGTCAAATTCGAACAACATTAATAGTTAACAAATCCAAGTTCAAACAAGAAAATTCGAGTTCATGTCAAACATGCTAATCAAACACGTGTATCCTCGTTCAAATTCAAGTATGTCGAATAAATTTAGGACTGCTTAACAAGTCCAGCTAAATAACAAATTTCAAATATGATCACGATCTGTTATGATCCAGAGGTAATCACTTTATAATAGAGTCGGCTGGGGAATCCAGTTTCTTGCCACATAACAACTAGGTTACATATTTTGCCCAAAGACAAATAAAATAAGAGTACTATAGGATGTAATGTCATTCTGGGTCAGTTTGCTTCCAACATGCTCTTTGGTGTGGACGCTAATTTATGACATTCTGGACCCTGAATAATCACACTACCCATTACAATGGGCCAACAACTATCAAGCATCAAAATCAAAATCTAATCACACGAATATCATGCTTTGCCATACGGTGGCAAACACAGGCTAGAACATAAAACCCTGCCACTAAAGAGTATCAAAATACAGTGGCAAAGTTAAACAAGAATTACAACTACAACTACAACTATAACAAATTACAAAGCACAACAAGCTACTAATTGCAAATTACATTGCTACCAACTACTCCACAATAACAATTAGATGAAAACAACACATTCTAAAATGGCCTTGGCTTCTCCATGAAATGACACCTTTGAGGTTGGAATGTCGACAGTATTACACACATGCAATTTAGTCACATTTCTGAAACATAAGCAGATCAACAATTTCTAAATTTATTAATTAATCAGAAAGTTATTAATAATTTCCTGAAAACAATTAAACAAAGAAGAAACTAATAGTAAATGACAACCTCACACCTCCTCATTGTCCGATAATGTTGGTTGTGACAATACTATGTTGGATTCCAACAACAAAACCATCAACACTAACACAAGTTGAGATAGCAGAAGCTCACTTGAATGAGACTCATCAACGAAGATTTCCCTGCAAGTCTATATTCCAGGAAAAAAAACAAAAAAGACAATTATTAGAAATGAGTTCAGTCTATATACAAATGCAAATAAAAAAATTACTACCTGTTTTTTCTCTCTTGGTTGCAATCTTTTCTACAACTGGAACCTTCCTTTTCGTTGGGATTGTCCCCTTCCCACGGCCAACGGGGGGGCTTAATATCTTTTTACCTTTCTCCACGACCACTTTTTCTTTAACATTGGTTGAATAGGGTCTTGACTCAAATGTTAAGCCTTCAAATTTATGCTCAAATTCATCTAACTGGCGTAAAAAAGCATTGTGATGCTCATCACTTTGGGACACACACGTTGCTAATTTCAAACATCTTTTCACTACAACCTCATACCTTTGTGCATCTGCATTGCTCCGTAAGTCATCATAGGTACTTTTGACTAGTGTATATCTTCTCTTTAAATCCTTTCTCCATCAATCCAAAATATATTTTTCCGGCAGTACATTAATTTTCTTCATACGACAAACAGCAAATGCATGCCTACAAAAAATTCCCCTCATCTCAAATAATGCACACATGCATTTAAATTCGCATTCTTCTTCGTTGTAGTCAACTAAATAATGCACATTTTTTAAATCATCGTCATCAATGGAAATTTGATCCAAAAAATAAAATGTGGAAACACAACCTTTAGTGCTAACAAGTGTGCAATTACATAAAATCAACCCAAACACCTCTTTTTGGACCTCCTTAAATTTTGCATTTGTATACATCATTTGAAACTGCTTCTCAATGCCAAACGGGGATATGCATGGAATTGTTTGGTTGAAGGAATTGAAATCATCTGTTGCCTCAACCTTCGCTTTATTCCTTAGAACATTGTCAAATTGATCAACAAGTTCCTTCAACGTTGTACTAGAATGCACAAACCCGTCAAAAAAAAATTCATGCTTTCAGACAGATTTGTATTGCTCATACTAGCCCAAAATACATTTTTCAAGTAAACCGGTACCCAAAAAGTCTTCTCGTTGTACAACCCTTGCAGCCATGCATTAGAACCAAGATTGTACATATTAAGTAGTTGCCTCCACTTGTCCTCAAATTCCCCACAAGTTTGTGAATCATATAGAGCACTCTCAATAGAACTCTTCAACCCAACGTTGAATTGGGTGTGGGATCCCAATTTTTCTATCAATTTTTGCATGATATGCCAGAGACAATATTTGTGGCGAGTATTTGGAAATACAGTAGAAATAGCACTCTTCATTGCCTGATCTTGATTTGTTATTATGGCTTTAGGAGTCCGACCATTCATGCACGTTAACCATGCTTGAAACAACCAGACAAATGTACTTATGTCCTCACTTGAAATCAAGCCAGTCCCTAACAATATAGATTACCCATGATGGTTTACACCCACAAAGAGAACAAAAGGCATACCGTACCTATTTGTTAGGTACGTCGTGTCGAGAGTAATAACATCTCCAAAATACTCATATGCTACTCGACTGCGTGTGTCAGCCCAAAACACATTTTTTACTCTGAACTCGTCATTCATATCCATAACAAAAACAAAACCATCATCCATCTCCCTCATTCTATCAAAGTAGTCACTAAGTGCTTTGCCATCTCCTTTACCAAGCCTTAAGTGTCCAACTTTGTCTATAAAGTTCCGACAATCAATGTAGTCAGTAAATGCCTCGCTGCCTCCTTTACATGCTTGTTTGGCATATTGTTTGTAATAAGGCAAAAGCACTTTCTCAGTTGCAAACTTCATACCATATTTTGGTATTTCAACTTGTTCATCCTCATCAGATACATCATTAGTCCCCTCTGACTCTTTAAGTACCTCGGATGTTGTTTCTTTATCCTCTACAAAATGGATGGGATTAACATTTATATCATATACATTGAGTATGACAATCATTGGGTTTAAAGTGTAATACCGCTAGTAATCATTGGGTTTAAAGTGTAATACCGCTATTAATATCATAGCTTTGATCAGTTGCGTGTGATGTACCTCCAACATCCGTTTCACTTTCTACACTATTAGGCATGGTGGACGAATCACTTATGCTTTGTGTGGTCTCTTCAGATCCTCTGAACGTTTCCGAATTACTCGATGAATGGTAGGGCAAAGTTGATCCAAGAGGTGGCACTGACAGATGCTGCAATTATATAGATGTGTTAGTTCATTGCTAATGCATAGAGAAAAAAAAAATTTTTAAATTTCATCTACCTGGTTAGTCTCTTGAAATCTTTTGAACTCTTCCGGATTACTCGACGAAGGATAGGGTACAGTTGGTCCAAGAGGTGGCATCAATGAATGCTATAATGCACAGTGTTAAGAGTATTTCTAATGCACATAGAAAAAAAAATTTCAAAACTATTTCCCATCTACCTGGCTAGTCTCTTGAAACCTTTTTAACTTCTCTGGATTACTCGATGGAAGGTAGGGTAGAGTTGGTCCAAGAGGAGGCATCGACAGATGCTGCAATTATATAGATGTGTTAGTTAATTGCAAATGCACATAGATTTTTTTTTATAAAAAATAATAATAATAAATAAATAAATTCATCTACCTGGCTAGTCTCTTGAAATCTTCTTAAGTCCTCTGGATTACTCGATGGAGGGTAGGGTAGAGTTGGTTCAAGAGGTGGCATTGACGGATGCTGTAATCAAGCACGGTGTTGGAGTATTTCTAATGAACGTAGAAAAAAATTAAAAAAATTCCATTTACCTGGCTAGTCTCTTGAGATCTTTTTAACTCTTCCGGATTACTCGATGGAGGGTAGGGTAAAGTTGGTACAAGAGGTGGTATCGACGAAGGGTAGGGTAGAGTCAATCCAAGAGGTAGCATCGACGGATGCTGCAATTATATAGATGTGTTAGTTAATTGTTAATGCACATAGAAAAAAATTTAGAAAAAAAAAAATTTATCTACCTGGCCAGTCTCTTGCAATTTTCTTAACTCCTCAGGATTATTCAACGAATGGTCAGGTAGAGTTGGTCCAAGAGGTGGCATCGATAAATGCTACAATATAGATGTGTTAGTTCATTGCAAATGCACATAGAATTTTTTTTTTTTTTTTAAATTCCATCTACCTGGCTACCCCAAGGTTACGGATATGGATTTGAATATATATTTGGAGGCATCATAAATGGCGGGTAGTATGGATTTACGGGACCGTAATATCCCTATAATACACAAATAAACAATAGATTATTTAAATGTAAATATCATACACCAAGACTTACAAATGACTAATGTGTATCACACCTGGATGAATGACGTCGATGTAGTAGGCCTGGGTGGCTTTCCATCATCCCCTTTGCCCATCAGGCTATTTAAACTGAGAATTTAGTTTTAGTCAACTCACAATTATTCAATAAAATCACTTCAGGCAACATAAAACTCTGACCAATATAAAATTCATAAAATTTCAGGCCATTCAAAACCCATCTCGTCCATTTCATTATATGTGTTGAAACAAGGCCCTTGTAAAATGGTACTTCCCTGTGTTAATGCAAATATGCTCTTGAGATTTTGGAGGAAAAGAGGTTAACTACAGAAGCAATATGTCGCATTGACAAATAATATCTGTTTTCACTCCCTTGCTTTCTGTTTTTCCTTCACAAGATGAGTTCATGTATTAAGAGTAACCAAGGTATACATTCAAGTGAAATTTGAAAAAACAGGGCCTTGTAAAGACCTATCTGTGGGAAGTTGAAGAAGCTCCCGGATCCCTTCACAACGGTTTAAATATGCAAATAATCTCAAGCTGTGTTTGGTGCAGTACTTCCGTCGAACAGATTATGGACAAAAACAAAAATATAACCAACTTACAGAGAGGCAGGAAACTTGCATACAGAGACCCACGCGCAACCAACTTGCACACAGAGAGGCAGGCACACAGATATAGATAAAAAAGAAACTGGCACACAGAGATAGATCAAAAAAGAAACTTGCACACAGATAGGCAGGCACACGGGCAACCAACTTACAGTGTAATACCAAGTTCCAAAGATGTGCCTGAGACCCACGCGTCAGTTAGCCCGTCACTGTTTCAATGCGTTTGTGAGTGAGAGATAGAGACGAGTTTTCCGGTGAAGGAAACCACAGACGAAGTCGGAAGAGGAGATTTGGCCCTTGGGGGAGGAGAGAAGAGGGCAAATGACTCGGGCGGGCGAAAGATTAATTCGAAATGAAATTTGCTTCTTTTATTTCTCTTAAAAACGCATCGTTTAGGTTACATACCGTCCCAAAAGATCGCGCGGTTCGGATCGGTTTGTAGAACGGATCAAAAAACAGTTCAGGTCGGTTTGTAAGTAATAATATTTATTTTTGAAAAATGATATTTGCATGATCTGTTTACTTCTTAATTCTTTCCATACATATACCACTTTCTAGCATTGTTCACCCAGGATCCATATTCGGGTATCTAAAAAAAATTGGATAAGCATTCTGGTATAGCGATTTATAAAATTTGGAAACAAAAACTAGAAATAAATATAAAAACAGAAACTATAATCAAAATAAAACAAAAAACCATCCAGAGAGATGGTCATCGAATTATAATAAATTTTTTCATATGGGTCATCTCTTTCTTTAAAGAGTGAGATGAATTGAGTAGGCTGTGGGAATGATTCTTTCTCATTGAGAAAGAGAGTACAAAGTTATTACTGTCTGAGGAAGTACTGGCTGAGGCACAAGGTCGAGGAAATGTTTAATGGCTTACGTGGTTGATAAAAAACTTGTTAATAGGGAAGCTTCTCGATCGACTATGTCAAAAGTGTGGAAACCAAATAGTTGGATCAAGTTCAAAGAAATCAGAGATAATCTTTATCTTCTTGAATTCCAATTGGATGGAGATAAAGAGAGAGTGAAAATGGGCAGGCCTTGGAGTTTTGATAAGTTTCTAATCTGTCTTCAAGATTTTGATGGCAGTACCCCTCCAAAAGAAATTGATTTCCACATTGAATTATCCTGGGTTCAATGTCATGATTTGTCATTAGAAGTGATGACAAAAGATGTGGGTGAACAAATTGGATGGATATTAAGCAAGGTGATTATGATGGATGTTGATGGTAAGGGTTGTGGACGGGGTAAGTACCTTCGGGTAAGAGTAGAAATGGACATTACTAGGCCATTGGTAAAGGGCCGGAGGCTTCCAATAGTTTGCTTTTACTATGGTGTTATAAAGCACAAGTCAAAGAACTGTCCCAAGTTCTCTAATGGTGCTCAATTCATGAATTCTCTACAAGAGCCTGTAATTTATCTTTGGCATTATCGAAGTCATCTGCCTTATTCATGAATTCTCTCAAGATAAAGGGGGTCTTCTCAACCATGAATGGGCTGTGTGGCCAGATCTTGCCTAACAGGACGACTAGAGTAATCTTCTTGTCTTGGACATATATCGTCAACCTTTCTTTATTAAAGCGGGAGAGGTATGTCTTTAAGCTCTCCTCTTTCTTCTGTTTGAAGGTAAGGAGGTACATCGTTGGGCGCCTATGCATCCTACTTGGCATAAATTGTGTTAAGAATTTTCTGACTATTTCTTCAAAGCTATTGATCGATCACAACCTGAGTGTTCCAAACCATCATCTCGCCATTCCCCTCAGAGTTAGGGGATAAGATTGGCAAGCGATTTCTCCTGGAAACCATAGAATGTGATATGCGCCTTGAAGTTCTCAAAGTGATCTGCTGGGTCCTTAGACCCATCATACATCTGTATCTGTGGCACTTTAAACCTCAATGGAGCAGCACGGCCATTACTTCCGCGCTATTGATTGAGCTGCATTATTGCATATTTTACACATTTAGAATCAACATATTTTTATTTATTTCATTATTTTATTATTGGTTTTAGATTAAAAAAAAGGTTAAGAGGCATAAATCCAAATTGTGATTTAAATTGATTCATAGCATAATTTATGCTTGATTTTAATACTTGTGATTTAATTGTGTAATGTTTCTTCACATGCACAACACACTTTTAATATTTTATTCTTCATTTTTGTCTAGTTTTATTTTTTTTTTCTTTGATTATTTATTTATTCTCTTTGTCTAGTTTTATTTTTGTTTCTTTAATTATTTATTTATTTTCTTTCTCTAGTTTTATTTTTGTTTTTACTTATTTATTTATTTTTGTTTTTAATTTTTGTCAAGCCTCCATGCAAGCACCACCATCTGCCACCGTGAGTCAGCTGCCACTCAAAACAACCATGCACAACCGTGAGCCCCCAATCTACTGCCCAACGCTGCACTGCTCCTTCACCAAGCAGCAGCACCCACGCACGGCCAAAGCCACCTCTGTTGACCGATTCTCACATATTTAAACTATATTGACCGATTCTTGCTCATGAAGACGTTCATGAGTGGGAGTCTATCACCTTAAGAGTCCTTTAAGTGGTCCAACACTCCTCCATCAGTTTAAATTGATCCCATGAAAATAGGATCACGTGGGACACGTAAACCCAAAATTTGATGGGAATTTCGGCTATAAATACATGTGTTTGGTCCCCAAACTCACTCACTCAATTCCCTTCGGTAATACACCATCTAAATAGAGTAGAGAAGAGTTTGGAAGAGCCAAACACAGTGAAAACCGAAACTTTTTCAGTGAATTGCATCAATGGCTGGAGGTAAGATTTCTTGGTATTAAACCCTTTAATTCTCGTTTATAAAGTGTTATTCCGCATTAGATAATTTTATTTAAGTCTAACAGTTGGTATCAGAGCATTAAAATCCTCTGTCTTGATGTTTAAATTCAAAAACCCGAGTTCCTCTGTTTTTGGCCGTGAATTGAAAATTTTTTTTGGGTTTTGATTTTTGGACGTTTTTAATTTGAAAGAAGTTTAGAAATCATAAAGAAATATTTTTTCTAAGCTTTCTGGGATTAAAAACTTGTTTTTTGACGTGAAAAAACACTGTAAAACGCGAAAATCGCGCTGCGTCTGGAGGTTGAAGACGACGCGAACGACATGTCGTTTTCAGGCTTGTTGAAAACGACATGTCGTTTTCAGCAGCTTATGTTTCATTCGGTTCTGCTAAACGACAGGTCGTTTTCAACTTTGATGAAAACGACATGTCGTTTAGCATTAGGTTCTCTACTCCCGTATACCGCTAAACGACACGTCGTTTTCAATTTAATGAAAACGACATGTCGTTTTACTTCGGAGGCCGTTCAAGTGTAATGACAAAAACGACACGTCGTTTTTCAATTGATGAAAACGACATGTCGTTTTATTCGGTAGTCGTTTATCAAGCCTGAAGGTAAACGACATGTCGTTTTGAGTTTCAGTAAAACGACATGTCGTTTAGAGGCTGTCTGTGTTTTAAGAAATGGGCAAAACGACACGTCGTTTTTTCATTCTAGAAAAACGACATGTCGTTTACTTGGTGCAAAAAAAAAAAAAAAAATTTCCCATTTTTAAATGGGTTGAATAGTGGGTTTTTGGGTTTATGCCCATTGTGCTTATAATTTTTTATTTTTATTTTTAATTATATGCATTGAGGATATTTGTTTATTATGCTCATATTTAGTTTGCATAAATTGATTAATTTTTGCTTTTTACATGCAATTTTTTATGAGTATATAGTTTAGAGCATGAGATTAAATGTTATGCATAATATTATAATCTAGATTGTGCAATATTTATGCTTATATTATGAATCTTTTGTGCATAGTTATAACATGTGAGTATTAGTTAAAATTATGTAATTCATAATATTAAGCTAGTCTTATGCAATTTAAATGTCTAGTGATCCATATAGTTTTATGTTAATTAGAGAATAGCCACAGCATCTTTAATTAAGTAAAATTATAATGATTGATTAGGATCACATAAGGAATATTAGACATTAATTGTAATTAATTATACATAAATATAATAAATTTTATCCCACAGGAATTTTTATTATATTTATATTATTAATTAGGATAAAATATCAAGTTATTCATAAATTACCCACAGGAATTATGAATGAAGTAAATAATTTGATAGTTTTATCATAAAAGTCTAAGATAGAATACACATGAAATTCATAATATACCCTTTAGAATTATGAATTAAGTAATAATATTGATAAAATTCTATCATAAAGATTAATTGGATCTACTGGTATTAAAAATTTAGCCCACAGGCAATTTTATGTCATTAGATTCAATTTTTAGGCATGATTTACATTGGTAAAACATGAATATTTATTTAGGTATCAATTTTAACATAAACATGTAATCTATATGCAGTTTCACAACCTACAAATTTCTCTGATATTCGTTATGATATCCCTGAACTTAAGGGAGATAACTATAAGGTCTGGAAGGAGAGAATTCTTCTACATTTAGGGTGGATGGACATAGATTATGCTATTAGGAAAGACGAACCACCAGCTGTAACTGATACCAGTAATGCAGCAGACATCGCACTTTATGAGCGATGGGAGCGATCTAATCGCCTAAGCATGATGTTCATTAAGACTAGAATATCAACTGGCATTCGTGGTTCTGTCGATCAGCATGAAAAGGTCCGAGACTTGCTAAAAGCCATTGATAAACAATTTGTCACTTCAGACAAGGCTCTAGCAAGCACCCTAATTATGAAGTTCTCATCCCTAAGACTCACCAGTGTGAAAGGTGTGCGTGAGCACATCATGCAAATGAGGGACAATGTGGCTCAATTGAAGAAACTCGAGGTTGAAATGTCGGAGTCCTTCCTAGTGCACTACATCCTGAACACACTCCCGCATCAATATGGACCCTTCAAAATCTCTTACAACACACATAAGGATAAATGGTCAATTAATGAACTCATGACCATGTGTGTTCAAGAGGAAGGGAGACTGATGATGGAACAGGGTGAAAGTGCAATGCTGGCAACGCATGGAAAGGGCAAATATCAAGCCAAACTGAAGGGAAAAGGCAAAATACCTCCCCAAGGTGGTATTAAGAAAGATTCCAAGTGTTTCTTCTGTAAAAAGAAGGGACACATGAAGAAGGAATGCGCCAAATTCCAGAAATGGCTTGCAGACAAAGGTAATTCGACCTCACTTGTTTGTTATGAATCTAATATGGTTAATGTCAATATTAACACATGGTGGATTGATTCTGGATCAACAATCCACATTTCGAATTCCTTGCAGGGTTTGCAAAACCTAAGGAAGCCAGTGGGAAGTGAGCGAAGCATCTTATCAGGAAACAAGATGGGCTCGCATGTGGAAGCTGTTGGAACTTGCTATTTAATTTTATCTAGTGGTTTTGTTTTAAAGTTGGAAAAGACCTTTTATGTTCCAAGTTTTTCTAGAAACTTGATTTCAGTTTCAAGACTAGTACCTTTTGAATATTCCTTTAATTTTTCAAATTCATCATTCAGTTTATTTTATAAATCTGATTGTGTTGGGAATGGTACTTTGTCTGATGGTCTTTACTGCATTAATTTACAAAACAATACCACTTATGATTCAATGCATGTTCACACTGGCACTAAAAGATGTGTTATTAATGAGGATTCCTCTAAATTATGGCACCGGAGATTAGGCCATATCTCCATAGATAGGATTAAAAGATTAGTAAATGAAGGGGTACTTAATACTCTGGATTTTACTGATTTTGAGACTTGTGTGGACTGCATAAAGGGAAAGCAGACCAACAAGTCAAAGAAAGGTGCCAATAGGAGTTCAGACATATTAGAGATCATACATACTGATATATGTAGTCCAAACATGGACTCATATGGTCAGAAATACTTCATCTCTTTTATAGATGATTACTCACGATATATGTATCTCTACATGCTTCATAACAAGAACGAAGCATTAGATGCCTTTAAAATCTTTAAGGCTGAAGTAGAGAAACAATGCGGTAAACAAATTAAGATCGTGAGATCAGATAGAGGTGGAGAATATTATGGTAGATACACTGAGAATGGACAAGCACTTGGGCTATTTGCAAAGTTTCTTCAAGAGCATGGGATTGTTGCCCAATACATCATGCCTGGTTCACCGGACCAGAATGGTGTAGCAGAAAGAAGAAACCGAACATTATTGGACATGGTGCGGAGTATGCTTAGCAGCTCCAATCTTCCTAAATCATTGTGGGTTGAAACACTTAAGACGGCAGTGTATATATTAAACCGAGTTCCAACCAAGGCTGTTTCTAAAACGCCATTTGAATTATGGAAAGGTTGGAAACCGAGTTTGCGACATATGCGCGTTTGGGGATGCCCGTCTGAGGTGAGAATTTATAATCCACAAGAGAAGAAACTAGACCCAAGGACCATTAGTGGGTATTTCATTGGATATGCTGAAAGGTCTAAAGGTTATAGATTTTATTGTCCATCTCACAGTACTAGGATTGTGGAATCAAGAAATGCAAAGTTTCTTGAGAATGACTTGATCAGTGGGAGCGATCAAACCAGGAACATAGTTTCTGAGAATGATCATTCAGAATCTCAACCTTCCACTTCAAGTGATAGATTGGTTATTGTTTACAACACCCCTCAAGTACCAACTGGTGTTGAACTACCAATCATTGATGTTCCACAAGTTGCTGACGACACTCTAGTAGATCAGGTAGTTCAAGAGTTGCCAACAACTTTTGAACAACCAGTTGAACCACATACTACTTCTCAGGAAGATGATGGTGCAACATTAAGAAGATCTGTTAGAGCAAGAAAATCAGCAATTCCTAGTGATTATGTTGTGTATCTGCAAGAATCTGACTATAACATTGGAGCCGAAAATGATCCCGAGTTATTTTCACAAGCCATGAGTTGCAAAGAATCAGAATTATGGTACAATGCCATGAAGGAAGAGTTGAATTCCATGAAGAGTAACGAAGTCTGGGATCTTGTTGAGTTGCCTAATGGTGTAAAAGCCATTGGATGTAAATGGGTCTTTAAAACCAAAAGAGACTCATTAGGCAACATTGAGAGATATAAGGCAAGACTCGTTGCTAAGGGATTCACTCAGAAAGAAGGAATCGATTACACGGAGACTTTCTCTCCCGTATCTAAGAAAGATTCCTTGCGTGTTATTTTGGCATTAGTAGCCCATTTTGACTTTGAATTGCAACAAATGGATGTGAAAACAGCATTTCTCAATGGAGATCTAGAGGAGGAGGTTTACATGAAACAGCCTGAAGGATTCCCCTCTAGTGATGGTGAGCAATTGGTTTGCAAGCTCAAGAAATCCATATACGGTTTAAAACAAGCATCTCGCCAATGGTATTTGAAATTCCATAATGTAATTTCTTCATTCGGTTTTGTAGAAAACGTTATGGATCAATGTATATACCAGAAGGTCAGTGGGAGTAAAATATGTTTTCTTGTTTTATATGTGGATGACATTTTGCTAGCAACCAATGATAAGGGTTTGCTGCATGAAGTGAAACAATTCCTCTCTAAAAATTTTGATATGAAGGATATGGGTGAGTCATCTTATGTCATTGGCATTAAGATCCATAGAGACAGATTTCGAGGCATCTTGAGTCTGTCTCAGGAAACCTATATTAATAAATTTTTAGAGAGATATCGGATGAAGAATTGTTCACCAAGTGTAGCTCTCATTGTGAAGGGTGATAGGTTCAATTTGAATCAATGCCCAAAGAACGACCTTGAAAGAGAACAAATGAAGAACATTCCATATGCTTCTGCTGTCGGAAGCCTAATGTATGCTCAGGTCTGTACAAGACCTGACATTGCATTTGCTGTGGGAATGTTAGGACGATATCAGAGTAATCCAGGTTTAGACCACTGGAGAGCTGCAAAGAAAGTAATGAGTTACCTTCAAGGGACCAAAGAATACATGCTTATGTATAGACGAACGGACAATCTGGAAGTAATTGGCTACTCAGATTCTGACTTTGCTGGCTGTGTTGATTCACGCAAATCAACATCAGGATACATATTTTTGATGGCCGGTGGAGCTATATCATGGAGGAGTGCCAAGCAGACTTTGACTGCCACTTCTACTATGGAAGCCGAGTTCGTCTCTTGTTTTGAGGCCACTTCACATGGTGTATGACTTAAGAGTTTCATTTCTGGGCTTAGAATTATGGATTCAATTTCTAGGCCATTGAGAATGTATTGCGACAATTCAGCTGCTGTTTTTATGGCTAAGAATAACAAAAGTGGGAGTCGGAGTAAACACATCGACATTAAATATTTAGCCATAAGGGAACGTGTTAAAGAAAATAAAGTGGTCATTGAGCACGTAAGCACTGAACTAATGATCGCTGATCCTTTGACTAAGGGCATGCCACCGTTGAAATTCAAGGATCATATAGTGAATATGGGACTTGGTTCCATTATGTAGTTTTTCATTGTATGAACAATGTTATTTTTTTAATGAAATTCTTAATCATTTTGATGATCTTTTCTCATATTAATGTGCACCTTAATTTATTTTTGAGAAAATTTATCTGTATTGGACCAAGAATAAACATAGGGTTTATTCATTAAGAAATTGTTCCCACATAAATTATAAAGAATGAATACATAGTAATACATGGAAGATAATACTCGTCATTAGAGGACCTATCGCCATGATTCATGTATTTATTACTTAAATGAAGATTATTGATGGGTTTAAGATCAGGAGTGTGGACCAAGTGGGAGAATGTTGACCGATTCTCACTTATTTAAACTATATTGACCGATTCTTGCTCATGAAGACGTTCATGAGTGGGAGTCTATCACCTTAAGAGTCCTTTAAGTGGTCCAACACTCCTCCATCAGTTTAAATTGATCCCATGAAAATAGGATCACGTGGGACACGTAAACCCGAAATTTAATGGGAATTTCGGCTATAAATACATGTGTTTGGTCCCCAAACTCACTCACTCAATTCCCTTCGGTAATACACCATCTAAATAGAGTAGAGAAGAGTTTGGAAGAGCCAAACACAGTGAAAATCAAAACTTTTTCAGTGAATTGCATCAATGGCTGGAGGTAAGATTTCTTGACATTAAACCCTTTAATTCTCGTTTCTAAAGTGTTATTCCGCATTAGAGAATTTTATTTAAGTCTAACAACCTCTGCTCAGCCTTCACTAAGCGCTGCACCTCCACAGCAACACCGAGAGCAGTCCACGCACACACCACGTTGCAGCATAGTCCTCCACAGCGCCGTGCCCAGCCAAGCGCCTCCTTCATGCGAAACCACCCTCCACCTGCTGCAACTTAACCCACACGCTGCACCTCCACCTTGCCTCCTCCACGTCCAGCGGCAGCACCACGGCCATCACCCACACTGCCTCCACGTGAAGACTCCTCTGCACCAACCACCTCCATGCACTGCATCCACACGAAGCCAGGAACACCACTCCATCGCCACGACCAGTAAGCCATCAGCAGCGCCACCTCCTGCGCACCACCACGGCCAACTCCTCCTCCTCTGTTTTTCTTCCATAAAACAGAGCAAATTTTCGGAGTATGCATGCACTGAGTCAAGCCACCCTGTTAGGACCTTTGTAATGTCCACTGTGACTTACGGTAACGTAAAAGGAATGGGTAGAACAGAATGGCTGCTGCGATGCACCAAGGAACAGATTGCACAACGGATGCATGAAATGGAGCAGAGACAATCAATGTGGAGAATTCATTCATTCATGGATAGAAGGTCTACGTTGGAACCATTCAAGGTGTTCCTTACTCCTGCTACAACTCACTGCTATGGAGTATACTGACAAGATTCCAGAATGCCCTGCACTGCCCTCTCCCTCACCCTAAATACTAATTCCCCAACAAACTCTCCAAATTAAGCTAAAGTCACCCAACCCCAATGAAAGGCAGAACGCACCATTTTGGCATGTATAGCCAAAACGCAGCGTTTACAACTGAAGACAAAAACTCTTAAATTGAAATAAAAGTATTAAAAACAACAAAAGACCTACTAATTCAATTGCACCGTTTTGGCTTTATACATGCCAAAACGGTTTGTTTTAACAACTTAACATAGAACCCTAATTAAACGAGACGCACCATTTTGGCTTATATATGCCAAAACGCTGCGTCCAATGTTTTATTCCTGCTGCTCGAGTTTGCTTCAAACAGCGCCATTCCATCTCCATTTCACTTCACTTCAGATTACTTCAAACACTTGCACTTCACTTCCGCACTTCCTGTCTTCGAATCAACCCTAGTTTCCCCTTTCTTCACGCGGCACCCTAACAATCTCTCATTTCTTCACAGCACCTTCCCCACAAGGTGTGGGTAAAGCTGTTGAAGTTTCCACAACTTCTACCATGAATTTTCTTCAGACCCCAATCCCCTCCATTTCATTAAAATCTCTGTGATTGCACGGTTTCCCTCTCTTTTCATGCTGCGATCCATCACTGATTCCGGCTCAGGGATGACTTCTCCCTAGGAATCTATGGGTGGCAAGGTGGCTAATGGCAGACCCAAGCTTCCTACCTTCGTCTTGAGACAAGACACATGGAATGTGGGGTGGATCCTAAAAGAGGGTGGTAGCTTGAGACGATAAGCAACCTGCCCAATTTTCTTCACTTGAAATGTCCCAAAATACGGAGGAGCAAGCTTCATATTTCGGCATTGTGCAACAGACTTTTGTCTGAATGGCTGCAGTCTCAGGTATAACCAGTCTCCCTCTTTGAATACTCTCTTTGTTCTGTGTTTATCAGATTTTGTTTTCATTCTATATCTGGACCCTTCTAAGTTTTCCTTCAATATCTTAATAATGTTGTCTCAATTTTGTAATGTTTGGTCTACTTCCTGGTTTGTCGAAGTTCTTGGTATGTAAGGTAGCAGTAAAGGTGGTGGGTAGCCATAGAAAGCTTGGAAAGGTGTCAATTTCGTGGCTGTGTGGTAGGAGGTGTTGTACCACCATTCTGCAAAGGGTGGCCATTGTGACCACTTTTGAGGTTTAGTTCCTTCATAGCACCCGTAGGTAGCCCTCTAGGCATTTGTTTAGGGCCTCCGTTTGCCCATCGGATTGGGAGTGATAGGCGGAGCTGAGGTTGAGTGTTGATCCCTGTAATGAGAAGAAAGACTGCCAAAAGGAGCTCACAAATACTAGGTCCCAATCTGTCACAATAGTGCAGGGTAAGCTGTGTAATTTGAACACATGATTCAAAAACAAGCTTGCCACCCCAGCTACTATATAGGGGTGTGACAAAGGTATGGAATGCCCAAACTTTGTGAGCCTATCAACAACAACTAGGATCACATTAAACCCAGTGGACATGGGCAGTCCCTCTATGAAGTCCCTAGAAATGTTGGTTCAGGCTTCTTGGGGTATGGGTAAGGGTTGCAACAACCTTGTTGGTGGTGATGTTTCATACTTCACTGCTTGACATGTCACACACTCCCTCACCACTTTTTTTATGTCTTTCTTCATGCCCTTCTAGTTAAAATCCCGCTTTGCCCTTTGATAAGTTTTCAACTAACCCGAGTGACCCCCCATAGGATTATCATGTATGTACAGCAAAACCTTCCCCTTAAAAGATGAGTCCGCTGCAATGACAATGCTGCCCTTCTTTAATAACAAGCCTTGCTGTACTTGATACTTTTTATCCAGAACAGTGCCCTCCTTGAGTTGTCTAAGGACCTCCTTAAGCTCAACTGACTCCTCGTAGCTTGCCTTAAGTTCCTTTAGCCATTCGGGTGTTGTAAATGTTATCATTGCTAAGGATCCACCCTCCACTTCACACTCTTCCTCCTTCCTCGAAAATCCATCCGCCACCACATTTTCTTTTCATTTTTTATAAGTAATAACAAAATCATAACCCATTAATTTGATTACCCATTTTTGCTGAGTCACGATTCCCACACAGTCCAACAAAAATTTCAAAGCCTACTGGTCCATTTTAATTACAAACGACTAGCCTAAGAGATAGGGTCTCCATTTTCTTACCGCCGTCACTAATGCGACGAGCTCCTTCTCATATGTTGAGAGGAGGAGTTTCTTACTTTTCAAAACCTTGCTCATATAAACAAGTGGTTGCCCAGCCTGCATTAAAATTGCCCACATCCCTCTTCCACTTGCATCGCCCTTAATCGTGAAGGGTTGGTTGAAACCTGGCAACCTAAGTACCGATGGTTGTGTCACAGCCAATTTAAGCTCCTTAAAGGCTTTGAAAGCAGCCTCACCCCATACAAAAGCATGGTTTTTAAGCAAATCCATTAATGGTGCAACAATCGTTCCATACCCATTTATAAATTTCCGGTAGTACCCCGTCAACCCCAAGAATCCTCTTAAGGATTTGACATTCACTGGTACAGGCCAGTTCAGCATAGCAACCACCTTCTATGGGTCAGCCATCACCCTTTTTTCACTAAGTATGTGCCCCCAATAGTCTACTTCATTGGCCCCAAATTGACACTTTAAAAATTTAGCGTACAATTGGTTTCTTTGTAGTACTTCCAGCACCACACGTAAGTGCATTAAATGGTCTATCCAGCAGCTGCTGTACACTAGGATGTCATCAAAAAAACTAAAACAAACTTTCGCAAATAAGGTCGAAACATCTCATTCACCAGCCCTTGAAAGTTTGATGGGGCATTAGTCAAACCAAAGGGCATCATGAGGAACTCATAGTGTCTCTCGTGAGTTCTAAATGCTGTTTTTGCCACATCTCTAGGTACCACCCAGATTAGGTGGTAACCGGATCTCAAATCCAGTTTCGAAAAAACCACCGACCCGTGCAACTCATCCAAGAGTTCATTAATAACGGGTATAGGAAACTTATCATTTATGGTTTCTTGGTTAAGTGCTCAATAATCGACGCATATACGCCAACTTCCATCCGCCTTGCGGACTAAAAGCACTGGTGACGAGAACGGACTTGTGCTGGCCTTATTACACCAGATTCTAGTAACTCAATCACCATCTTTTCAATTTCAGACTTTTGGAAGTGGGGGTAACAATAAGGTCTAGCGGTAATGGGTTGGGTTCCTTCCTTAAGGGGGTATTCTATGGTCTTGGGGCCTTGAGGGTGGTAGTACTTTCGGAATGTCAAATACATGTGCAAACTATGAATCAGATTTTGCACTTTCTCTCCTTCTCCCGAGGCCTTCCCCACACTAGTTTTAGTAACCAGCTGCAAAAACAACCCTTTTCCCCTTTGCATGGATGTAAGTATGGCCTTTCCCCCCCTTTTCCATGGTTAGGCCTTCTAACTTCAGTCCAACCAGCTTCACTTCTTCCTAAAATACACAAACTTCATAGACAGTTCATGGAAATCCTAAACAATAGGCCCAAGTGTCTCTCCAACCAATCCACCCCGAGAACTACATCGCAACCACCAAGGGGTAAAATATAAAAAGAGGTGAAATGATATACCTTGCACCTTGAGTTTGGCGTTGCTGCAGAAGCCTAGGCCTTGTACCATTTGCCCGTTAGCAACTTTGACAGCAAGTTTTTTACCAGCTTGGCTATTTGAGCAATAGAGAAGTCCACAAAACTGTGCGTTGACCCAGAGTCGACCAAAAGAACCTCTTGTGTGCTCCCCATCCACCCCATGAGTCACATAGTCTTAGAACTAGCGGTTCTCGTAATTGCATTTAAGTAAATCTCTGGTTCAACCACAATCCCTTTCTATTTTAAGTCCCCTTCAATAGGTAATTCAACAACCATAGCAATTTCCTCTTCACCTTCCTCTGTTACCTCCAACTCCTTAACTCCTTATAGAAGGTATACCTTAGGGTTTTTGCAATTATGTTTGGGGTTCCATTTTTCATCGCAATGATAGCACAGCCCATTTTTACGCTTCTCATCCAAGCCGTAGAGAAACATTTTTTGTCCATGCATTTATAACTTAAAGATATGTCCAAAAAACTCCATGACCATAAGGTTTTAGAACAGAAAAAGTTTCAAAAAAAATTTGGTGCAATTATAAATCCATGAACCACCAGAATCAAATCTCTCCAAACAATCTTAGAAACATCTCCACATGAATCCACAAGTCTCACGTACAAGTCTCCACAGAAGTAAAAGGCAAGATTTTAAGAATAGGGAAATGTGAACTGGCGGGATCTCTGATGGTACAGTGATTACATCAGTAGCTCTTGGTTACAGTGTTGAATCTACTAGTATTATTCCTCTTTTGCTTTGTTATCATGCCCAAACAATGATGATATGCGCTGGCAATATCATAAGCAATAGTCCAAATGGGTCCTCTTCAGCTTGTACATGCAAATGAAAAACTCCCACAATTATAAAGACCAAATCTATTCACATGCAATCTATTATATAAATATATATATATATGTATGTATATAAAGCAACATGCTTTTATTAAGTGCAAATATTATATGGTACAACATGAACCAGAAAAAGTTTAAAATATAAGAATAACAATTTATGTGCATTTATAACTTAAAGATATGTCCAAAAAACTCCATGAGCATAAGGTTTTAGAACAAAAAAAAAAAGCTTCATAAGAAATTCAGTGCAATTATAAGTCCATGAACCACTAGAACCAAATATCTCCAAACAATCTTAGAAACATCTCCATATGAATCCACAAGTCACACGTACAAGTCCCCAAAGAAGTAAAATGTGAGATTTTAAGAATGGGGAGTTGTGAAGTGGTGGGATCTCTGATGGTACAGTGATTACATCAATAGCTCATGGTTATCTCAACTTACTTGTGATGTCCTGCACAAAGGGTAAGTAGGCTAAAGAAACAATCGGCTGAGGGTTCTTTAGATACTCCATAGGGTTGCTAAAAGTGTTAAGAGTACCACAGGGGAGTGTATGCACAACCCATCCCTTTCTGGAGTTGAAGTGGATCATCTAATTTGTTCTTCATCCAGTGTGAGCAGAGGCAGTTTCGAATGAAGGAAAAGGTAGATTTTTTTTTACTCAACCTCATCTTATTTCCTTGCATATTTCAGAGCCTTTAATCCATGGTATTAATGTGTGTTTTAACCTTATAAAAATCAATACTTTCGTGAGGAATGTGACAAGTGTGAAAACATGTGAATGTTTACCATTGGGTAAAAGATCTCAGGGACTGTTGTTGTGGGTTTGACAGTCAGTGAAATATTTGGAATATTGTTGTTGTTGGAGACAGTAGTAGCCCAGATATTTTTAGCTTGTTTGTTTGCTTTAGCTTGAATAAGGCTCATGTGATGTTCAACGTCAAAACTATAATTTGTATCTTGTTTGAAATAAATCTTTCAGCTATCTCACTTTCATAATAGTGTTCACCAGTTGACTTTACTCACAGTGCAAGGGTTTTATTTTATTATATCATTAACTTTGATCAGACCAGATTTTGTAATACTTTTGTTTGGATTCTGATTTATTCAAATATATGTTCTTGTATTCCCTGGTTACCTTAATATTTGTACATTGCATATTAAAGTGTTAAATCATATTCATCTTAAAACTCTAACCTGAGGAAGTATCATATCGTATTCCTCTTGCCGTTTCATTACATAGATCAATAAGTTGTTGTGTAAGGCATACTATGTTTTATTTGTAATACATAGATCAATATGTGCTTGTTTTGTTTGATTATTAACTTGAGAAGTTTATGATATTACAACAATGATGACATCTATAACTCGAGGACGAAGGGGACTACTCTATCCCCGACATCGACTTCGACCCCGGCGTCTACTGATAGTATCAAGCCCTATTGATGAAGCTCCAACTGCACTACCTCTGACAAGGTGCCTAATAGATGAGGCTGAGGATCCCTAAGCTGATGAGTCACCTCAAGCAGTACCTGAAGTGGGCCAACAAGAGTCGAACGATGTACAAAATGACGAAAATCAGGGGGATATAATCACAGGTGTGGTAGTTAAATACATGATGTCATATTGTTTTTAGCTTGTCAATTTATTTTTTAGGGGATAATATTCTTCTTGTGCATATCCATAACTCAATTACTAATTTCTTATTATAGTTACACCCATAAAAAAAGGAGGTCGAGGGACTGTGAATGGTACAACATTTGAAAAGTTACGTAAGTTGGGTAAGATTCCTTTAGTTATAAAGGATAGGCACATGGGTCCATCATTCGATAATGCCGCTGTCTTCAGTAGTCGAGTCAGCTGGGTAGTGAAAGTACATGTAGAAATGTGGCATGCAAGTTGGAGCACTATAGACGACAAGGAGAAGCACGAGCTCATCAATCGTGTTAGATTAGGGGTTTATAAAATATACCCATATGTTGAACTTTATTCACTACAGAATTTTATTTTTTATTGTGGCAAACCATATGTGATTCAGATTTTGGTTTTATAGATAGATTTTGTGTTGGATTGGACGAAAGAAAACCACCGTCAAGCTGTGGTAACGGCTCTCGCTGATAAATACAATGCATACCACTACAAATTGCACAAGCACTACCTTAAATATGCATCACATGAGGAGGCACTATCCGATGGGATGTCCCTGGTAGAGAAAGGGAATGGTTATGTGAAAGCTAGCCCATTCAAGGTATTTGTGACTAGTATTGATTTTGAAATTATTATGGTCATGCCATGGTGAGAGCTTTTATTTAATTGATTTGTCTTTGATGATAACTCTGATGTTCTATTAATGGCATGGAACAACCATGTACAAGAGCATATTGATTTAATAAAAAATATCAACTCCATGTTGTTTAAATATGTAAGTTGATTTAATATTGTCTCATAGTACATAAGAACCAAGACATGGTTATGTTTTCATGGTTTATTTGTTCCCAAATGTTCGAAGAAGCTAATAAGCAACAAGGCATAAGGCCCCACAAGGTACTTGGAGTGTTTTGTAGTTTGACTTGGATTATTCAAGTATACCCAAAATGATTAATATGTAAGTTTACATGACCATTTCACTGGAGTCTAAAGATAAAACAAAAGGAGTTGTCATCTTGGGACCTAAAGTAAGAGACACAGTTGTGTATTATGTAATCATAATACTAATTACCACTTATCTTTGCTTTAATCTTTGGAAGTTATGATTTGGTTGGTGTGTTAGACTATGCTTCGAAGCTGCTATCCAGATTTTCTGAACCAGATTTTTTTACTGTTATAATAGCCCATATCCAAGCATTATTTGTTGTATAAGTGTTCGATTTCAAAAGTGTTGGTGCATGACTTTATTTATCTTGTTTCACAATGTTTCAGGAGCAGTCTCAAAGAAATATTACTAATAGGAAAAGACAAAAAGTGAAACATACCGGTGGGGGAAAATCATTTGTTAGAATTATGGAAGAGAATGTAAGATATGTAGTGTGCAGTATAATATAAGTGCTTTAATCAAAGTGGAGTTTGATAGTTACATTTTACATACATTTTCTGTGAAGAGTGAGGAGGCATTGAATATGATTGCTTTTTATAAAGAAACACACTGGTCTAGGCAGAAGGGAAAATTCATAAATGCAGCAAGTGAACACAATTATGTGAGTTTGTAAAAAAAAAAATTATCTATTTTAGTTTCAGCCCAATTTTTAATGGACTATGTGTGACTAACAAAAAATGTTCAATTCTTCTTGATGATATTCATAATCTTATGGTAGAGAAGTTGAATGAGATAGAGTCTGAGGAGGATGTTGATGCTACTGTTGCATCTGTTTTCAAAGAGGTCTTAGGGTTCAAATTTGGATATGCACAAGGGATGGGGCACTCTATGATTCCTGAGCCCTTTCCTTTGCTGCAAAAAAATAAGGCATTTGTGCGATTGGCGGAGGATAAAGAAAGAAACAAGACTTTTGCAGACATTTATAAGACTAAACTAGAGTCACTTTTGGCTGATATGGTTGCTCTGAAAGAACAATTTTCTACGCATGACAAACGATTGAACATGATAACATCACAGTTGGAGTCAAGTAGGGAGTCTCAAGAAGAGACTCATGAAGATGCTTAGGCATCTCTAGACTAGGAAAGTTTTTTGGAATGGGGCTATTGTGTTTTGAATTCCCCCTGTGCACATGACAGTGTGTCAAATGTAAATAAATTTTGATGTTCCCTGTGGGAAGTGTAGGGGTGTTATATTGAGGGAAAAGTGGTAGGTGGTTGTATATCATATATTTTGTTGGGAATATATAACTTGGTATCACCATGGAAGTCTTTTGCAATAGTTTGGTGCTGGTATAGTGCAAGTAATGGTGTTTGTGATGATGTGAGTTATATTCTCCTATACAATTTCTCACCTGATTTGTGAAAGTTGATTTAAGTTTTTACCTGAGTCCAGCTGGGTCAAACTTATAGATTTTTTTGTTGTAGAGATACACCAAGATGCATGTAGGTAGCTGTTTTCGGCAAGGGTTCCAGCAAGGAGAAAAGCAGCTTGATGGAACTACACTATGTGGTACCAGATGGAGAGAATTGACAACCACCAACAGAAGTAATTGGATAGGAGTAAGTTACCGGTATTCCCAATATTACTTTGAGCTAAAATTTCCCTAGTTGCGGTTCATATTATATAGTTGGGCTGTAATGCATCTAGGTGATTTTAAAAATAGTTTGTTTATAATATAAATAAGTTGGTAATGACTGATTTATACCAACACCTTTTGCAAATTAATAAAACAGATTGATGTTGGTTATATAACTGGCATAGCTAGCATTAAACTCCGATGCCACATATTATATATAAAGTGTAAACAACCAAGTGTTTGCTAAGGATTGGTTTTGCATCAAATCTAAAGGATCTGTTAAGGTGCAAATTGTGGTCCATGCTTATTTATGAGTTAAAAAATACTAGAGTGATGGTTGGACTTATGGGAACTTTGACTTGATAGTATACTATCTTTGTTTAAACACATGGTCTAAAAAGTTACAATTGAGAATATTGATATTAAGCCATATTTTTTGGTAGTGGAATCAACTGTACAAAGCTATTCCCCATTATTTTATATAGGGCTTGAGCTTGCCAACACTTTTCAGGGCCTAAAAGACAATTTTTCTTCAACACCATGCAGATTTGGTTGACACAATATTAAATATTGCTTTAAAACCTTTCAGTCATATACTTGTTATTTGATTTTAAGTTTGCTGGAGGATCTTGACCCCCTCATCGTGAGTTTGTCTGTGGCTGTAAATGACCAGTAGTATAATTTGGAGATTTATGCCAAGAAATATGTGGATACATACATTTTAAGCAACAATAACAGTATGGAAGCCTATTATTGCTGAGGCACACCTTGCTTTCATGGGCTAACATCTTTGTGCTTTATTTTCAAGTCTCTATCAGCCCTCTCATGTGTGGATGAAGAGGATATTTGGTGGTCATCTGGGCAGATCAAAAGTTGCTGAAGTACATCACAAATTCAATAAAGTTGTGTTTAATTTGGAGTCAAGTTGTAGTATCATATATGCATATTGATGACCTTCTTGTCATTCCCACTCAACAAACATTAATCATGTATTTCCATGGCCTTAATTGAACAATAGTCCTGATTGGAATTTGTTATAACATATTGATATATAATTATGTTATAGTCCAATGAGTGTTTATTGCAGTATGTTACATAACAGATTGAATTTGATACTTAAGTGATCACATAATTTGAGTGTTTGCATAGATTATTGTTGTCTAGAATATTATTTGCAAAATTGATTTTATCGTGTATATATAGGTGGTCTTTAGTGAAAATGCAAAGCTTGAATGCATTGATATAAGAATATAGAAAAAGTATTGATTGGCTAACAATTTGTGAGAAATGTCACAAATCTAGGCTATTATTTACGCACGATAATAGTTAAAAAAAAAACACTTTTTTCCCACAAGCTACTGTTTGTTGGTAAAAAATAGTAGCTAAACTTAACCATCAAAATGATTTCCTACAACATTTATTCATGGACATTAACTATCGTACCCACAAAAGTGTCTGGGGTAAAAAGATAAATAGGTAGGAAATGGAACAAATTATATCCTACAGGATAAATTCATGGTAATAAATTATTATCGACGAATCAACTAGTTTGTGGGAAAAAACTATTTCAGCTCTATAAAAAACTATTACCTACGGGATGTAATCATGGAAAATATGGTATTTCCTACGGAAGCCTCGGTGGGGACAAGTTTGGTCATACGTCTATGGATGAACCAAGCTGGTGGGAGAAAGTGTTTTCCCCACCACATGATCACGTGGGTAATACTAATACCCACAAAAAGAACGCATGGAAATTGAACATTTTTCACGAAAATCGATTAAGTCAAACTTGCTAATTGCGGCGAGCCACTCGGATTTTGCCTCGAGATGTCTCGTGGGAAAATGTATTTATTGGCCACGACTTAAACCTTTCATGGGATATAACACTTTTTCCTACGAGTTTTATCCCACGAGCTTTTCACAACAAAATTTTGTGGGAATAGAGCTTTTCTCACAAAATGTCTGATTTTTGCCACAAAAATCATCCGTGGGAAATACCCGCATTCTTGTAGTACTTAGGTGAAGTGAGGGAGTACCATAACACAATTGAGAGCCTACCGGACCAACTGTTATTGTTGAGCTTTCCTCCTTCCCCTGTAGCCTCCATTTTTAATTTTAATTTTATTTTATTTCAGTTTGAAGTTATGATAAATTATTCCAATCTCTAAGCTTTCATTTTAATTTCAGCTCATTTAAATTACTATCATTTATTATTCTCCCAGTTTTAATTCCAGCATTTAAATTACTGTCATTTATTTTTCCCGCACTTTTAATTTCTGCAATTTAAATTTATGTCATTTAATTTTCTTGCACCTTTAATTTCTGCAATTTAAATTAATGTCATTTATTTTTCTTGCTCCTTTAAGTTTCAGTTTATTAATTCCAGCAGTTTTAATTTATTGTCTTGCATTCTAAATTTCTTACTTTTCATCACTTTACTCATAAATCCAACAAACATGAATCTAGTTCACGACCAGTAAATTTTTTTTTTCATTGCATTTCTTCATTTATTGTACATATCATCACTTTTATTTTTATTTTCTCATTGTAAATATTTTCACCATTTTACACGAGTTTGATTTTTAAGCACTTTACCTGAAGAGACGATCTAAGAATTTATTCCTAATTATTACGCGACACTCTCATGCACTTGGGATAGCCTTTGTGCTACTCATTTTTTAGTGAGTCACTATAAGGCAAATCCGTGCGGCTCATTAGTTGTTCCATCAAGGAAGGTCCTCCCATCTTCTTTGCCATCTTCTCTTACTTGCCAGCAAGACTACGTAGCTCCTCATGCAACTTCTTCTTTCCCATATCCTCCGTGTTCACTCCCCCATTGCTATGTGCTTCTCGTTCTCCCTGTTCACTATGGCTGAGCATGGTAGCATCACCGAGCTCAATGTTGCAGTGCTTGAGTTTCTCGTTCTCTTTCCTTAGGTTTTCCATGGTGTCTAACGCCATCTTAAGCTTTTCTTCAGTTACTGCTAATCGTGTTTCTATGTCTGTAGGCGTCGCTTCCGGTTCACAAGTTGCTTGAGAAGGTGTCACGGTCAGGATGAGGGAAACACGTTGAATTCCAATGAGAAACTGAAATCAAAGATTACAGAATCCCACAGACGACACCACTACAAAGGCGTGTCACGGTGTGCCTGTGACCAAAGTTTTAAATTTCATACCGTACCTGCCGATACGGCCAGTATTTAGTGTACCGGGGTAGTGACCAGTACAGGAAATGTGTGTATTTCATACAGGGCCAGATACCGGCCGTACAGGTGCAATTCGATCAATACCGGCCGGTTTTCGGTGTATCGGCCTTTTTTTTTTTATAATTAATGTAAAAATTTTGAGTTTTTCATAATTTTCACTCTAATTCTTACATTTGAATACTATTTTCTAAATTTTTTTAATCATATTTTCTCGAATAATGAAAATCAGATCCCTATTTTCCTTTTCATGGTGAAGACGAGCAAGTATTTTTTAAAATAGATGGATTGAGAACTTAGAAGTATTATATATTGAGTTTTATAAATATGTGTTTTAACTTTTTAAGACTTGTATTGATGTTATTTTGAAATATAATTTATATATATAATTAATTTATTATATATAGACTATCCCAAATCGGTATTAGTACCGAAATATTTCATTCCAATGCCTTAACTGAAATGACCACTGAAACAGTATTCAAAAGTTTGCATGTGACACCTCCGATGCTTAAATCAGCAATAAGTGAGAGATACTAATTCAAGAGTGTTCAATCAGATCATTCAAAGGTTACATGTTGCCCATATATATATAGGCATGGAGAATATTGAATGAGTACCAAAAACTGATTAACTTTGCACAATGATGAGCCATTAGAAGGTTTATACCTCATCTATTGAAATTATCTAATCACCACGTTATCCATATTGATAATGTGATGTTTATCCCTCCCTAATAACAGGGCGGCTAGGGTCTGTGTTAAGTTATACGACTCTTTTGAGTAGCTATCCTTCATGGGGCTTGGGCCTCTAGTTTGGGCCAGACCAATATTAACTCATCCACTATAGTTATGAGTTTTTGAAATAGTATTAAATATTAACTAAACTGATTGAAATCGTGTTATTCTATAACTATATATCACTCTCTTTTCGTTGATCTACATTTATTCAAATATAAATTCTAAAAGGCCAAATCTTGATAATAAGTGTTTTGTAGGATTGTTCATCTGGGCTGGGGTTTTTCTTGGCCCAATCCGGAACCCAGATACGCCCAATCAGAGTACTGGATTTTAAACCTAGAACCCGAGTTTACAACCCGATACCTAGTTTTTTTATTATTTACTTTTTATTTTTTATTTTCTTTATTACAGAGAAAACAAATGTCTATAGTTTTGAACTGAGATGTAGACAAGACAGATGGGCGATTTTCTAAATGGTCCAAATCAGAAGGGCAGATTGAGACGTAGCTACACACTTTAGCAACGCTATACCTGCTATCTGCTATACCTACTCATATATGCTTTATGAGCATAAATTTATATAAGAGATGATGGAAATGAAGCCACGTGATAAGAGAGCGGCCTGGGATCTCGCTATTGATGGGACCTCCTACTCCTCTCACACCTCCTGACCCTTGTCTTGTCTGTCCCTCTCCCTAGTGATCTAGTGATCCAAGGACTCATAGACTTTGAGTGCCCTATTCTTGTACCTGTGGCTAGGCCTGCACATTGGCCTGCCCAATAAAATTTTGGCCCGACCCGACTTGGCCAGCAGGCTGATCCAAAAAAAAATCTAAACCAGGTAAAAAGTATTGGTTGTTGTTGTTTTTGTTTTGTTTTTAAGTCCAATGGAAATTACTGGTGGTTCAAGAATGTTGGGGATAAAATCTTTATTATCCTAACAATGGTTAGGGTTAAATCTTTATCCTAGCTATACATGATCTAATATCAATCCCTAAAAACGGGGTAGCCTGGTTAATGAATCGACTAGGATATATATGCAAATAGCCTCCATTATCCCACAATAACCAAAAAAAGAAAAAGAAAAAAACTTGTTAAAAGGAAAATGCAATTCAATCTAAAATAGAGAGAAAAAGAAAACTAAAAACCATATCTCTTCCAGACACTCAAAGTTCATAATCTTATCTGCATCTTTATTTGATATGCATAACTTTGATGAGCACTTTGGGAAATAGACCTTAAAATTTTCATTCTCCCATTAGTTTAGCTTGAGATAAGTGGAGTACAATAAAGGAGTACAACCTAGAAAAGTGATAGACTCAGCCTCACAAAACATCATAATTTAACACAAATGGGTCCCAAATGATTGGACAATAAACCTCCATAACATAAGAAATTCATTCATTATTGTTAGAAATATTAGGACTCATCAAAGGAACCCCACATGGCTTTTCAGTGTCAACAAACAATCTTCAAACAAGTATCTTTAACAACAAGTATAGAATGTACAGACCATAAGCCTTGAGTCACTCCTCATCAACATAAATAAAGTTCGATTTTGAATCAAATTCTGAAAGAAAAAGATTATTAAATGATATAAAAATAATTATTATGAAAAATTTTAATAAATATGGAAGTAAGAAATATGTTCATTACCCGATTCTGTCTCAAAACTTTTAATATTGTCCAAGGAGGCATGAAGATCAATAGGTATTGGATCTTTTAACCAATTCTGAGTACAAATGAGTGTCTCAACTGTTCTCGGAGATAATGAACAATGAAATGAGTCAATCACACGACCCCTTGCACTGAAGGCTGACTCAGAAGAAACAGTAGAAACAGGAATGACCACCACATCTCGTGCAACTCTTGCCAAAATATGATACTTTATTTCATTGATCTTCCACCAATCCAAAATATCAAAATTTGAAACTCGGGCCTCACAACCATATCCCAAGTATTGATCAGTCTCTGATTTGTTCCTCAAATCACATTCAATAATTTCTTGCTCATACTCAACCCAAAAACTTTGCTGAGAATCAGAATCAATCGTATTAGGATCAACTGAGAAAGGAGGCTCAAAGTATGAAACTTCACTTGAACTCCCATACATATTACTATACTCCACGTCATGTCAATCATCAATTATTTCACTTTTGAAATCATTTCTTCAACTAAATTAGCACCATATATTTTTTTGAACCAAAGATGCAAAAAACTAAATTTGCATCTTGGATCAAGAACTACAAAAATGAATATCATCAAGTTAGTCTTTTCAATTAATCCTCAATATTTTTCATACTTATTCTTCATGCTCGAAGCCATACCTCTCAACACTAGATCATTACTTTGACTCATTTTTTATGAATGTGATTGGATGCCACAAAGCTCTTAGCAATATGCATTAGATGTGACATACAAAGAGCTAGAAAGTCTCACAGTAGCATCATAAAAATCTTTAAAAACTTAACCATTATTTTAAGTCTCACCCAATCACTAGAGCTTGGGGGGCTCAAGCTATGACAATAGTGAGAAAAATAACCATCATCATTCTCCAATCGCAAAAATGAATTTTGAAATGTTTTTAAAACTTCTAGCATGAGATAAGTGGAGTTCCATCTTATGGGACATCAAGGCACAACAATTTTGAACAGATGATTTTCTCCTTCTTTATACACTTTTCTTTTTTTAATTTTTCCATTCTTGCAGGAGATGATCTAACATACTTAACCGCATTGCGCACCTTTATGATTGAATCATCACAATCTTTTAGCCCATCATTCATAATAAGGTTCATAATATAGACGCAACACCTTATGTAAATATACTTCCCCTCCAACAAATGACCTCCCACAAATTTTTGTAAGGAATCGATGGCAACATTGTTTGAGGAAGCATTGTCAACTAAAATAGTAAAAATCTTGTGAATTCCCCAATCCTGTAGACATGACTTTACATGCTTTCCAATAGTGTCCCCTTTGTGATTAGGAATCAAACAAAAATTTATAATTTTTTTTTTTTGTATAATTTCTATTCACAGTCAATAGAATAATTCTAAACGCAAGCGACTCTGTGCACCCATTGTGCACCAGTCAGGCATGGGACCCACAAAGTGAAAACTCATTTCCTCTTTCCGCCTTGCAGCATCTAAAGCCTTGACTTCGCCTCAAGGATTCTCAAGTCCATTCCTGATGAGTCTGTACTTGGGTTCATATTTTTTTTTCATTCTCAATACAATCATAAATCAACCCAAAACTAGTTGATTTTGGGAAAAAACAAGTACTGCCAATTAATTTATGCTCTATCGGAGGAATTCAAGAACATGGGCATCGCTGCATCTTGGGAGGGAAAGTGGATGACGGTAGTTCTTCAGGTATTGGCCGAAGGTGTTCCAATCCTGGCGCTCCTGGTTTTGTAGTGCCTACTAGGAGCAGAAGCTGTTGAAGAAGAGCTTGTGGCAGTTAAGCTGTTATTGATGGTAATAGAATCATTGATGCTAGTGTTGTCAGAGTTGGAACTCTCCATTAATTCTGGGATTGAATCCATGGATCTCTTTTGGGTTTTTGTTTGGTTTTTCTTGGATCTTAGAGCAACAATAGCTTCTTCTTTTTTCTAGGAAATTGGGATGATGTTGTATTTCTTTGCTTCTGCGATCTTGTACTCAAGCTTCCTGCTTCTAGTTCTAGGATTTTGCTTCTTAAAGCAAGAATAATCTGAGGATAATGAATTGAGAGAGGGAGAGTTTTATTTCAGAAAATTATGTATATATACTATGGTTTCTTATAGGGGAGCAGTGGATCATGAGTGTTGTCTATTTTATTCAAGGCATGAAAAGAGAATGGAAAAAAAGAAATTAAAGAAAACAAAAGAAAGATGGGTTTTGGGGGAGGGGAGACGAAGGGGAGAAGAAAATGGATCTGGGAAGCCGATGGCGTTCTTCTTCTCATCTCTTTGCATTTTTTTTCTTAAATAAAAAAGCACTGACAACAGCAGGCCACATTAGCTTCGTACGCGAATTCGTCCACCAAATCGTCTGTACCTAGAAGAACTCCAATCAATAAAGTGTGCAATAAGACACATATAATTGAAGTTCTGATTGGACGTCCAAGTGTCAGTAGTTAAACTAACCTGCCCAACTGCCTTAAATACTTTCTTCAATTTCTCCTTCTCTTTTTAAAATAGTTTAATACAATCTCTAGCTGTAGTGGTTCGAGATGACACTTGGAATCTTGGTTCTAGTGATTTACATACATTCCTAAATCATCGGGCTTCCACCACTCTAAACGTAACCTCATCACAAATTATCATCTTTGCAATTTCCATTCATACATCTTTTGGATCAAATATATGTGTAGTTTGTTGATCCATGGGTCTAATTCTATTAGGATTTTTCCTACAAACACCAACATGATGCAGCATACTTGATGTACTATGTTTTTTGGGTTGACAAGCGTAAGTCTTGTGGCAGTAATTACACTCTACTTTTGTGTCACTTAATAAACATCCATCTATTTTTGTGAAGTGTTCCCACACCGCTGAGTGATTCTTACTTGCCTTCCTTTTGGGAGGGAGGATGGTGTTACTACTATTAGACAAGTTAATGTTTGAAGCTAAAGGAAAAGTAATCTCATTGTCTCTTAAATTTGTAGGAGTGTTCCCACTCAGGAGATGCTCTTGTTAATATACATGGGCTTTTGCCTGATCTACAATATTTTATTTACCAATAAAAAAGTAGTATGTTTACATACAAGCTTACAATCAACAGAACTCTTCTCTGTCTAAAATGTCTTTGAGGCACCAATCCTAAAAACTAGATATATAAACATTTCTATAAATCCAAAAGTGAGGCTTCTAAAATGTTATTATGTTCTATATAATTTTGTTCGATATAAAATGCCCTAATCAAAACTCTAAAGATTTGTATACTTTATAAATACGTACGGTGTTTGAATTGTATCCTTCAAGAAGGGTACGTGCTGCTTAATTAGTTTCGTCTGGTTCTATTTTTATTGTTGGGTTTGGTCATAGCTACGAAGTTCCCACACAAAACTCTTCCGAGTTTTGTTTTCCTAATATTTTCTTAGCAGCCCAACAAAACTTGAGACAAGCCTTGTGGTCAAACAAATTGGAACCCTAGGAAGTTTCTTATAGTTAATCTTTCCAACAACTTAAGCAAGAATAAAAACTCTAAGAGAGAGAACAAGTCACCGGGAAGGAATTGGAGAGCTCGCTCGAATCGGTGGGGCTGATCATACACGGCACAAACCCAAATTTGAGCTCGCTCGAATCGCTCGAAGCAAGAATAACAACACAAATCTCTAAGCTAGTCTTAGAGAGCACAGACCCAGAAGAGAGAGGTAGCAAAAAACAATATGGGAATACAGACCTAGACAAGTTGGAGAAGTCGACACTAGTTTCTTGGGGGTGCGATCGAGGAGAGAGATAGAGAGAGAGAATTGGTTTCTACTTTATTGCAGGAGCGATCAAGGGGAGATGAAGCGTTGCAACGGAGATGAAGCGGGCGGACTGTAGGAGAGAGAGATGAATGGTGGTAGGGTTTGAAAGAAGAAAAAATCTACATAACTTTTTATTATTTGCACAATTTCTACGTATTATATTTTTTTTAATTTTTATTATTTTTTTCTTTTATCAAATATTTAATATATGAATAATAAATAGAAGAATTAAATTAATTTTAAAAAAATAAACCCAAAAAAAAAATTTTAAAATTTAAAAAATTTTATAAATATATAATATACGGAGGTTGGGAGGTTACGTAGTGCTCTTGAAACAAAGATGAAGTGGAAGAAGCGGATAGGCTACTGTTTCGCGTGATAAACAATGTTTTGTTGAATCCAAATTTAACTGACGGGTCACATCGGATTTATTGGGCGAGTCGGGTCATGACGTTCCTTTGCATAGGCCTACTTGTGGTACTATTTTACAGATTCTTTCTATACATGAAAAGTCACTCAAAAATGAAAATGAGTGTATGCCAAAGGCATATGATCTCATGGCATAACAACCAAACTTTTAAAATAGAGGTATTGGGATGACTTCATCTCCAAATTAAAAAATAAATAAATAAAATTGATTGTTCCTCCCAAAATCCGAAATTCAGAATCCTAATTTTAAAAAATTCGAATTCATTCAGGTTTTAATTCGAATCTGACTCGGTTTAACTCGATCCAGATTCTGGCTCGACTTTAAAATTTAGATTTTGGTCTGGATATATCTAAATTTCTAGACCGCAATCCTAGTGTTTTGTTGTTTTTATTTTCCTTATCCGGGTATAACTTTGATCGCAGCATTCCGGCAGATATCTTATAAAAGAAAAAGGTTCTGGGGATCACATGAGAAATTACACAGCGGCTATCTAGCTAGCTTGATCCCCCAGGAATTGAATTATATTTTCCCTACCTAACAAGGAACTGTAACTATACATGTAGTTGGTGTGTAAATCACACTTTCACTATCGCCGACAGATTTTATTTATAAACTTAAAATTTAAATTTCTATTTTCATGTAAATAGCGTGAAGGGTGGCGCTCTAGCCACTTGCTTTACAATTAACATCCAGGCCTAATTTCTTTTCACAATTTATATCAATTTATCTCATTTTATTTTATTTAATTATTATAATTTTTTTAAATTTTTACATAAAATATAATAGACCATTCAACTTTTTCAAATTTTAATTTAATTTTTTTCAAATCTTAAAATAAAAATAATATTAAAAAATATATATTATAATAATATTTTATTCAACTTTTATCTTAACTCATCTCAAAAAATAAACGAGGCCGATATAGGGTGGTGCAAGAGCCACCAATAATTTTTTAAGTAAATTTTATATTTTCCCATTTTTTATAAAGGAGACTGCAATTTAGATGCTTTAATATTTATACAAATTAATTCTCATGTATGTATGTGTATATGTATATATATATATATATATATATATATATATAATGAAACTTGGTCACATGAGTTTGTCCTTTCAAAGTATTAGTTAGGTATTTTATTTTATTTATTTATTTTTAATGGTTAAATTCTAAAGAAGTGACTATTAACAAAGCGATGTATTTTTTATTTTTAAAAAATATTTAAAGATGTTTAAACAACGTTTGAAAAATAAGTAAATAAAAAATACAATTTGTAGTACTAGTGGTTAGTTTGAAAGGACAAAGTCACCAAAATGAGCAGCAACACCTTGAAAAAAAAAATAATTCTACTTAACATTTCACAAACCAGACATCACATATTTTTTAACTTTTTTTTTCTTATAACAAATATATGGTATATGAATAATAAGTAAAATAATTTAATTATTTTAATAAAAATAAAATAAAATAATAAATAAATAATTTTTTTTTTAAATATATAAAATATGTGGTGTCGGATTATAAATAGTATTTATCCCTTTGAAAGAAATGGTTTGGTAGACATCTTATCTAATAATATAATAAAAAATTCAATTTTTTAAAATTTTAAAATAAAAATTATATTAAAAAATTATATTTTAATAATATTTTATTTAACTTTCAATTTTTATATCATTAAATTTGTAAAACCAAACCAAGCTAGACACCAAAAGACTATCACTATAACATTACTGTATATTAAAAACATAATGGAAGTATTCAAAATTTGACTGTTTGGATCTAAAAATGAATTGAAATGATTTTAGATTAGTTAAATAAAATATTATTAAAATATTATTTTTAATATTTTGTTTATTATATTTTATATAGAAATTAAAAAAATATATAATAAAAAAATAAGATAAATTAAGATAAATTGAAATGAGTTTCGATAGCCCAATATATAATCTTTTTTCAGTTGTTAGAGTATATTTTTTAATATTATTTTTATTTTGAAATTTGAAAAAGTTGAATTGTTTATTTTATTTTGTATTAGAAATTAAGAAAATTGTAATGATTAGATGAAATGAGATGAGATGAGACGTTTTTCCAAAATAAACTAAGCCTTTATCTTGAGGAATAGTGGTGGTGTAGGGGTGTAGGGTCCGTCACTATTTAATTTTCATATCTATAATTTTTTATTATACGGGGGTATCGATGTAGTAAACTTTTTTTTTTTTTTAAATAAGATATAGAATAGTGAATAATAGCATAGGAATACGCAGGCCATTATTTACGTACAAGTAAGGGCAAACAAACAATTCAAGATTCAAACCAATTAATGATCATCGATTGAAGAGTATCACATATCCTACTTAAATAATGGCCTGTTATTATTCACTATTCTATATCCTACTTAAAAAAAAAAAAAAACAAAAAAGGAGATTACTACCTCGATACCTCGTATAAAAGAAAATTATAGATATGGAAATTAAATAGTGACGGACCCCTATACCCCTACACCACCACAATTCCTCGAGATAAAGCTGCGCCTGTCGTAGTAATCAACCGAAAAAGGTTAAACAACACGCGATGCCGGTCATACACCCGATGCTATGATATGAAAACCGGCGCACAGGCCAGGACACATGCACTATAAAAAGAGGTAGTTCGGAAACCAAAAACATCATCCCCAAGTTCAAAATTTACGAAACCCAGGTGACGTACCTAGCCTGCTTTATATTTCACCTACATAACATTCATCAAAAGCTTATAAGATCGATACAGCTCCGGCCAATATTCTAATCATGGGCGCCATGCTAATTGATGTCGACATTCTTGTTCAGATACTTGTGGCGTATCTTTGTTTTCTCCCTCTTTGCCTGATTTGGAGTTGGAAGAGAACAATTACTCTGGTCACGAACTGGCCTCTTGTTGGAATGCTGCCTGAGCTTCTTTCTAAGTTATCGGATATCCATGAATATACAACCCAGATTCTGAAACAAAATGGTGGGACTTTTGAGTTCAAAGGGCCATGGTTAGCCAACATGGACTTTTTGGTCACTTGTGATCCCATGAACGTGCGCTATATATTGACACAAAACTTCACCAACTACACTAAAGGACCTGAGTTCAAGAAGGTTGCTGAGCCTTTTGGAGATGGGGTTCTTAACTCTAACTCGGAGTCATGGAAATCTTACAAAAAGTTGATTCACTCGATTTTTAAACACGGGAAGTTCCAATTGTTTCAAGAGAGATCTATACGTCAAAAGGTATCGCAAGGCCTGATCCCTGTTCTTGAACATGTGTCGAGACAAGGAACTGTGGTAGACTTGCAAGATGTTTTTCAACGGCTCACTTTCGATAATATCTGTCTTTTGGTAATGGGTTTTGATCCAAAGAGCCTTACCATTGAATTACCAAAAGATGATTACAGAATGGCATTTGACGAAGTAGAAGAGGCCATATTTTACCGGCATATTTTGCCGGGAAGCATTTGGAAGTTGCAGAAATGGCTTAACATAGGAGAAGAGAATAAGCTGAGAAAAGCCATGGAGATCTTGGATCCTTTCTTGTACCAGTGCATTTCATTAAAGAAAGGAGAATTTCTGAGACGCATAACATCCCAAATGGAGCAAGTTGAGGATGGGAAGGACGAGGACTTTGATATACTAACAGCTTGCATGACAGAACAAGAACAAGAAGCGAAAGAAGAAGTAGCACAGACGGATGATTATAGAAGATCTGACAGATATTTGAGAGACATTGCATTCAATTTCATAGCAGCTGGGAAAGACACTATAAACGCAGGTCTCACGTGGCTTTTCTGGCTTATTGCCACACACCCTTCAGTAGAAGAAAAGATACTAGAAGAGATCGAAGAAAATTTGCAGGCCAAAGATGATGGAAAGTGGAGGCATTTCAGCATAGAAGAGCAAAGCAAACTAGTTTATCTCCATGCAGCCATCTGCGAGGCTCTTCGGCTATATCCATCAATACCTTTCAATAACAGATTTTCTGTTGAACCAGACGTTCTTCCGAGCGGCCACCGCGTTAATGCGAACACGAAGATATTGGTGTCACTTTATTCAATGAGAAGTATGGAAGGAATATGGGGAGAAGATTGCTTGGAGTTCAAACCCGAGAGATGGATTTCTGAGAGAGGAGGAATAGTGCGCATACCATCTTACAAGTTCATTGCATTCAATACAGGACCTAGGAGCTGCTTGGGTCAAGACCTAACTTTCTTTCAGATGAAGACTATTGTTCCTGCAATTCTTTGTAATTACCGTATTCAAGTGGTTGAAGGACATCCTATTTCTCCATGTCTCTCTGTCACGCTTCATATGAAACATGGCTTGAAGGTCAGGGTTTCCAAGAGATCATGATGATTAAGTACGTACGTACGTACTAGTGTTGGACCATGAGAGGAATATTATTATAAATAATTTTGTTTATCATCCTCATACATCACATATCATATTTATTTTAATTTTTTTTTTCATAATAATTATGTGATGTATAGATGATAAGTAGAATAATTCAATTAGTTTAACAAGAATAAAATAAAAAATAATTTTAAAATGTATAAAATGTGTGACATGAGAAAATGGTAGCATCCATTTATTATGAATAATTTTCCCTTCTCCAAGTCTTTGTGATAGAGATTAATTATGAATAAATCAAAATTGTTTTCATGCAATTATATTTATATCCATCCGTCACAAATAGTTTAGGATATATATTAATGTTGTAAGTAGACAACGTGTTTCTCTATTTTTATATTAAAAATGTTTGGGTCGTATATATATAGAGTGATTCCACGAAAGTAGATTTTTTAAACGAATGTTGTCGATTTTTTTATATATCGTAGAGACGCGTGACTTTCTCTCGTATCACACTTCATTTGGAGAACCGGACTATTTAAAATTATAACTATATAAAAAAAATTAGTAATTAATTGGGGGCTATTTAGAATAAAAAAAAGAAGCAAAATTGACAATCCATGTCAAGCGGGAACCGAAAGTGGGATGCACAAGCGGCTGCTACACACAACATACGTCTCTATGTGGTGACATCATGACTTGTCTAAAAAATACGCAAAGATCACTTCCCTCATGTTTGGATGTTTACATCATTCCAATTCAATTTATTTTATTTTATTTTAATATTTAAATATTACTTAAATATAAATATTTTCTATTTTCAAATTTTTAAAATTTTAAATTTTTCATCTAATCATTATAACTTTCTTAAATTTCTAAATAAAACATAAAAATAATTCAATTTTTTTAAATTCTAAAATAAAAATTATATTCTAATAGTATTTTAACTTTATATATTTTTATTCAATTTGTTTTTCTTCTTTCTCAAAATTTCATAAAACATCTTATCTCAAATATCTTACTATTATTCACAAAATATTTTATTAATATTCACATGATATTCATCATTCTATCCTATCTTAACATCTAAATAAAATTTTAAATGATTGACTTGCTAAAAAAATAATTAAAAGAAATGATATTAGCAGTCTTATAGTGTGTAAGTTTCATACATTTTCTTTATAAAAAGTGGATAAATCTAAAGACCACCTAAATAAATTACTCTTTTTATAATAAACTTTAACTTTTTTTTAAAATAACTACACGAAATTTTTATATCTTAAAACATATCTACACCCAAAAAGTAATTAAGGAGAATGGGTACCTATTGATATTTGAAAAGGCAAAAACGATTATTGTTAAATGAGTCTCCAAGCGATGCAAGTTAACGCATCGTAGACACACCTATCAATGTGGGAGCTATGCTAGAGTGACCCACGATCAAGGCTTATTGGCTCAACGAAAAATCCGTCCAACGTTGCTTTTATTTTATTTTTAGTTTTTGATTTTTAAATCAAAACATTTTTAGATAGGGCTACAAATAAACATAGTAGCTCGAGCTCAGCTTTTATATACTCAATTTGAATTCGACTCATTCAATAAATGAGATAATCTTAAACATTAATATAAGTTCAAATATTAAATAAACAAAACTCATATAAATTTGGCTCGACTCAATTTAAACTCTGAACAAAATTCATATACACTTGACTCATTTGAGCTCATACTATATATTATATATGTATGTGAATAGTTAAACCGTTAGAATTTTTTATAAATTTTTTTTTTTTAAATTATTAATAAAAAAGATAAGATTCAAATTTTTCCACGAATATCAACTATCAAGCATCAAAATCAAAATCTAATCACACAAATATCATGTTTTGGCATACAGCAAACACAGGCTACAACATAAAACCCTGCATGCCACTAAAGAGTATCAAAATATAGTGGCAAAGTTAAACAAGAATTACATTGCTACCAACTACGCCACAATAACAATTTGATGAAAACAACTCGGATTCTAAAATGGCCTCAACTGCTCCATGAAATAACACCTTTGAGCTTGGAATGTCGACAGTATTACACGTGCATTTTAGTCATTTCTGAAACCAAAGCAGATCAACAATTTCTAAATTTACTAATTAATCAGAAAATTTTATTAATAATTTCTTGACAACAATTAAACAAAGAAATTAATGGTAAATGACAACCTCACACCTCCTCATTGTCCGATAATGTTGGTTGTGTGACAATACTATGTTGGACTCCAACAACAAAACCATCAACACTAACACAAGTTGAGATAGCAGAAGCTCACTTGAATGGGATTCAACAACGAAGATTTTTCTGCTAGTCTAATTCCAGTAAAAAAAAGAAAAAAGAAAAGACATTTATTAGAAATGAGTTCAGTATATATACAATTGCAAATAAAAAAAATTACTACGACCTGTTTTTTCTCTCTTGGTTGCGATCTTTTCTACAACCAGAAGCTTCCTTTTCGTTGTGGTTGTCTCTTTCCCACGGACAATATGGGGCTTGATATCTTTTTACCTTTCTCCACGACCACTTTTTCTTTAACATTGGTTGAATAGGGTCTTGACTCAAATGTTCAGCCTTCAAATTAATTCTCAAATTCATCTAACTGGTGTAAAAAAGCATTGTAATGCTCATCACTTTGGGACACACGTGTTGCTAATTTTAAACATATTTTCACCACAACCTCATAGATACTTTTGACCAGTGTGTATCTCCTCTTTAAATCATTACTCCATCGATCCAAAATGTATTTTTCCGGCACCACATTAATTTTCTTCATACGACAAAAAACAAATGCGTGCCTACAGAAAATTACCCTCATCTCAAACAACACACACATGCATTTAAATTTGCATTCCTCTTCGTTGTAGTCAACTAAATAATGCACATTTTTTAAATGGTCGTTACAATGGAAATTATATCCAAAACAGCAAATGTGGAAACACAACCTTTAGTGCTGACAAGTATGCAATTACATAGAATCAACCCAAACACCTCTTCTTGGACCTCCTTAGATTTTGCATTTGTATACATCATTTGAAACTGTTTCTCAATGCCAAACGGGGATATGCATGGAATTGTTTTCTTGAAGGAATTGAAATCAGTCGTTGCCTCAACCTTCACCTTATTCCTTAGAAAATTGATCAACAAGTTCCTTCAATGTTGTACCAAAATGCACAAACCCGTCGAAAAAAGCATTCATGCTTTCAGACCGTTTTGTAATGCTCATACCAGCCCAAAATACATTTTCCAAGTAAATTGGTACCCAAACAGTCTTCTCGTTGTACAACCCTTGTAGCCATGCATTAGAACCAAGATTGTACATATTAAGTAGTTGCCTCCACTTGTCGTCAAATTCCTCACAAGTTTGTGAATCATGTAGAGCACTCTCAATAGAAGTCTTCAACCCAGTGTTGAATTGGGTGTGGGATCCCAATTTTTCTTTAAGCTTTTGCATGATGTGCCAAATGTTGATGTCGTGTTTCGCGGGCTAGGCAACTCCACACCCCCGGTATCCAAGAGCAATACTGCACGGTCAAAACGGAGAGAGGGAACCTCGAGGTTCGTTAATCTTCCGATGCTTAAGTCAATATCTAGAGGGAAAAATTAAGGAGGGAAGTCAGAACCAGGATTATAGTATTTTTTCTATATATCCTTATTTGTCGTTGGGTTAACCCTTATTTATAGTTACCGTGCTGTATTTCCCCATGGTGGTGCTTTGGGTAGTGTGGGGTGATTCACCCTTTGTATTTCATTACCGAGCAGCTTTCACGTTGTTCTCTCACCGAGCAGCGATGTCCCCGGGCCTTCTCTGCTCATTACTCTGGTCCTGGGCTGCATTTAATGCCGCACATCCTGCACCCTGGGATGCATTTAATGCGACGTGGCCTCTGTTCTGGGCCGCATTAAATGCGACATGATCTCTGTTCTAGGCCGCATTAAATGCGACATGGCCTCTGCTCCGCGTCCCCTTCGTCTGGTGATGCATGTCACAGTCTTCTTTCATTTTTCCCTTGTCTTCCTCTAGATCTCCTGCCCCGAGCCGATCTGTTCGTCCAAGTTCCAATCTGGACTTTTACTTTCCTTGCCCGGGCTTATGTTACCGGACTGGGCCCCACTGTCGACCCAACTCTCGCAATGAACACTCTCTGCCATCCTGGGCCCAAGTTAATGATTTTTTCCTCCATCACAGTACCCCATGAATTTTAAGCACACTTGTGAGCTGGAAATTCAAAAAATTCATTTCTTTTAACCTAGCGTCAGTTCGTTTCTCGCGCACGTGCTGTAATAATGCCGTGCCATCTTCCTGTTATCGAGGCACCTCTCTGAATTCTATGACGTCACTTTAATTCGAAGGTTGTTTTATTACACCACCCCTCTTTTATACTTATGCTTCGTCTCTTACCTTTCTCCTTCTTTGATACCTTCGTCGTATATTCCCGACCACCCTTTCGATTTCTCTTCTTCACCTTTTGCCATGACTAAGCAGGCTGTCGACGAATCTCGCTTCAACTACTTCGCAGGGCATCGATGGGTTTCATCCATGACCTAGACCTCGGTCGGGGTTCCATCATCTCGCATCACCATGGTGGACCGCCAAGGTCTGGTGCCTATAGTGGCGCTCTACCCCCACATGTTCTCAATCGGGCTTCGTTTTTCGTTCTGTAGCCCTATCGGCAATGTCCTGGACTATCTGAAACTTGCCCCTACACAACTTAATCACAATGCCTGGTGTTTACTCTTGGCCAGTTGTGTGGCCTTTCGACTCGTTTTGTCCGGTTTGGAAGATTACCCTAACCTAACCGCTCGCGAATTTCTGAGCGTGTACCGAATTAATCGACTTGACGAGAACTGCTGCAGTTTCCAGTCTTATACCGCCGAGAGGAGTTTTACGTCCTTGGAGAGGCGTTATTCTTCAGTAAAGGAGTGGCACTGGCGGTTGTTCTTTGTAAGGGGCACTGGTTGGGAGTGTCCCGAGGGGGAGAGGGAATATGGTGAATTCCTTGTTCGGTCAGTGTGGGGCAAGGTCCCAACCACCAAATCGCTGGCCATCACTTTATCGGAGAGGGAGGAACTCCGGGTTACTTCCATCATGTCCTAGGTTTTGGCCCATCCCGACCTGTCTAAGACGGATGTGCTTCTGAACAACAACTACATCCGTCGTTACCTTGTCCTCCCGCCTCGCAACCACGTATTGGGCCGGGACTTCCTGTCAGGTCCACTTTCCTCGACCAGGGGGAAACGTCCCACTCCTTCCTCTCCCGAAGGGGAATGCCCCAAACGGCAACACACTAATCCGAAGGCGTCCACTCCCCCACAGCCCATTCCTGTCGAAGAACCCCCCGTTGTTCTACCCCTTCCTTCTAAACTCGAAGTTGCCTGGCGAAAGGGGAGAAGCTCTCGGCGAGTGGCATCCAGGGGAGAGTTTGGTCGGGCTGCTCACAAAGGCGACTCAGTCAGAATTGTGGAGAGTGCCAATTGACCCGTCCAGGATGTCAGCCCTTCCGGAGGTAGGTCATTGTAAATTTTCAAACATATATATATTAATTTTTTTGTTTGAGCTACGAATAATCACATTTGCTTTTTCCAAACAGGTCCTACAGAAGAAGAGGATGCCGAAGCAGCTGTTGCCTCTATCTTTGCTTCTGCTTTTGAGGGCCCCGAACCTTGTGGGTTAGTGCAGGTGTCGGGCGCCTTTGCCTCCTTCGAGGAGGCTCTCCTCGAAGAGAAGGAACTCCTGCGCAAGTAAACAACCTCCTTTGGGGAGATGCTTGTCGAGTTCGATGCATCCTTCGAGGGTGGTCTGCCTTATTCTCCTGCCCCTGCTCCCGTGCACATTGACTCGGCCCATTTTGGAGGCTTCCCGATCCCCATCTCAACCGTCCTTCTCTCTGAAGAAGGCGTTTTGCCTACCAGGGAGCCCGAATTCCCTGAAGTTATGGAGCAAGACCCTGATGGGACTATTCCCAGATTGGAGGTTGAAGGACCAAGCTATTCGGGGAATTGCGGCTCCCAGCCGATCCGGGGCCCCAGTGTCTATAATAGGTACCGGCCCCGCTTGCCGAGCCAAGCCCCTCGATGGCTTCAGAACAAACTCTCCTTCGGAAGAGTTCACACAGGTACTGGCTCTTCCTTCTTTGTTTCTATTGATGTTCATCGAACGTTTGTTCTGCTTGTTTCCCTTTGTTTCCTTTCCTCACGCTAGGTTGTTTGTTTCACCCAGGAGTCACAGATTCCAAAAGTTGTGCCCTGCGCTCCGCAACAAGACGTCGACCAGGTGGAGGTGAAGGATGATCCCTCCTCGAGCGGCAGCCCCCTCTGCACGGGAGAGGTGCTTGGTGAGAGCTCGGTCAGAGTCGGAGACTCTCCCAGCTCTCACACCACTCCCTCGCAAGTGCCAGAAGTTGTGCCCTCCGCTTTGCAACAAGACGTCGACCAGTTGGAGGTGGAGGATGATCCCTCCCAAAGCGGCAGCCCCCTCTGCACGGGCGAGGCTCATGATGAGAGCTCGGTCCCCTCGTAAGATCCTCACATAGAGGTTTCCTTTCTGAGCGAGGGGGAAACAACTCCATCGCCAGCACACCAAGAGGTCATTCTGCCTCTGGTGCCCGTCGAGCCCCCTTCTTCTTCTGAGCCAGGGGCATCACTAGGTTCTGGGTCCGGCCATGTCAAGGCCCGAACAACATTTTTTGAATCATACCACCAGAAATTCCAGCCACGTTTTGCCCATGTGAGTGTTCTTCCGTACGGCCGCTTTTCTTCTCCTTCTGTTTCTTTCCTTCTTCTTTTTTTTTTTTTTTTACAAGATAGATTGATGTTAAACCCTCAGGCCACTGAGGAGTTTGCCAACTTGGTCTCCTGAGAGCAAAAGGCTCTGGAAGACGACCACAAGACCCAGAGGGCGTTGAACAAACTGTTGAACCTTCGTGGAGAGAAGATGCTAAGTGAGAAGCAGTACCTGGAGGTGGAGAACGAGTCCCTGCGGGAGAGCAACGAGTTCCATCTTGAGAAGATCCGCGAGCAGAGGAAGCTGAACAAGGATATGGCCAAGCTGATGAAGTTCATGAGTCTGGAGCTTGATCTCAAGCGCAAGGAACTCCAGCTGAAGGGCATCAAAACGGACAGACTCCAAGTCAGACTGACCTCCACGGTTGCTGACTTGGAGTCTACGCAGAAGGAACTGGAGGTTCTTCGTACCCAATTCGGCCTTCTCTCGGCCAAGGGGGAGAGGGCCCGTGTAGAGATCCAAAGGCTGGGGAGCGAGTTGGAGTCCGCTCGGGTGGCTTTGGAGAGGAACATCGATGTTGCTAACGCGTTGGAGGATGAGCAGAGGCGTGTGGCTGAGCTAAAGTATGAGCTAGAGTTCACTCAAGTGGCGCTTAGTCAAAGCGAAGGGACACTTGGGATGCTGGAGGCTGAAAAGAAGCAGGCCACTGAAATTTGGGTTCGCATGTTCCACCGTTACATGGGACTGCTCAAATCTGTGGATGTGGCCAAGGCTTTAGCCCGCGCCTTTGTCTCCCGCATGGAGGCCTCTCTGAATTTTGTCCAAGACCGCACGGCCTAGCTAGAATTGCAGCTTAGGAGGCAATCAGGCCCGGATCAATGGGTATCAGGATGGCCTTGAGCGCCTCCGAGGACTGCTCCTTCAGAACCCCGAAACCAACCTCCGCACTCTGAACCTTCGGGAAGTCACGCCGAATGTGAAAACTTATGAGAAGATGCTGACTTGGGGCGTGAAGGAGATGCCTCTGGCTTTCAATAGTCCTCCTCCTTAGTCATCTTGTTGTTGTATTTATATATATATTTTTTTGTTGCACGCTCTTTTTGTAAACACCAATGTATAAACTTTCCTAGAATAATAGCTTCGATTCTCGTATTTTGTCCCGCACTCTCCCTTTAGTTTTTTTAGCATACCCTGTAGTCCCTTGTTGTTACGTTTTACCAGACTGGAGAGTGCGCCAGGTTCCCCTGCTAGGGTAAGTACCCCGCAGGGCAATTACCGTGCCGCGTTCCTTAGCAGAGGTCCTCAACGGGGCTCTGCCTACTGAGTGTAAAGTAAGGCGCTCTAGAGATTTTTTATTCTGGCCTGCCTTTCGCTGAGCGGCGCACCACAGGGGTACCATGGTGTAGTGACTTGCTTAGTGAGCATTTTCTCATTTCGACTTAACTTTCCATGGGGTTCCCGTGCGGGTTCAGACGGGTGACACTACTTCGCTTTCGGTGGTCCTTTAATTTTGAACCCCGCCTGTGACTCTGTTGTGTAGCTACCACCTTCGTTCTAGTGTCCATCGAGCCGCACGCCATAATCTTTACTCACGTGGGCGGCTAAACCTACTGTCGACCTCGTGACTCTTCTGGGGTTGCTCTTCACCGACACTTCTTTCTTCCCTATTTGGCTCAAGTGTCATCCAGCTTCAGTCAACCGCACCATGTGCCTTTATCACATTCGTGACTCAAGTTTCGTACTTAACTTCTTCATCAGTCACCCTCTTTATATCGTTTTCATGTCGGCTAAGATTTCCCAAGCCTTGGAGTCCCTGAGGACACGTGGGAGCCAAGGGGCTCTTAGGTGCCATAGGGCCCTGGGTGTACCTTGAGTCATTTGCAGCTATTAAAAAGGGGGGGGGGGGGCCTTCCTCTTCTGCCAAGATATAATCGGCTCTGCTTTCTCTTTCCTTTATTGGCTTTGTGGACGCGTTCGATTCTGGTGTTCAACATGCTGCCAGTAGGGGTTCAGTTGTTGGGAACACGGCAGACTCCACACATCTCTTGTTCTTGCCCTTTTGCTTATGACGCCTCACTTGTTCTAGCCCTCTTGCTTACGGGGGTCGATCTCCTTGAGCATTTGAACTAGAACTTGCATCCCACAGGTTCTGGATTATGTTCGGTCCAAGCGGTGGCATAACAGTCGTGGCTGAGGAGGGCGGGAACAAACATCAGGGGGGGGGGGTGAGGGCTACACCTTAGTTGTTGCCTGCCCATCGATCTTCTGTTACCCACGCTGCTACCTCCTCCCAGTTCAACCTTGAATCCCAGTTTGCCACCAGGAGACTCTTAGTTGGGTGCCACCCGGCTCTTCGCCTGTAGAAGAGGGGACGTACTTTGCCGAATCTACTGGGCGTCCATCTTCTTAGTGTTGCTGTATTTATTTTTGTAATAGCTTTGTAGTTGGGCCCCTTTTCGTCTCCTCTTCCCATTTTTTTATGATGTAAGAATTCCCTTGTAGCTCCACTTGTAACTCTGTCCGGGATATATATATTTATAAAGGACTTTGTCTACTTTCTTCTCTGTGGGCTTTCTATATCTTGTCTCGCTTTAGCTTTTTCCTTGGTGATTGTTGTCAAAAGGTCGGAGCTCATGGCTCGATCCCGATGCTTCCCTCACCAACGCATTTCTTTTTTTTCCTTTGCACGAAACTCGGCAAGTCACTTAGACTGCATTGAGAATAGCTGTTAGCAGGTCAAAGCTCATGGCTCGGTTTCTGTGCTTTTATACTTCGTGGGTTGGCACTTATAGGCTGGCAAAGCCCAAGGGCCCTACTCCCTTACCAACGCGTTTCCTTTTTTTCCTTTGCACGAAGCTCGGCAAGTCCTTTAGACTGCATTGAACATAGCTGTTAGCAGGTCAGAGCTCATGGCTCGGTTCCTGTGCTTTATACTTCGTGGGTTGGCACTTATAGGTTGGTAGAGCCTGAGGGCCCTGCTCCTCACCAACGTGTTTCCTCCTTTTCCTTTGCATGAAGCTCAGCAAGTCACTTAGACTGCGTTGAGAATAGCTGTTAGCAGGTCAAAGCTCATGGCTCGGTTCCTGTGCTTTATACTTCGTGGGTTGGCACTTATAGGTTGGCAGAGCCCGAGGGCCTTGCTCCCTCACCAATGTGTTTCCTCCTTTAGCTCAGCAAGTCACTTAGACTGCGTTGAGAATAGATGTTAGCAGGTCAAAGCTCAAGGCTCGGTTCTTGTGCTTTATACTTCGTGGGTTGGCACTTATAGGTTGGCAGAGCCAGAGGGCCATACTCCCTTACCAATGCGTTTCCTCCTTTTTCTTTACATGAAGCTCGGCAAGTCACTTAGACTGCGTTGAGAATAGCTATTAGTAGGTCAGAGCTCATGGCTCAGTTCCTGTGCTTTATATTTCGTGACCGGTCTCTAGATCGGGCTTAAGTGACTTGGGCTGTTTCGAAGGGACATAGTAACACAACATTTAGAAATTAGTTCATTAAACCTTTAACTAGTAATAGTTTTACATTCGTTTGAGCTTGGCTCAGATCATTTTTATACAAAATACTTCCTTAAGTGCTCCGCATTCCACTGGTGTAGTAGCTCGTTCCCTTCATGGTCCTTCAGCCGGTATGAGCCAGGTCTTCCAGTCTCCGTTACCAGGTACGATCCTTCCCACTTAGGACCCAGTTTGCCCCCATCTTGGGTTGTGACTCCCTACTGCTTTAAGACCATATCACCTACTTTGAAGTTACAAGGTCGGACTCCTTTGTTATAATACGACTCAACTCTTCGTTTGTTGGCTGCCGCTCAGCGTACAACATCCTCCCTTCTTTCTTCAAGGAAATCTAGACTCTCCCTCAGCCGCTCGCTATTCCGATCCGGGTCATATTGTTGCACCCTGTACGTGGGTATGGCGACTTCTGCTGGTATCACAGCTTTCATTCCATAGACTAGAGAGAAATTTGTTTCTCCAGTTGTGGTTCTCTCTGATGTCTGATAGGCCCACAAAGTGCTCGGGAGTTCATCAGGCCATTCCCCTTTCTGTGGTCCTAGTTTCTTCTTTAAGATGTTGAGCAGCATCTTGTTGGTTGCTTCTACCTGACCGTTGGCTTGCGGGTGTCCTGAATAGGAGTACTTGACCTTGATCTTGAGCTCCGAGCACCATTCTCGATAGTGCGAACAATCAAATTGTTGCCCATTGTCGGAGATGAAACTTTGGGGAATACCGAAATGACAGATTATGGAGTTCAAAAGCAAATTTGTTATTGCTCGAGCTGTGATTGTGGCTAAGGCTTTCGCCTCTACCCACTTGGTAAAGTAATCTACTGCTACTATGAAAAATTTCACCCCTCCTTTGCCCGCTGGGAGGGGATCGATAAGATCCAACCCCCATTGGACGAAAGGCCACGGGGCTGTGACAGAAGTAAGTTTTGCGGGAGGACAATGGGGTATGGGGGAGTTTTCCTGGCATTTAAGGCATTTTCGGGCAAACTCGTCGATGTCCTTGTGGGCATTAGGCTAGTAGTATCCCGCCCAAGCCATTCGCAACGCCAATGCCCTTCTGCTCTCGTGATTGCCACACACCCCTTCATGGATTTCAGCCAACACGTACTAAGCCTACTCAGAGGAGATGCACCTTAACAGAGGCTCGACGTAGCCTCTTTTATACAGAATTCCCTCTACCAGCGTGAATCTGGCTGCCCAGTTTCTAACCTTTTGGGCTTCCACCCGATCATTTGGCAGAATTCCCTCTTGAAGAAAATTCAAAATATCTGCAACCCATTCCGGGGGCTGTTGGACCTCGATAGCTAACACCCTAATTCCCACCATCAATAGTCCAGGTGACCACATAGTCTGGAAGTGGGACCTCTTCTTGCCCTGAAGCTGCCTTAACTAGCCCATCCACTTCCTGGTTATCTCCTCTAGGGATATGATGGATGGCAGAATACTGGAAGTGATCCCGCTCCTCTCCAACTTGTTGAAGATATCTTTTTGGATTTTCTCTCTTCATGAGGAACTGTCCGGTCACCTGCCCCACCATTATCTGCTAGTCGGCTTTAACTTCAACTTCTGTGGCGCCAAGGGACCTGGCAATCGTTAGTCCCGACAAGAGCGCCTCATATTCTGCTTCGTTGTTGGTGACCTTGAATCCGAGTTTGAGTGCGTAATCGAATCTCTCACCCAAGTCTGTCACTATGTGCACTCCCGCCCTACCACCCGTTCGGCAAGACGAACCGTTGACATAGACCTGCCACGACTTGCCCTGGGGTGTAACGATCACTTCTTCAGGGAAATTCAAGAATTCGGCTACAAAGTCTGCTAGTACCTGTCCTTTTATTGACGTCCGGGAGAGGAATTCAATTTCGAACTCACTTAGCTCAATCGCCCAGCTAGTCATTTGGCCTGAGATATTGGGTTTCTGCAATATCTTCCTCAGGGGGACATCAGTTTGGACCTTCATTGGGTGAGCTTGAAAGTAGGGCCTCAACCGCCTGGCGGTGATTACTAACACAAAAGCCAGCATTTCTGTTCGAGGATACCTGGCTTCTGCACCTCAAAAAGCTATGCTAATGTAGTAAACTGGGCATTGAACCCCTTGCCTCTGTTCGGGTTAACACAGAGGACACAACATTGGGTGACACTGCCAGATACACAGTCAAGCTTTCTCCTAGGGTGGTTTGGCAGAGCAGCAGTGGATGAGCCAGGTACCCCTTCAGTTCGTCAAAGGCTCTACTGCAGTCTCTGTCCCATTCCCGCGCCTTTCGAAGGACATTGAAGAAAGAAAGGCACCGATCGGTTGATCTGGCGATGAAACTGCCCAAGGCAGCTACCCTCCCCGTTAGCTTCTAAACTTCATTGATGTTCCTCGGTGGAGGCATATCCATGGAAGCCTTGATCTTTTCTGGATTGGCCTCGATTCCACGGTCCGAAACCATGAAGCCCAGGAACTTACCTGATTCCACCCCAAAGGCGCATTTATGCGGGTTGAGTTTCATTTTGTACTTTCTCAGCACCGTAAAGGTCTTGCAGAGATCGTCGAGATGTTGTTCGGCCCTCTTGCTCTTAACCAACAGATCGTCTACATAGACCTCCATATTCCTCCTGATCTGGTTCTTGAACATTCGGTTGACCAGGCGTGGGTATGTTGCTCCCGCATTTTTTAGGCCGAATGGCATTGCCGTATAGCAATAAATTCCTCTTTCGGTGATGAATGTTGTTTTCTATTCGTCGCCAAGGCTCATTCATATCTGATTGTAACCAGAGTATGCATCCATAAAGCTAAGTAACGAGTGCCTGACCTTCGAATCTACTATCAAGTCAATCCTTGGGAGAGGAAAACTGTCCTTCGGACATGCTTTATTCAAATTGGTGAAATCAACACACATCCTCCACTTCCCACTTGCCTTCTTGACCAGTACAACATTAGAGAGCCATTCGGGATAGTAAACTTCTCGAATGAAACCCACAGCGAGGAGGTGTTCCACTTCCTCAACTATAGCCGCGTATTTCTCCGCATTGAAACTGCGTCGCTTCTGCTTGACCCTCTTTGCATCTAGATTTACGCTCAGCTGGTGCTCTATCACTGACCCTTCGATACCTAGCATTTCCTCATTGCACCAAGCAAAGACATCGCGATGCTTCAGGAGCAGTTGTTTCATGGACTGGCTCAATTCTTCGGGCATTCTGGATCCCATTCATACAGTCCGCTCCGGGTCTCCAGAATCCATCGGCACCAAGACTAAGGGTTCGTCAGGCTCTGCTTGTCTTAACGCCTCTCCATCCCTCACTTCGCAGTCCAGCTTGGTCACCACCGAAGATGGCGGCTAGGCCACCTCTTTGAGTCTCGTCTGTATTCGTTTCTCTTTGTTTCCCTCTTCCGGCTCTTTATCTGTCCGAGCGGGTGGCGCTGATTCGACAGCCTGCTCGGGACTCGATTCTAGAGTCTGTATGGTTACCGCCTTTGACTTCATCTCCCTGGTGTAGCAGTCCCTCGCAGTCTCCTGCTCACCTCACATCTCTCCTACCCCACACGCGGTTGGGAATTTCACTTTTAAGTGGTACGTGGAGGTGACAGCCTTCATTTGGTTCAATGACGGTCTTCCAAGTATCACGTTGTACGAGGAAGGGGCCTTGACCACTAGGAAGTCTACTATGAGAGATGTGGTCTTGGGATCCGTTCCTACTAGTACGGACAGAGCGATCGCACCAGCTAGCTGGATGGTATCCCTTGTGAAGCCTTTAGGGGAGTTGGCACAGGTCTTAACCGGTCGAGAGAAATTCTCATTCTGCTGAAAGCTTCCCAAAAGAGAACGTCTGCAGAACTGCCATTGTCGATCAATATCCTCCTAGTAGTTGGCTATCTATGTTATCACTACCAACACGTCGTCATGAGGTCGAAATAACCCCTCCCCATCCTCTTCACCGAACGTTATCAAATGTTCCTTAGAAGGGTCTCTGTTGTGTGGCCGTTGGGTGGAGAACACTTCTCCGTACCTAGCCTTCCTCCCATGGGCCTTCTGAGCTAAGGAAGTCACTCCCCCTGCATGCCCCCTAGCTATGGTGTTGATCTCCCCTATGGGGGATTCTTTCCTTCTTGAATTTCCCCGATGCTGGCCCCCTTTCAAGGGGTTCGTAGTTTTTCTCCTTTCGGGACTTACATTAGTCCTCCGGGCATGGTCCTGGCTCCCACTGACTTGGCTGCAGCTCTTTCGGTTTGGATCTCGTCTTTCCCGAATGGGACTTCGGTCTCGACTTCTTTGCACGGGGCTCCGATCTCGATTTCTCCAGGAGTAAGGGCAGTATCCTGGTTGTGAATCACTTCTTTTATCACCGCGTCATTCAGTTCGGGTCCCCAGATCATCAGATCTTCCCCATTTAGTATAACAGTCTTGAGTGTTGTGCCCACTGCTCCTGTGAAAGGAACAGTATTTGGGTTAGACCGGGCCCTGTCCTCATTCCTCTTGTCGACTCAGGTCTTCTCCCACTTCTATCGCCAAGCTAGAGTGCAAGCGTGGGCCATGCTTCCCCTTGCCTTTGACTTTGTGAGCTCTGGCGGGCCCCTCGTTCAAGCTCTCAATGCCGCTCTGTAGCTTTCTTGTCTGCTCTTTCCAGATCCAACTTCCTAGGCGCTGTCAGTGCTTGTAGTGTGTCTTCCCCATTTATGTAACCATTTGCCCAGTCCATAAACTCCCTCAAAGTTGACGACGTCTTGCGAGCGATTCTCGCCATGAACGGATAGAGAGGCCAGACTCCCCCTAATAATGCCGCCAATGTGATCTTTTCATCTTGGTCGTCTGTTGTCATTCGTTCCCTGTTAAAGCGAGAGAGGTATGACTTAAGGCACTCATCATCCCTCTGCTTAATAGTTAGCAGATAGGCGATCGGCCTCCTCCTCGTCCGACAGGCCATAAACTATGTTAAAAACTGACGTGCTAGTTCATTGAAGCTATCTACAATTCCGAGTTTCAAGGAAACAAACCACATTCGTGTTGCCCCCTTTAAGGTGAGATGGAATGCCTTGCACGCTATCTAGCCGGGGAAATCGTAGAGAATCATGTGGGCTTTGAAGGTCTCTAAATGCTCCAACGGGTCCTTGGTCCCGTCATACGCTTCCATCTGAGGAACCTTAAACCTTGGTGGTATTGGCACCACCAGGATCTCGTTGATATATGGTAGTTCAACATTAGTGAGCAGCTGATCTACCGTGGTGGATTGACCTATCTACTTTGCCACTTCCATTTGGATTTGTAGGTTTATTTTACATTGTTCTTCCTCTGCGGTGACTGGGTTAGGTTGGGGGTGGTCCCTTGAATGATGGCTCTGCTAATCTACTTCTGTCTTTTCGACATTTCCTCGTAACGCAATGTTCTCCTGCCGAAGAGTCTCCATATCAGCCATGAGCTTCTGTATCGCCTCGTTTTGCTGGTTAAACCTTGCTTCGACCGCTTCGGACTGCATTCTTTCACGTTGTGAATGCTGGGAGCAGGTTTTTGCCCAAATATAAAAGACACGCTAGTTATGAGACAACCAAGATCCCACAGACGGCGCCACTGTTGATGTCGTGTTTCGCAGGCTGGGCAACTCCACACCCCTTGTATCCAAGCGCGATCCTGCACAATCAAAACGGAGAAAGGGGACCTCGAGGTCCGTCAATCCTCTGATGCTTAAGTCAGTATCTAGAGGGGAAAAATTAAGGAGGGAAGCCAAAACCAGGATGATAGTATTTTTGCTATATATCCTTACTTGTCGTTGGGTTGACCCTTATTTATAGTTACCGTGCTGGGTTTCTCCATGGTGGTGCTTTGGATAGTGTGGGGCGATTCGCCCTTTGTATTTCATTACCGAGCAGCTTTCACGTTGCTCTCTCACTAGTAGCAATGGCCCCGGGCCTTCTCTGTTCATTACTCTGGTCCTGGGCTACATTCAATGCTGCACACCTTGCACCTTGGGATGCATTTAGTACAACGTGGCCTCTATTCTGGGCTGCATTAAATGAGACGTGGTCTCTATTCTGGGCCACAATAAATGCGACGTGGCCTCTACTCTGGGCCACATTAAATGTGACGTGGCCTTTGCTCTACGTCCCCTCCGTCTGGTGATGCATGTCACAATCTTCTTTCCTCTTTCCCTAGTCTTACTCTAGATCTCCTGCCCCGACCCGATCTGTTTGTCCAAGTTCCAATCTGGGCTTTTACTTTTCTTGGCCGGGCTTATGTGACCAAGCTGGGCCTCATTGTCAGCCCAACTCCCGCAATGAACACTCCCTACCATTCTGGGCCCAAGTTAATGATTTTTCCCCCATCACACTAGAGACAATATCTGTGGAGAGTATTTGGAAATACAATAGACATAGCAATCTTCACTGTCCGATCTTGATTTGTTATTATGGCTTTGGGAGCCCAACCATTCATCACGACGCCATTCCACATTGTTTCATCACACGGGGGGTCCAAAACACAGGAACCCCCTTCCCTTCTTCCTTCGTAGTTTTACATCTGGGTTTTTCTTAAAAAAAAATAAACGATGTCATTCCCCATTGTTTCATCACATGAGGGGTCCAAAACGCAGGACCCCCCTTCCCTTCTTCCTTCTCCCTTCTCCCTTCTCTTTCGCATCTCACGTCTGAACCAGCGAAGCGTCTCACGTCTCACGTCTCTGTTGCCGCCTTTCCTCTTTGCTCCTCCGTGTGACTTTAGTCCGAGTTTCAGCCTCCGTTCAGCTTCAGCCTACGGTGAGAGTGAGGGGTTTCGAGCCCTAAAATTAAATCAAGCAATTTAATTTTATGTACATGTCTCTTGTGAATTGGTATTTTTTTGTGATTCTTGTGAATTGGTTTTGTAAATTTGTCGTGAGGAAATGTGTTTGATGAAATGTATGATGTGTTTGTAAGTTGTGTTCTATGCATGCAATGTGTTTGATAAAATGTGTAAGAGATGTTACTCCTTCAAAAATCAATGTGTAAATTTGTAAATGGGCTATTTGAATCAAGAAATGAGCTATCTGCATTTAAGGATCACATAAGAGACTTCCTTATGATTCCAAGGAGCTCAAATTATAACCTAGAAGTGGCTTGGATGTTTCCTTAAATTGTTACAAGTGGTAATGGTCCTACATTAGTAAACCATGTGGCACTGTGTACTTAATGCAAGGTGGCCTCAACAAGGACATTAGAAATTAAAGTGGGGGAGACCATGATTACCCAATAAGTTCAACATTGGGTGGGAAGAGATCTATGACGAAAAAGCATTGAGTGTCAAATCCCATTTTAGTTCCTTACTATGTGGAACTCAACTTTATAAAATTATTCAGAAGGACTCTAGATAGGGCATGGACTTTTTCTTGGCTCTTTACATCAATAGCTAGTACTTTTTTATATATAAGTAAGAAATAACATCAATAGCTAGTACTTGCAACCTTTTTCGTGTTAGTCAACTTGCAGTTGCATTATAGGACTAGTTTAGTCACCAATTGAAGCGAGTGAAAATAGAGAGATGGTAGCGCCAACAAGAACTAGCCATGAAAGAAGATAGAGCACAGTTTGTACCACAAATATGCCTGACATTTGATGTCCTTACCATCACAAACATGGATCCCTCTGGTTTGTTTGGGCAAATAATGCAAGAAATTTCCTTAATTCTATCATAACATGTGTATGCAGCAACCCTAAGGGTGTCAATAGTTTTTGAATAGAAATCCCCCCCATATTTTTCAAGGATATGTGGAATTGCACGCTGATACATAAACAACCGTTGTTACATTTCAAGTAAGAGAAGGAAGAGAAAAACACAAATGACTATAGTATTGCCCTGTTATTATGTCAAAGAAAAAATGCACATCGATAATGACCAGATAATTCTTGAAACAAACTCTTGTATGTAGCCACATAGTGGTAGAATCCACCCATCCTTCCAGCCGAAGAGCCATTTAGCTTAAACCCTACGTATAAAGTAAAGTCCTAGTTGGGTTTAGAGGTAATAAGAGCTTTCAATATCATTATTTCTCTAATCTGCTATCTAAAGAAATTCTTATATATTGTCTTTCAAGTAAATTTACATGAATAAGAATTAAGAAATAAAGACTTTATTTCTTAATTCCTGTAGTTGACCCCCGAAACCAAACATTTTGGCAAAATAATTTACTTGATTATGACTTTTGAGAGCATGCAACGCATTCTTTTTATTGCACTAGGGCTATGCATTACTCTTTTATAAATTTTCCAGTGAAATCTATATTGGAAGACCACATATACGTTTGTGTTAATTTAAATGTTTAATATAGCCTAGTTATTTTTTAAACTAATGTTTTGCTTCTAATTTATTTTTTCAGCTTCTTTGATTGTGATATGGATCCTAGATCCAGTCGAGATGATCGTCCACAAAGGGATGTGGCGGATGCCAATGCTACAACTCCTACGCCAATGGGTACTTCCACCCCAAGAGCCACTTCTAGGGTAGCTACATCTAGAGCAGTTACATCTAGAGCAGCTACATCTTGTGTGAGTAGTCGACTCCCACTCCCAGTTGATATAGAGGATGAGGATATGTACAACGAGGAGGAGAAGATGCCCATGGAGCAAGATCAACCACCACGGCCTTCTAAAAATAGGTCATGGACATAGGAGCATTTCATCAAAATTCCTAATGATATTGCGAACCCGGTAGCAAGATGTCATTATTGTGGGCAACTTTGTGGATGTCATTCGAAGAAGTAAGGCACCAGTGTGTTAATAGCACTTCTAAATAGTTGCCAATAATATAAGATAGCGAAGGGATTGGTGGCCACTGATCAGACCAACCTCAGTTACCAAACTTTTACAGCCACTAATGGTACACAGACTAAGAAACTGGTCATCCCTCAATACAATGAGAAGATGTTGAGGGACATGCTTGCAAAGATGATAATTACTAATGAGATGCCCTTTACCACAGTCAAGAAAAAAGGCTTTCGAAAGTTTCTAAACTTTGTTGAGCCACGACTTCTCATTTCATCACGGTATACGATGATGCAATATTGTATGAAAATGCATGCGAAAGACAAGGCGAAGATGAGGAAGATGTTTATTACCACTAGCCAGAGAGTGTCATTTACGACTGACACATGGACGTCCATACAGAACGTCTGCTACATGTGTATCATAGCACACTATATTGACAGTGAGTGGATTTTTCATAAAAAAATTATTGGCTTTAAAGACATTGTGGATCATAAAGGTGCATCCATTGGGGTGAAGATGGATGATTGTTTAAAGGATTGGAGAATTCGAAAAATGCTGTGTATTACAGTTGACAATGCCAATGCCAGTGAAACAACAATTGATTAGTTTAAGCAGAATACGATGGTGAGAGATGATGTCATTTGGGCCCACAAGTTTATTCACGTTCGATGTTGTGCTCATATCATCAACCTCATAGTTGTTGAGGGGTTAAAAGAGGTTGATGATTCTATTGCCCGAGTCTGTAGCAATTTACGATATGTGAGGGATTCCCCTCAAAAGCTTGCCAAGTTTAAGGCAATAATAGAAGATCTTAAGATTGAACATTCTATTATGTTGTGCTTGGACATTCCGACTCAATGGAACTCTACATACATGATGTTGGATGTGGTACAGAAGTACCAAAAAGCATTCGAGCCAATGGAGGTCGAGGATGGGGGCCTGAGGTAAACTTTGTTGGAGCCAACAGGAGAGGGGCTTGGTGCACCGAACGCACATGATTAGACCAATGTGAGGTACTTTGTTGAATTTTTAAGAATTTTTTATGACATAACCATGCGGCTATCTGGATCCAAATATACGACTGCAAACTCATTCTTCAGCGAGCTCTAGGAGCTTCACTTCCACTTGGGAAATAGTTGTACTGATTTGGTGGATTGTTATCTGCTATGGCTACGAGGATGAAGACCAAATATGATAAATATTTGGAGAATATTGAGAAGATAAATAGATTACTATTTGTGACTGTGATCCTTGACCCCCGATATAAGTTGGTCGTTTTAGAATTTTAGGTAAATTCCGTCCTCAGGGCAGTGAAGGTTGTAGAGTTTATTAGAATGCTAAAAAGTGATATTGATGACCTATATAATAACTACAACAATAGTTGTTAGCCTTCATCCGCAGCTGGTAGCTCGAGGCCGACGGGGTCGACAGCTTCCTCAAGTGATACTGACTCATCTGTAGGGGTTAAAGGCCATCGTATTATGCAGCAATATTATCAACTCATGTCAACAAGGAATATTATACAGTGTACATCTGAGGTTGAACGATATTTTGTGGAAGCTGTCGAGGCACCTAGTGATGTATTTCAGTTATTAACTTGGTGGAAGGTTAATTCCACCAAGTATCCAATCATTTCCCTTGTAGCTCGAGATGTACTAGTCATTCCTATCACTACGGTTGCCTCAAAGTAGGCATTTAGCACTGGAGGTCACGTGTTGGATGCTTATCGGAGTTCATTGTCACCGTCAATCGTGGAGGCCTTCGTTTGCACATAGAATTGGATAAGTGAAATGCTCATTGGACTAGATGCTGTTGGCATTGATGCCGAGAGCTATAGGCTTGAATCGGGTAAGTTTATATGCTTTTAAATGATTATTAAATTGTTTTTAATGTTTCTAACTTCTACTTTTTATGATTTTATAGATATAATTATGAACCCTAACATAATTGCCGACTGAGAGTCTAAGACGAACGCCTCTTGAGAGTTGGGATGGAGTTGAGAGAACCCCATTTCTTGGTAATAATCAAATTCTACTTTTACCGTGTTCAATTTTTTATTATCAATTTTTTTCATTTATTGATTGCAACTTTCTATCTTCAATTCAGGCATGACCAATGGACCATTGAGATTTCAGTAAAATTCGGGTTTAATATTTATGTAGTTATATTTCAAGGCTAAGTCAATGTTGATATTCAATTATAAATGAGACTATTATAACTTATGGCTACATCATACATGTTATTTAGTTTTTAAACTATTGTATTTAAGGTTTTTTTTTTATCTTTTCAGTATTTTTTTTTTACAGGTTTGGACTTGGGCTTTGGTGATCATATTTATGTAGTTATATTTATGTAGTTACATTACATTGTGCTCGATACGACCAAAGACTGAAACAATGACCCACCACATGATTGATGATACTCTTCTTTGCATATTCTCTAATATTAATTATCTTCTTTGCAATTAGGATTTTGGCTAATTGAGTCATGTTGCTTAAAACTTTTATTAGTATCAGATTCTTCATTCTTTTGCCGCATGTAAAGTTTCTAATCTTTTGATATATATGGTAGTACTAGCGTTTCAAAGGCATTTTAATTTGTCTCCACAACATCCTATCTACACAAAACAAACGTCATAAGCCGATGTACAACTTGATCTGTAAGAAACGTAGAGAAACAAACAGTCAGACTCCGATTAGAGTTCGGAGAAGGACATATTAATACATAGCTACACACTTTAGCAATGCTATACCTGCTAGCTGCTATACCTACTCATATATGTTTTATGAGCAGAAATTTATATTAGAGACAGTGGAAATGAAGCCACGTGGCAACAGAGCGGCCTGGGATCGCATTATTGACGGGACCACCAACTCCTCTCACACCTCCTTACCCTTGTCTTGTTCGTCCCTCTCCCTTGTGATCCAAGGACTCATAGACTTTCAGTGCCCTATTCTCATCCCTATGGTTAGGCCTACACAATTGGCCCGCCAACAAACTTTCGGCCCAACCCGACTTGGTCCACAAGTTTATCCAAAAAATTATAAACTAGGTAAAAATTACCGGTTGTTGTTGTTGTTTTTTTTTTTTTTTAAGACCAATGGAAATGACTGGTGGCTCGAGAATGTTGGGGATAAAATCGTTATTATCCAAACAATGGTTGGAGTTACATCTTTATCCTAGTTGTACATGATCTACTATCAATCCCTAAAAACGGGATAGCCTGGCTAATGAATCGACTAGGATATATATGCAAATAACCAAAAAATAAAAATAAAATAAACTTGTTAAAAGGAAAACGCAATTCAATCTAAAATAGAGAGAAAAAGAAAACTGAAAACCAAATCTCTTCCAGACACTCAAAGTTCATAGTTTATCTACATCTTTATTTGATATGCATAACTTTGATGAGCACTTTGGGTATTAAACCGTAAAATTTTCATTCTCCCATTAGTTTAGCATGAGATAACTGGAGTACAATAAAGGAGTACAACCCAAAAAAGTGACAGACTCAACCTCACAAAACTTCATAATTTAACACAAATGAGTCCCAAATGATTGAACAATAAACCTCCATAACATAAGAAATTCATTTATTATTGTTAGAAATATTAGGACCCATCAAAGGAACCCTACATGGCTTTTCAATGTCAACAAACAGTCCTTAAATAGGAATCTTTAACAACAAATATAGAATGAGTAGACCATAAGCCTTGAGTCACTTCTCATCAACATAAATAAAGTTTAATTTGGGATCAAACTCTTAAAGAAATATTATTAAATGATATAAAAATAAATATTATGAAAAGGTTTAATAAATATGCAAGTAAGAAATATTTTGATTACCGAATTCTGCCTCAAAACTTTCAACATTGTCCAAGGAGGCCCAAAGATCAATAGGTATTGAATCTTTTAACCAATTCTGAATACAAACAAATGTCTCAACTGTTCTTGGAGATAATGAACAACAAAATGAGTCAAGCACACAACCCCCTGCACCGAAGGCTGACTCAAAAGAAATAGTAGAAACAGGAATGGTCATCACACCTCATGCAACTCTCGCCAAAATATGATACTTTATTTCATTGATCTTCCACCAATCCAAAATATCAAAATTTGAAACTCGGGCCTCAGAACCATGTTCCAAGTATTGATCAATCTCTGATTTTTTCCTCAAATTACATTCAATAATTTCTTGCTCATACTCAACCCAAAAATTTTGCTGAGAAACAGAATTAATCATACTAGGATCAATTAAGGAATGAGGCTCAGAGTTTGAAACTCCACTTGAACTCCCATACATAATACTATAATCCCCGTGCATGCCAATAATCAATTGTTTCACTTTTGCAATCATTTCTTCAACTAAATTACCACCATATATTTTTTTGAACCAAAAATGTAAAAGAATAAATTTGCATCTTGGATCAAGAACTACAACAATGAATATCATCAATTTAGTCTTTTCAATTGCTCCTCAATATTTGTCATACTTACTCTTTATGCTCGTAGCCATACCTCTCAACACTGGATCATTACTTTAACGCATTTTTTATAAATGCAATTGGAAGCCACAAAACTCTTGAAAATATGCATTAGATGTGACATACAAAGAGCCAGAAAGTCTCATAGTAGCATCATAAAAAATCTTCAAGAATTTAACCATTATTTTAACTCTCACCCAATCACTAAAGCTTGGGGGCTCAAGCTCACACTACGACAATAGCGAGAAAAATAACCATCATCATTCTCCAATCGTAACAATGGCTTTTGAAATGTTTCTGTAACTTCTAGCATGAGATAAGTGAAGTTCTACCTGGTGGGAACATCAAGGCATACCAATTTTAAACAGCTAATTTTCTCATTTTCTATACACTTTTTAGAATTTTTCCATTCTTGCAAGAGATGATCTAACATACTTAACCGCATTGTGCACCCTTGTGATTGAATCATCACAATCTTTTAGCTCATCATTCACAATAAGGTTCATAATATGGGTGCAACACCTTATGTCAATATACTTTCCCTCCAACAAATGACCTCCCACAAACTTTTTTAAGTAATTGATGGCAACATTGTTTGAGAAAGCAATGTCAACTGTAAAAGTATAAATCTTGTCAATTCTCCAATCCAGTAGACATAACTCTACATGCTTTCCAATAGTGTCCCCTTTGTGATTAGGAATCAAACAAAAACTTATCATTTTTTTGTATAATTTCCATTCATAGTCAATAAAGTGTGCAGTAAGACACATAATTGAAGTTCAGATTGGACGTCCAAGTGTCAGTAGTTAAATTAACCTGCCCAACTACCATAAATATTTTCCTCAACTTCTCCTTCTCTTTTTTAAATAGTTTAATACAATCTCTCGTTGTAGTAGTTCGAGTTGACACTTGGAATCTTGGTTCTAGTGATTTACATACATTCCTAAATTTTTATGCTTCCACCACCCTAAACGTAAACTTATCTCAAATTATCATCTCTGCAATTGCCATTCATACATCTTCTGGATCAAATTTATGTGTCTTTTGTTGATCCATGGGTCTAATTCTATTCGGATTTTTCCTATAAACACCAACATGATGCAGCATACATGATGTACCATGTTTTTTGGGGTGACAAGCGTAACTCTTGTGGCAGTAATTATACCCCACTTTTGGGTCACTTAAAGAACATCCATCTATTTTTGTAAGTGTTCCCACACCACTGAGGGGTCCTTACTTGCCTTCTTTTTGGGAGGGAGTATGGTGTTACTACTACTAGACAAGTTAATGTTTGAAGCTAAAGGAGTAGTAACCTCATCATCTCTTAAATTTGTAGAAGTGTCACTTCTGAAGCAATCCATGATATGAACTGACATACAATTATCATATAAAAACATGAGAAAATATAATAATTCGGCATGAGCATGCATTATCTAAGATTAAATCATTAAGTGCCTAGAACCCAACAATACAAATACCAGCAAAATAAAATGGTTAATGACAAGTGCCTAGCTAGTTAATGGATTCTCTAGACAAGTACCTAGAATTTAAACTCTTCCCTTATTTTCCTAAAATTTACATTAGTTTGCCTTCTGAAAAGTTTTGGTTTTGTCCCCTTATCGCCAAGTCCCAACAATTCCACATGTTTGTGGATTTTGAATGTACCAGAACTCAATGCTGCGGAAATTTTCTTCAAGTTGTTATTGGCTACATTTTACATGACCTGGAGTAACTTTCTGTAAAGATTTATTCAAGAGTTCTTTTATACATAACTCAAATAAATCTTTACAAGTGGTATCTAGAGCCTAGGTCGATGGGGGCCATGAGATTTGATATTGAAAAATTCAAGGGTGAAAATGATTTTGGGCTATGGAGGATTGAGATGAGGGCATTGCTAGTCCAACATGGACTGCAAGATGCCCTCCTTGGTGAAAAAAAAAAGGGATCTTCTTTAAAAGAGGAAGACAAGGAGACTGTCTAGAAGGACATTCTTCAGAAAGCTCACAGTGTCCTAATCCTCTCTCTTGGAGATAAAGTCTTGAGAGAGGTGGCCAGTGAGGACACTGCTGCGGGTATATGGCTGAAGCTAGAGAATCTTCACATGACCAAATCTTTAGCCAATAGACTTCATAAAAAAAAAAAAAAAAACCAAATTGTACAGCTTTAAAATGATTCCTGGAACCCCAATAGAACAGCACCTTGATGAGTTTAACAAAATCATTTTAGATTTAGTAAACATAGACATTAAGGTGGAGGATGAGGATCAAGCCATCCTCTTGATGGTTTCCTTGGACTCATCATACCAAAGCCTAAAAGAGACTATAATGTTTGGTAGAGACTCACTTACATTAGATGAAGTACAATCTATACTTCACACTAGGGAACTACAAAATAGAGGGGAGTCTAAACAAAATCATGGGGAAGGCTTGTCTGTTAGGGGCAGAACATAAAAGAGAGAGAAGAGGGGCAAAAATGATGTTAAGAAATTTATGTCTAAATCAAAAGGAAAACATTTTAAATGTTTTCATTGTCACAAGGAAGAGCATTTGAAGAAAGATTGCTCTGAAAGGAAAAACAATTTTGAGAACAAACCTAAAGAGGCAGGGGATGCCTCTGTGGTGTTAGAGGGATATGAGAGTGCTGAGGTTCTCACTGTGAGTGAAGTAGACTCAAAAACAGAATGGATAATGTATTTTGGTTGTTCTTTTCATGTGTCCAATCAAAGAATGGTTTGAAACATTCTCTGAGTCAAATGGGGGACATGTAATTCTAGAAAATAATAAGTCCTACAAAATCATGGGTATAGGGTCAGTTAGACTGAAAATGCATGAGGGTACTAAAAGTGTTTTAAGGGAAGTCAGATTTATACCTGAGTTAAAGAGAAATTTCTCTTGGCATTCTTGATTTATCAATATATACCTTCAAGTCTGAGGCAGGGGTTCTTAGGGTTACAAAAGATTCTCTAGTTATTATGAAATGGGTAATTAAAAATGGTTTGTACACACTACTTGGAAAAACTGTGGTTGGGAAAGCATCCCCTACACAGAACACTGTAGAGAACCAATCCGTGCTATGGCATAGGAGACTTAGACATGTAAGTCAGAGGGGGCTTTTAGAGTTGCAAAAACAGGGGCTGCTGAGTGACCAGAACTTAAGCAATTTACCCTTCTGTGAAGATTGCATTTATGGAAAGGCCAAGAGGGTTAGTTTTAACTCATAACACCAAACAAACTTTAGACTATGTCCATTCTGACCTTTGGGGACCAGCAAGAGTAAGTTCTCATAATAGAGGGAGTTACTTCCTATCTCTTGTAGATGATTACTCTAGAAATGTCTGGATTTATATCTTAAAAAATAAAAGCGACACTTTTGAAAAATTCAAGGAGTGGAAGTCTTTAGTGGAGAACCAAGTAGGTAGAAAACTCAAGGTTCTAAGAACTGACAATGGTTTAGAGTTCTTGTCTAATGAGTTCAACATGTACTGTAGAAAAGAGGGAATCCTTAGGCATAAGACAGTGAGGGAAACCCCTCAACAGAATGAGTTAGCTAAAAGAATAAATAGGACCATCTTAGAAAGGGTAAGGTGCATGTTGTCCAATTCTAGACTGCCCAAAACCTTTTGGGCAGAAGTTGCCACTACTGGTGTACACCTCATAAATAAGTGTCCCTCATCTGCAATAGGGTTTAAAACCCCTCAAGAATTATGGTCTAGAAACCCCTCATATGACCATCTAAGAGTTTTTGGGTGTGTTGCTTATGCACATTCAAAAACTGATAAACTGGAACCTAGGGCATTTTAGTTCATTTTTATAGTGTATCTTGAAGGGGTTAAGGGGTACAAACTTTGGGTAGATGGACTTGATAGGTACAGGTGCATTATAAGCAATGATGTGACCTTTAATGAGTCACAAATTGCTCGGGTACGGGGAGATATACCAAACCTAGAAGTTGACAACACCTTAAAGGGGTTGTAGGTTGAGGTGGAGCAGGTTAACACCCAACCTGAACCTGAAGTTGGAGAAGGTAGTAACTCTGAGGGAGAAACCTCAAGGAACATGGATCAAGATGGAGTTAGCTCCTATAACCTGGTTAGAGATAGGCAAAAGAGAGTTATTAAACCACCTATAAGGTATGGTCAAGCTAGACTTACCATGTTTGCTATAACTGTAGCTGATGAGGTTGTTAATCAAGAACCTAGGTCCTATAAAGAGGCTATGATTAGCAAAGACTCCTCTAAATGGATTTTAGCCATGCATGAGGAGATGGAATCTCTTAATAAGAATAAAACTTGGGTTCTAGTGACTAAACCTCAAGGAATAAAACTAGTTGGATCAAAATGGATCTATAAGAAAAAGAAAAGTATACCAGGGATAGAAGGGATCGGGTATAAGGCTAGGATAGTAGCCAAAGGCTTTACACAAAGAGAAGGAATTGACTTTAATGAAATCTTTTCTCCTGTGGTTAAACACAGCTCAATTAGACTACTGCTAGTTTACACAGCTTTTGAAAATCTGCATCTAAAACAATTGGATGTTAAAACTACTTTTTTGCATGGAGAACTTGAGGAAGAAATTTACATGCAACCTCCTGAAGGTTTTACAAATGAAATAAAAAATAATCAAGTGTGTCTTTTTAAAAAATCTTTATATGGTCTTAAACAATCACCTAGGTAGTGGTATAAAAGGTTTGATACACACATGATTAGTAACAATTTTAAAAGGAGTTGCTATGATAGTTGTGTCTATTACAAGAAAGAAAAAGGAATTTATGTTTATCGCCTTTTGTATGTTGATGACATGTTGGTTGCTTGTAAAGACACTGATTTAATTGAACAAGTTAAATGCATGTTAAAATCAGAGTTTGAAATTAAGGAGCTGGGTCCTGCTAAGAAAATTTTAGGAATGGAAATTGAAAGGGGTAGGAATGCAAGAGTGCTACACTTATCTCAGAAAAATTACATTTCTAAAATTCCTAAGAGATTTGGTATGGAACATGTAAAACCTGTCAACACCCCTTTAGGTCAGCATTTTAAATTGTCTTTAGATATGGCTCTTAAAACAGAACCTGATATTAGTTTTATGCAATAAATTCCCTTTACTAGCATGGTGGGAAGTATAATGCATGCAATGGTTTGTTCTAGACCTGATTTAACATATGTTGTGAGTGTTCTTAGTACATTTATGGGAAATCTAGGAAAAACCCAGTGGCAGGCCATTAAATGGGTACTAAGGTACCAGGCAAGCTCTACTAATTTAGGTCTCAATTTTAAAAATAATGTTGAAAAGGGGTATGAGCTAACTGGTTTTGTAGACTCTGATTTCGCAGGAAATGTAGACACAAGGAAGTCCTTAACTAGGTATGTGTTTATTGGTTTTTGGGGAGCTATCAGCTGGAAATCACACTTACAATCTATTGTAGCTTTGTCTACCACAAAGGCTGAATATATTGTATTGACTGAAGCTGTAAAAGAGGCCATATGGTTAAAAGGTATTGCAAGTGAGTTAAACATTTACAATGGCAATATCACAGTACACTGTGATAACCAAAGTACATTACACCGCTAAAAATCAAGTTTTCCATGAAAGGTCCAAACATATTGATATAAGGCTTCATTTTGTTAGGGATGTTATAGAATCAAAAATCGTATGTGTGGAGAAGGTCTCAACTAAGGATAACCCCTTAGGTATGATGACTAAATCTCTCCCTTGTTTTAAGTTCAGACATTGTCTGAACTTGGTTGGTATGGAAGTCTAGACTCTGTCCCCATTAGGGGGACAATACAGGAATTAGCCAATGATGAGGGTTGGTGAACACTTGGCAACTAAATGTTTTGCCAAGGTGGAGATTTATAATAACGTGTCAATATATTTATCTGTTGCCTTTTATTTTTTGTCTTATATGTTTCACTTACATGAATGAATGGATGAGAGACAAATGGCAAAATCAGGACCCTTGAAGTTAATAAGGCTGAAGCTGCTTTCACGTGAGATGCCTGTGCTTGAAGCTGTCGTAGTATGGATTTGATGCCACTGGATCAATACACCTGTAGACATCTGTTTTATCCTATATATTTATAGCTACCGTGTTGTAAACCCTAACTCATTCTCATTTTGGGCATTCTGTTGTTTTGAGAGGCTTCGATATGTTTCTTGGAGAACAGAGAGGGGGGGGATCTAGGGTTTGTTAGAGTTTTCACTTGGAGAGGAAAATCACTGTGATTTTTTGAGAGAGAGTGAGGGCTTTGTATATACATGTGATTCTGAGGCTTCTCTGTGAAGGACATTGATCATCAATAAAGCTTTGAGGTCATTCCTGCCGTGGATGTAGACCATTATGGTCGAACCACGTAAAGCAGTTGTGTTGATTCTTTATTTCTTTTATTCTTTATTTCTTTGATTATTGTTCTCATTATTACTCTATTTCTTGATGTTTTTGGTTCTGTAAAGGGGGTTCTGTATTTTGTTGGATCTTGTTTGGTTCTGTTCGTGAATATTTGCTATCATATTTCTTTATTTGAGTTCTATATAAAAGAACTCTTGAATAAATCTTTACACTTTCAAAGTGGGTTATGGCATCACCATCTAGATATCATTTATGGAATAGAAATATATCTATTTGCAAATTCACCTATTGCAAAACCAAGCATATTGCTGCTGTGAAAGCATTGTCACGTGGTAATTGCATTTGACTTTTCTTTAACTGTTGTCCAATAGTAAGTAGTGTGTTTACAAATTACTAAACTAGCACACTCAGGAGATGCTCTTGTTAATATACATGGGTTTTTGCCTCATCAACAATATTTTATTTACCAATAAAAAAAGTAGTATGTTTACAAACAAACTTACAACCAACAGAACTCTTCTCTGTCTAAAATATGTCCTTGAGGCACCAATCCTAAAAACTAGATAAACAAACATTTCTGTAAATCCAAAACTGAGGCTTCTAAAATGTTATTATGTTATATATAATTTTGTTCGATATAAAATGCCCTAATCAAAACTCTAAAGACTTGTATACTTTATAAATCCGTACGGTGTTTGAATTGTATCCTTCAAGAAGGGTACGTGCTGCTTAATTAGTTTTGTTTGGTTCTGGTTTTATTGTTGGTTTTGGTCATAGCTGGTAAGTTCCCATACAAAACTCTTCTGGGTTGTGGGAGAGAGAGATGAATGGGGGTAAGGTTTGAAACAAAGATGAAGTGGATGAAGCGGACGGGTTGCTGTTTCGCCCGATAAATAGCAACCCGCTGTTTAGTTGAATCCGAATTTAACGGACGGGTCGCATCGGACTTATCGGGCGTGTCGGGTCATGATGTTCTTTTGCACAGGCCTACCTATGGTACTATTTTACACCTTCTTTATGTACATGAAAAGTCAGTCAAAAATGAAAATGATAGTATGCCAAAGGTATATGGCCTCATGGCATAACATTCAAACCTTCAAAATGGAGGTCTTAGATTCAACTTCACCCCCCCAAATTAAAAAATAAATAAATAAAAATGATTGCCCCTCCCAAAACCCAAAATCCGGAATCTTGATTTTAAAAAATTTGAATTCATCCGAGTTTTGGCTCAAATTTAAAATTTAGATTTTTGTTTGGTTATACTCGGATTTCTAGATCGAAATTCAGATTAATAATCCTAGTGTTTTGCTGTTTTTTTTTTTTTTTTTTCCTTATCCGGGTATAACTTTGATCGCAGCATTCCGGCAGATATTTTATAAAAGAAAAAGGTTATGCGGATCACATGAGAAATTGCCCAGCGCCTAACTAGCTAGCTAGCTAGCTTGATCCCCCAGGAATTGAATTATGTTTTCCCTACCTAACAAGGAACTGTAACTATACATGTAGTTGGTGTGTAAATCACACTTTCCCTATCGTTGACAAGATTTTATTTATAAAAAGTTTAAAATTTAAATTTCTATTTTCATGTAAATAGCGTGAAGGGTGGCGCTCTAGCCACTTCCTTACAATTAGATATAGGATGGTGCAAGAGCCACCAATAATTTTTTAAAGTAAATTTTATATTTTCCCATTTTTTTAAAAGGGAGACTTCAATTTAGATTCTTTAAGATTTATACAAATTAATTCTCATGTATGTGTATATATATATATATATAGAAAATGATACTTTTTTTTTTTTGAATGAAACATACTCATTTCATTAATAAACTTAAGTTACAAATGTGACTTATCAATACAAGAAAATCCAATACATATAAAATCCAGTCTATAAGCCAACTTACGCATCAGCTCTGGAGCTTCCCCACATATAAATTTCTTTGTGGCGGATATTGTCTTAACTTCTAACCAAATTCTCTCATAACAGAGAAAGCGCTCTGTGAAATAGAACTTAAAGGACCTCTCTATCCTCCCAGGGAAGAAGAATACGGGACACTGCTATGGACATCAAATCCAATAGCCTATTCCTATTTTATTAAAAACTAAACTAACAAACAACTACAAATAAACACATTAACAACTACAAGACCACAAGCACTGGTGAGACCCCAGACGTCACGCCCACCGCAAGTATCATCATCTCGAGCCGTGGTGGAACGAGCACCCAGCTTACGTACGAACCACAACAGCCCGGCCGTACAATCACCGGTCATAGCATCGCCCACCACTCTCGAAAGACTCTTGCCCCGGATTACGTCCAATCCAAAGGCCCAAACCTCACTCGGGTCAACAAAAACAACACCAAAAACAGAAACAAAACAACTACAAAACACTTAAACGGAAACAAGAAAGAAACAGAAAAAATAAAAACGGATGAACAGTGTACAATGGGTCGGCATTGGCTCGTGCAGAAACTGTTCACGCTGGGAGGAAAGCCGACGATCAGACTTGGAAGTTCCGAAGTCAGAGGTTCCACAGAAACCGAGCGTGGCATCAGGAGAGGGCTTGTTAAGGACCTCGATCTAGTCCCCATACACTTGGTTCGCCAATCCAATGGAAGTCTTGAAGTGACCGAGTCATTGTTCCTCTCTTGCTTGGTCCACATTCAATGATGGTCAAAAGGGCCAATAGGAGATAGTGAGGTTAAGTGTTTAGGCTAGTATAAGTGTTGGGATGATGGGATTTGGTCAAGGAAGTGTATGGCTAGGAAGATGGTAGGGCCGCACGACACTAGTGTGGAGCTAGGGTTGGCGCCACTTGGAACTAGTGTTTAGGGTTTGGGAAAGTAAGATGGGCGGCTAGGGTTTGGAATGTGGATGATGTGTTGGGCGGCTAGGGTTAGCCGAATTGGGTAGTTGAGTGAAATTAAGAAAGTTTCCTAATTTCTTGGAACTCAAATGGTAAGTGTATATGGCCGACTATGGTAAGAGTGTGGTCAATTAGGGTTCCCAAAATGTAGGAACACTAATTTTGGTAAGAAGAGTGGGCGGCTAGGCAAGTCTCAATATGGCAAGTGTTTGCCGAATTGGACTTGGCTTGACAAAAGATGATGTTCGGCTAGGGCAACAAGAGAGAGTCAATCAACTTATGGAAAGTTGACTAACACTTATGTTGGTCGAAATCTAGGGCCAAAAGGATTGGAAGAACAACAATGGTGAAGAACCTCAAGAACAATGATGAGCTTTCAAGAACAAAGTGTAGAACACTATTGCACTTGAATAAACAAATGAACAACAAACATTATCAAATCTTGATTCACGAATTGCACAAGAAATGAATAAACCTCATATATTGATAAATCAATTTGGGATTCACGAATTGCACCCAAATTGCCCAAGTGCATAAGCACCAAAAAATGATCTCTCAAACAAGTATTCTCTCACTAAGAGTTTTGCCAAAAGATCCTAAAGCAATTGCATAAGGTTCTAGTTATAAGAAAAATAATTTGGAAACCTCCAATAGGTCCCTTCAATAAAATAAATAAATAAAATAAAATAAATAAAGAAAACAATATGATAGTGGTCATGGACCAAGTCTAGCCGTGGCATGCATGGCCCATGATGGGCTAAGGTGGTGGATGGTAGTCTCGGGCTGGTCCATGGTCAAGTGGTGCGGCATGGCTTGCTGAAGGTTAGCCATGGTGGTGCGTGGCATGGCCTAGGCTGGTGGCCTAGGCGTTGGCTGCAAGGCATGGGCTGGAGCCATGCGCTGGATGGCATGCCTGGTGGGCATGCCACTGGCCTGCTCCGCAAGGCACGGACTGGAGTCGTGCACTGGATGGCATGCCTGGGGGCATGCCACTAACCTCGCTGACGTGAGGCAGGATGGTGGGCTTGGGCAGGTGCTGGCGTGCGGCATGCTGGTGGTCTGTGCATGCGCGCGCGCTGGCTGGTCTGGCCATGCAGCACAAGGATGTGCGCACGGCCTTGCTGCACTTGGGCGCGAGCAGGGCCTTGCGGCCAATTAGCGTGCGCACGAGCCTGCGCACTGGAATGTGCGTGGGCGCGCGGCGCGCTACTGCGCCCTATGCCAGGCGCATGGGCTGTGCCACGTGCATGGCTGCAAGCGCGGGCTGAGTTGCGAGTGCGTGCTGTGCCGCACGCATGGCTGTACGCGCGGGCTGACTTGCGCGTGCGTGCTGTGCCACGCGCATGGCTGCGCTCTTGGGCAGTTGCCCACTAACCTCGCTAGCCCGCATGCTGGGCGCCCCGTGAGTGGTCTCCCACGAGCCAAGGCATGGTTGAGGCCTAGCCAAGGTGTCTTCCCCCATCATGACTAGGGCATGTGCTGCTTCCCTAGAGGCAACTCGACGTGGGGGTCTAACAGGGCTCCTCGGTGGCGCGTGAAGGCCACACACCAACGATATCCGGAACTTTGTCCCAAGCGTGCGGGCTACGCTCCACTCCGATGGACGCTGGATTTGGAGGTCTTGAAGATCGGCGGCTGGGCGTCATGCTGGCGGGGCATGTGTAGAAATGTGATGGCTAGAAAGACTTGAACGGCGATCTTCCCTTATTCGGCCTAAGAAACACAAAAACAAAACAAAAAAATACTACACAGAAATAAAATGGACAGAGAAGAAAAGGAAGAGGGAGGGGGGGAGGAGTCGGAGCTCCCACCCCCTTTCAATGGATCTGGAGTTTTGGGAACTTTAGAGAAAAGGGGTAGGGTTTTTTTCAACCTATGTTCATAGAAAATGATACTTGGTCTCGAGTTTAACCTTTCAAAGTATTGTTTAGGTATTTTATTTTATTTTTTCTTAATGGTTAAAGAACTGACTATTAATGAAGTAGTGTATTTTTTATTTTTTAAAAAATATTTAAACAATGTTTAAAAAATAAATAAATAAAAAATATAATTTGTACTAGTGGTAAGTTTGAAAGTACAAAGTCACCAAAATGAGCAGCAACACCCTTAAAAAAATTATAACGATATAAAAGAATAAATTGAGATAAGTCGAAGTAATTAATTATATAATACATATGATTACTGAATGACGTAATGTGGAAAACTCTTCAATCGATGATCATTAATTGGTTTGAATGTTGAATTGTTTGTTTGCCCTTGTACGTAAAGAGTGGCCGCGTAATCCTCAGCTGTTATTTACTATTACTATTCTATATTCTAAAAAAAAAAAAAAATATTCCTATCGCCCAAAAAAAAAATTATAGATACGAAAATTAAATAGTGACTGACCCCTACATCCTACACCACTATTCCTCAAGATAAAAGCTGTGCCTGTCGTAGTAATCAACCCAAAATGGTTAAACAACACGCGATGCCGGCCATAATCCCGATGCTATGATATGAAAACCCATGGGGCCAGGCCAGGACAAATGCACTATAAAAATAGGAAGTTCGGAAACCAAAAACATCATCCCGAGTGCATACTTTATGAAACCCAGGTGACGTACCTAGCCTGCTTTATATTTCACCTACGAATATTCATCAAAAGCTTATAAGATCGATACAGCTCCAGCCAATATTCTAATAATGGGCACCATGCTTATTGATGTCGACGCTCTTGTTCAGATATTTGTGGCGTTTCTTTGTTTTCTTCCTCTTTGTCTGATCTGGAGTTGGAAGAGAACAATTACTCCAATCACGAACTGGCCTCTTATTGGTATACTGCCTGGGCTTCTTTAAGTTATCGGATATCTATTAATATGCAATCAGGTTTTGAAACAAAATGGTGGGACTTTTGAGTTCAAAAGGCCATGGTTTGCTAACATGGACTTTTTGATCACTTGTGATCTAATGAACGTGTGCTATATAACGGCACAAAACTTCACCAACTACACTAAAGGATCTGAGTTCAAGAAGCTTTTTGAGCCTTTTGGAGATGTGGTTCTCAATTCTGACTCGGAGTAGTGGAAATTCTACAGAAAGTTGATTCACTCGATTATTAAACATAGGAAGTTCCAGCTGTTTCAAGAGAGATCTATGCGGCAAAAGGTATCGCAAGACATGTTCCCTGTTCTTGAGCATGTGTCGAGACAAGAAACTGCGGTAGACTTGCAAGATATTTTTCAGTGGTTCACCTTCGATAATATCTGCCATTCGGTGATGGGTTTTGTGTTGACCGATTCTCACACATTTAAATTATTTTTTGACCGATTCTTGCTCATGAAGACGTTCATGAGTGGGAGTCTATCATCTTAAGAGTCCTTTAAGTGGTCCAACACTCCTCCATCAGTTTAAATTGATCCCATGAAAATAGGATCACGTGGGACACGTAAAACCCGAAATTTGATGGGAATTTCGGCTATAAATACATGTGTTTGGTCCCCAAACTCACTCACTCAATTCCCTTCGGTAATACACCATCTAAATAGAGTAGAGAAGAGTTTGGAAGAGCCAAACACAGTGAAAACCGAAACTTTTTCAGTGAATTGCATCAATGGCTGGAGGTAAGATTTCTTGGCATTAAACCCTTTAATTCTCGTTTCTAAAGTGTTATTCCGCATTAGAGAATTTTATTTAAGTCTAACAGTTGGTATCAGAGCATTAAAATCCTCTGTCTTGATGTTTAAATACAAAAACCCGAGTTCCTCTGTTTTTTGGCCGTGAATTGAAAATTTTTTTTGGGTTTTGATTTTGGACGTTTTTAATTTGAAAGAAGTTTAGAAATCATATAGAAATATTTTTTCTAAGCTTTCTGTGATTAAAAACATCATTTTTGACGTGAAAAAACACTGTAAAACGCGAAAATCGCGCTGCGTCTGGAGGTAGAAGACGACGCGAACGACATGTCGTTTTCAGGCTTGTTGAAAACGACATGTCGTTTTGGCAGCTTATGTTTCATTCGGTTCTGCTAAACGACAGGTCGTTTTCAACTTTGATGAAAACGACATGTCGTTTAGCATTAGGTTCTCTACTCCCGTATACCGCTAAACGACACGTCGTTTTCAATTTAATGAAAACGACATGTCGTTTTACTTCGGAGGCCGTTCAAGTGTAATGACAAAAACGACACGTCGTTTTTCAATTGATGAAAACGACATGTCGTTTTATTCGGTAGTCGTTTATCAAGCCTGAAGGTAAACGACATGTCGTTTTGAGTTTCAGTAAAACGACATGTCGTTTAGAGGCTGTCTGTGTTTTAAGAAATGGGCAAAACGACACGTCGTTTTTTCATTCTAGAAAAACGACATGTCGTTTACTTGGTGCAAAAAAAAAAAAAAAAGTAAATTTTTTTTTTTCCCATTTTTAAATGGGTTGAATAGTGGGTTTTTGGGTTTATGCCCATTGTGCTTATAATTTTTTATTTTTATTTTTAATTATATGCATTGAGGATATTTGTTTATTATGCTCATATTTAGTTTGCATAAATTGATTAATTTTTGCTTTTTACATGCAATTTTTGATGAGTATATAATTTAGAGCATGTGATTAAATGTTATGCATAATATTATAATCTAGATTGTGCAATATTTATGCTTATATTATGAATCTTTTGTGCATAGTTATAACATGTGAGTATTAGTTAAAATTATGTAATTCATAATATTAAGCTAGTCTTATGCAATTTAAATGTCTAGTGATCCATATAGTTTTATGTTAATTAGAGAATAGCCACAGCATCTTTAATTAAGTAAAATTATAATGATTGATTAGGATCACATAAGGAATATTAGACATTAATTGTAATTAATTATACATAAATATAATAAATTTTATCCCACAGGAATTTTTATTATATTTATATTATTAATTAGGATAAAATATCAAGTTATTCATAAATTACCCACAGGAATTATGAATGAAGTAAATAATTTGATAGTTTTATCATAAAAGTCTAAGATAGAATACACATGAAATTCATAATATACCTTTTAGAATTATGAATTAAGTAATAATATTGATAAAATTCTATCATATAGATTAATTGGATCTACTGGTATTAAAATTTAGCCCACAGGCAATTTTATGTCCTTAGATTCAATTTTTAGGCATGATTTACATTGGTAAAACATGAATATTTATTTAGGCCTCAATTTTAACATAAACATGTAATCTATATGCAGTTTCACAACCTACAAATTTCTCTGATATTCGTTATGATATCCCTGAACTTAAGGGAGATAACTATAAGGTCTGGAAGGAGAGAATTCTTCTTCATTTAGGGTGGATGGATATAGATTATGCTATTAGGAAAGACAAACCACCAGCTGTAACTGATACCAGTAATGCAGCAGACATCGCACTTTATGAGCGATGGGAGCGATCTAATCGCCTAAGCATGATGTTCATTAAGACTAGAATATCAGCTGGTATTCGTGGTTCTGTCGATCAGCATGAAAAGGTCCGAGACTTGCTAAAAGCCATTGATGAACAATTTGTCACTTCAGACAAGGCTCTAGCAAGCACCCTAATTATGAAGTTCTCATCCCTAAGACTCACCAGTGTGAAAGGTGTGCGTGAGCACATCATGCAAATGAGGGACAATGTGGCTCAATTGAAGAAACTCGAGGTTGAAATGTCGGAGTCCTTCCTAGTGCACTACATCCTGAACACACTCCCGCATCAATATGGACCCTTCAAAATCTCTTACAACACACATAAGGATAAATGGTCAATTAATGAACTCATGACCATGTGTGTTCAAGAGGAAGGGAGACTGATGATGGAACAGGGTGAAAGTGCAATGCTGGCAACGCATGGAAAGGGCAAAAATCAAGCCAAACTGAAGGGAAAAGGCAAAATACCTCCGCAAGGTGGTATTAAGAAAGATTCCAAGTGTTTCTTCTGTAAAAAGAAGGGACACATGAAGAAGGAATGCGCCAAATTCCAGAAATGGCTTGCAGACAAAGGTAATTCGACCTCACTTGTTTGTTATGAATCTAATATGGTTAATGTCAATATTAACACATGGTGGATTGATTCTGGATCAACAATCCACATTTCGAATTCTTGCAGGGTTTGCAAAACCTAAGGAAGCCAGTGGGAAGTGAGCGAAGCATCTTATCAGGAAACAAGATGGGCTCGCATGTGGAAGCTGTTGGAACTTGCTATTTAATTTTATCTAGTGGTTTTGTTTTAAAGTTGGAGAAGACCTTTTATGTTCCAAGTTTTTCTAGAAACTTGATTTCAGTTTCAAGACTAGTACCTTTTGAATATTCCTTTAATTTTTCAAATTCATCATTCAGTTTATTTTATAAATCTGATTGTGTTGGGAATGGTACTTTGTCTGATGGTCTTTACTGCATTAATTTACAAAACAACACCACTTATGATTCAATGCATGTTCACACTGGCACTAAAAGATGTGTTATTAATGAGGATTCCTCTAAATTATGGCACCGGAGATTAGGCCATATCTCCATAGATAGGATTAAAAGATTAGTAAATGAAGGGGTACTTAATACTCTAGATTTTTCTGATTTTGAGACTTGTGTGGACTGCATAAAGGGAAAGCAGACCAACAAGTCAAAGAAAGGTGCCAATAGGAGTTCAGACATATTAGAGATCATACATACTGATATATGTAGTCCAGACATGGACTCATATGGTCAGAAATACTTCATCTCTTTTATAGATGATTACTCACGATATATGTATCTCTACATGCTTCATAACAAGAACGAAGCATTAGATGCCTTTAAAATCTTTAAGGCTGAAGTAGAGAAACAATGCGGTAAACAAATTAAGATCGTGAGATCAGATAGAGGTGGAGAATATTATGGTAGATACACTGAGAATGGACAAGCACCTGGGCCATTTGCAAAGTTTCTTCAAGAGCATGGGATTGTTGCCCAATACACCATGCCTGGTTCACCGGACCAGAATGGTGTAGCAGAAAGAAGAAACCGAACATTATTGGACATGGTGCGGAGTATGCTTAGCAGCTCCAATCTTCCTAAATCATTGTGGGTTGAAACACTTAAGACGGCAGTGTATATATTAAACCGAGTTCCAACCAAGGCTGTTTCTAAAACGCCATTTGAATTATGGAAAGGTTGGAAACCGAGTTTGCGACATATGCGCGTTTGGGGATGCCCGTCTGAGGTGAGAATTTATAATCCACAAGAGAAGAAACTAGACCCAAGGACCATTAGTGGGTATTTCATTGGATATGCTGAAAGGTCTAAAGGTTATAGATTTTATTGTCCATCTCACAGTACTAGGATTGTGGAATCAAGAAATGCAAAGTTTCTTGAGAATGACTTGATCAGTGGGAGCGATCAAACCAGGAACATAGTTCCTGAGAATGATCATTCAGAATCTCAACCTTCCACTTCAAGTGATAGATTGGTTATTGTTTACAACACCCCTCAAGTACCAACTGGTGTTGAACTACCAATCATTGAAGTTCCACAAGTTGCTAACGACACTCTAGTAGATCAGGTAGTTCAAGAGTTGCCAACAACTTTTGAACAACCAGTTGAACCACATACTACTTCTCAGGAAGATGATGGTGCAACATTAAGAAGATCTGTTAGAGCAAGAAGATCAGCAATTCCTAGTGATTATGTTGTGTATCTGCAAGAATCTGACTATAACATTGGAGCCGAAAATGATCCCGAGTTATTTTCACAAGCCATGAGTTGCAAAGAATCAGAATTATGGTACAATGCCATGAAGGAAGAGATGAATTCCATGAAGAGTAACGAAGTCTGGGATCTTGTTGAGTTGCCTAATGGTGTAAAAGCCATTGGATGTAAATGGGTCTTTAAAACCAAAAGAGACTCATTAGGCAACATTGAGAGATACAAGGCAAGACTCGTTGCTAAGGGATTCACTCAGAAAGAAGGAATCGATTACACGGAGACTTTCTCTCCCGTATCTAAGAAAGATTCATTGCGTGTTATTTTGGCATTAGTAGCCCATTTTGATTTTGAATTGCAACAAATGGATGTGAAAACAGCATTTCTCAATGGAGATCTAGAGGAGGAGGTTTACATGAAACAGCCTGAAGGATTCCCCTCTAGTGATGGTGAGCAATTGGTTTGCAAGCTTAAGAAATCCATATACGGTTTAAAACAAGCATCTCGCCAATGGTATTTGAAATTCCATAATGTAATTTCTTCATTCGGTTTTGTAGAAAACGTTATGGATCAATGTATATACCAGAAGGTCAGTGGGAGTAAAATATGTTTTCTTGTTTTATATGTGGATGACATTTTGCTAGCAACCAATGATAAGGGTTTGCTGCATGAAGTGAAACAATTCCTCTCTAAAAATTTTGATATGAAGGATATGGGTGAGGCATCTTATGTCATTGGCATTAAGATCCATAGAGACAGATTTCGAGGCATCTTGGGTCTGTCTCAGGAAACCTATATTAATAAATTTTTGGAGAGATATCGGATGAAGGATTGTTCACCAAGTGTAGCTCCCATTGTGAAGGGTGATAGGTTCAATTTGAATCAATGCCCAAAGAACGACCTTGAAAGAGAACAAATGAAGAACATTCCATATGCTTCTGCTGTCGGAAGCCTAATGTATGCTCAGGTCTGTACAAGACCTGACATTGCATTTGCTGTGGGAATGTTAGGACGATATCAGAGTAATCCAGGTTTAGACCACTGGAGAGCTGCAAAGAAAGTAATGAGGTACCTTCAAGGGACCAAAGAATACATGCTTATGTATAGACGAACGGACAATCTGGAAGTAATTGGCTACTCAGATTCTGACTTTGCTGGCTGTGTTGATTCACGCAAATCAACATCAGGATACATATTTTTGATGGCCGGTGGAGCTATATCATGGAGGAGTGCCAAGCAGACTTTGACTGCCACTTCTACTATGGAAGCCGAGTTCGTCTCTTGTTTTGAGGCCACTTCACATGGTGTATGGCTTAAGAGTTTCATTTCTGGGCTTAGAATTATGGATTCAATCTCTAGGCCATTGAGAATGTATTGCGACAATTCAGCTGCTGTTTTTATGGCTAAGAATAACAAAAGTGGGAGTCGGAGTAAACACATCGACATTAAATATTTAGCCATAAGGGAACGTGTTAAAGAAAGAGTTCGTCTCTTGTTTTGAGGCCACTTCACATGGTGTATGGCTTAAGAGTTTCATTTCTGGGCTTAGAATTATGGATTCAATCTCTAGGCCATTGAGAATGTATTGCGACAATTCAGCTGCTGTTTTTATGGCTAAGAATAACAAAAGTGGGAGTCGGAGTAAACACATCGACATTAAATATTTAGCCATAAGGGAACGTGTTAAAGAAAATAAAGTGGTCATTGAGCACGTAAGCACTGAACTAATGATCGCTGATCCTTTGACTAAGGGCATGCCACCGTTGAAATTCAAGGATCATATAGTGAATATGGGACTTGGTTCCATTATGTAGTTTTTCATTGTATGAACAATGTTATTTTTATGAAATTCTTAATCATTTTGATGATCTTTTCTCATATTAATGTGCACCTTAATTTATTTTTGAGAAAATTTATCTGTATTGGACCAAGAATAAACATAGGGTTTATTCATTAAGAAATTGTTCCCACATAAATTATAAAGAATGAATACATAGTAATACATGGAAGATAATACTCGTCATTAGAGGACCTATCGCCATGATTCATGTATTTATTACTTAAATGAAGATTATTGATGGGTTTAAGATCAGGAGTGTGGACCAAGTGGGAGAATGTTGACCGATTCTCACACATTTAAATTATTTTTTGACCGATTCTTGCTCATGAAGACGTTCATGAGTGGGAGTCTATCATCTTAAGAGTCCTTTAAGTGGTCCAACACTCCTCCATCAGTTTAAATTGATCCCATGAAAATAGGATCACGTGGGACACGTAAAACCCGAAATTTGATGGGAATTTCGGCTATAAATACATGTGTTTGGTCCCCAAACTCACTCACTCAATTCCCTTCGGTAATACACCATCTAAATAGAGTAGAGAAGAGTTTGGAAGAGCCAAACACAGTGAAAACCGAAACTTTTTCAGTGAATTGCATCAATGGCTGGAGGTAAGATTTCTTGGCATTAAACCCTTTAATTCTCGTTTCTAAAGTGTTATTCCGCATTAGAGAATTTTATTTAAGTCTAACATTTTGTTCTAAAGTGCCTTACCATTGAATTACCGAAAGTTGATTACAGAAAGGAATTTGGCGAAGTAGAGGAGGCCATATTTTACTGGCATATTGTGCCAGAAAGCATTTGGAAGTTGCAGAAATTGTTTAACCTAGGAGAAGAGAATAAGCTGAGAAGTGCCATGGAGATCTTGGATCCTTTCTTATACCAGCGCATTTCATCAAAGAAAGGAGATTTTTCTAGACACAAAACATCCCAGATGGAGCAAGTTGAAGATGGGAAGGACGAAGACTTTGATTTACTAACAGCTTGCATGGAAAAACAAGAAGAAGAAGAAGAAGAAGAAGAAGAAGAAGAAGCGAAAGGAGGAGTAGCACAGATGGATGATTATAGAAGATCTGACAGATATCTAAGAGACATTTCATTCAATTTCATTGCAACTGGGAAAGACACTGTAAATGCAGGTCTCATGTGGCTTTTCTGGCTTATTGCCGCACACCCTTCAGCAGAAGAAAATATACGAGAAGAGATCAAAGAACATTTGCAAGCCAAAGATGATGGAAAGTGGAGGCTTTTCAGCATAGAAGAGCAAAGCAAACTAGCTAGTTTATCTACATGCAACCATCTGCGAGGCTCTTCGGCTATACCCATCAGTACCTTTCAATCACAATTTTCCGTTGAACCAGACGTTCTTCCAAGTGGCTACCGCGTTAATGCGAACACGAAGATAATGGTGTCACTTTATTCAATGGGAAGTATGGAAGGGATATGGGAAGATGATTGCTTGGAGTTCAAACCCGAGAGATGGATTTCTGAGAAAGAAGGAATCGTGCACATACCATCTTACAAATTCATTGCGTTCAATTCAGGACCTAGGAGCTGCTTGGGTCAAGACCTAGCTTTCTTTCAGATGAAGACTATTGTTCCTGCAATTCTTTGGAATTATCGTATTCAAGTGGTTCAAGGACATCCTATTTCTCAATTACTTTCTGTCATGCCGCATATGAAACTTGGCTTGAAGGTCAGGGTTTCCAAGAGATCATGATGATCAAGTACGTACTAACTAGTGTTTGATCACGACGAGTAAGAATATTATTATAAATAATTATATTTATCATCCTCATACATCACATATCACATTTATTTTATTTTTTATTTTTTTCATTTTTCCTATAATAATTATGTGGTATATAGATGATATATAAAATAACTCAATTAATTAACAAGAATAAAATAAAAATAATAATAATAAAATAATTTTAAAATATATAAAATATATGACGTGGGATGATCGGTAGCATTCCTCTATTATGAATAATTTTCCTTTCGCCTAGTCTTTGTAATAGAGATATTTAATGATGAATAAATCAAAATTGTTGTATGAGCAGCTAGCAAGTAGCTAGTATTAATTTTGTCATTCATTAAGATTCTTTTACATGCAATTATATTTATATCCATCCGTCTCAAATAGTTTAGGATATATAATGTTATTAGTAGACAACGTGTTTCTCTATTTTTTATTAGCTAGAAATGTTTGGTTCGTATATATATAGAGTGATTCCAAGCACGAAGATAGGATTTTTAAACGGATGTTGTCGATTGTTTTGATATATCATCAGATCGTTGAGACTCACTTTCTATAGTATAAAATTCTAACCGCGTATTGCACTTAATTTGGAGAACAGAGCTATATGTCATTAAAATTTAGGCCATCAAGCTCTTGGCAAAAATTATAACTATCTTTTTTATAAAAAATTATAACTATAAAAAAAAATAGTAATTAATTGGGGGCTATTTAGAATTCATCTAACTATCTTTCCCATGTTTTTTTCTTCATATACATATATAAACAATGTTTAAAATACAAGTTATCTGCGCGATTCGTTTCTTTTCTATTGTTTCTCATATATAAATATTTCTTGACCAATATTTAATTTCTAGAAAAATTAATAAAATCTCAGACCGAGTTTGCGGATCAATAGGGCAAGTTTTCGTCTGTATTCGTTTGGGACTTTAAGCTTGAAAATTGAGACCGGGAATAACCAGATTAGGAAACTTGATTTGCACTGCCGTCAATATACGTACGTAACTCCAGAAAATAGCAAGAGCGTGTTGAAGTCTGTGATATTTCTGGACCTTAGAGCATTCTCATTGGATTAGCTAAAAGCTAGTTAATCCAATGAGAATTTAGCTATTAGGTCATAAAATCCCTCACATTGAATTAGCTATATTCTAAATATTTGGAATATAGCTACAGTAAAATCTAAACTAATTTTTAAATTTGGAACACACTATTCATTCATCAAATCCCTTTTATATTATTTCTTTCTCTCTCCTTTTAATATTAATTATTTCTCTCTCCATTTTAAATGACAATTGAAAAAATATAATTAGAATACAATTACTAATTAATATATAATATTATGAATAGTAAAATATGATAAAATAAAATAAATTCATAATTAAAAAAATTAAAAAATTTTCAAAATTATTAATTACTCATTACTATATAATGAATAAATGGATAATCTAATTTGGAGATTTGATGTGAATAGTCAAAGTTAAATTCATCTTATATTATTTTATTGTCATATAATGAAAAAATGACTATTCCAATGTAGAAACTTATGTGAATGTAATAGCTAAATGCTAAATTTATCTTGCATTCATAAAAAATGTACTTTAATTTAGCTAATCCAATGAGAGTGCTCTTAGAGGGAGACGGATAGAGATGGAATACTACTGTCGACTTCCACCAATATCTTTTGATTAATTGGCAATACTTAGATTTTTCATTAAGAGAATTAAGTATCGAATCCCCTTCTCCATGTATAAAAAAAAAAAATACGCAGACTTTCGGCATCTTTGGATGTTGAGATCATTTTAATTCATCTCATTTTATTTTATCTTAACATTTAATCACCGCTTAAATATAAATATTTTTTAATTTTTAACTTTTTCATTTAATCATTATAACTTTCTCAAACTTTCAAATAAATCACACAAAAAATTCAATTTTTTCAAATCCTAAATTAAAATTATATTAAAAAATTATATTCTAATAATATTTTAAGTTTATATATTTTTATTTAACTTTTTTTCTATTCTTTCTCAAAATTTTATAAAACATCTTAAATAAAGCATTTTACAACTATTCACAAAATATTTTATTAATATTTACATAATGCTCATCCTATCTCATCTCAACATCCAAACAAAGTTGTATATGATTAACTTTCCAAAAAAAAAAATTAGGATAAATGATATTTGCAATTTTATGGTTTGCAAGTTCATTATTATTTTTTTAAGAATAAACTCTAAATTTTTTTAAAATAAGTGCATGAAATTTATACATCTTAAAACTATATCTTTACTCAAAAAGTAATTAAGGAGATTGGGTACCTATTGATATTTGAAAAAGCAAAAATTATTATTGTTAAAAGAGTGTCCAAGCGATACAGAATTAACACACCCTAGACACACCTATCAATGTGGGAGCTATGCTACAGTGACCCAGGATCAAGGCTTATTGTTTTAAGAAAAAATCTATTTCGAAGTCTTACACCACACCGTCCAATGTGGCTTTTATTTTAAATCAAAACATTTATAGGTAGGGCTAGAAATGAATATAGCAGGTTGAGCTAATATATACTCGATTTGAACTCGACTTATTCAATAAATGAGATATTTGTAAATATTAATATAAGTTTGAATATTAAACGAATAAAATTCATATAAATTCGACTCGATTCAATTTAGACTCGTGAACAAATTTATATAAACTCGAGTTGACTCATTTGAGCTCATTTTAGACCTCATACCATATGTTATATATGTATGTAATATATTTATTACATGCTAGTTATATTTTATATACTATTAATTTATTTATAGTTTACATTATTTAATATATTTATTATGTTTCTCAAGTGTGTTTAAGATAATAGTATAATAATATATCATACAACTAGAACTTTTGATTTATTATATTATATATTATATATTATATATATTAAATAGTTTAATTTATTACATTTATCTTATATATTATTATTTTTTAATTATAACTATAAGTTAATTTATTTTATAAAAAGTTGTACCATAATAATTTTTTAATCAAACTATTTGGTTGAATAGTTAAACGGTTAGTTTTTTTTATAAAATTTAAAAATTTTTTATTAATTAAAAGATAAGAATGGTTTAAATTCAAAGATGAATTGAGATAGTTTGTGAATAATAAAATAAAAATTGAATTATTTATTATATTTTATATAAAAATTTGAGAAAATTATTTTAGAATTTGAAAAAGTTGAATTGTTTATTATATTTTGTGTAATAATTTAGAAAAATTGTAATAATGAAATAAAATAAATTGAGGTGAGCTTTGAATGCAAACAACGTTTTTACAAAAAAAAAAAAATCGAGTTCGAGCTTGAGTCATTTGTTTACTTCTAGTCGAATTGGAAACGAATTCGAACACCATTAATGGTTAATGAACCCAAGTTCAAACAAGAAAATTCGAGTTCAAGCTGAATTCAAACGAATAAACATGCTAATCGAACTCGCATATCCTTATTCAAACTTGACTCAACTCAGTTCATTTGCAGCCCTATTTTCAAATAGAAGAAAGTTATCACAATATGGCGAATAATTTCAGGACTGCTTAACAAATGCAGCTAAATAACAAATTTCCAATATGATCACGATCTGTCATGATCCAAGGGTAATCACTTTATAATAGAGTAGGCTGGGGGAATCCAGTTTCCTGACACAGAACAGCTAGGTTACATATTATGCCCGAAGACAAATAAAATAGGAGTACTACAAGATGTAACGTCATTTTGGTATGTTTGCTTCCAGCATGCTCTTTGGTGTTTGGACGCTAATTTATGACATTCTGGACCCTGATTAATCACACAAACCATTACAACAGCCAACACCTATCAAGCATCAAAATCAAAAGCTAATCACACGAATATCATGTTTGGCATACGGTGGCAAACATAGGCTAGAACATAAAACCCTGCTACTAAAGTGTATCAAAATACAGTGGCAAAGTTAAACAAGAATTACAACTACAACTATAACAAATTACAAAGCACAAGAAGCTACTAATTGCAAATTACATTGCTACCAACTACTCCACAATAACAATTTGATGAAAACAACACAGATTCTAAAATGGCCTCAGCTTCTCCATGAAATGACACCTTTGAGCTTGGAATGTCAACAGTATTACACACATGCAATTTAGTCACATTTCTGAAACACAAGCAGATCAACAATTTCTAAATTTATTAATTAATCAGAAAGTTATTAATAATTTCTTGAAAACAATTAAACAAAGAAGAAACTAATAGTAAATGACAACCTCACACCTCCTCATTGTCCGATAATGTTGGTTGTGTGACAATACTATGTTGGATTCCAACAACAAAACCATCAACACTAACACAAGTTGAGATAGCAGAAGCTCACTTGAATGAGATTCATCAACGAAGATTTTCTTGCAAGTCTATATTCCAGGAAAAAAAGAGACATTATTGGAAATGAATACGCATGCAGTTAGTATATATACAAATTGCAAATAAAAAAGTTATTACCTGTTTTTTCTCTCTTGGTTGCGACCATTTCTACAACCGGAACCTTCCTTTTCATTGGAGTTCTCCTTTTCTCCTGAACGTGGGGGCTTGATATCTTTCTACCTTTCTCCATGACTGCTTTTTCTTTAACATTGGTTGGGTAGGGTCTTGACTCAAATGTTAAGCCTTCAAATTTATGCTCAAATTCATCTAACAGGCGTAAAAAAGCATTGCAATGCTCATCACTTTGGGATACACGCATTGCTAATTTCAAACATCTTTTCACCACAACCTCATACCTTTGTGCATCTGCATTGTCTCGCAAGTCATCATAACTACTTTTGACCAATGTGTATCTCCTCTTTAAATCCTTTCTCCATCGATCCAAAATATATTTTTCCGGCAGCACATTAATTTTCTTCATACGACATACAGCAAATGCATGCCTACAGAAAACTCCCCTCATCTCAAACAACGCACACATGCATTTAAATTCGCATTCCTCTTCGTTGTAGTAAACTGAATAATGCACATTTTTAACATGGTCATCATCAATGGAAATTTGATCCAAAACATCAAATGTGGAAACACAACCTTTAGTGCTAACGAGTGTGCAGTTACATAAAATCAACCCCAACACCTCTTCTTGGACCTCCTTAAACTTTGCATTAGTATACATCATTTGAAACTGTTTCTCAATGCCAAACGGGGATATGCATGGAATTGTTTGGTTGAAGGAATTGAAATCAGACGTTGCCTCGACCTTCACCTTATTCCTTAGAGCATTGTCAAATTGATCAACAAGTTCCTTCAATGTTGTACCAGAATGCACAAACCCGTCGAAAAAAGCATTCATGCTTTCAGACCGTTTTGAAATGCTCATACCAGCCCAAAATACATTTTTCAAGTAAACCGGTACCCAAAAAGTCTTCTCGTTATACAACCCTTGCAGCCATGCATTAGAACCAAGATTGTACATATTAAGTAGTTGCCTCCACTTATCCTCAAATTCCCCACAAGTTTGTGAATCATATAAAGCACTCTCAATAGAAGTTTTCAACCCAACATTGAATTGGGTGTGGGATCCCAATTTTTCTGTAAGCTTTTGCATGATGTGCCAAAGACAATATCTGTGACGAGTATCTGGAAATACAGTAGAAATAGCACTCTTTATTGCTCGGTCATAATTTGTTATTATGGCTTTGGGAGCCCGACCATTCATGCACGTTAACCATGCTCGGAACAACCAGACAAACGTACTTGTGTCTTCACTTGAAATCAAGCCAGTCCCTAACAGTATAGATTGGCCATGATGGTTTACACCCACAAAGAGAACAAAAGGCATACCATACCTATTTGTTAGGTACGTCGTATCGAGAGTAATAACATCTCCAAAATACTCATATGCCACTCGACTGCGTGCGTCAGCCCAGAACACATTTTTTACTCTGAACTCGTCATTCATATCCATAATAGAAACAAAACCATCATCCATCTCCCTCATTCTATGAAAGTAGTCACAGAGTGATTTGCCACCTCCTTTACCAAGCCTTAAGTGTCCGACTTTGTCTATAAAGTTCTGACAATCAACGTAGTCACTAAATATTTCGCCACCTCCTTTATCTGTTTGCTTGGCATATCGTTTGTAATAAGGCATAAGCACTTTCTCAGTGGCAAAATTCATACCAGATTTTGGTATTTCAACTCGTTCATCCTCATCAGATACATCATTAGTCCCCTCTGACTCTTTAAGTATGCTGGATGTTTCTTTATCCTCTACAAAATGAACGAAATTAGTATTTATATCATATAAATTGAGTATGGCAATCATTGGGTTTAAAGTGTAATACCGCTATTAATATGACAGCTTTGATCAGTTGCATGTGATGTACCTTCAACATCCGTCTCACTTTCTGCACTATTAGGCATGGTGGACGAATCACTTACACTTTGTGTGGTCTCTTCAGAACCTCTGAACGTTTCCGAATTACTCGACGAATGGTAAGGCAAAGTTGGTCCAAGAGGTGGCACCGACGAATGCTGCAATTATATAGATGTGTTAGTTCATTGCTAATGCACAGAGAAGTTTTTTTAAAAAAAATCCATCTACCTGGTTAGTCTCTTGAAGTCTTTTGACCTCTTCCGGATTACTCGATGAAGAATAGGGTACAGTTGGTCCAAGAGGTGGCATCAATGGATGCTGCAATTAGGCACAATGTTAAGAGTATTTCTAATGCAGATAGAAAAAAGATTTCAAAACAAATACCATCTACCTGGCTAGTCTCTTGAAACCTTTTTAACTTCTCTGGATTACTCAACGAAGGGTGGGGTAGAGTTGGTCTAAGAGGTGGCACCGACAGATGCTGCAATTATATAAATGTGTTAGTTAAAACAGAACTTTTTTTTTTTTTTAAAAAAAAATTATCTACCTGGCTAGTCTCCTGAAATCTTCTTAACTCCTCCGGATTACTTGATGGAGGGTAGGGTAGAGTTGGTCCAACAAGTGGCATCGACAGATGCTGTAATCAAGCACAGTGTTAAAAGTATTTCTAATGCACGTAGAAAAAAAAATTAAAAAAATTCCATTTACCTGGCTAATCTCTTGAGATCTTTTTAACTCTTCCGGATTACTCGATGGAGGGTAGGGCAAAGTTGGTCCAAGAGGTGGCATTGACGAAGGGTAGGGTAGAGTCGGTCCAAGAGGTAGCATCAACGGATGCTGCAATTATATAGATGTGTTAGTTCAGTGTTCAGGCACAGAAAAATTTAGAAAAAAAAATTCTATCTACCTGGCTAGTCTCTTGAAATTTTCTGAACTCCTCAGGATTATTCAACGAATGGTAAGGTAGAGTTGGTCCAAGAGGTGGCATCGATGGATGCTACAATATAGATGTGTTAGTTCATTGCAAATGCACATAGATTTTTTTTTTTTTTTAAATTCAATCTACCTGGTTACCCCAATGGTACAGATATGGATTTGGATATGTATTTGGAGGCATCATAAATGGTGGGTAGTATGGATTTACGGGACCGTAATATCCCTATAATATACAAATAAACAATAGATTATTTAAATGGAAATATCATACACCAAGACATACAAATCAGTAATGTGTATCATACCTGGATCAATGACATCGATGTAGTAGGCCTCGGTGGCCTTCCATCATCCCCTTTGCCCATCAGGCTATTTAAACTGAGAATTTAGTTTTAGTCAACTCACAATTATTCAATAAAATCACTTCAGGCAACATAAAATTCTGACCAATATAAAATTCCTAAAATTTTAGGCCATTCGAAACCCATCTCGTCCATTTCATTATATGTGTTGAAACAAGGCCCTTGTAAAATGGTTCTCCCTTCCTTGTGTAAATGCAAATATGCTCTTGAGATGAAGAGGTTAACTACAGAAGCAATATGTCGCATTGACAAATAATATCTGTTTTCACTTCCTTGCTTTTTGTTTTTTCTTCACAAGATGAGTTCATGTAATAAGAGTAACCAAGGTATACATTCAAGTGAAATTTTAAAAAACAGGGCCTTGTAAAGACCTATCTGTGGGAAGTTGAAGTAGCTCCCGGATCCCTTCACAAACCTAGATGCAATTAAATAGAATGATTATTCTTATATACCAGAAAAAGGAAAAAAACTACTACTTGTTCCTGGAAGAACACAACTGCCCTTGCTTCACATTTTATCTTAATGGCTATGAATCAAATATTTCCTACTACATTTCTTATCTTATTTTGTAACTCACAGAATTCAAAAGACCACACATATAGAGAAAATGCATAAATGAAGTAAGGAAAAGCCATTATCATAAATGAACTTACCAGCTTTATATGGGCTTTAATAGATGCAATTACGCAAGTATACTTCTCTATTTGCCTGCATAATGGAATCCAGTATTATATTAAGTTCAAATGTAATTTACACAAATAGAAAAGAAGCTTAAATATAACCACCAAGCTATTAGGATAATATTTATATATATACACACTCCTCTAGTGTAGCTGATGACATGTGCAACATTCAGTAAAGGATGGACAACTATATTGGTGAAGACTGTAAACATCACATTCTATTAAGTATTGGAATGCCATGAGAAGAGGCATCTCTGGTGGCCAGAGAAAGATATTGTCTACAGGTAATATGAATGGCTTAGACAATACTCACTGTGGCTTAGACAACGGTTAAAATATGCAAATAATCACAAGCTGTGTTTTGGTGCAGTACTTCCGTCAAACAGATTATGAACAAAAACAAAAATATAACCAACTTACAGAGAGGCAGGCAACTTGCATACAGAGACCCACGCGCAACCAACTTGAACACAGAGAGGCAGGCACACAGATATAGATCAAAAAGAAACTGGCACACAGAGATAGATCAAAAAGAAACTTGCACACAGAGAGGCAGGCACACGGGCAACCAACTTACAGTGTAATACCAAGTTCCAAAGCTGTGCCTGAGACCCACGCGTCAGTTAGCCCGTCACTGTTTCAATGCGTTTGTGAGTGAGAGATAGAGACGAGTTTTCCGGTGAAGGAAACCACAGACGCCGTCGGAAGAGGAGATTTGAGGGAGGGGAGAAGAGGGCAAATGACTCGGGCGGGGGAAAGACGAATTCGAAATGAAATTTGCTTCTGTTATTTCTCTTACAAACGCGTCGTTTAGGTTACATCGTCCCAAAAGATCGCGCGGTTCGGATAGTAAAGCAAATGTTAGCTAAAGTTTTTAAATGGGGACTGTAATACAAGTCTAGATAATTTTATCTTTAAAATTTTTTAAAATTATTAAACTATTTCTCTTAAAATTATATTTTTTTTCATTTAATAAAAAGTTTGTACATACAATCTCCAAATGAGAGAATGGATTTGTAGCCACTTCTCCAGCAAAGGCTAGTGCTCTTTTTAATAATTTTTATAAAAAAAGTTATTTACCTCTACTAGCCCAAAAAACATTGAAAACTTTATTAGCTCTTTGCAACTAGAGAATTGAGGAAATGAACTGACAGCTTATAGTGGAATTCACTGATCTGGAAGTGAAAGATGTTATATTCCAGATGAACCCTTTGAGTTCAGTTGAACCAAATGGGTTCCCTGCAGTATTTTATCAACACCATTGGGCAACTGTTGGAAGGGATGTGTGTGCAGCTGTACTCAAATTTCTCAATTCTAACAATGATCTTAGTCACATAAATGTAACATATATTACATTAATCCCAAAGGTAAAGCATCCCAAAAAGATATCAGATTTCAGGCCAATCAATTTGTGTAATGTTATTTACAAGATTATATTTAAGGTGTTGACTAATAGGTTGAAGAAAATTTCACCTACTATTATATCTCCCACACATAGTGCATTTATACATGGAAGGTTAATCATGGACAATGTAGTGGTTGCTTATAAGACTATGCATTCTATGACCAGTAGGAAAACTGGAAAATCAAGTTATATGGCAATGAAGTTAGATATGAGCAAGGCATATGATAGGGTTGAATAAGAATTTCTGGAAGCTATGATCTTTCAAATGGGATTCAATGGAAGATGGATTGATCTTATAATGAAATGCATAAAACCAATATCCTATTCCTTACTTATTAATGGCTCTCCTCAGTGTTCCTTTAAGCCAACAAGAGGAATGAGGTAGAGTGATCCCCTTTCACCCTACCTATTCATTATTCATTATTTGTTCTAGAGCTTTAAATAGGTTACTCATAACTTAATAGAGTTGAAGCTGTTGGACTAATCTTTGGTATTCCAATAGCTAGAGGCCAAAATTACATTAATCATTTATTCTTTGTAAATGACAGTTTGTTATTTTGCAAGGCTAATTCAATAGAGTAGAAACATTTGATTGCAAAACTTGGCACATATGAAAGAGTTTCAAGACAAAGAATGAACAAAGACAAAATATATATCCACTTCAGCACCAATACTAGTGAAGATTCAAAGGAAATAATTTCGAGCATTGCTGGAGTTAAATCTTCATCCTATGAAAAGTACTTAGGGCTGCCAGATATCATTAGAAGATCTCGAGCTCAAGCTTTTAGAAGTATACTGGAGAGAGTGAAGAGCAAAATAAGTAACTGGAAGACTAAGTTCTTGTCACAAGCAGGTAAAGAAATTTTGCTAAAATCAGTGGTTCAAGCCTTGCCTACCTATTGCATGGGTGTATTCAAGCCTCCCAAAGTCGTTCTCAAGGAAATAAAATAAGATCATGTGTCATTATTGGTGGGGTCAACAACAAAATGAAAATAGAATCCATTGGATTTCATGGAGTCAAATTGAAACGCCCCGATCCCTGAGGTCCGGAGAGTTAGCTCATATTACCTAAAATCATATCCAAGTCATGTCCTACAGCCTACAAAATAAGCCAATCGAGTCGAAAACCTCAAATTCCATCAAACTCCTTATTATAGTATGCAGAATCTCAAACCTGGCTTTCGGTCAAACTTATGTCAATTTCAAGATCTTCAGCTTAAATCTAAAGTTACTTCTTAAAAGCCACAGATATCTAAATCTCATATGTTTATAGTCTGCAGAATCTCAAACCTAGCTCTGATACCAAATATAACAACCCATACCCGGATGGGTAGAAGAAATTACTACCCGTCACTTATAAACTTGTATCTGATATCATTTGTAACGTCCAAATGGAATACCTAAACCACATGGCCTATACTTCAAAAGGATTTGTCAATGATACAATTGGAACCCCATTGGAACCTTATAAAGAGCAATAACTTCTCATTCCCAAGCAATGTGGGATCCCCATACACCACTTACCCTTATTTCTATCATATTGGGTATCACACAAATGGGGAAGGCAAAAAATGTTAGAGGACTAGAATTTGGAGATTTGGAGAGTTTCAACTTGGCAATGCTAGCCAAGCAAGGGTGGAGGTTAATTCAAAGGCCTGACTCACTTGCAACAAGAGTACATAAACTAAAATATTATCCAAGTACTTCGTTTATCCAAGCTAAAGTGGGATCCAGACCATCTTATGGTAGGAGGAGTATTTTGGCAGCTAGGCATCTAGTGGAAGAAGGATCTATGTGGAGGATTGACAATGGGCAAAATATTCAAATATGGAAGGACAAGTGGATAGCTCGACCTAGGGGTGTACAGAAACTGTCGGAACCAGTTGTGAACCGATTAGACTGATCGCTGGAGCATGGAACCGGTTGGAACCGACAAAGAACCTATCGGCGGGCTAGAGGAATTGAGGGAAAACCGATATTGGCAGTTCAGTGCCGGTTTGAACCCCTGGGAAACCGCTGAACCGTCCAATCTAATCTATTTATATTATTTTTTTGAATATATGTATATAAAATGGTGCTGTTAACTTAAATGAGTGAAACTGCATCGTTTTAGGGCCTGAAAGTTAAAAAAATAAAATATAATAGAACAAATGAATTAATAACCCCCACCCGCTGCCCCTCTTCTTCTTCCTCGCGTCGCCTTCTTCCTCTCTGCAACTTTCTTTTTCTTCCATGGCAGAAGACGACACGACGCTTCTTCGTTCTTCCTCAGTTCCTCCTCCTTCATAGAAGACACTGATGGTAAACCAAAGACTGCACCGATGCACATCGAGACCAATATGATCGGTTTTCTCTCCCCAAACCCACGGTTTCGACCAGTTCAATATACTCATGGCAGACGTCGGTGGTGTTTTGCACCAAAACTATGCCGAACCCATCGGTGTACAACCCTACCTCGACCTACAACATACAAAGTTCAAAATGTTGCATAGATACTCAATGAAGGTGATACAATTGAAGCTCTAACTGACCCAGATACAAAGTAGTGGAATGTTGATCTAATTGATGGGATTTTTTCCAATGATGAAGTTACTAATATAAAAAAGTTCCCTATTAGTCTATCAAATAGTGCAAATAAGCTTATATGGAGATGCACAACAAGTGGACAATTTGCTATTAGAAGTGCATATCAGTGCATATTGTCTACAAATTGAGATATTAGATAGAGCAAAAGGACAATCTTCACACTTAGGTAGCAAGGAAGATGTGTGGTACAGAGTTTGGAGATTAAACATACCAAATGCTGAAAAAGTCTTTCTCTAGAGAGCTCGCTTAAAGGCATTACCTACAAATTCAAACCTGTTCAGAAGAAAAGAAGTGAAGTCACCAAATTGTTTAATATGTTTGGCAAATGAGGAAAATACCATCCATGTTCTGTGGGAGGGTATAGCAGCTAAAGATGTATGGAGTTGATGTTCTAATAAGATACAAAAAAGTAATCTCTCAACAGGTTGTTTTAAAGATTTTTTTATAGCTATGGATGAATCTTTTGATGAGAAGCAGATGGAAGAGGTAATGTTAATTGCAAGAAAATGGTGGCAGAGAAGAAACATCTTTGTATTTAAGGATAAATTCTCTCATCCAAACCAGGTGTTGCAGCAAGCAAAAAACTTACTGCAGGATTTCAAGGAAGTAAAAGCCATGATAGTTAAACCAAGAGAAGGTGGGGAAAATGAGATAAAAAGATGGAAGCCTCCTGTTGGGGGTTCTTTAAAATTAATTGGGATGCATCATTAAGTAAATCTCTTGGCAAAGTTGGCATTGGTATTATAGTACGAGATGGAGAAGGGAAAGTAATAGCCATTAAGAGATTGCAACAAGGTTTTTCCTATGATCCATTGCTGGCTGAATCCTATGGAGCTTTATAAGCGACTATCTTTGGCAGGGAATTGGGTTTGAGAAGAATCGTGTTGCAAGGGGACTCTCTTCAAGTGATTAACAGTATCACATAGCATGATTCAACTTGGAATTGTGCAGGGATGATCATATCTGATGTAAAAACTATCTTATATTCTTTGAGAGATGGGATGTTAAATATGCTAAAAGGGAAGTTAATAATGTGGCTCATTGTTTAGCCAAGAGTGCACTAGAGTTAAAGGAGGACTCTATATAGATGGAGGACTCCCATCTTGTATTCTTGATCTTCTTTGATGGATATTATCAATAAATTTCATTGTTTAAAAAAAATAGAGGTGATCGTCATTGTAAAATAAGTGTATTCCTCCACCACAAATGAGTGTTATAAAATTTACGGGTACCATCATTTTTCCTAAAAGAAACTTGTACCATAATTAGGGGTGTAACCGGTCCGGTTCGGTCCGATTTTGGATAAAATCTAGGACCGAACCGGTATGTACTGGTTTTGTATTTTTCAAAACCGATTACGCACCGGTTACCCTCCTAAACCGGTACTTCCGGTTTTACCGGTTTCCGGTCCGGTCCGATTCGGTTTTCCGATTTTTTTAAAATGTAAATTTCACAATTTGTCATTAAAAATTTGTTTATAAAAAAAAATTGATTTAAAAAAAAAACTGTTTTATACTTTTATTAATATATTAGACTATATAATAGTATTAATATTAGACTATTGGTATAGTTATAAGTTATATATTAGTATTAGTTATAAACTTTTAGTGATTTAGTATTAACATTTTATGTAATAATTTATAAATTATAATAAGAAATTATTTCATACATGAATATATATGTTATATATAAAATTTCACATAAAAATTTATAATTATACATTATATATAAAACTTATATATATTAATATTTAATATATATAAAATATTTTGTATAAAACTTATATATAAAAATATTATTTTTTATTTTTTTTAATCAACCGGTCCGGTCCTATCCAAAAAATTCCGGAACCGGATCGGAACTGGCCGGTTTTTACATTTTGAAAACCGGTTCCGGACCGGACCGGTTCAAAACCGGTTCCGGACCAGACCGGTTCAAAACCGGTCCGGTCCGGTCCGATTTTCCGGTTTGAGTTTACACCCCTAACCATAATCTAATAATTATAATGGGTAATACTACATACTAGGGCTATAAAACAACCAATGAAACCGGCCGACATCGATGCAGTCCGATCTCCAGGGCATAGAATCGATCAAAATCGGCAGAGAAACAGTCGGCCGATAGTAGAAATTCCTTAAAACTAACGTCATCTGGTTTGGTTTTGGTTTGAACCTGGTTCAAACCGCCGAACTGGCCTATTAAATAGTTATTTATATATATATCGTAGTTAAAACGACGCCGTTCTACTTAAGGTTAAGTGAAACGACGCCATTTTAAACCTAACGTATACAAAAAAAATATAAGTGAAACAACACCGTTTGGTCTTAAACCAAATGAAGTCATTTTATTTAAACCAAATGGCGTCCTTTCGATTTGAGCTCGTCTTCTTCTCCTCCCATATTCTTCTTCAATTTCTCTCATTTTCTCTCTCCTCTCTCAGACTGCAATACTTTATCTCTCTACTCTTTCATACGAACCTCACCGCTAGGGGGACTGAGAACCACCAAAATTGATACGGCCGGTATTTTTCCTCCCCATCGGCCGGTCTAGTTGATTCTCCCATGAAAATCCCCTCCATCGGTCGGTGGCGGTTTTTGTCAAAAACCGCGTCAATATGGTCGGTTTTCACCCCTACTACATACTACACTTTTATCGCTTTCAATCTATTTATGTATTATTTTTAAAGAAAAATTTAAAGATTGATGGACAATATAAAAGTAAAATGAGAGTATACTATTTAGAATCTTCCTATTATGATATGAGGAAGAGTCCATATTTAGAATCTTCCTATTCAGTTTCTGTATCTGTAAGCAAGAGTCCATCCTGTAAGTTTAATCTCTTGTTACATATTTTTTTATTGGGTGGGGTTCGGTGTTCATCTAGGTGAGTGAGGATTGAGGGCTTCGATGGTAGTCTTCGTCTGGGAGGGGCTGCGCAGAGCAGAGAAGGGAGAGTGAGGTCTTCATCTGAAGGGGTTGCACAGAGAAGGGAGTGAGGAAGAAAGGCAAACCGTGACGTGCCGATGAACCGGGTTGGTGAGCAGTAGGTGTGTGGTGTGTAATAGGCCGACTGGAGGTTTGAGTTTTCTTTTTGAGTAATTCTACTCTTAGGCCATTAAATTCTCCAACACCACACACCAGCTGAGCTAGCCTTTTTTTTTTTTTTTTTTTAACAATTCGTTAGACTACTTCCCACATTTTCCACATTCTTCCCCAATCTTCCATTCGAATTTCTCCTTCCACGTTCTCCCTCTACGCTTCCTTCTGTGCTCTCCCTCTCCCTGCCGAAGCCCAACCAAATAACATATGACCTTTTTCTTGCATGACTTAAGATGCCAAAAACAAGCAATAGTTAAAAATCAAAAACAACAATTTCCTTTCATTGTTGCGCATGATTTCGCATAATAGTTCATCCTTTAAAGAAATTTTTATTCCCATTAAAAACAAAGCAGCAAGATGTGAATTTCGCACCATATCAGCACCTAAAGAACATCGTTTTCATGAACTACAACAAACCCTTCTTCATTGGACTTGGTATTCTCACCAATGGCAGCTATCTCCAAGGCTTTGTTGTTGATGACTCTCATGGCCGTTATTCTCTCATTGGTCGGTACCGCTCAAGCCCAAACAGTTGAAGCCCCGGCGCCTAGCCCCACCTCCCTGTCCTTGGGGTGGGCTTTACTCTGCTCCGTCGTCGCTCTCGTCTTCGGATCTACACACAGGGTCTAAGAGTCTCTATCTCTCTCGAGGCACGTCATTCTCTTTGCGGATTGTTTCACGGCGTGGATGGATCGTATGGGGTGGATTGGGATTTTATGCTTTAGAGTTTGTTGTTTTCCGCTTTTAGGGATAGAGTTGATCTTTTGGAGTTACCTTCAAAGTTTACACCTTTTGGAGAAAGTAATCCATATGCAGAAGCCCAAAAACAAATTAATTACCTCCGATTTTGGAAGATTGAACTCTAATTTTGGAAGGGGGAGAGGGATTCGCGGAGGAGAAAGGGGGGGGGGGGGGAGATGGATTCAACAGGAAAGGGAGAGAGAGAGAGGGGGTGGTCATTATACCGTTTTTAGAAAATCGGATTTGCTACATCACTAATGCGTGGTGTTGAGAAATAAACCAGACTAAGAGTAGAATTACATTTTCTTTTTTCCATGAGAAAGGGATGGATGTACAAAACGAGCACAGCCCAATTCGAATTTGAAGGATTGAGTGAGGCAAAGGAGTCTGCCACCCTCCTGTCACCTTTCTACATATTACCGATTATTAAATACATTAAAAAATATTTAGATTTAAAATTCTACTAATTACCCACCTTTTAGTTCAAAATTGTAAAATAATTAAATAAAAAGATTATTAAGTGTATCAATACTCAACAGTAACGATTTCGAATCACTTGATATTTCATGACTTGAGAGTAATCTGGCGTGACTATCGATATTTTATCACACATTCAGGTGCTGCCACATCGTGACAAGATACCACGTAATTTTTTATTTATTTATTTGTAGTTAGATACTACTGTACTAGTGAGCCTTCGTATAAGCATTTGTAACAATATCAAAAAAAAAAAAAAAAACAAATACTGAAAGTAGTTGAATGATACATAATTTTTTATAACATGCACAACAATCCCTTCTTGGGATTCAAGGCTTTGATTGAATGAATAATTAAAAGATCAATGGAACCACCGGGCAGCAGACAAAAATAATAAATAAATAAACACCCAGTGGCTGGTATAACAGTAATTCTATTCTCTATTATATGCTGCTAGCCTCTATATATTCATTTGTCATGTGCTTTGACCATATGAATTTTCAAGGATTTGGACCCCTGGTCCATATACCAAACTGCAGCGCTGGCTGAATGATCGCACCAGTTGACTGGCCACCTCTTTGAAGAACATGGATGCCACCTGAAAATCATAGTCATTGCCACAGTTAGAATGCTTATGGCTACACTACATCACAACATTTTTTCTTATAAGTACTCTACATCACAATATAAAATTCCAATCTCAAATATCCAAACCTCATGCCTGGAATGTTCACAGAAAATGCATATAACCATTATGAAACCTAAATTAATGGACTCCTAAAAAAGGGATTAATCCAGAATAGCCACAAACGACAGGCACGTAGACAAGCGCAAAATAAAACTATAATCACGACATATAGTAATCACCGAAGCTGCAATATCTTAGGACATTGATATAATGATCATATACTGCCATAAGATGTCAGAACATATCAAATTCAAAGCTCAACCAGACTATCGTTGCAGTCTTGCTAGACCCGTTCTCTCTCTCTCTCTCTCTCTCTCTCTCTCTCTCTCTCTATCTATCCCTATCTCGCAATGACATTGTTACAATCACACATCGACTAAGTATGAGATTGGTTGGTGGCTTATAAGCTCCTGGGCATCCTTTCCTTGTAAGCCGGTTTTCAAGGGTAAGTTCTATCTAGTGGGTTCATAACAAATGGTATCAGAGCCACCCCACATATGCAGTCCATGTTGGCATGGTTGTAATCATGTGGCACGGGGGGTGATGCCGGCATGGCAGTGTTCGTCTGGGACTAGGAAAGACCTAGTGCACAGCCAGCCCGTGTGAGCGCCGGGACCGCCGTGGATGTCGGCTGCAAAGCGTGGTGGTGGTTACGATCCCACATCAACTAAGTATGGGATTGGTTGGTGGTTTATAAGCCCCTAGGCACCATTTCCTTGTAAACCGGTTTTCAAAGGTGAGTTCTACTTAATGAGTTCATAACAGACAACAATTTCAAAGAACACCTACATGCAAAGTATGTTGGACACATTGGCAGTGTGCCACACCAATAGATGAGACGACTCAATTAAGTTGTCACATGCATTTCTATTTGACAACTATTAGAGTAAATTAAAACTTATTGAAAGAGAAAAAAGAAAAATGGCAAAATGCAGACTAACAGAATTAGAAAATTAGAACAAAGAAATGCCTCAGTATGAAGGCTTTAAAGTAAGGAATAATCAGTTGTTAAAATTTCCATCCAAGAGATACAGAAGATTGGCAAAAAGAATATTAATGAATTCAAAACCAAGGCTAATGATCATTACAAAAAGAATTAATGAATTCACCTCAGCTAATGATAGATATTACAGAACCCAAGGTGATCACACAAGTCATGGTCATGTGTCAAGGTGGTGGTGGAGTTGGTAATGATGCTAATTAGCAGTCAGCTGTGACAAGGTGTTCATAAAATGAGAGCAGTGACAACTGGGAAGTTTGATGAATGATCATATGGAGGTGGGAGAGTTTAATTAAATTTGGATGGGTGCTGGTTGGGGAACCCAGTACAGAGTAGAGGAGGAGGGGTGGTGAGGAATGAAAGGGCACAACTGTTGATGGCGTCCGCCCTTCACTATGGTGAGGGCACCAACACTGAACGAATTATGGGATGGTTTGAAGCTATGAGCCCAAAGGAACCTGTTGGATATTGAGGTGGAATCAGATTCCAAAGTACCAATAAATTGGTTGCTTGGGCATGGTAGCTGCCCCCAGTACCTGCATGATATATGGGAGCAAATAGTTGAGCTGAAAGGTAGTTTCTCAATCAGTTTCTGTCATGTTTACCGGGAAGTGAATCAAGCGGCCGGTGGTTTGGCAAAACTAGGTGCTCAAGGAATGGTTTGAATCTTTGATAGTCGTAATGACCTACCATGTGAAGTTAGAGTAGCATTAGTATTTGATAGAGCTGGAATTCCTCATCTTCATTGTAAATATTCAGGTTTTGCATAGGAATAAGTCTGCTTTCTATAAATTGCTTTTTCATTCCTTGGTTTCGGGTTTCTTACAACCCCCAAGGTGTTAATTGTTACCTTGGTATTCCTCTGCCATAAGTGAGGGATTTTAATAAAACTCATGGGGTACCGTCCCTTTTATTAAAAAAATCATATGGAGGTGGCAATCACATGGAAATTATTCATGAGCTAAAGGATCATCACCTGCCGGTAAAATGGTGACTGGAACTTAAAATCCACCAAAAAATGAAGGTCGCAAGTTCCTGGAGCTGGTCCAGGATTGAACTCCCATATGGTTATCAGGTGGTCAAACAAGGCGCTATCCTTTGCAGTTGTCTGAACACAAGATAGAATATATAATAACTTCATCAAAGGAACCACAAGAAAATCAAGCATAGAGAACTAATGTAAAATGAAATGTAGAGGACTAATTATAGTTAACGCTCCAATAAACCACTAAAGCCTCACAGACAGGGCAGACAACAACAAAGCAACATTAAAATAGACTTTCATTTTAAATTCGATAACCAACATGACACCCATATTTGATTCAAATCTCCACAAGTCAAGTTCATATTCATTTAAACTAATTTTTAATCCCCCACATGGGTTGCCCAATCCTGTTCATGCACATTATGCAATAGAAGAAAAGTCAATATATCTAATGTTCTTTCTTAGAAGCTCTCAGATCATACAAAAGCTATAATAATTAGCTGTATATGATTAATTTTACATTATAAGAACGGAGAAAATACTATTAAGTAAAACAACCACCCAATAATTGAAATAAATTTGGTCACCTTTATGAACTTAGGCCTGCTCAATTCTACATGGGAAATGTAACTCTCAACAAGAAATTTGAAACCAATCTCTAGCTCAGCATCAAAAGACCCATTGGGATATTGTTTAATTATCTCAGATCGCTGACACCAGGGGACAAAACCATGATAAAAGTCAACGGCTGCAACTACATCAAACAATTGCTCTGGAGAATACCTAATGAACAAAAATTCTGTCAGCTCGAGTCTTTGTGATTAGAAATCAAAATGGTTCATAATGCAACCATGAGACATCAATATTCAATAGATACATTTATCCTTTCACAAGGATGAATTGAAAGGATAAATATCAGCTCATTGGCTGGTATCTGACTAATTTTAATCTCATCGAGAAGTTTCAAATGCCACACATGAGTTACTTTGAATGCAACTTAAATAGCTTCAGAAGCAAAAATAAACAAATGTTTAAGTTCATGAAATGGTTCGGGAAAAGTGCTAGTCACTAACCGCAAAAGGTTTAGTCAATTTGAAGTTTCCCTATAATCACTAATAAAGCCCAGTTTCCCCTAATAAGTGGTCAATGCCAGGCTTAATACTTATGACTATATTTATAACTTTTAGCCACGCAATGTGAATTAGTCCTTTTCACAATGTAAGACTTGGGTGCTACAGTTCAAGTCGTTTAACCTACGGTTTAAGAATTGCACTTCATCCAGACTGAAATCATTATATTAAACACATTTCAGTCCCATATCATTAAGAGCGCAATTGTAAATCACGAGCCTTGCAATGGGGAGCAAGAAGCACAATATCAATCTCACTCTAATGGAAATCTATTGAACGTATGAACTAAAGGAAAACGCAATTAGAGTTCAGGTGGGTAAAGTAGAACTCTCAAAACCGCAGGTTGACAACTCGAAATTGACCTAAACTTGAAATAGGTAATGTGTAATCTCCAAGAAATATCACAAATGTGGCTTGATATCAAGAGTTGATATGTACCCTAGTATATTTGTATTTGTGTGTATATATTCCAACAAACGAGAAAGTTACTTGGGGCAAAAAAACAGAGAGAAAGGAATAGATCAATAGTAAAAATCCATGGCAGCTATCATATACCTATACCAAGAAGCTACAATTTTTAACAGCAACTTATACATGCCAATAAAATGGGAAAACAGTCACACAAACAATAGAGGTCGTCAAAATGTGATTCCCAATGGAAGGTTTTGAACAAAATTACCCCAAGACGCGCTTCTCCTCGTAAACTTTCGAAAGAAAACCGCCCTCTTCACCGTCTCCACAACCCAGAAACCGCCTCGTTTGGACAGTGTGACTATTATGAAACAAACTCCTGAGAGAAAATCTGAGACCACTGAGTCCATTGACGGAATTAGGGACCAGCGGCAATGGTGTATCGAAAGCCGCGATGGTACGAAAGCATCGCCTCTGATCAAAATTCTTCAAGTGCCTGGCGTTCGTAACGGACCTAATAAGATGTCTGAGACTGCCTTTGGAGGTCGACATGAATGGCGGCGTCGTTAATTATGATAATGTGAGAACGCCCAAGACGTTGGTTAGTCCAGGGAGCTGCAATTTTTTTGGAGAAATGAAACAGAATTAATGGGTAGTTTTAAACATCTTTCTCCGTTTACTTTTCAGCCATAAAATTCAGAGATCGGAAGCGAACGAACCTGGACTGGATTTCTCCAAGAATTGTGGGTCTCGTCGATGAGAGAGAGAGAGAGAGAGGTGGAGGCCGGGGATGGATTCAAAACGGAAATCCAAATCCCATGTATGATATATTTTTGGTGTCAAAAGATTCCAAAGCTTGGGTCCGGGTAGCTTCACCGCAAAAAAGAGCTTAGTCATTTTAACACGGGTCTTTTCATTTTCTTTTTTCTTTTTTCTTTTTTCTTAAAGCGTGTTTTTTTAATTCCCCAATAATTTCGCATTCAAAGAATTTTTAAAATTATAGAAAAAAGTTATAAAAACTTGCAAATCCATTCCATCGAGCAGGCCACCTAACCTTGGCAAATTCTCCTATCCTAATATAAAAGTTGGTTTTTTTAAGAAAATAAAATAAATAAATAAATAAATAAAAAAGAAAAAGAAAAACAATTGACGCCCGAGCAGCTGCAATGGTAAAAGTTGGGATCTGGAAGTTGATTACGTTTTCCCCAATCCCAACAGCTGGCGATGACGAGTCGCTCTTTTCAACCCCTTTTAGGTTGGAAAAGACAAATGGAAAAGAAAGTGGCAGTATATTCATACATCTGTCCTCTCATCGTATTTAACAGCAACATTTGCCTGATGATTAGTTTTCCTTCCTTCATCTTAGCATTGGTATTGTACTTATTAAATAAGTGTCATTTTTTAAATTTGATAAATTTATATTTAAAATCACTATATTAAATTTAGCATATATTAAAATTTTCAATTTTAAAGTATAGTACATTTAAATTTATCTCCAAATTTGAAGACTAAATATTCACACTCTATAACTATTATTTTATTTATTTAAATTATTATTTCTTAATTTCAAATCACAATATATTTAAATTGAAAAATAATAATTTAAGTATCAACTTAAATTATTAATTAATATATAATTAATGTAATTATAAAATATGAAAAAAAATAAATTAAAAATATTATTATTAAAAAATTAATATTATATTATTATTTTAACTAATCTAATGATTAATCAAATGTGAGATTATGGCTAACGAGATTTTAAATTTATAGAAAATATGTATTTTTTATCAAATTTTAGAGATAATTTGATGAAACCAATATCAATACTCTCAAAGGTCTACTGGGAAGGGTAGAAGTTGATTCTGCATTGTAACTGCTCTCAGTATTCACAAGAAAATGTCCCATTCATTTGAAGCCAAATGGCGCATCAATCACCAGTCTTCTTGAAAAATGATAACAATTCAGTTTCTTGATGATGAATATGTCATATGTGTATAAATATTTTGCATACATGTTGAAGCTAAATATTACAGCTTGGCTCAGAAAGGAAGTCATGTCACTTCCTTAAAACCATTATTAATGAAGCTACACTCAGCACCAGTATGCCGGACTGCACCTCATGCCATAAGGGGATGAAGAAAAAAGTGCGACCTTCAGCATTTGAAGAAGTTCTTGCTACTAAAACTTCCTTTCACATTGATATTTCAGCAGCATGAGCCAGCAGTATATCATGATGATATTTGGCCACATAATGCACCCTTCTTGTCAAACAATTAAGTGACTTGCAACATTACAGATATTTGAGCATGCCACGACCCTCCACACTAAGCTTAGTGGCTTGGAGCTGCTTCTTTTTTGGAGCCTTCAACTGCTGCAACTTCTTATTCATCTGCCATTAACAAGTACTTGCAGGTTTAGAATTACAGTAAAAACACAATTCGCTATAGACTGCACAAACACAACACCACCAGCACAGACACATAAAGCAGACTGTCATCTGGGGTAACCATGCCAGGGAAGGCTTGAACTTTCTAAGTTTCTAACAATTTAACCCTTATGTAAGGACACCGTAACATTTTATGCCCACTTGGAGGATAAAGTGTCGTGATTATGGTATGCATTGGGCCATCAGACGATCTTTTATAATACGACTTTCAAATCTGATTACCTATGAAGAGATGTCACTACCCAGGAAATGTTCAGGTTGGGCAGTAATGTTGAGTTAGGTTCTACTCTATAACGGCCAAAACCAATAAAAGGAAAACAAGAGTAGAGGTGGAGTTCAGGTAAAACTGAGGCTTGTCCCGAAAATGAATTTTCACTCTCTCCAAAATTCATCATTATTGGTAGACCATTGAGACTTGAAATAGGTCATTCAGCAGAAAAAAGTAATAACTAAACACACCCGGATGCTAAAGCATTGCCTCTTCCAGATCTAATAAAACAAAGAAAACCAACTCGTTTGTGTCCAAAATTGAAGCGGACTATCTCACCAATTAGAGAAAAACATATATATTCACCATTCCATTGAAACATACAGGCATGCCCAAAAATGTTTTCTTAGTTAAAATATTTAACTTTTCAGCAGAAGAAAACCAACCTTCAGACGACGCTGATCTTGTACAATTTGTTTTGCACGTGCTCTAACTTCATCTGGATCAATCTTAGATTGTGGACGCACCACAAAATCTAAGGGTGTTGCTTCCGGTCTTGAAGCATGCTGTCTGGAAGACGATTGGCCAGACTTGCGTTCCCTGGATTGTAGTAAAAACTAAAATCTTAGCATCCAATATGACAGTGTTGGAAATATGAATCACACAAAATAAAGGAACCAGCATGAAAAAATGACAGTCACCACATGTTATTTCACCTATAAAAAAAAAAAGAATCTCATCACATCTTACCGTGAGAATTCATCCAAGTCAAGATCACCATCTCTAGATTCAATTCCAGCAGCTTTATTAACCGGCCTAATAAAAATGGAAAACAAATTACACAAAGAACATTGTGCATATGGCAGATACAAGTTGGAGAAACATGCAGAACAAGTCACAATAAGTACTTCTTCAGAGGTGGCCTTCGGTAGGGAACTCTCTCATCATCGACATTTCTCATCTCCTCAAATCTTGTACTCTTATTAAATATTGGTCGACTCTGCACTCGAATTTAGAGTGGAAAATAAAATTTCAATGCCACTAAATAAAATAGGAACCCATGTATGAGAACTTCAGGATTATAAAAGAAAAGAAAATGGCAACAAAAAAAGGAAATTTCTGTACAAGTCACAACTAAAAAATCAATCACTGACCAAAGACTTGGGAATCAAATTTTGAAATAGGAACCCTTGTAAACAACCAATTGTGTGATCATTGAGAAGTATATCACAACCGAAAATAAATAGTTTGAACATTTCAAATCAAATTTCAATCATCATTGAAGTGTTTTGTATGACCATGGCATGATTCTTGAACAGAGAGAAGTATATCCACCATCACTTTTTTTTTCTCTGTAAGTAAGGATTTTATTGATGAGAACTGCCACTTTTAATACCACTCTCTGTCAAATGAGTAATATAAAAAGCAGGATGAGCATCTCATATATTTATCAAAACTTTGACGTCACCATGTCATGTTAGAATTTTACATTACCCATTTATCAACCAAATCCTTTGCAAGTTTTCTATTGGATGTGGTTTCCTCGTCAGATTTTGATAGAAACATAATGACCTGCCCAATAATAGAGTACATCAGTCAAAGCCGTTCCTCCTATATCCAAGCTGCAAAAATTATCTAACAAGCTGGTTCCTAACCTTTCCAAGACCACTCTTCTTCAGTTGTTCTCTTCTATCATACTGCTCTAAATCGATGGGAAACTGCATAACAGAAACAACACATCAAGTGCCACGTATATTCTGACTACAACCATGAATACAAATCATAGAATAAATTGCATGAAAATCTGGCATACATCAGTCAAAATCTTCAAAATTGCAGCGCGGATATTTATGTTTGGCAAGCTTCCGTCGGGAAGAGGTTCAAGCCAATTCTTCAATAGATTTAGCACCCCGTGATCTAAGAATTCTTGTTGAAGCTGCTTCCTGCACCAATAGTAGTTGACATGGAATATAATTATCTAAAATATCAGGATTACAAATGCTAAGAAAAGAAAGAAATCACAAAGAAACTAATGACAGAGAGCTTACTTTGAAAGGACCTCGGTCAGAAGAGGTAGTTTTTTTAGTTTATTAACAGCAGGCTTCCCCTGTCTATTAAGGTCTGCATCCTCTTCTGCTGTAACCTCAAGCTCGGCCATGACATTCTCAACAAGCAACGCTATGTCCGCCGGGCTTCTGTCATTCTTCTTTCTTTTCTTCCCCATCTTGAAGAGCTCATTAATTTCATCATCTTCACCCTCCTCAGCCTAGAAACATCCAAATGATGTACCAGTAAATGCATCAAAAAAATATCCAGGCACAAAAACAACACCATACGCCATCACTACTTTTATGATATATATATATATATATATATAGAGAGAGAGAGAGAGAGGGAGAGGGAGAGAGAGAGAGAGAGAGAGAGAGAGAGAGAGAGAGAGAGAGAGAGAGAGAGAGAGAACACTGACCTGAGGAGCATCAGTAGGAGAACGAGGCTCATTGCCACTTCCATACCCGTCAGCAGGATCTACACCAGTGTCATCTATGAAGTTATCATCATCCACAGTCCTGAAACCTTCTTGATCATCCTAATCCATTCAAGAGATAGAAACAATTAAAAAAATGTAGTAGGAACCAAGAGCATAAATAAGTCATATAGAATCAACTAGTTAAGCATATCTCAGGCCACGCCACATATAGAAAAGTCATATAAGAATCACAACTAATAAGTCATATAGAATCACAAATATAAGTTGTGATACTTATGTATAGAATCAACTAATATAGAATCAACTCGCTATTCTTTATATTTTTTTCATGCGGTTAGTGAATCACAACTAATCAGACACAGAAAACTCGACCCAAACTTCACTAATTTCTTTCCTTTTTTATATAAAAATATTACCCACGCTCATTACCCACATTAAATTCAGCAGGAATCAGATTCTCTTGCTCAAGGACATAAGAGTTGCAGAAAAACTAAAAATGTAAAAGGAAGGCCATCAATTTGAAAAGATCTGGACACCAGAGATTTATTATACCTCAGAGTCGCCACCGGCAATGGTGTCCCACATCTCCTTGACCTCACCATCGCGATCCTTCCCGGAAGAAAACCCTCTCTTGGAGAACTTATTGGACTCACCCTTCCCCGAAGAAAACCCTCTCTTCTCCTCCTTATGCCTCCTCTCCTTCTTCCCACTACTCCCACCACCCTCCTTCCTCCTCTTCCGATTCCTCTCAAAATCCTCAACGTCCTCGTCCTCATCGACCAGGCTAGGAACCACGATCTCCTTCGCCGTGGTGCTGTCGCTCTTCTTAATCAGCCGCTTCCGGGGTTTCGCGTTCAATGACGAGGGGTCCGCGTCGTATACCGGCGTCTCCGACCGCTCTCTCCTCCCCCCACCGCGCTGCCATTCGTCCTCGATGTCTTCGTCATCCAATAGGTCCCGTCGAGGCTCCGGAGACAGCTCCCTATCCGACTGTACATCATCGTAGTCCATCAACGGCTCTCCATCCTCGTCGCGGTACCTGAAAAAACAAACAAAACCCAAATTTCATAGGAAAGAATCATCAGAAACCCTAAATCCCTCGCAAATAGAGAGAGAGAGAGACACATACGGATCGTCTTCGTAACCCATCGGCAAGAACGATACCGGATCTGAGACTTCTCAAACTCCGCCCACACGAAATCGCGGGGAAATTGGGTGCGCTTACAAGTATGTAGCAAAGAAGAAAATTGAAAGAGTAGTTTGGTCTTTGGTGTGCGAGAATTGAGGTTGATATAGAGCTCGCTTCTGGCTTTATGGGGTATCTTATTGACAAAAATGTTCCGAAATTTATTTAAATCAATATGAAAATTGTTTTTAATTTTTGTTTTTCATTCAAATCACATAATCAATAAAAATGATTATTAGATGAGAAATATTTTTTTGAGATTGAAAGATGGAATGTGAGAATTTTTTTCAGAAAAAGTTTTTATTTTTTCTGAAACTACTTCTTGTCAAACAAGCTAAGCTCGAGCTAAGATGGAGAAGGCCTTCTCTTTTTTTTTTAGGGAAAAATACTCTCTTTTTTTCACGCTTAAGGGACCATACTTTACATTGTATTAAATAAATTACATCTAATCATAAGGGATGGAATGATATATTTTAAGTAAAATTTTAGGACAACAATTTAAACCAAAAATCATCAACAATATATCACGTAAACCAAAATAGTAAGAGTGATACTTGTGTGCAGCCCAACTTCGACAGTCGTGCCTATAAATTCGGTATTTTATTTTTTTATTCTTCTTCCTTTTATATTTTTTTTAAATATCTTTAAATACATTTAAAAAATAAAAAAATATATATCAATACACTAAGAGCACTTCTTTAACTATTAAATAAAAAAAATATAAATATATGAGCGGTCAAAATGAAGAGACAAAACTAAGCGGCATACTAGCATTTTTCAAATAATAATGTTAGGTAAAATTCTTAGATGTATAAGTCTTTTGCAGCTCTTTACAAAAAGAAAAATTCTAAACATAAACCTCACATTCTTGCACACCCACTTAAAAATTTATCATTTTATATCTTTATCCACATAATGAAAATGATTTCAGAAATATTTGTAAGTAAAATATGATAAAAGGTAAAATAACATGTCTTTAAATGGGTGTGTAGGGTGTAAAACTTATGGATAATACAACTTTTATAACAAAATAAAAAATAAATCCATATAAAGGGTGATAGATACAAACTAACAGTCTTTTAAGTGTGATATCAGCCTATCTCCATGTAATAATCATTTTGAGAAAAAATATACTGGTCTCAAAATTATCCAATTTTTTTAAATGGGATATGCAAGACTTGTACATCTTAAAACTTCAAATATCATTTTTTCATAAAAAAAATAGCAGTGCCCATTTTTATAAAGGGTCTAACCTGTATACTTGGATTTGTTCAAATCACTACTCAAACCAAATATGATTGGATGATTTATTTAATACAAGCAGCATTTTTTCTAATGTTTCTGAATTTCCTTCTTTTCCATAATAATGTCTGGTATTATTATCTTTTTTAAGCCTACTGGATATCTTTCAGAAGCCGCAATTCAATGATTCTTGCTTCTCTCAAGTGTTGGAGACAATGTTTCAAGATCTGTTTTTGAGATAAGATTGATTCAAGATTCACACCGTTATGGGCTCTAGAAATTGATCTCGAACGGGAAGATCAACAGGAAACGACATCGTACCAGCTATAGGTACTTGAATTTTTCATACTTTCTCATAATGCTTACCAGCAAGCAACACACCAAACTAAAGCCAGAACAGAAACTAGAATGCATATAACTCTCAGAAATGCGGTATTCTCAACATGCAGTGAGATTAAAACACAAGTCATTATATATTTTCCACAATCCAATCATTCATTGTCTACTTCCCTTACTGTTTTTTTTGTCGAGTACCGACACCTACGATTCTTTTACAACTATATTACATACAAGTTTATCTTTTCTACTCACACTTTCGACTCAGATGAAATCCACTTTGAATGATCCATGTCACCATGTGTTGTCATCATGTGTTATGGCCAGCACCTGACCAATAATACCGAAACAAAATAATTGTTCTGTATGTGCAAGAACAGTGGATAAACCATGGTCAATTTGCTACCACAAGCTGTCTTTAGGCTTCTGAGATTGGAACGGGTAATACCTTAATGGGCGATAGATCTTCTATAGTGCTCTAGTAACGTCAGTTTGATAATAATCAACAAAGGGAAGCTCTATGGAAAATGATCTCAATCTGTCAATATGGTGCATGTCGGTGGAGAGAAATAATAAGGAAGCTGAGAAGACTGGAATAGCTTTAAGAGTTTCTGTTTCCAGAACACTTTATCATAGTATGGCTGCATACACGTCCTTCCAACTTTAGCTTTCAGGACTTCTTTGTCAAGACCTTAAGAGCTGAGAAGACTATTGCTGCACGCATCAAAACCACAAGATAATGATAACAATTTTTACAGAGCATTAACACAAACGAAGACGATAATTTATAGAACATTAAAACCATCCGATGCACATTAATATTATGATTTTGGGTACTTGGGATACCGGAGACAAGATAATGTAATTAGAAACTGATTATATTGTCTTTAAGGAGTACTGTCATTTTCTAAAAAAATCAGAAATAGTGACTAACAATCATAATTAGCTCACAAAGAGTTATTTGATGTACATTAACATGCTGCATTTAAACGCATAAATTAATGTAAAGCTATACACACAGCAGTCAGGTTTCCTAACCAGAATTATCTCTTCCAGCCAATGCCAAGCAAATCTGGAGGAAGAGAAGCAGGATCAAGCTCCCAACAGTCTTTCAAAATCTCTGGAGCCTCATCATTAGAAAGTTTCCTGGCAGGAATCTGGTGTGAAAACAACCGGAGATCATGTTTTTCAAGCAATCTAATAGCATGACACCCAATCTCCCTTCTCTTAAATATTGTCTTGAACCCATCAACCTTCTCAAGATATGCCATGCTTAAACCATACATCTCACTATAACTTGTCATAAACAAAACTATGTCATAGCATCGCTTATCTTTAACAGAGAGATTTCTTCCTTCAGCATCCACAGCTGCCTCATTATATAGAGCCCACACCGAACCCTTCCTTGGATAAATTCTATAGACCTCTCTTGCTTCTTGTTCACAATCCACAATATGCGAAAATACGTTCAGCGAGTTAATGGAATTCTTCCAAGCAACCTTGAATTTCCCACAGGAAATATGAAATCCCATTTTCTCCAAACATATCAGCCCCTCATCCCCATTACTTTGAAGATCCAACCAACTCATCTTCACCTCAAAAGGAATCACTGAAACAATTTCATCAATCAAACCATAATGCCTTGGCATTCCATCATCGTCATCATAGATGGCCCATACTTGTCCTTTCTTAAAACTCCTCTCCACTCTATCCTTGTCAAAATCATAAAAATCAGAATCCTCCACCGACATAATCTCCAAATCCCCACCTCTAGAACTCCTGCGTCTTTCAATTTCCAAACCCACGCTCTTCTTCCTACGCCTCTCAATATCTGAATCTCCACTCTTCTTTGAACTTCCCCGTTTCTCAATCTGTAAATCCCCACTCTTCTTCAAATCCCTTCGCCTCTCCTTCTCTTTCTCCTTCCTCTTCTCTCTTTCATCCTTCTCCTTTTCCTTCATTCTCTCTTGCTGCACCTTCCGCCTTGCTTCCTGCTGCATTTCTGCCAATGTCATCGTCTCCTCCCCAGTTTTTGCCCTCTTCGGCATTGACCTCTCTAACACCTCCCCTACAGTTCTCATCCTCCTCTTCAAGCCCCAACTCCTCAACCTTCCACAACTCCATATACCATCACGATCAACACCATCTTGTTCCCTCTCCAATTCCCCAGCTCTCATTCCACTGCCCATTACACCACTACCCATTTTCGGCTTCGAACCCAAATCCCCAAATCTCTCAACCACACCCACATTTCTCTTCCTCAGTCTCTCACTCCTAACCCTAACCTCGGCGTCTTCCCCACCAGACTTATTACCATCATCGGTCTCAACCTCCACAGCCTCAAAGCTCTTCTTACAATTGGGACACACCAAATTATGCCCCAAATACCTCCTCTCAAACTTGTGCAACAAACGGCACATCGAACATGCCGTCCAGAACGTGTCCGCAGCCGCCAAACCCACAACGTTCTCCTCCTGAATCCTAATCCTGAGCTTCATGTCATACTCTTTCCTACGAATCCTATCCGACAAAAACCGAAAGGCCTCGCTGACGAGCTTAAAGGCTTCTTCAGACCCGGCATAAGGGTTTTTGTCGGGGTGAAGGACTAGGGCGAGTTTCTTATACTGTTTCTTGAGGGTGTTGATGTGAGCAAAGGGTTCTACCTGGAGTATCTTATACCAGTCGGGCGTGAGGGTGTCGGGGGATCGGGCAGCAGCGACGCGGAGGATCTTGAAGGAGGTGACCATTTCTGAGAGGCCGTCGAGGTTGGGGGCGAGTCGCTGGGCTCGCTTGGCGTACTTGAGGGCGGACTTGAGTTTGGAGTTGTTGTATTTGGTCTCTGCTAGTGCTTTGAGGCGCAGCGCTTCTTGTTCTTTGTCCTGCATTTGCTCTGTTTCAGCTGCCATCCTGATTCCTGAGGCCAGAGAGACGGAGAGACGAGAAATGCTGGGCTTTTGCTGGGTTTTGTGGCCGTGCAAGATCGGTTATGAAAATATAAAATAAAACTGCGTTTTCACATATTATTTAAAAAATAAAACTTTTTCAAATTTTCACTTAAATAAAATAAATAATTTAATTTTTTAAAATTTTAAAATAAAAATAATATTAAAAAAATATATTCTAATAATATTTTATTTAATTTTAAATTTTAAATCTCAACTGATCTTATCTCATCTCATCTACGAAAACAAACGAAATTAAAAAATAACTTATTTCATAAAATTAAAAAGATAAATGAGAATTGCAAGAGAACTCGAAGAAAAACCACCCATTGTAGCTAAGCTAGCACAATATATAAAAATAAAAATAATAACTATGAAATGAAATTTGGGGCAAGAAATTGGTACCTACTCATTTCCCATCTTGGTCAAATGAAGAGTCTTTGTTAAGAACGTTCTGGATTGCTAATAAAAAAGGATATGCTAAATAGTAAAATGAATGCATAGAAGGGAAATGAGCTCATAAATTTATATTGTGCTTGAGATATAATGGGTATTCGAGATACCCTTCCTCCAGAGAAATTGGTCCACTGATTCATTTGTTGACGTTCCCGAAATATAGGACAAAAGCTTGGGTGGGGGATACTCATACAAAGCTTCAAACGGAATGAACTTAGTTGAGGTGTGGTAGCTGTTGTTATACCACAATTCAGCTGAAGCTAACCATTGAGATCATTTCCTTGGTTTGTTGCCTGCATAACACCTCAGGTAACCTCATAAACATTTGTTTAGAGCCTTCTGACTCTGGATGGTTGGCAAAGTTGTAGTTTAGAGATAAACTCTATAATGAGAAAAGTGTTTTTCAAAATGAACTGACGAATATAGGGTCCCTATCTAAAACTATTCTTCTTGGTGGCTCATTCAGTTTGAATATTGAGTTTAAGAACACCTGTGCCACAGTAGATGTTATATAGGGGTAAGCTAGGCCATAAAATCCCCAAATTTCATAAATTTGTCCACCACAATAAAAATGGTACTATAGCCTTGGGACATTGAGGCCCTCTATGAAATTCATAGAGATATCTGTCCACTTGATTGGGAATAAGTAAGGGTTTTCAAAGCCCTGCAGGTGGTATGGTTTCATATTTTATAGTCTAGCAGATTTTGCATTCCCTCACCAATTTTTTTATGTCCATTTTCATCTATGTCCAATAAAAATCTTGTTTGGCCATTTGATATATTCTCAAATATCCAAAATGTTGTACTAATTGATGAGCATGTATATAATGAAGAACTTTCTCTTTGAAGGGTGAATCCAAGACTATGACAATCCTCCCCCTCTTAAGAAGCAACCCTTGTTGCAATTGGTAGCCACGTTCATTGTTTTGCCCTTAAGATAGTTTGGTTACAACATCTTTCATCTCAGCTGATAGGTCACAAGTAGACTTGAGCTCCTCAACTCAATCTGCATTTGGAAAAGAAATCATAGCTAACAACCCCTCTATTTTACCCTCCAACTCATATTTCCTTGAGAGTGCATCCACTACCTTGTTTCCCTTCCCTTTTTTTTTTTGTATTGAATAATAAAATCGTACCTCATTAATTTAGTTATCCACTTCTGTTGGACAATAGTGCCAACCAGCTACTCCAATAGAAATGTTAGGGCTTATTGATCTATTTTAATAATAAAAGATTGTCCTAAAAGATAAGGACGTCATTTGTGAATAGTCGCTACTAAAGCTAGCAACTCTTTCTCATATGTTGATAGTTATAATGCTCTTCCTTTTAGAAGCTTTCTCATGAAAGCAATAGGCTAGCCTAATTGCATCAAAACTGCCCCCACTCCTCTCCTACTTGCGTCATATTCAATCATGAAGGGTTGTGTAAAATCTCGTAGCCTGAGGACATGCGGCTGTGTAATTGCCAATTTAAGGTCATGAAAGGCAACTATCATTCCATTTAAAAGCATTCTTCTTTTGTAAATCTGTTAGTGGGGCAGCTATAGTTCGTAATTTCGTATAAGTTTTACGTAGTACCCTCTAAGGCCCAAGAAACCTCTAAGCGACTTTGTATTCACGGGTAGCGCCCAATCTAACATAAAGAAGATCTTGGTTGGGTCAACCTTGTCTCCCTCACTAGCGATAATATGCCCAAGTAGTCAATCTCTTTCATTCCAAACTTACATTTAGTCAACTTGGCAAACAACTTGAGTTGTTGTAAAATCTCCAGAACCCTTCTCAAATGAGTTAAATGCTCCAGCAGTGTTTTATTATAGACTAAAATGTCATTGAAGAAAACCAATATAAACTTCCTCAAGAATGGTCTAAAAACTTGGTTCATCAACCCTTGAAATGTCAAATGGGCATTAATAAGTCTAAATGATAATGAGAAATTCGTAATACTCCTCGTGAGTACGAAATGTTATCTTCTTAATATCCTCATGCACTACTCCTATTTGATGGTACCCGGAGCATAATTCCAATTTAGAAAACACCCTAGAACCGTGTACTTCATCCAGCAACTCGTCAATGACGTGTATTGAAAATTTATTCTTCGTAGTCTCATGGTTTAAGGCCCTGTAATAAACTCATAAATGCCAACTCCCATATGCCTTTCTCACCAATTAAACATGGGATGAAAAGCGATTTGAATTGGGCCAAATCACCCCTGATTGTAACAATTCAATAACAATCTTTTCAATCTCCATTTTCTGATAGTAAGGATAGCGGTAAGGTCTAGTGGAAATGGGTTGTGTCCCTTTCTTTAAAACAATTTTATGGTCATGAGAATGTCGGGGTGGCAGCCCCTGGGGTTGTTCAAACACCCCTTTGAACTCACTCAACAACTTACTAATTTCTGCATCTATGGGCTCGTTTTTTCATTCATCTCCTCGTGGAATAATTGTATTAACAACCTCTTCTCTCTGTATATGGATTTTAAAATGGCCTTGTTTTGACCCTCAAATGAGATATGCTGCAAACCCAACCCTTGCAACCAAACCCTTATTTGGCCATGTAAAAATTCTATTAACAATTATGAAAAGTCCCATATCATAGGACTTAAACTTTCTAACTATTTAACTCTCAATACAACATCACAACCCCAAGAAAAGTACGTAGAACGAGGTCAGAAAATGATGCCCCTGCACCTTAATATTCACCTCATCACAGAGACCTTCATTGTAAATAATCTCCCCATTAGCATTTTTTACCAAAAGATGCATGTTATTATTGATGTGTAATTTGGTTTTGTGAGCAATGGAAGGGTCTAAAAAATTGTGTATACTATCAGAATCAATTAATATGACTACGTTCTCATCACCAATTCTTCCTAAGAGTCTCATGGTGCTAGAGCTAGGAGTACCTGAAATTGCATTCAACGAGATTTCAGGCTCCCCTAAAGCTGGTGTAGACACCACGGTCTCCTCTTCTTCAGTGATGTCTGTTCCTTCACCTCTATATGGCCTTCTCCCGAATCCTCACTACCTTGTAAAAAATAGATTTTAGGGCTTTTGCAATTATGCGAGGGATTCCATTTCTCATCGCAATGGTAAGATAGGCCATTTTTTCTCTTTTCATTCGTGTAACTTGAAGAAACTTTCCTTACTGGTTGGTAATTTTTCTAACCTCTAGTGTTGTTTTCTCCAAATGGTATTTACTGTGAAAGAGCTATTGGTGGAGGTGAGGACAATTTATTTGAGATTTGCTTGAGCCCTCTCTTAGTACTGTGCAACTACTCCTCCTGAATTTTGGCGAGCCTAAAGGCTGCACTTAAATTGATCGGATTCAACATCCAAATGGGCAAGCATATTTCATCCTTCAAACTGCTTAGGAGCAGCTGAGTTTATAGTGGTTGGATAGCCCTCTCAAGTGATTAGATAAGCTCTCAAATTGAGCTTTGTAAGCTGATATTGTGATTGTTTGCTTGAGACGAGAGAGAGACTCCATAGGATCATCTTAAGCTCTGTGTTCGAATTGAACAAGCAAGGCTTTAATGAAGGTTTCCCACGACATAAACTGTCCTGAATCAAGGTCATCTTGATACCATACCAAGACCTCACCATCCATATGGTAGGACACCATTAATAGATGAAGAGCTGGAGATATTTGATAGAACTCAAAATATTGAGTTGTCTTGAACACCCAACCCATAGGATTATCACCCTCAAAATGAGGGAACTCCAGTCTTACACCACGGTTGAAGCAGCCTCTTCTGGAATATCTTGTCCCTCAGCATCATGCATTACCTTAAGCTCTCTATTAGGGATATTGTTTTGATTTGCCATAAAAGTTCTTACTATGTCTGTAATCTGATTCAAGTGTTCCCTCATCTCTAGAATACCTTCCTCATGGGCACCAACCTCCCGCTGCAATGCCTCTTGTTGTTGCTTGGAATGAGTATCGTCAACTATGGGATCATCGGTTCAATGATACCAATTGTTAAGAACCTTTTGGGTTACTAATAAGAAAGGAGATGCTAAATAATACAAGAGATGGATAGAATGGAAATGAACTCTCATAAATTCATATTGTGCTTGAGATACAATGGATATTCATGGTACCCTTCCTCCAAAGAAATTTCATTGAGTTACAAGCTCACAGATACCTCTACTCATTCTCTGACTTTTCCCTTATACATGCGTCCCCCAGCACTTACAAAATAACAACTTGTAACAGAAAGCGGGAAATGATAAAATGACTGTAGGAAATACTAGCTACATAGTAGACACCAAAATGCACAACTTAATTAAAACGCAAAGTTTAACTAAAGATAAAATGCATAGTTTCTTCTACTTCCAGACGACACCGTTTCCTTCTTTACTTAGACTGCACTGTCCCGACGAACTTGTATATTCTTCTTCAACTCTTCTTCCCGTGCGCCGACCAAACATGTCAGTTGGAAAGTAGAAAATTCCATACATCAAGGGTGGCAAGTTGGGATGGGCCAAGGCCCAAATCTAATAAATATATGCATGGTTGCTAAATATGTTGGTGTCAGACGTGTTACTAAAGGACTGCACTAATTATAAATCAGAAAGTAGAAAGAGGGATAATTATTACTTAGTTTTGTGATCAAACCATGGAACTAATAATGAGTGAACTAGTAAGTTTGGATGAGAATAGTTTTGTTATTTTTAATTGTACTTATTTATATGTACATTTCAATTGACTATTCTATTATCATTTAAATAGTAATCATTGATGAAGAAAGTATTAATTTGGTGGAGATAATGTCAATTTAGAAGAAGAAAACATGTTGTTGTGAACTAAGATGAAATGAGAATTCTATAAATAGCTGTGAAATTATTTGAATTATTATGTTTTATTAGATTTTGGAAAATAAGGGAGAAAAAATTTAATAAAAGTATTAGATAGTTAAAATATTATTAGAATATATACATTTTAATATTATTTTTATTTTAAAACTTTAAAAAGTAATATTATTTTTTGTATTTTGTTTAGAAGTTTGAGAAAATTATAATAATTAGATGACAAAGTTGAATATTTGAAATTGAAAAGTGTTTGTTTTTTAGTGATATTGTATAAGAAAATTATGAGAAGTTTTGAGATGATATGAGATCATCCCAGTTCTTCAACAAGCTTTTAAGGTGTCGTTTGGATAGTAAGTTGAAATGAGATGAGTTGTGATGAAAGTTAAAAGTTAAATAAAGTATTGTTAGAATATTATTTTTTAATATTATTATTATTTTGAGATTTTAAAAAATTGAATTGTTTATTATATTTTGTGTAAAAATTTGAAAAAATTATAATGATAAGATGAAATGAGATGAGATAATATAAAATAAAACACTTTCACTATCTAAACAGGGTCATAAAAAAATATCAACATTATCCACCTTGATATCAAGTTATCAACATCATGAGCAAAAATGTAAAAATGAGAGGATGACTAAGGGCATAACCCAAAATAAATAAATAAAAAAAACTAAAAAGTTTATTGAACCAACTAAACTGAATTGATGGGTTTGATCTAGTTTGTAATCAACCCAGCCGAGTTTCCGTTCTTAAGAATCGAAACTGGTTCATTATCAATTTTCATATTTTGAAAATCGATTTGAACAGAATCAAATCGGCGAATCGTATATATATTTTTTAATTTTTATATTATATTATTTATACATATTATATATTAAATTACTAATTAATATAACAAGAGACTTTAATCTTATTAATCATGTCAATTAATCTTATACAATAAAATTAATAAAACATTTGATATAATATAAAATTAATCTTATAAAATCTTAATCTTAAATATGAATATCGTTATTTTTAAGTTATTAATATAACCTTACTTTATATATATATATAAAGTTTCAATTTATATAGTGTATAAAAGATAAATAAAAAAAAAAGATTGGACCTGACCCAAATAAAAAAAATAAAAAAATTCAATTTTAATAATAAATTGATTCATATTAATTCTTAAATTCTCAAAATCACCTATATAGTTCAATTCTAAAATTTATATAAAATGCCAAAATGGGACCAAATCCGACAGGATACGTCCCGAAGGATGACCGACAGTCAGGGGCGAAAAAGAGATTTAGAAAGCACAGAAATGGAAATGAGAAGAAAAAATCCCCCACGGACAGTGGGACACCGCGACACCGTACGGCGACACACAGGATCCATGCCGTGAATCCTCGCTCGCTCTCGCCTTCAACAAAACGAAAGAAACGCATACCCAGACCATTGAACCCTAAATTTCTGATCCCTCCCCTAATTCCTTGTTCTCCAATTCCTTGCCATCCATTTACCATCTTGGCCTAACCTTTTAACTAATTGATCTCCGTGTTCACTTTCTTCGTCTCCGGATTTCTTGCTACCAAAGTGTTGCAATATCGTTTTGGATCAGATTTGGTTTCAGCTGGTCCGAGTTTTGAATCCGGTAACTGAGATTTTCTTTTTGCTACATGGTTCATATTGCTAAATTTCTGTTATGGTAATTATTTGCATGTAGAATACGTAGGAATAGATAGAATTCGTGCAATTTTGAATGTTAGATTTTCTTTTTCTTTTTCTGTTTTGACGTTCAATTGTGGTCAAGGCTATTTATACGACATAGTTGTTATTTTTAGTTTCTTGGGGAGCTACTCGGCGCTGAAACACAACATTTTAATTATTTTATTTACAGTGGTTTTCTTTGTTTCATAGGGAACTTCTGGAGGAAGATAGTGCCTAATGATGTAGGTGGTGCTTTTGTTGTAGTATGGTGCGAGGAATTTTGGAGAAGTGGTGATCCCAAAACATGGGTAGCAGCGACACGGATAAACAGGCAAAAGAGAAGGAGCCAAAGACACCTCCTGCTACAAATTCTACTACTACGCAGGTACTCGAGTAATTCCCAACTTTTATTTATTGATAAGCTTGAGGGTAGTCTCACTCTCATATAGATGATTGCCATTTTTCAATCAATTTTATTTTATTTTTCAGGACCAGTCTTCGACTACTGGCACTGGTGCGGTTAATCCTGACTGGTCGGGATTTCAGGTTCTATAGTGAAAGTCTTTTATTCGGGCAATTATGTTTCATATCATGTTTGTATTTTAGATGAGGTGATCATGTTTTTCCTCAACAGGCATATTCTCCTATACCTCCACATGGGTTCTTGGCTTCAAGTCCCCAAGCACCTCCCTATATGTGGGGCGTCCAGGTATATACATTCTACTTGGATAATATAGGATTTTTGCATTGATTATGATTATTGAACCTTTTGCTTATAATATGGAATGGGATAATTTAATGGTAACATTACCTTTGAGACTGGTTTTTATAATTTTTACATAGATTAAATTTGGGTGGTATATTAACCTTTGAGCCTAGTTTTAAGAGATTTTATTACCAAGAATAGGCACAGGCCAAGTATACAGAAAGTATACAAAGGAAATACCTACTACACTCTAGAAGCAGGAAAAAGACTAAAACAGATTCAGTACATTATTATCATCCCTTACAAAAATTCTAGCCCACAAACACAAAGTAGAAAAGAAAAAATTCCGAAGTTTTCCAAGAGAATGCTTTGTCTTCAAAACATCTCCCATTAATTCCCAGCCAAATACACCACATTAAACACAAAGGAATCATATTCCATCTAGTAGCTACACATTTTTTTCCCTCAAAATCTCTCCAACATGCAAGAAGATCTACAACTTCCTTTGGCATCACCCAATATAAACCTGTCCGACTCAAAACCTCATACCATAAAGACTTTGTCACCTCACAATGAAGAAAGAGATGATTTACAGATTCACCATCCTTCGTGCACATGACACACCAATTAGCAATGCACATACCATGTTTTCTAAGGTTAACCGTGGTCAAAACTTTCTCTAGAGCAACCACCCAACTGAAAAACGTCACCTTAGTGGGAACCTTCACTCTCCAAATGATTTTCCAAGGGAAAGCACAACCAGAATGACAAGTCATCACCTTATAAAAAGAAATAACAAAAAACATGGACTTTCCAGCATGGTCCCACAGTAAACTGTCCTCTCTTCCCTGCATCACTTTTGAATTATAAATTCTTCCCAAAAATCAGAAACATCATTCACTTCCCAGTCATTTACCTCTCTAATAAAGTCAACATTCCACAGAATATTATTATTCATATGTTGGAAATAATCTGCCACAACAGCATTTTGATCCCTTGCAATCCTAAAAAGAGAGGGAAAATCAGATTTGAGAGCTGATTCCCCACACCAAATATCATGCCAAAAAATAATCCTCTTCCCTTCCCCCACCTTAAATGTAATATGTTTCGAAAACTCCTCCCAACCTTTCCTAATGAACTTCCATAAACTCACCCCATACGCTCCTCTAACTTCATTAGAACACCAATCCCCCCACCCACTCCCATATTTTACAGCAACAACATTCTTCCATAAAACATTTCTCTCTAAATGATATTTCCAAAGCGATTTCCCAATAAGTGCTTTATTAAACATCCTCAAATTTCTCACCCCCAATCCTCCACAAGAAATTGGTTGACAAACCTTGTTCCAACTAACCAAATGAAACTTTTTCTCCTCTTCTATACCTCCCCATAAGAAATTGAGATAAATTTTCTCAATTCTTTTTGCAACCCCTGCTGGCAAAGGGAAAAGTGAAAGAAAATACGTAGGAAGATTAGACAACGTTCTCTTTATCAAAGTAATTCGTCCCCCTTCAGAAAAGTATAGTTTTCCATCCAACCAACTTATCATTTTTTCATTGTTTCAATCTAAGAATCTTTTTTTGTTAGTAAATAAGAATTTTATTAAAAAAGGTGAATCCAAACACACGGGACACAGACAAGAGCAACACCTATGCATGATTGTCTAAAGATACAAGGAAATCATGTACATTCATGGCATTAAAGTCTATTACAATCGACCAGTGGAATAAAGTATGAAGAAAAAAGTTCTACTCTTGTCCATTGTCCGTTCACAATCCTCAAAACTTTGACCGTTCCTCTCCATCCATATGCACCACCAAAAGATCAACAACCATTCTGGCATCACCCAATGATGCCCCGCTCTAGCAAAGATATCATTTCCCAAACTCATGGCTACATCACAATGCAATAATAGGTGATCCACAGACTCCCCACTTGTCTTGCACATATGGCACCAATCCAACACAATGAGTCGGCATTTCCTTAGATTATCTAAGGTGAGAAACTTCCCTAGTGAAGCTGTCCAAAAAATGAAGCTTTTAGAGAGGCCTTAGTCTTCCATATATTCTTTCATGAGAATGTTCTTGTAGAATGTTTCATAAGGGACTTATGGTACGACTGTACAATAAATTTTCCCTTCTTGGAAGTGACCACAAAATCGTATTAGCTCCTCCATTCACTTTACAATTATACACAAGATTGAAGAAATCTGTTAATGTGTCAATTTCCTAGTCTTGGGCAGCTCTTAAGGAAAATGATATTCCATTGAGGAGAGCCACTAGATAGATCCATGAGCTATGCTACTGAAGCCTCATGTCTTTGTGCGATGCTGTATATTGTTGGGTAGGCTTCCTTAAGGATTCGACCTCCACGCCATAGATCATTCATGAATTTAATTATGGAAACATCCCCAACTGCAAAACGTGTGTATTGATGGAAGTTTGTCTAGCCTCTTCTTATGTGTTTTCAAAGCCCCACCCCATGTGGTCTACTCACAATCTTCCTCACACTCCACCATATTTTAAATCTATGATAACTCTCCACAATGCTCCCCTTTCATCCTGTATCTCAACAACCACTTACCCAATAAAGCCTTGTTGAAAACCAACAAGTTCTGAATTCCCAAACCCCTTCACGTATTGGGATACAAACTGTAGCCCAATTCACGAAATGAAACTTGAATTCTTCATTTAAATCCCCCTTGTGATACCACATATGATATAGATAAGGGTAGGTGGTGTATGAGATCTCACATTGCTTGGGAAGGAGAAGTTCTTGCTCTTTATAAGGTTCCAATGGGGCTCCAATTGCATCATCGACTAGTCCTTTTGGAGTATAGGCCATGTGGTTTGGACCTTCCATTGGGGCGTTCTAAATGGTATCAGAGTCTATCCCAACCAGAAATGTGGGACTTGAGCCGTGTCACCTACAATGGACAGGCCCGACGAGGACGTCGAGAATTTAAGGGGGGTAGATTGTGATACTCCATATGATATGGATAAGGGTAGGTGGTGTAATGGATCCCACATTGCTTGAGAATGAGAAGTTCTTGCTTTTTATAAGATTCCAATGGGGTTCCAATTGCATCATTGACTAGTCCTTTTGGAGTATAGGCCATGTGGTTTGGGCCTTCTCTAACCGGTAAGCCACCTTACATGGTATTGGAAATACAGAAAAGAAGTAAGTAGCCAGGTTGGATAGAATACTTTTTATCAACGTAACTCTACCACATTTGGTCAAATACATCCCCTTCCAACTCGCTAGTTTCCACTCCATTTTTTTCAACACCCCATCCCAGAGAGATTGCAGCTTAAAGGAAGCACCCAAGGGAAGACCGAGATACTTTATTGGCAAGGTAGAGACTTTTCACCTCAGAATGTTGGCGAAGCTCAAAACACGTGGAACATTTCCAATTGGAACTAATTCTGACTTGGAAAGATTCACTTTCAATCCCAATGCTACTTCAAAGCAAACTATAAGAGCCCACAAAGCTTGAATGTGATTGTGGTCAACACCACAGAATATAAGAGTGTCATTTGCAAATAAGAGGTGGGTCATCTCAAGTGTGCCAATTCTTGCATCCCTTACTATAAAGCCAGATAGGAATTCACCTTCCACAAGACCTGTGATCATTTTACTAAAAGCTTCCATTATGAAAACAAACAGTAATGGAGATAGGGGATTGCCTCAATCCCCTCGAACTTCCGAAAAAGTCCAGTGGAGTACCATTCACCAAAATGGAGAAATGTATGGTAGATATACAAAATTTGATCCAAGAGCACCATCTCGCTCCAAGTCACCTTTCAAGCATGTGTAACAAAAAGTTACAGTTAATTCGATCATATGCCTTTTCCATGTCAAGTTTGCATAATAATCCTATATCGTTCATTATCAAAAAACGTTTCAATCTAGAGGTGAATATGAACCAGTTAGGCTATGTGGAAATTCTAGGTTTAAAGCTCTATTGAGCGTAATTATCATTTAGTTCAATGTTCATTTGGTGTTTGACAAGTCAATATTCTAAGCTTAACTCACTTCAAAAGTTTATATGCTCCATTGTTATTCCTTGTTCACTTTTAATGATTTGCATCTATGACTTTCTCTTGATCTTGGCAGTATTGCAGAAAGTCTGTTCATGTTCTTCTGGCTGGAATTAGTAAGTTTAACATAATGTTTTATTGCAGCATATAATGCCTCCCTATGGTACCCCTCCACATCCATATGTTGCAATGTATCCCCATGGTGGCATATATGCTCACCCATCTATTCCTCCGGTATTTTCTTGTACAAAATGGTTTAGTTGCAGTCTCAAATTTTTACTATAGTCTCATGTTCTGTGTGTGAATAACAGGGACCTTATCCTTTTAGTCCTTTTGCTATGCCTCCTCCAAACGGCATGCTTGAGGCTACTGTGAGTTTCCTACACTACTGTGTTTTATGTTTTCATATTGGAAAGGCATGCCTTTGTTTGTATAAGTACATGATAAGTAACTTTGAATTCACTCTTAGGGAAACACAACTGGCAACATGGAAGCAGATGGTAAACCATCTGAGGTGAAGGAAAAGTTGCCCATCAAAAGATCAAAAGGAAGTTTGGGCAGTTTGAATATGATAACAGGGAAGAATAATGAGCATGCTAAAACCTCAGGTGCATCTGCTAATGGGGTTCATTCTAAAAGGTAAATGAGCTATGCTTATTGATAGGATGGTTCTAAACAATTTTTTTAGTAATCAAGCTATGCCTAGTGTTAGTTGGATGATTTTGACTATTGACTAATGTTTAAGGGTCCAAGTTAATTATTATTGAATGCTTACTCTTTGAGACTTTTGGATAGGAGGGAAGGGGGTTTGGGGGTTCTCTCTTCACTTCCATCCCCAATACAGTTCATGAAAATTCATGATTGTTGTTAACTTATATACCTCTTATATTTTCAGTGATCATATGTTATAGTCTTCATGGTTTTAGGGCCTGAGAATCTTTAGCTGCGGTGATGATTCATTTTCCTTTACATATATATATATATATATATATTTATTTATATATTGCCTAATGGACCTGTCGTTACTGAAAAAGTTGATCCTGTTCTGATAGTGCATATTGCTGAGTATGTTAACATCTAGTTGTCATTGCTGTATTTAACATTGTTACAAAACAAAGTTCTTTAGCTTATGAGGAATAATTTGGGACATGCAGTGCTGAAAGTGCAAGTGAAGGTTCGAGTGAAGGAAGTGATGCAAATTCTCAAAGTGTATGTGCTTTTTCACTTGGTTCATTTATTTTGCATACTTGCTACACTTTTTATTGATTTGGGTGGGCTATGGACCATGCTAATTGCATTTCTCTTTTTCTGATATGTAACTTTCTGTGTCATGAGTATATTGCTCCTATCTTAGTGCATCAGTGAAGTTTTGGTTTTTAATATTGACCCAATGGGAGGGAATACATGGCATGGACTTTCTTTGTAAATTTAAGTAAAGCCCAAACTACATTTTAACGTATATTTTCTTGTAAGTATTCAAATATTTTTTTATTAAATGTGAGAGGCATATCCCAAGTAAATAGGGAAATATACAAGAGGAACACCGAACTAGATATTGAAAAAGAGACGAGAAAATCATGAAACTCAGCCCTAAACTCCATCGAAGTTGCTCAAAGGAACCATATTTGGGATTGTATTCTAAAAAGACTGATCAATGTCTTAGTTAGAGATCCTTGGAAACATTATAAACTGCAAGAAATTCTCCCTTTCAAGCAATGCGAGATCCTATTCACCATGCCTGCATACTTGATCCAAGTATTACAATATCCTCCGCATAAACCTTCGAAGTCCTCATGAGGTCAATCGTTGTACATGGCATGGTTCAAGTATCGTATCTCTAATTGCTAGGACTTTGATACCATTTGTAACGACCTAAATAAAATGAAAACTATATAGGCTTGTATTAAAAAAGGACTAGTCACTGTTACATCTGGAAACCCTATGAATCATTATAAACTATAAGAACCTTTCCGTACTAAGTAATGCTCAATTTCCGTTCACCACCACCCTCCTATACCCACTCCTGGATGTTACATTGCTCATTGTGTTGTATTGCTACCACTAATATGCTGAAAAATTTTCTTTTTATGAGATCTTGATGGTGGTTGGTACATTATTGATTTCTATCTTTTTTCCTGGAAGAATTGGTTTTTCACTTTGTTCTTTTTCCTTATTTGAGCTAGAGATATTGACCTTTTTGACGATAATGCTTAAATTTGAGTCATCTTGGGCTTTATTATGTCCAATGTACGAGATGTTGTTGGCATTGTTTTGTAAGCCAGAGTTTCTTTGGCTATGTGTATGGGGTGTTAAATGCTTTGGCCTTTAGAAACAAACTAGTATTCTGACAATCAAAAGATCTAGGTGGGTCTCTGATCTAACCATATAACTACCCTTATTTTGGTAATCTCATATAACTACTACTAGATCTTGATGAAAAATTGCTCTAGTTGAGTTGATGCTTCAGCTGTGTAAAAAGATCTATGTGGAATTGGTTGATATAAAGGCTTTAACTGAGTTGGATTTAATGATTGTCGCCTCCAACGCAAGGCTGTCACCTCTAATGAAACGACCCATGGGCGTGGCTGTGGCTTGTTTAGTCCCTACACCCACGGCAGTGCCGTGGGTCTCTATCTCTGATACTTAGACCCACGGTGCTGCCTTGGGTCTGAGATTTGGTATTAAGATAAGATGTATTCTGATCTTGATCAGATTTGATAGATCTAGCCACATATCTGTGCGATTTAGATGGTTTTTGGTTTGTTGGATTGTTGGTTGTTTTTGGACTTGGAAATTCCGGATGGTGGGTATGGACCGGGCTGGGGGAAAAATAGCCACCCTGCCCAAGCGAGGACAGGGGGTGGGGAGGGTAGCACCCCTACTCCAAAGCCTTGCTAGAAATGATTGCTGATTATCCATCCTGGTGGTGGTAACACATGTATTATGCGTGAACTGCTTTGTGGTGCTTTGTGTTAGTAGTTATTTTCACTAGTTCTTTGGAATACCAATTTTACTTTCATTTTTGAGTCATTTTGCTACTCGTGTTTCATCTATAGTTTGTCTTCTTAGTTTTAAGGGGGCAAAGCATTAATTAAGGTGTCATGCTACACTTATGCGAGGCTAAGCATCAAAGTATGAGGTGCAGACACTTTGAAACACTCTGTGAATGGTGAATATTGATAAAAGGAGTGGTAAAACAGATAGAAAATAAATTCATAGAAGGTTTATGTGGAGAGGTTAACTATAATTCTTTCTTAGAAAATGTAAAAGTACCTTATATTGTTTGATCACTATTTTTCACAACTGAAAGCATAAATGAGAACAATAATGATTAATTATAGTTTCAAATTGATTATTTCAGTTCTTGATCTTTTTTATTTATGCCAACGTGCATTTTTTAGGTGTATGCTAAGTTAGCCAAGTCTTCTTTGACTACCTTGCTTTGAGGTTAGTTTAGAGAGATCTTCTTAAGATGCATTCTACTGATGGTCACCTAAATTGGCATGTTGTTATTTGTCCAGATTAATGTTTGTCTGTCATCATCACATGGGGAAATCTTGTGTAGTTGGTCGTCTTTTGTGCTCCTCTTCTCTCTCTTTCCAGTTATAGGAAAAGTCCTACATCTTAATTTCTTTGGTTTTTGTAGGACTCACAACTGAAGTCAGGGGGTGGTCAAGATTCTTTTGAAGGTTCAATAATTTTCTAGTTTTCAAAGAAAAAGATGCGATAATAATATTTTCTTCTGCTGTTCTATAGCTGCAATGATCTGTGTTAATGAAGAATTCATGTGTCTTTTTACAGCTGAAGCATCTCAGAATGGCAATTCCGTGCACGGTCCTCAAAATGGAGGACCAAATACACCTCATACAATTATGAATCAAGCAATGGCTATGGTGCCGATGTCGGGTGCAGGTGCTGCTCCCTTATCTGTTGCTGGTCCCACGACAAATCTAAATATCGGAATGGATTATTGGGGTGCTCCAACTTCATCAGCCATACCTGCAATGCGTGGGAAGGCTCCTTCTACTCCTGTTGCAGGAGGAATTGTTACTGGATCACGGGACAATGTTCAGCCACAGATTTGGCTACAGGTGAATCCGAATCAATGAATTTTTGATACTTCACTTTGCTTGCTTAAATCATGGTTATCTTCAATTAGTAAAAAAACTTATGGATCTTCTCTATGGACAAAGTAAGAGAATTATATGAATTTTCCTATCCAGAAGTTGGGAGTGCTTTCTATGAAACATGGTGACAACGGAATATATTATCTTTCTCGTTAAAAGGAAAAAAGTCTCTGCATGCTGAAAATATTTAAGTTGCTTGATTGTCTTATTTGGGTGTGTTAAATCACCAATTATTCCAAAAGCTTAAGATGATGAGAATGGATGGATTTAATCATTTTAATTATATTCTATCACTCTCTCTCAAGCGTGGGTCAATATATCCCTTAATAAGTGAACCCAACACGTGGAATATTTAATTGAAATGTGAGGTGAAATGTGGAGTCAAGGTTTAGGCTCAAAACCTTTGTTCTAATACCATATTAAATAACTAATTGTTTCGAAAGCTTAGGTTGACAGGAAGAGGTGAATTTAATTATCTGACTTATATTCTAATAGGGTGCATTGATTTTTATAGTTTTATTTTCCTTGTCAATAAATCAAAACAAGTTACTTATAAAAAAAAAAAAAAAAATCAAAACAAGTTTATTAAAGAGATTGTTTCTTATGGTCTCCATGGTTCTGTTGAGTAATGATTTCAATATAGATAGGCATTTTCATGTCGTGTGAATTTTCCATAATGGTTTGACTTGCATTAAACAAAACAGTGGCAGTGCTATAAGAAAGAATGGTTTTAGTGAGTTGACTACTTAACTACCATGAACTGATGATATCTGTGGTGCTTACAATATTATTTTTCATTTAATGTCATTTCCGTATAATCTATAGGATTTTCTTATTCAACTGAGGGCTTTTTTGGGAAGTGAGATGATCTCATTTCATCTCATCTCAAGACTTATCATAATTTCCTTCCCAAAGATCACTCAAATACAAACAATTTTCAATTTCAAATTTTCAACCTTTTCATTTAATCATTATAATTTTCCCAAACTTCCAAACAAAACACAAATAGCAATACCACCTTTTCAAATTTCAAACCAAAAATAATATTAAAAAATAATATTATAACAATATTTTAACTTTATAATATTTTTATTCAACTTTTTCTCTCTCATTTCCCAAAACCCAATAAAACATCTTAACTCAACTATTTCACTACTATTCACAGAATTCTCATCTCATCTCACTTCCTAAACATTTTCTTAATCTTTTCGGGGAGTATTATTAATGTATCTGTTGCAAGGCTTCTTTAAAGCGTTGGAATTACCAACATTCTCACTTTCAGGTTGTATTGAATTGAGATATTGATGTATTTTCTTGTGGAAAAAAATATTTATCATCTTTAAGTTTTAACTTTTCATTTTGAATGGTGGCAAAACTGGCACCAGGTTAAAGATTTAAGAAATAATTTTGACTATTGTAATGTGTAAATTTGGTTTATTTAATTCTCTCTCGCACACTAAACTGAGTCTAGAATATTGACGTCACATCTGGATTCAAACTTTTTAAATGAACTTTTGGTGCTCTGCTCTTTTGCTTTATAATTCATATATATATTGTGTTTACCTATCAATATATATATATATATATTTATCTATATTATCTATATTTATACTGTATGTAGGTGTGTCTATATATATATGTATATAATTTTAGATTTTTTTCCTAGCAAGGGCTTTCAGGCTGGCCAATAGGTATTTTGCAGCAAGAGATTCATTTTTGAAATTTCAAGATGTGTGCTTAAGCTCCTGTTTAAACTCTTAAAAAGCAATGTTTTTGTGCAATCATTGGCATAACTTTTAGTTGGATTTAACACAAAAATGAGCTAGAAAACCTCAGTTGGTATAGAAAGGGATAAGAGAAAGTATAAATAATAAGGAATAAATAATCTATATTTTTAACCAAGCTGCAAGTCAAGAGTTAGCAGTTTTCTTCTGTCTTTCAAATTTGATTTCATGTTTTATTGATGCTTGTGATGGATTGTGAATGTTATGGACGTAACCATGGGAAGTTTTCCATTTGGATCATCTTCACAGTGAGATATGTCATTTAAGGCTTTTTTAGTGAAGTGGTCCTGTCTCTTATGTTTTTATCGCTTCTTAATATTGATACTCCTTCTGTTTCACTAAGTTTGTCCTCTCTGCAATTTTGGTTACCCCCACATGTTGACCATTCCGATTTCCTAAGCTATTCATCCCACAAGTCATCTTCCCCTCTTGTCTTATAGTAGTGGTAAACAATGGAAGGAAAGTTTTTTTTTAAAGTAATAAACTTTATTGATCGAATGCAACTAGGCAAAGCCCATGTACACAGGAAGTATACAAAAGAGACACCTAATTACACTCTAGCAAGCTGAAAAGAAATAAAAAACTCATGAACATTCCCTCCCTTTAGTACAATAGCAGAAAACCATTGAACCAAAGAAAATACAAAAAAGTTCCAGATTTGCCCCACTGTTCTCTCCTTGTTGTTGAAGCATCTCTCATTTCTTTCCAACCAAATACACCACAATAAGCACAAAGGAACCATCCTCCATGTTGCTGCCAGCTGAGAGCTATGATGTTGCCTATTCCAACATGCTAGGAGGTCCACCACAGTCTTGGGCATAACCCAAGTCAACCCAGCCCTACTGATAATGCCATCCCATAATGGGAGGAAAATGTTGGAGAAGAAAATATAAATAAGACTTCTATAGAGGAAAATGTTAACGGCATGGGATGTCTGCTTTATATGTTACAAATTGTATTATAATCATTAATTGTGTATCTAGTTTCTTTTATTCTTACCTATCAAAAAAAGTGTGTATCTAGTTTCTGTGTTGATAATATTGAAGGATACCATGTTTCCGTTAAGTGAACACCGAAGCTCTTTAGCTTTTTCACCCGCTGATCAGCAAGTTGTTATGGCAAACAACCATTAGTTTTTATCCCTTTTCTTCCTTTCTGGTTCTTGTTCATGCTTTTCATTTGGGTCGTTGCAAGCTAAATTTTGAAAAAGTTATCTCGGTATTAGGGCTGCAAATGGTCCGGTCCAGCGATGGACCGAATATTTTCGGTCCATCATTTTTCCGGACCAGACCGGACTGAACACCCAAAGGGACCGGACCGGTTCAGTCGGTCCAGCCTTTTTTTTTTTAAATAATTAATAAAAATTTTTTATTTAAAATACTAAATTAAATTAAGTGACTTATTAATGTGGATTATGTAACAAACTCAATAAAAAAATATTTGATATGGTCAATGATAATAAATTAGATGAAAATTATATTATTAATTTATATAATTACTATATAATTAACTAATTGATATTATATATTAGTTAATTCATAGAATATTAACAAGTGTAAATAACATATTTAAAATTTTATATTGTTAATAGTGATAGGTTAGATGAAGATATATATAAAATATTGTTAATTTATAGAATATTAACAAGTATTAATAATATATTTAAAAATTTATATTGTTAATTGTACAATTATTATACATAAAATATATATATTTTTTTATTTTTCATTTGGTCCGGTCCGGTCTGGAAAAATCCTGGACCGTGGACTGGACCGAAACTTTTCGGTCCTCTAAAATGTGGACCGGACCAGACCGGTCTAAGTCTCGGTCCGGTCCGGTCCGGACCGAAATGGTCGGTCCGTTCGGTCCGACTAGACCGTTTATCATCCCTACTCGGTATTGTTACAAGTTCATAACTTCTAGTGAAGTTATAATATTAGGTTAGCACTTTGATTTTGAAAGTTTGTTGAATATAATGCGAATTTGATGTTCTAGTTTCTTTTGCATCATGCAAAGCTTCTTTTCTTTTAGTGGGCAAAATAAAAAGTTAGTTGCTAACCGGGATTCAAATGTTGTGATGATTTTTCATGCTAAGGGCTGGGTGGGTGGGATACTCTTGTGTGTGTGTGTGTGTGTGGGCTTTGTTTCTCCTCTTCATTGCTTGTTATTGCTTAATCCTTGGTCATTAATTGGATCTAAATGGAACGACAACTATTTTTCTTCCAAATTGCAGCATTTTCTTTTTCTAAAGCCTTGCTGTTGTATGTATGTTATGCTGCGCATCTTATCCATTTTGTGGATTCAGGATGAAAGAGAGCTTAAGAGACAAAGGAGGAAGCAATCAAACAGGGAATCTGCTCGTCGATCCAGATTGCGTAAGCAGGTAAGGAAGCGGTCCTTATATCTGTTTATCCTATCTGGCTACCCTGGATCACTTGCTGGCCAATGAATTCCATGATTATTATATGTGCATGATTTTGAGTCAGGCGGAATGTGATGAGCTGGCCCAGCGTGCTGAATTGATGACAGAAGAAAATGCCAATCTCAGATCAGAAGTGAGCCGGATCAGGAGTGATTATGAGCAGATTCTTGCGGAGAATGCCTTGCTTAAGGTGATGGTCGGGTCACGGTTTAATTTGATGGGTTTCTTTCACTTGCTAATTATTTTCTGTCAAAATAAGTCTATTCTCGTCACAAATAGTCATTTTTGTCGTAAATAACTCGTCATAAATGTTCATTTTTCTTATAGTGTTGGGCTTATGTCCTTACCAGACTTGACCTAGTCCCTGTCCATGCCACAAGGAATGAATTGACTCTAGGTTTGGTATGTAAGTAGTATGGCAGAAGTTCATAACTGTTTGGACGGTTGGATGCTGTATATCACTGGAGCGTTATTTAGAACACAATTGACCAAAGCTGATGGAGTCCTAACTATTAACATCAAACGCCCACCCACCCACCCCCTCCCTCGTCTTTCTTCTCTTCCCCTAAAAGTTATAAATAAGCTTCTGCTTGCTTAAATTTGCTCACTCGCTCATTTTTCAAAACTTTGTTTTTGCAGGAGAGACTTGGGAAGGTTCCTGGGCACGAAGATCCAAGGTCTGGCAGGAAGGACCAACACTTGAGTAGTGACACTCAACAGACTAGGCAAACAGAAGTTGTGCAGGGTAGCCACTAGGATGAAGCTACCTTGCTTTACGCAGCTTTCGGGGAGTATAACCTAACAAAATTTAGTAAATAGGAAGTTCATATTTTGCATAGAATGTAGTTTAAACTATTATATTTGACCTTGATAGCGTTAGGATCTGTTTGTTTCATATTATTCCTCATTTGTAATTTAACCCATCTGTAACATTACAAGACCCGGATGGTGTGTCCAGCTTGAGACTTGTGTCACTACCCATAACTGTTTTCAAAAGGGCAGTTTTCACACTTATCTCGGTAATAGAGTGGTTAATGCAAGTGTAACTTGGATGGATGGAAATGGAATTAATGAACTCTTTATGGTTAACTACTAAAAGCTGAATTAATGAAAGGTATTTTCTCCTTTATTTTTTCCCTGATTCCATGGGCAGAACCCCGGTTCTATCACTTTCTTGCAGACTTTCTAAAAGCATAGCACACCATCTAGTTGCGTGCAAGAGCTTCAATTGTGTAAAATGAGTTTGTTGGGTTGGGGTTAGACTAGACCCTTCCTTAGTTTGGTTCCTATTGATTCTTGTATGCTAGAAAGAACTTTACCATTGTACCAAAAATTTTTCTTGAACAGGAGGGGATTGCTTTACATCATGTTACTGGCAGAGAGTCAGCTGTTGTAAAAATCCCTTTTGCTCAAGTCGGGCTTCTTATGGCAATGCTGAGTGGGTATTGCCCCCCACCATTATTTGATGGATGTCTTGTCTGATACCTCTCATTATTTCCTTTGACAAGAGTTGCTGACCTACTACTACTGATCAATGCATTGCTTGCCAATATGATCTTCTGAATCCAATGTTCCTTGGAGTCTTGTACCTCTTTAGGCCAGCAACACATTCAAGAAAATGGATGGTCCAGCTTGCTTATGTGATGGTAAATGGGCTTGGTTGTTTGTAATGTTGATGGCTTTTTAAATTCTAGAAATCCCCAGCTAAATGCTCTGAAACATGTTGTCAACTCAATGGAAAACTTTGCATGTAAAGTTGTGGGATTTAATATTTTATTCCTATTCTTTTCTTTTTCTTTTTATAAAAATAATAAATTCTACTACTTTTAGGGTTCTATACGATACAGATTATTTTTCTGCAAATTTTAATTTTCCAAGCCGAATGAGAAAACAAACAAAAAAGAGCCTGTTGAAGAGGAAAGGTTCAATAAAGGATGTCCTATTTTGGTAGTTTCTTCCGAGGATAATTCCATCATCCCATCTCCCAAGTTGTTGGTTATTAAACTTGAACCTTATTTTCGTAATGATATACACCACACTCTCATTCTACTTTCATCTTATTAAATAATATGTGGCACATTCATCACCATTAGATGATAAATAAACATATAATAAATGATCATCTAATAGTGATAAATGTGATATATCTTACTTAATGAGATGAAAGCGGGATGGTAGTATGGTGTATATAATTTTCCTTTTCCAAATACTAGTCATGTTAACATAAGTCTTTTTTTATTGTCCCATCGATTTAGCACACGTAACAATGCTAACTATTTAGCACACAATCTAACATAATGGATCGCTTGAAAAATTATTTAACGTCCCGTTTGGATACAAAGATCATCTCATCTTATCATTATAATTTTTTCAAATTCTCATACAAAAATATAATAAACAATTAAAAAATTTCAAATCTCAAAACAATAACAACATTAAAAAAATAATATTTCAATAATATTTTATTCAATTTTCAACTTTCATTTAAAACCATCTCATCTCATCTCACTATCCAACCTAGCCGTTTATATGCATAGTTAAGTAGAGAATCTCATGTTGCTTAAGAACCATCTTGTATAGCCTTTGGCCTCTTATATATAGGCCATATTGTGTAGCCTTTATGAATAGACTTGAGTAATGCAAAGAATTGCATTACAATTCTAACATGGTATCAGAACATATACACTAACAACATATACTGTAACACACCATGGCTAAAGGGAACTCACACGGCGTTGGAGAGTCTGAGGAAGAAGAGATCGAGCCCTAATCTGGAATGCACGTGGGTGAAGTCAAAGTGGAGTGTTTAACTGAAGTGAAGTCAAAAGCTGAAGTGGGTGTCGTGAGTTAAGGGGCTGGGTTATTGTTAAGAGCCAATGATCTGTTAGTAAGTAAGGTTCAGTAGCTAAAGTTAAAGTAATGGGCCGTGGGAGTAACCTGGGCTGTTATCCAATTGCTTTGCTGTTTTATTTACTTGTTTTATTTCCTTTTCTTCAAGTGAGTCCATTAGTAGGCCACCAGCTCTTTTCATTTTCCCTGGGTATATGTACACAGAACGTAAAAGTGGAAGGCATCGAAAAAGTAATGAAAAAACCCTAAGTTTCCTTTTTCCTCTCTACTTCTCTATCTCATTTCCCCTTTTGGAGGCACTTCCCTCGAAGAGAGTTTACTATTTTGTGTGTGAAACTGATCAGACCTATTACAAGTAGTATCCAGAGACTTGTCCTGTGAAGAGAATGGCAGAAGGAATCAGACTAAATCAAATACAAGATGGGCTCAATGCCCTTAAAAAGGCTACGGAGGCTTAATACCAAGAAATGAAAAAGTCTACAGATGCTCAATATCAAGAAATGAAAAAGTCTAATGATGCTAGGCTCTCTATTGTAGATAGTGACATGACGACCCTCAAGAGACAAAATAAGGCCATAGTACAACAACTGGCCATCCTCACTGTGGAAAAGCAGAAAAGAAACCCTAGCAGCAACCCCAACACTGAATCCTCCGATGGAGCTCCACCAAGGGATGAAACGCTGCAACTGCAACTGCAACAACACCTGCACCAACAGCAGCAGAACTTTCAACAGCCTTTTCAGCAACAGACTTTTTAGCACCAGCAGCAACCTTTTCAGCAACAGCACCAGAACCTACACAACACGCACATGGGTGAGATGCAACCCAGAATGGTGAGGCTCGACTTCCCACTTTTTAATGGAGATGACCCTGCAGGTTGGATTTATAAAGCAAATCATTTCTTTATGTTTTACAACACCATTTCGCAAAATAGAGTAAGGATGGCCTCCTTTCACATGGAAGGTAAAACATTAATTTGGTTCCAAAATATGGAAGACAGTGGCCAAATCCCAAACTGGGACGCCTTTACGAAGGCTTTGCTTATTAGGTTTGGTTCAAATACTTATGACGACCCCATGGAAGAGCTAACTAAGTTAAGACAATCGGGTATTGTGGAGGATTACCAGTCCAAGTTTGAAACACTATCAAACAGGTTATGTGGGCTGTCTGATGCCTACAAACTCAGTTGTTTTGTGAGTGGGTTAAGGGATGATATTTGGTTAACTGTGAAAATGTTTAACCCCACCAAACTTATCTCAGCCTTTAGCTTAGCAAGAATCCAAGAAGAAAAAGCAAACATCTCCAAAAAAATACCCAAGATCGAGCCTTACATATTCACCAGACCCAAAAATTTTAAAAAATCCCCATCCCTACCCAGTCGAGAACTTCAGACCCAAACCAAATTTAACCATCCACAAAATAAACCACAACCAAATGAAAGAAAGGAGGGACAAGGGTTTATGCTATCATTGTGACTCTAAATGGGTATCGGGCCATAAATGTCAAAATCCAAAGTTGTACATGTTGGAGGATATAGCAATGGACAGTGAGTGTAATGGGTATGATGAAGAAGCACCTTATGAAACCAAAGAAGATCCCATCCCAACCTTAGACCCGTGCACCACACTAACCAAACCAGAATTGTTCCTACATGCCATAATTGGAATGCACAACCTGAGAACAATGAGAGTGAATGGGAGAATTGGAACTCAATGGGTTATCATATTGATTGATACGGGCTCCACCCATAACTTTTTAGACCCTGCCATACTAAAAAGAACCAACCTACTATGGAAAAATCAAGAACCTGTGAAAGTGAGAGTTGCTAATGGGAAAGTCATTATTAGTGAAGGGAGTTGCAGCGGAGTGAAGGTTGTAATCCAAGGAAATGCATTTCTCTTGGAGTTACAAGTGTTGGTGTTGGGCATTAAATGGCTTCAAGAGCTTGGGAAGGTGTTATGGGACTTTGAAAAGCTTACTATGCAATTTTCCTATGAGGGTCAAGAGGTTAAGTTGCAGGGCCTAACAGCAGCCAAGATGATCGAGGAGGGTCCCTTGAATAAATTGAACAAGCTGGAAAACAAAGGGATAATTTTACAGTTGTTGGAAGATGATAATCTCACGGAACAACATGCTAGAAATGAAGTTCCAACCACTATAAAAAATCTGCTACAACAGTTTGGTGAAGTATTTTCTGAACCTAAAGGCCTTCCACCTCCCCGTACCCATGACCACACTATCAACCTAATACCAGAGACCAAGCCTATTTCCATACGACCATATTGTTACCCTTATTACCAAAAAGACGAGATCGAGAAGATTGTTCAAGAATTATTAAAAATTGGGGTAATTAAACCAAGCCAAATCCCCTACTCCTCCCCAGTGTTATTGGTAAGGAAGGCGGATGGAACGTGGCCGCTGTGTGTAGATTACAGGGGCCTGAACAACGTCACCATTAAAGACAAATTTCCTATTCCTGTGGTTGAGGAACTAATGGATGAATTGTAAGGGTCAGTGATTTTTTCCAAGCTGGATTTGAGGTCTGAATACCACCAAATTCGGGTCAAACCCGACGACATGCCTAAGATTACTTTTAGGACTCATGAGGGATTCTATGAGTTCCTAGTGATGCTTTTTGGGCTCACTAATGCCCCCTTTACTTTCCAAAGTCTCATGAATGAGGTATTTCGACCCTTTCTAAGGAAATTTATACTTGTTTTCTTTGACAACATTCTTGTGTACAACAAATCTGAAATGGAGGATGTCAATCACCAACGGGTCACGTTGGAGACACTAAAGCAACACCAGTTGTTTGCAAAAGAATCTAAGTGCTACTTTGGATGTAAGGAGGTGGCCTACTTGGGCCATTTGATTTCAGCTGCGGGGGTTAAAGTGGATCCCGACAAACTAAAGGCAATGATAGAGTGGCCCATGCCAAAATCCCTAAAAGCCTTGAGGGGGTTCTTGGGGTTAACAGGTTATTACCGCAAATTTATACGGGGCTATGGGGGTATTGCAGCCCCTCTTACCGGGATGCTTAAAAGGGATGGATTTCAATGGACCAAAGAGTCTAAACTGGCTTTTTACAAGCTTAAGGAAGCTGTTACATAACCTCTTGTGTTGGCACTACCCGACTTTACTCTACCCTTCACAATTGAGTGTGATGCGTCGGGTACTGCGGTGGGGGCTGTTTTAATGCAAAGGGGGACAATCAATTGCATTTTTCATCCAAGCTCTAAAGGGGAGGTCCCTCTTGATGTCTACTTACGAGAAGGAATTGTTTGCACTAGTGTCGACCGTCCTTAAGTGGTGACCTTACTTGTTAGGAAAGACTTTGGTAGTCAAAATGGACCAGCAAAGTCTCAAACATCTGCTGGACCAAAGGATTGGCACTCCGATGCAACAACGATGGATTACCAAGCTCTTAGGCTATGATTTCATAGTTGAGTACGAACGTGGGGCTGAAAACAGGGTTGCAGATGCCCTGTCAAGAAAGAAGAAGCAAGAAGAAGGGACCTTAATGCTAATCACCTTCCCTAATGTAGAATGGATTAAGGAGCTGAAAGGGGCATGTAAAGCTGATGAACACCTACAAGCCGTGTTACAAAGTTGTTTGGAGGGCAGGTTGGGCTCTAATTACACAGTCAGGGAAGGTTTACTTTTGTACAAGAGTAGACTCTACATTCCAAACAATGTGGAGTTTAAAAACAAGCTAATGGAGTTGTTCCGTAGCAGTCCGTCAGGGGGGGGGGTCATTAAGGCAACGACAAATCTATTCATAGAATGAGAAGGGATTTTACTGGACCGGGATGAAGAAGGACCTCAAACAGTTTATTAGAGCCTGTGACTTGTGCTAACAGGTAAAGGCCAATAACTTTTTGCCAAATGTCTTAATGCAGCCATTACCTATACCCTCTCAACCATAGACCCACATAACCATAGATTTTATTGACGACCTACCTAACTCTCATGGGCACAACAGTGTGTGGGTGGTGGTCAATCATTTAACCAAGTATAGTCATTTTGTGCCCCTAAAACACCCCTATACAGCCAAGACAATGGCTGAGTCCTTCATGAAAAATATTTTTAAACTACATGGTTTGCCCCAATCAAATGTTTCAGACAGGGACCTTACGTTTACAAGTCAATTTTGGCAGGAAATTTTCACCCTACAAGGAGTTCAGATGTCCATGAGTACATCATACCATCCTCAGACGGATGGCTAGTCAGAGGCAGTCAAAAAGGCTGTGGAAAACTATCTACGATGTTTTACTCGAGATCGACCTAAGGGTTGGTCACTATGGGTTCCACGTGCTAAATGATGGTATAATTCCACCTAACATCTCTCGACTAAGGTCTCACCCTATGAGGCCATCTATGGCTACCCCCCACCCGTGTAATGGACTATGTTCCGGGAAACTCACATGTGGAAACAGTGGACCATACACTACGTAGCAGAGACCGAATTCTCAAACTCCTCAAACAGAATTTACAACATGATTAAAACAGGATGAAAAAATATGCAGATCTTGGACGAAGAGAGCAACAATTTGAAGAAGGGTAGTGGGAATACCTTCGGTTGCAGCCGTACTGCCAAACTTCAGTAGTTCACCCGTGAAATCTCAAGCTAGCTCCGAGGTACTTTGGGCCATACAAGATACTAAGGAAGGTTGGAGCCGTGGCCTACACTCTTGATCTACTGCCATCATCAAGAATTCATCCTACCTTTCACGTATCCCAGCTCAAGAGGAAGATTGGTTCAAAGATCACGACCATTCCATCACTCTCTTCCATCGATGAACATGGTGTTCTCCACCCCAAGCCTGAGGAGGTGCTCAGCCGTCGCATGGTGAAAGTGGGTAATAGGGCTCAGGTGGAGCTGCTAGGGAAATGGCACGGCCAAGAAGCCACCGACGCCACTTGGGATATTTATTCAACACTCAAAGATGATTTTCCCTACCTTGAGGGCAAGTTTTTTTGATGGGGGAAGGTATGTAACACACCATGGCTGAAGGGAACTCACACGGCGTTGGAAAGTCTGAGGAAGAAGAGATCGAGCCCTAATCTGGAATGCACGTGGGTGAAGTCAAAGTGGAGTGTTTAACTGAAGTGAAGTTAAAAGTTGAAGTGGGTGTCGTGAGTTAAGGGGCTGGGTTATTGTTAAGAGCCCATGATCTGTTAGTAAGTAAGGTTCAGTAGCTAAAGTTAGAGTAATGGACCATGGGAGTAACCTGGGCTGTTATCCAATTGCTTTGATGTTTTATTTACTTGTTTTATATCCGTTTCTTCAAGTGAGTCCATTAGTAGGCCACGGGCCCTTCTCATTTTCCCTGGGTATATGTACACAGAACGTAAAAGTGGAAGGCATCGAAAAAGTAATGAAAAAACCCTAAGCTTCATTTTTCCTCTCTACTTCTCTATCTCATTTCCCCTTTTGGAGGCACTCCCCTCAAAGAGAGTTTACTATTTTGTGTGTGAAATTGATAAGACCTGTTACATATACACTAGCATTTAGAAATAATTTCTACTAATATTCTGCCATCTTTGTAATCAAAAGCTGCCATATCAACGTATCGCATTCCATGGTGGTTGCAACTCGTAACTAGATGAAGACACTTGTGATTATTTAAAATATTAACCTAATTAATCATTGTCTACTTGGGTATGTGTTCCTGTGTGTGTATAGATATATACATGAACTTTTATAGCAAATTCATTTAGATTCATGAGTTTGGATAAAAAAAATAAAATCGTCACATTTTAAAACTCTATGTATAGATAGATTTTAGATGGATCTAAAACTTATTTGTCAGACTAAGCTGAAGTCACTTTTTATAAATATAGTTTGAGATTTTCAAAATTTTAAGTGATTAAAATCTTGCTTGAATCTAATTTTAAATTCAAATCCAACTTTTAGTTTATGTCCCAAATTGAATATTTGAATTTTAAAGACTTAAATTCAAACCCTCCCTATCCATCTATCCAAAGTTAACATTGACATTTATTTTTAAAAGGATGTTGTTAGATATAGTTTAAGGTTTGTAAATCTTGTGCACTCTTTTTTTTAAAAATAGGCTCGCCGTTAAAAAATATATATTTTCATGTACATCTTAAATTTGTCCTCATTTTTCAAATGGATTACGGGAACTTTGCATACCCTAGAATTATAGAAATTATTTTCTTTTTCATAAGCTTGGCAAGAAAGTAGAGTAAAGAAAAGATTATTAAACTCTTTTTGAGTAATAATAAAAACACACATTTTTTACAATTATGTTTTAAAATGAAAATATTTTTATAAAAAGATGATAGTTTCATATGATATTTTATAAAATGAAAATACTCTAGCCACAAAAATATTACACAAAAGTAAATTCACAAACAAACGTAGTTTGATATGATATGTCACATTATAAAGTTATTTTTATTGTAAACTAGATCTAATAGATCCCATAAAACTACATCAATTTGTGTTAAAGACGTGTTTCACAGCTTTTAAGACACAACCACCTGCAACCAAAGAGAAAAGAGGATTGAGGGTTCGTGGGAATGCCTTTGATGCCTAAGTCAGTGAAGGTAATGAGATCTCTCCCGCAATCCATTCAAATAGGTTCATAGTCATACCTGAATGGTATAAATAAAGCTCACGACGCTTCCTGTTAATACGTGATAACTATCTCACCCGTTATTTGAAATTCAAACTTTCGGGATATTGGGGGTTAGCTTATCTTTGAATGACTCGATAGCTCTTTTATCCCGAAGTTCTTGGGCGGTTGTTCCCCAGGTGCTAGCCAGAATATGCTTGGATTGGGTTAGGCCTTGGATCAACTAGATTATCGAGCTGTGCTATAGCCCAAGCCTATGATAAGGCCTAGCAGGCCCCCGAGAGAGGATTAAGCTCCTTCTAGTTACCCCGCGAAGTCTTATCACACATAGTGTGATGGGACTTGTAATTATGGCGTCGTTTCATTGTTTGGATTTTTCGTCATTTCATGCCCTACTGTTAGGACGTTGCTTCACCTTCACGCCCTTTCCGATATCCCACCTAACTGGTACGATTATTTATCATTTCCAGACATCCCTTTTTCCCACTTCTTCTCTTAGGCATTCCCTCTCCTTTTCTGAGCACTCTGTTTCCGTGCATTGTCTCTCGGTTTTCCTTGTGAATCCATGGCTTCTTCTAAAGGTAAACCTTTGTCTTCTTCTCGTGGAGATGGGTCTTCACGACTTGCAACCCTCCCCCTCGCTTGGAAGAGGCGGTGGCTAACCCTACTGTTGGAGAGGGGGCTGCTCCTCGCTCGATTTTTTAGGCCATCGATGGTCCTCTACTGTCTCTCGTCGCGAATTGGACTCCGTAAGGGACAACTTTAACATCCCAAAGTTGGTGGTTCTGGGTCTGCAAGTCTAGCGTCGCGGAGCCATCGACGTGAGAGGTATGGCAATTTCTGTTGTTTTGTACTTGGCTATGTTCACGATGGGGCTTCATTTGCCCTTTGTTCGACATGTTTGTGACATGTTAGACATCTTGGGTCTTGCTCTGGCTCAACTTGTGCCCAATGACTGGCGGATTCTGATGGCTTATTGCGTTCTCTAGCAGCACGTTTTGGAGCCCATGGGTGATAATTACCCTGACCTCATCGCTCATAAATTTCTTTCTTTGCACAGTTTCAAACGCTTGGAAGGAAACCTTTGTAGCTTTAGGTCTCACAACAAACTAGTTTAATTGGAGTGCAAATATTTCCATGCCAAGGATTGGCAAAGGAACATTTTCTTCGTGTCTGGGATCGGTTGGGAATTTCTTGCTGATGAGACCACAAATCATGAGTTTCCCATTATGGCTTCATGGTCCCCGGTTCCCGACGAGCGCAATTTTGAGATCATTCTTTTTGCTTGAGAGGAGGCTCGAATCCAATTGGTACAATCTTGGGTAGACCAGAACAACAATTCCACCTGTTTAGATACTATTTTAACCTCCTCTAACATTGATAGATTTTTTATGGTGCTTAGTAGGGCACATGTTCCTGGTCGCGAATTTCTGGGCCCTCTGTCGCCAGCGGGCGATTTAAAAAGGAGGCATCATCAGCGACAGGGGGAAAAAAAAGAAGAAAGCTTGTTTGAGTGTAAACCTTTAGATTAATCCAGTTCCACAAGAGGTGGGGCCCCACCACCTTTGGCAAGTGGTGGAGAGGGCTCGGGTTGCCCTCAAGTACCCAGAACCAAGTCTTTTGACAAGCTCATGGCCCAAGCTGAGGTTGATCTAGAGTTTGTGATAGAGGCCGAATCCGCCTTGTCAACGAATGTCCCTTCTAAAGTAGCTCCACAGACTTCCCTGCACATGGCGGCCTAAAAAAATGACCTTCATTTGGATATGGGCAATGTCATTGCGATCTTGAACTTAGCCTTCCTAAACGTGCCTCGTACAAGCAGTTTTCCACCTTCTTTAGATGGCTTTGAGGAGTCTTTGCGAGTTGAAGATGTTGAGGGCCTATCGGCTGGGGCTACTGCGGTTGTATCTAGCTTGCTGATTGCCTCAACTATCTAAGGCGGGATCACCCTTGAGATGCCCTTTGTCTTTCCAAACCTATCCTCCACCAGTGGAATTTAGGTGTCGATACCTTTTTGGTCCTTTAGTTTCTCTCCCGCAGGGGGCGGTGAACTTTCTCCAACCTTTTCGATGGATAACCCTTTTGCCTGCACTTCTGGGGAATCACTTGCTAGGGAGGATGACGCAGTGTACCCCCTGATCAGATAGTAGGAACATCTACTCAAACGAATACAAGTACTCCACCTCAAGTCTCTTCTAATCCTTCCATTGCTCTAACTATGCCTGTCCAGGACATTATTACCCTGGAAGGTGCTGCTGGTGTGTCTTTCGGGTTCTCGCCCAAGTGGTTCTTCTTCTCGCCTAGGTGGTTCTTCTCGGGCTTCACGTTCACACCGAGAAGAGGCTTTTCATTCCACTGTTTGCAACCTTCACAACATCCTTTCACCGGTAAGTTCCTTTGTTTTGAAGATTTTATTTTCCTTACCCTGCTGCTTTTGGCTTGGTTGGGTTCTCAGGGAGTTGACCAATTGGTGGTTGCATTCGTTGAGGAATGCTTGCAGTTGGAGGAGGAGAACCAATCATTGAGATCTTTTATGGGTAGTGCTCATGGTGTTGTTGTAGATGTATGAACTGAGAAGGAAAGGATGGCTGAAGAATTATCCCGGGTCGAATCCTGCTCTCTTAAACTTGAGAATGAAGTTGCTTCCTTGCACGGTCAGGTTGACTCGCTTAGATCGGAGGTGGAGAGCTCCTTAGAAGAAACCAACCGGTACCGATGTGAAGCAGAAGCCAACGGAGTTGAACAGGATAGTCTAGTTGCTTGCCTCAATCAGATGGAGAAAGAGATTGAGGAATTTAAGAAAGCAAAAGCTAATTACGCTACTCGCCTGTTGAACTCAGAAGAAGGACGTCGGGATTAAAAACCCGACTAAGTATAGTTGAGGGCGAGAAAGCCAAGGCAGAACATGATCTGGCAGTGGAGAAGAAAGAGCTTAAAGAATATGATTCCATTACTTACTGCTGAACCAAATCTTGGAGTCCCATAAAAATAGCTATCTGGGTCTGAATCGAGGGTGACCAAAATGAACGGCGAGTTAGCTCATTCCCAAGGTGAGGAGGTTGCTCGTATTTTTCCTCAACTCAATGCTGCCTACACCGTTCAAGATAGAGCCTGGGGTCTTGGGTTCAAGCTCGAGATTAAACAGTTGTGAGAGTTCTTGCTTAATCATTCAAAGGCAGATCTTTGCACCTTAGATTGGAAATCAATACGAGCCAGCTCTGCTGCTTACCATGTCTTTGATTCTTTTGAGAGGGACACCATGCCTGACGCCTTTCCCCCTCCTCGTCGCTCCTAAAAATTTGAACTTTTTTGCGTTTAGTGAAAAATGTGTGTATGTTGGACCCAAAAATGTGTATGTTTTGAAGAACTGTTTTGACATTAACAATGCGTTTCGTTGTTTTGGTGTTGTACTGTGCTTTTGGTTCCATGGTGATTGGCTCTCTTCTCTATTTTTTTTGGGTGTTTTTCCTTCGAGTAATCTTGGCTAAAAGAATGAGGCGGGAGAATGCCTTGACTGTGTAACTTTGGCGAGGGGTGTAATGGGAGAGTTTTTCGACCATGTAACCTTCGCGAAAGGTGTAGCAGGAGAGTCCCTTGACCACATAACCTTGGCAAGAAGAGTGGGGCGGGAGAGTTCTTCGACTATGTAATTTTGGCGAAAGGTGTAACAAGAGAGCTCCTCGACTGTGTAACCTTGGCAAATGGTGTAGTGGGAGAGTTCTTCAACAATGTAACCTTGGCAAGAAGAGTGTGGTGAGAGAGTGTCTCGACCACGTAACTCTGGCGAGAGGTGTAACGAGAGAGTTTTTCGATCGTGTAACCTTGGCAAAAGGTGTAGCGGAAAAGTCTCTCGACCGTAACCTTGGTGAAAAGAGTGTGGCGAGAGAGTGCCTCGATCGTGTAACTCTGGCGAGAGATGTAACAGGAGAGTTCCTCGATTGTGTAACCTTGTAGAAAGGTGTAGCAGGAAAGTCCCTTGACCGTATAACCTTGGCGAGAAGAGTGTGGCAAGAGAGCACCTCGACCGCGTATTTCTGGTGAGAGGTGTAACGAGAGAGTTTCCCGACCTTTTAATCCTGACAAAAGGTGTAGTGGGAGAGTCCTTCGACCGCGTAACCTTGGCAAGAAGAGTGTGGTGGGAGAGTGCCTCGATCGCGTAACTCTGGCGAGAGGTGTAATGGGAGAGTTCCTCAGAAGGAGAATGCCTTGATCGCATAACTCTAAAGAGAAGTGTAACGGGAGAGTTCCTCGACAGTGTAACCTTGGCGAAAGGTGTAGCATGAGAGTCCCTTGATCGCATAACTTTGGCGAGAAGAGTGTGGTGAAAGAGTGTTTCAACCCTGTAACTCTGGCGAGAGGTGTAATGGGAGAGTCCCTCGACTGCGTAATCTTGGCTAGAAGAGTGTGGTGGGAGAGCGCTTCGACCACGTAACTCTGACGAGAGGTGTAACGAGAGAGTTCCTTAAATGTGTAACCTTGGCGAAAGGTGAAGCGGGAGAGTCCTTCGATCGCGTAACCATGGCGAGAAGAGTCTGGCGAGAGAGTGCCTTGACTGCGTAACTCTGGCGAGAGGTATACAGGAAAGTTCCTCGACCATGTAACCTTAGCGAAAGGTGCAGCGGGAGAGTCTTTCGATCGTGTAACCTTGGTGAAAAGAGTGTGGCGGGAGAGTATCTCGACTGCGTAACTTTGGTGAGAGGTGTAACAAGAGTGTTCCTCGATCGTGTAACCATGGCGAAAGTGTAATGGGAGAGTCATTTGACCGTGTAACCTTGGAGAAAGGTGTAGCGAGAGAGTCACTTGACGGCGTAACCTTGGCAAGAAGAGTATGGCGAGAGAGTGCCTCAACCGCGTAGCTCTGACGAGAGGTGTAACGGGAGAATTTCTCGACCGTGTAACCTTGGCGAAAGGTGTAGCGAGAGAGTCCCTTAACTGCATAACCTTGACGACAAGAGTGTGGCGGGAAAGTGTCTCGACCGCATAACTCTGGTGAGAGGTGTAACGGGAAAGGTCCTCTACCGTGTAACCTTGGCGAATGGTGTAGCGGGAGAGTCCCTCAACCATGTAATCTTGGCTAGACGAGTGTGGTGGGAGAGCGCCTCGACTGCGTAACTCTGGTGAGAGGTGTAATGAGAGAGTTCCTTAAATGTGTAACCTTGGTGAAAGGTGTAGCAGGAGAATCCCTCGACCGCATAACCTTAGCGAGAAGAGTATGGTGGGAGAGTGTCTCGACTGCGTAGTTGTGGCGAGAGGTGTAACGGAAGAGTTCCTCGACCGTGTAACCATGGTGAATGGTGTTGCAGGAGAGTCCCTCAACCGCGTAAACTTGGCAACAAGAGTGTGGCGAGAAAGTGGCTCGACAGCGTAACCTTGACGAAAAGAGTATTGGCCAGGCAACTACTAAGGCAATGAGGTAAAATAAAGCAATCAAAGAAAACAAGGTGTTATTCAATCAAATTAATGAACTTATTGTACCGAAATTAATACATCATAAGTTTAAACGTAATATCTTCTTAAATGCTCCTCGAGTGGGGCAGTTTACGTCCCGTGGTGTCTTTGAGGCGATAAACTTCAGGACGATGACTGGCTACCACAACGTATGGCCCTTCCCATTATGGCCCTAGCTTCACCTCGTCTACTGTAGTTACTCTGGTCTCCTTTAGGACTAGGTCGCCTACTTTGAAGGACCTTGGTCTCACTCTCTTGTTGAAGTATTGCTCTTCCTTTCTTTTGCAGGCTGCCATTCTTGTTTCGGCATTTGCCCTCACTTCCTCTAGTAGGTCCAAATTTTCTTCCAGCTTTTCATCATGCATGCCGACATTGAAGCCATTCCTCCTGTGGCTTAGCAACCCTACTTCCAACTGGTATCATTACTTCGCTCTCGTATGCCAAGGTGAATGGTGTTTTGCCTGTTGAGATTTTTGGCGTTGTCCTGTATGCCCATAAGATTTCATGGAGCTCATCCATCCACCTCCCTTTCTTCTCACCTACCTTCTTCTTCAGTATCCCAACAATAGCTTTGTTGGTCGCTTCAACCTACCCATTAGCTTGGGGGTGTCCCAGAGATGAATATTTGATCTTGATCCCGAGTTCTGCGCACCACTTGTGATAATGTTTGGAGTCAAATTGTTTGCTGTTGTCAAAGATAATGCTTTGTGGCACCCCGAATCTGCATATGATAGCTTTTCATAAGAACTCCATCACGCTTTGGGCGGTCGCTATTTGCTTCAACTTCTGCCCACTTGGTAAAGTAATCGACTACAACAATGATGAATTTTGTCCCCCTTTGCTCGGGGACATAGTGCCGACCAGGTCTATGGCCCATTGAGTGAATGGCCAAGGGGAGATTATTGACCTCAATTCTTCGAGAGGGGTATTGGACTGTGTGTGTAGCTGGCATTAGATGCATATTTTTAAGAATTCATTTGCGTCTCTTAGAGCGTTTGGCCAGTAGTATCCTACTCTCATGATCTTCGTAGCGAGTGACCTTCCTCCTGAGTGATTTTCACATGCTCCCTCATGCACCTCTTTCATTACATATTCGGCTTCCTCCTTCGAGATGCACCTTAACAATGGGATCAAACAACCTTGTCTATATAGTGTCCCATCTATCAGGGTGAACTGAGCCTCCTTGCTTCTGACTTTCCTTGCTTCCTCGAGAGGTGGGAAGATTCCCGATTTCCAAGTACTTGATTATATCATCCGCCCACCCGTATGCTTTCTCCAACCTCCAAGGCCTCCTTCCCTATGGCTGGTGTGTCAATAGCCTAGAGGCTGACCTCCCACATCAAAGTTTCTTCCTGCTTTGCCGAAGTTGTTCAGGCCAACCAATCGGCTTTCCAATTCTCTCCTCAAGGAATCCGCTCGATTTGAAAATATCGAAGGTGACTGAACCCTTCCTGAACCTGATGGAGGTACTTTATCAGCTTTTGTCCTTTTGCCTAATACTCCCCTGTGATTTATCCAACCACAACTTGCGAGTCTACTCTCATCTCAACTTCTTCCCTGCCTGAAGTCTTTGCTATGGCCAATACCACAAGCACTGCTTCATATTCGGATTCATTGTTTGTCACTTTGAAGTTCAGCCATATTGCATGATTTGACTCAACCCCGTCGCCTGTCACCATTTGGATGCCTACGCCTCCTCCTACTCGACAAGATGATCCATCGACATACACTTGTCATGGCATCTTCTCAGGAGCCTTGGGCACTTCACTTCCTCTTGGGAATTCAAAAATTTCGCTACAAATTCAGCCAGAACTTGTCCTTTGATGGCAGTTTTGAGAACATAAATGATGTCGCATTCGCTCAATTTGATGGACCATTTAACCAGTCACCTCGAGGTGTTGGGCCTTTGCAACACCTTATGTAAGAGCGACGAGGTAACAACTCTTGTCGAGTGGACTTGAAAATAGGGGCGCAATTGCAACACAACTATTACAACATTGAACGTAATAAGTTCTATCTTCGGGTATCTCGTCTCGGCTCCTCTTAAAGCTGTGCTTACAAAGTAAACAGGTCTTTGCTCTTTTCCTTCATCCCTTACTAATGCGGCCGATACAACATCTAGGGTAGTGGCCTAATATAGTGACAAAGGTTCCCCTTGCTTGGTCCGGCTAAGCAGTGGTGGGTGCGTCAAGTATTCCTTCAATTGTGTGAACGCCTCTTCACACTTGGAGTCCCAGCTTTGGGCCTTCTTCAGCACTTAGAAGAAAGGGAGGCACTTGTCTGTCGATCGGGACACGAATCTGTTGAGGGCCACTATCCTCCCTGCCAACTTCTGGACCTCATTCAAATTCGTGGGCGACTTCATCTTAATGATCGCTCGTAATTTCTTGAGATTTACTTCGATACCTCTCTCTGGCACCATGAACCAAGGTTTTAAATACCATGCTATACCGGCCGATATTTACCGTGCTAATAACCGGCATAGGGGAGATAAGTATTTTGTACCGGATCAAATAACGATCATTTCGGTGCATTTTGATCAATACCGACCGATTTTCGATGGACTGGCCAGTTTTCAGTGTGCCGGTTGTAATTTTGTATTTTCAGTGTATTTTTATAATTTTCACTCCAATTCTCACATCTGAAGACTATTTCTTAAATTTTTTTAATCTCATTTTCTCCAGGACTGAAAATCAAATCCCTACTCCCATTTTTGTGATGAATATGAGTGATTATTTTTTTTAATAGTTGAATTGGGAAATTAGAAGTATTATTGAGTTTTATAAATATGTGTTTTAACTTTTTAAGACTTGCATTGATGTTATTTTGAAATATAATTTATACATATATAATTAAATTATCTATATATAGACTATCTCAAAATGGTACCGGTACCGAAATATTTCATTCCAGTTCCTTAATCGAAATGATATTCAAAACTTTGCCGTGAACCCCAAAAATTTGCCCGATTGCACTCTGAATGCGCACTTAGTTGGATTAAGTTCCATCTTGTACTGACGTAACACGCCGAAGGCTTCCCTTGGATCCTCCACATGTTTTCTGAACTCCATACTTTTCACCCATAGGTCATCCACATACACCTCCATGCTTCGGCCTATCTGATGTTTGAACATCTTGTTTACCAGTCTTTGGTACGTTGCTCCCGCATTCTTCAGACCAAAATGCATGACCTTGTAGTAGTACAATTCCCGATCGGTTATGAAAGCTACATTTTCTTGATCGGCCTGACTCATCCTAATTTGGTTATACCCTGAATAGGCATCTATGAAGCTCAATACTTTATGGCCAATGTGGCATCAACTCTCAAGTCTATTCGCGGAAGAGGAAAGCTATCCTTCGGGTAGGCCTTGCTAAGGTCCGTAAATTCCACGCACATCTGCCACTTCCCGTTGGACTTTTTCACCAACACTACATTTGACAACCATTCAAGGTATTGAGTTTCTCTAATGAACCCGATTGCTAACAACCGATCTATCTCCTTTGCAATCACCTTGTACTTCTCGGAGCTAAAATTTATTTTCTTCAGTTTGATTGGTCATGTTCTAGGCTGACGTTCAACTTGTGCTCTATAACATCTTCGCCAATTTCTGGCATGTCCTTATGACTCCATGCAAAGACATCTTTGTACTCGAGGAGGAGTTGTGTCAGTTTCCGCCTTTCCTCTCTCATTATTTTGGTTCCAATCTTTACATAAATCTTGGGTTGGGCTGGATCAAAGTTGACAAGCTCTAAGGGTTCATCTGCTTCCCCTTGTCTCAAGGCGTCTTCGTCTCTTGTTTCTGCCTCAGTCATAAATATTTCTGGTGATGGTGGAAGGACAACGATGACACCTTCTCCCAATTCGACTACTTTCACATCTCTCTCCCCTTACCTGAGCTCCTGAATGCAACATTCTCGGGCAAGTACCTGCTTACCGCGCACTTCACTAATCCCTACCTTCGTGGGGAACTTCATTTTCAGATGATAGGTAGAGGTGAGATTACCCTTAAAGCATTCAACGTGGGTCAATCGATGATAGCGTTATACGCTAATCGTGTCCTCACCATTAAGAATTTCATCATGGTGGTGGCGAGGTGGGTGTTTATCCTTACTGACACTGGTAGCATGATAGACCCCATGGGCTGTACTGCTTCCCCAATGAACCCTTTCAAAGTAGTTGGGGCTGGGCGTAGCTGGTCTACATTGATTCTCATTCTTGTGAAGGCGTCCCAGAACTGTACATCTGCTGAACTCCCATTATTGATCAATATTCTCTGTGGTATAATTCGCTACTAGCATTGTCACTACCAATGCGTCATCTTGCAGGTAAACTACTCCCCTACAATCATCATCGTCAAAAGAGATTGTGGGAGAAAAGAAACTTGTATTCGAGGCTGCTTGACAGGTCTTTCTACGTTGTATACTTCCTCGTACCTTGTCCACCTATCATACGCCTTCCTCCTGGAGGAAGTTGAGCCACCTCTGGCAATTTTTCGTATCTCTCCTAGTAGTGGATGTCTTCGATCCATGTCCTACCTAGGACGCCGATCTCGCGGTTCTTGCATTCTCCTTCCTCTTTTTGGTGATCCCCTCCTTCTTGGGCTCTTGCTCCGTTGGGGCTTGCCCTCCTGTTTTCTGTCGCTTGATTGCTATGGTGGAGTAGCGTTCCAAGCAACAATACGTTCTAGCTCTCCATTGCCCCTCATCTCTTCTATCTTTTATTTTAGTGTGTGGCAATCTTCAGTTTTATGCCTGATTGCATTGTGGTACGTGCATATTTCTGGGCCTGTCGCCTATGATCCTCGCCACGCCTGGTCTCTTTTACCTTATCTTGATTATGCACATTAGAATAATGTACATGATTGCCGCTATGTCGCCTTATGTGATTTTCTCGCCTTCCTTCGTGTTGGCCTCTCCTCCCCTTCTGTCCTCCTCCCCGATCTCTTTTTAGACCCCCTTTTGGCACATGCTCCTCATTTCGTTCCGATCTAGCAGTTAAGGCGATTAACGTATCTTCGACGTTGATGAAATCGTCTACCTTGTCCATAAATTCTCGTAAAGTGGAGGGGGTCTTCCTTGCCAATTCGACCATAAAAGGACTCCTCGGCCAAATGCCCCTGAGCAGAGCAGCCAACATGATCTTTTCATCTTGGTCGTCAGCTGTTATTCTCTCATTATTGAACTGTGCCAGATACACCTTCAAGCTCTCCTCTTCCCTTTGCTTTACGATTAATAGGTATGCTGCTGGCCTCCTTCGCCTTTGACTGGCCATAAACTAGGTTACGAATTGCCTGCCTAGTTCTTCAAAGCTTCCTATGGACACCCGCTACAATGCCTCAAACCATCCTCGAGCCATTCCCTTCAAATTCAAAGGAAAAGCCCTACACATAATCTCTCCGGGGAACCCATGGAGCCTTATGTTTGCTTTGCAGGTTTCCAAATGCTCCAATGGGTCTTTAGACCCTATCGATGGGACTTTGAACTTCGGTGGCAACGATACTGCCATGATTTCTGCGCTATATAGCAGATTGGTGCTGGTTAGCAGTTGATCAACCGAGGAAAACATCCCTATTTTCTTGGCCATCCCCTCATACTTATCCATAGGCTGCGCAGGTTATGATGCATCTTTTTTGTTTCCTCATTTTCCAGAGGGGCTTGCCTACCCCAGTGCTATGCGCTTCCATCTCAACCCTTTTGGCCTGGCTAGGCGCCGTGTCCTCCCCTAATGTCCCGTTCTTTGCTTTAAGGGCCTTGTTCTCCTTCCACAGTGACTCCACCTCGGTAGTAAGTTTCTTCGCTACTTCTTCCATCCTACGAGCCTTCCCTCCATATCTCACGACATCACTTTCTAGTTGCTTGAGATCGAGTAGTGGTGGGCATGTGAAAAACACATTGGTTGTAGGACAAATAGATCCCACAGACGGCGCCAACTGTTAAGGACGTGTTTCACATCTTCTCACACACGATCACCTGCAACCAAAGAGGAAAGAGGCTTGGAGGTTCGTGGGAACGCCTTCGATGCCTAAGTAACTAAAGGTAATGGAATCTCTCCAACAATCCATTTAGATGGGCTCATAATCATACTTGGATGATATAAATAATGCTCACGACGCTTCCTGTTAATACGCGATAACTATCTCACCCGTTATTTGAAATTCAAGCCTTCGAGATATTAGGGCTTAGCTTATCTTTGAATGAGCTGATATTTTTTATCCTGGAGTTCTCGGGTGGTTGTTCCTCTAGCGCTAGCAAGAATATGCTTGGATTTGCTTTAGCCTCGGGCCGTGCTATAGCCCAATACCATGATACGACCCAGCAGGCCCCCGGGAGAGGATTAAGATCGGAAACTAGTGGTGTGCTTATCATTTTTCTTAGACAAGAAGAAAATGGCATGAAAAACAAGAGACAACAGGAAATAGCAAGGCGTTAATTAACATCCCCGTTAGTCTCAGAACGCAGTTTTTCGGCACCCAAACAGTAAAAACCTTCCACAAAAAACTTTATAGTCTCCTCTTCCGTCTCCCACTTCAGAGTTCAGACCGTTACCCAAAGACCAAACTCGCATTCCATTTCCAAAACTGCCCTTCAATGCCTGACAATAATGCCCAACTGCTACCAACTATTTTATTTAGTATTGAGAAATGATTTGTACAAACTCCAAATAGAAAAATTTCATACAATCCCTTATAAAAAAAAAAAAAAAGTGGACCCCGCATAAAAAAAGTGTAAAAAAAAATTTTTCTTTATTAGTGAGACCCACTTTTTTATAAAGGATTTGTATGAAACTTATCTATTTGAGGCTTATACATAGCATTACTCTTTAGTATTTACCCCAACCTTTGATCTCATTCCAAAGAAAGATTCTACTCATCACACATGCACACACCACACATGATTTTTTAATTTTTCCCTTACCAAAGCATGTGTAATATATAGATGATGAATAGAAAAACTCAATTAGTTTAGGAAGAATATAACCAAAAACATTTTTAAAAAATTTTTAAAAAATACAAATAAGTGTGGTGTGTGGGATAAAGCAATAGCAAAGCTCTCTTCCAAAACCAGCCCCCTCCTACTTTTTTTTTTTTTTTTTTCAATAAAAGGTAGGTTATTCATTATGGAAAATGCTAGGTTGTCCAATGATTTTGTCTTTGGATTTGATCGCTCATATGGCGCCCTCAATCCCCATGTGTTATTTAAGTGGAGTTCGTGATACCGGGATGATGACCACACGGATCACGCACCCCATCGACCAGTGCTCAGAGTGTGTACAACATGCAACAAGTGTACAAAATAATATTCGCAGTGGAGAAATAAAAAGGTCTTTCTTTATTAAGTACCAGAATTGTCAAAAAACATAAATGTAACTTTACAAGAATTATACAGTTATCCGACAGATAAAATAAATACAGGAAATAACATAAGGGAAATGAATCCCATAACGCTGAACAGTAACTCAGCAAATCAAATCTCCGGCGGAGCTGATCCCTCAGGCTCAAACTCGGGTTCTGCGTCAGACTCTAAGACACCATAAGACGGAACCGTAGGGTAAAACACCACAATGAGATTATGACATATTAGCAAGTAATTAACCAAAATAACATCCAAGAGATATAAAGAAATAACACGTATCCCCATACGGACATAATATGTAAAACAACATCTCATCTTCTTTTTCCCAAAATACCCTTTTAAACCACTCACGCCAAAAATCCCATTTTGGTCCAATCATAACCATTATTTTATTAAACATGCACCACGGTCTCCCCTATGGACTGTCCGCACGACCTGACTCTCATCGTCACACCACAGGTAACGTCTGTACATGAGACTTCATAATGAGCGATGCCAGTTCCGCGCCCAGCACGTACATGGCCAAGTATCCTCTAACCTCACCAGCCAAAAGGTCACGGAATCGATACGAGAGCGTTACCGTCTCGTCCGTTCCCGTTGTCGCCCTGCGATAACTCAGGGGACGTCACGTTAGTCTGTTACGCTCCTGAGTGACTAGAGGAGCTCCACCTAGATAATGCCCCATCTCGGCTTGGAGTCGTGAAACACACGCACCCACGCAACAGTATCAATTTCCAACAGACAACGTGACATCACCGCACAATTTAATAAAGCAATAAATATACAATTCACCATTTAATTGGAATACACAATTAATTATCTTAAATAAATACAGAAGAACAGTTGTATATTTACACGGGTAACCAGTCCTCCAATCCAGCCCAAGGCCCAATTCCAACAACTACAATTTATAACCCAACGCTTCAATGGCCCAAGGCCCAATTCCAACAGACCAATACAATCAATATTTTATGAATGACAAATACAACAATATTATTAAACTAGAAAATTATATACACACGACGAAATGGGAATAAATCTGAAAGATCGCTAGAAAAGTTTGTTGCTCAAGGTGGCAGCACACGGCGCCTCACGGCAGAACACTGCCAAACTGATCTCTCAACTCACGGGTTGTGACAAAACACCAGTAGATGGAAACTCAACAAACAACCCAACAATATACCAAGAATCCGAGCAAAATACAAGATTTTGAAACCACAAAGAGCTCAACAAAACCACAACACCTCACAGATTTACAAACCAAAAACACAGAAAAATAACCAACCCAAAATTCAAGAGAAGGATGATCTCGGATCCTCCCAATAATGGAGATGCCGTGGCCTATTTATAGGCCAAAGTGATGGTGGAAGGCGTTGTGCGTGGCGCACAGGTAGATGAAGAGAAAATGGCAGCTCGCTGTGCGTGGCAGAGGAGAAGATCTAGAGCGGACGTGTGGCGCGGCGGCAAGGGCAGCTCACACGGAAGTCAAGCACAATGCCACCGAGGAGCTTGCGGAAGGAGGTGGTGGCCGCGTGTAGTAAGAGCCGGACAGCTAGCACTCGGGTTGCAACCGAGCGACACGGAGCTGCCGTGGGAAGGTGGAGGTGGCCCACGGCAAGCTGCTGCGTGCTGCCCGTAAGAAGAAGAAGAAAGAAGAAGAAGAAGGAAGAAGAAGATGAAGGAAGGAGAGGAAGGGTGTGCGGCGCATGAAAAACCTTATGAAACCCTAAGGGTTTCTCTTCCAAATGGCGCCGTTCCACTAATCAGAGGGGAGGGCTGGGTCATCACAAACGGCCCGCACTGGCAATACGGCTTGGCTGGGCTGGCTGCTGGGTCAAAACCGAACGGGCTGGGCTTCACTCTCAACACACACACGGGCTGGGATTCACATAAACACACACACGGCCCATCAATACTAAAACACATAATTAAAATTAAAAAGCCCACAAATAAATAAAACCCACTACAAATAAAATTACACCAAAATAAAAGCACATATAAAAATAATAATAATAAAAACCCAACATACCAAAATAAATAACAATAAAATAACACACTTAAAAATAAAATACCAAGAGTATAAACAACATAATTAAAATAACACAAATAAAATAACACTATTTAAATAATGAATTATAAACACATAAATTATGGATCTCACAGCTCATATATTTTATTTATTTATTGTTAATATTAAGAAAGTAATTACTAGTGATTTTGTATATTTAAAAAAATGTTTAAAGATGTTTACAAAATATTTTAAAGGAAAAAGAAAAAAAATGCAAATGTACTATGAGGCAAGTCCAACCATACATGCTCGGCGGCAGAGTAGCTCCATTCATTATTGTTCCTCTCATCAAAAAAGAAAAGAAAAGGAAGGAAAAAAAAAATCAATCTTTGAGCCATAATTTGTATACCCATATATATATATATATATATATATATATATATATATATATATATAATATATAAACAAGAGGGCAATGAGGTGAAATCTTCAATAGAGGTATATTTCATGCAACTCAATTAATTGGAAAACCGGCTCTTTAAATATCTTGCAAGCTTCACAGTACTGCTAGCTAGATTTAAAGATTAATTTCCATACAATTTACAAAGGAGTACTTAGCATATATTTTAAGATGGAAACACTTGAATTCTATATTTAATATATGCTCGATCTGATCTCCTGTTTTCAAAGAGATCATCAGCAGTAGCTAGAAAAGCCTTAATTGGTTAGAATCCCCACTTGCTACTTCATTGTCGATGCAAGATCCAAAATGTATTGCCCATTGCGGAAAATTCCCCACTCTTGCCTCCCGTTGAAGTATGGTCTGTGTCTCAGTTCTAGTGTAGCTAATCATCCTCTCGTATATGTTCCGTGTTTACATTAATAATGGTAATAATAAGAAGAAGAAGAATAGTAAATATAGTAATTATAAATGCTAACTTGTAGTAGAATATATACAAAGATATAATAATTGATCATTACTTTACTTGGTTGCGAAGCCATAAATGTTGCCTTTGATATTATTAAATGACACCAATATTTGCTATATTTTTCATTCCCCGGCCAATAGAAACCATTTGCTATGAAACCATGTATGCATTTGCTACATGGAATTTCCTTCACCATATGCACAAGAAACCCATATATATGAATTTCCTTCCCTTGACTTTCGACCCCAAAGAAAGAGGAAAAGACAACCCTACTTCCATTGTTGGCACTTGCATGACGTAAAAGTACTTTCAATTAAAAAAAGAGTAATTCTACATACGTGAAATGCGTAAATGCTGTATAATTATTTTAAAAAAGTGTAGGGTCCACTATTAAAAAATTAATTTCTTTTCAAGTGGGTTCTATATTTATTCACTTTTTTCAAAGCGACTACACGGCACTTGAACACTCACGACTGCAAGTATCATTTCTCTTAAAAAAAAATACTATTAATTATCCAAACGTACCCTTTGATAGAGATAAGATTCAATCATTAATAATCCACCAATAATTATAAAACACTAAAAAGAGGATTAAATTAATCATATATATATATATATATCCAACCACTCATGCATACTCGATAACGCCCTCCCCAAGTGGCCCCTGATCATCCACTGTTGGCAACTGCGTATGGACCATATAAATAGCTTATTCATCATGAAATATCATATTATCCAATCCCATATTTGATATATTATTAACACCAATGATTAAAAATAAGAAAACTTTGTTCCAGTACCAATGCGTTATTTGAACTTAGGATTTTGTATCTTTTTTTTTTTTTTTTAGCAATCACTCTTTATTGTCCGAATATATATAAAGATAAATGATATATATAATTTACAGTCTTAAGATATGCTAATCCTTCATACTCCCTTTAAAAAATAAGTGAATTTAGACCCACATGAAAAAATCTTTTAATGGTGGATTCTAATTTAAAAGATTTTTTCTTAAAATGAGCATACGAGACTTGTAAATCTTAAAATTATATAAAGACTCTTTCTAGAAATAAGATGATTCAGAGAGTAGCCAGATTACTGTCTAGATCATGAAACCGTGGTGATCAACAGGAGGTTATTGCTAAAAACAATGGGGTGTCCTAAATCCAAATGGAGATGTTGGAACAAAATTTCCTAAAAATAATCAGAAACTAATTCCAACAATTATCCTCCACAGTGGCCACTGCATGGCCACACCATATAATATCTCAGCATTACGAGGGCATTCTCGTACACGAAATAAAGAAACTTCAGCAGCCAAAGACCATTTATTTTTCTCTTCTCTCTCTCCCTCTATCTCATGTCTCTCGTTATATCGATCCTTTGTTAATTCGCATTTAATTTCTTCCGTTGACGTTGTTGTTCTGTGTGTATATAAACTTGCAGAGAACGCAAAGCAAGAGAGAGAGTCTAGAGAGAGAGAGAGAGAGAGAGAGAGAGAACGTAGGAAATAGAAAACAAAAGGGAAAAAAACATGGATCGTTTACGTTGGTTTGGACGCTCGGATACATGGTTCGTGTTCCTTACCATCCTTCTCCCCCTATTTTTCTCCATTGCCAACTCAGCTTTCAACGTCTCCACCATTCCTTTCAATCAAGGCTACCTTCCTCTCTTCGGCGACGGCAACCTCGTTCGCTCTCCCGACGGCAAAGGCGTCCGCCTCCTTCTCGACCGCTTCACAGGTACGTATATATATATATATACAACTTAATTAACATCTCATATATCATCTCATATATATTTATCTATATTTACGTACGTATGTATTTCTATATTTTATATTTAACAGGGTATATAGCTTTTTCTTCTGATCATAAGGAAAAAAGAAACAAAGAATCAAGTTTGTTTTTTAATTTTCCTGATGATCAATTAATTCAGGGTTTTTTTTTAATTTTTTTTTTTTTATAGGTTCGGGCTTCATCTCCTCCAAACTATACAAACATGGGTTCTTCAGCGCGAATATCAAGTTGCCGTCCGATTACACTGCTGGCATCTGCGTTGCGTTCTATGTAGGTGATAACATCGTTTTAGTTGATCTGCTTCGACTTAATTTTCCTTCGGTAGAAAATAGTTGTCGGAAAAGGAAAAAGTGTTCCAGATTAATTACTCTTACCTTTGTTTGTTCGTTAAGATAACATAAAAAAAAGAAATAGTTATATATATAGTTGAGACATCAACCGACCAATCCAAATTAATTCCATGCATTTGGCCAATTTTCAAATTCCAGATTCTATGTGTTCAAACACATGCCAACACGTAACATTCCAAAGCCTTCTCTGGCTAGCTAGCTTTCCATTGTAAACATAAATCTTTCAAATCTTAAAAGTAATCTTTTTTTCTCTCTCTTTTGTCCAACCTGCCCATCATGCCCTGCTCAACAGTAATCATCCGTAATGATTACAAACCACAATCGTCGTTGATTTTTCTTGATATCCTCTTCCATTAATATTATGACAGACATCGAACGGTGACTTATTCGAGAAGAGTCACGACGAGCTGGACTTCGAGTTCTTAGGGAACCTTCAAGGGAAGCCATGGAGGTTCCAGACTAACTTGTATGGAAATGGAAGCACAAACCGTGGGAGGGAGGAGCGTTACCGCCTTTGGTTCGATCCCACCAAGGAATTTCATCGCTATAGCATCCTTTGGACGGCCAAGAACATCATGTGAGTTCATATATAATTCTTTTGATTTTGTTCCCAACTTTGACTGTTCTTCCTGCTTTTGGAAGTTTTGGCAGTACTGGAGATTAGTCGTTAACTCTGTACGTACACCTTTATATATATCATTAATTCGTTGCATAAATATTGGTTTGACATCACGAGTGGGAGACGAAAGTGTTTGGCTTTGCGTGTACGTTTGTATAGCTAGTGGACAAGTGTCGTTTCATTATTGAACATGAAAAAGATATGTATCGGTTAGGCTTAATTAATATTTCCTATTGATCAAGTCACCTTATTTATTTTCTAACGTCAGTTTATAAATATTATATAATTATTTTTTAAAATAAATTTATTATTAAAATAATTAAATTCTTTATTATATAAATCTCATATTTATTTATTTTTTTAAATAATTACACAATACTTATATACTTACGACTACAACAATTACTTTTCTTTATTTTTTCCTTCAACTTTGACAAATCTTTTGCAGTTAACTAATTATGATGATCATCATCAATATTACCAATTTTTCTCGAATTTTGTTTAATATAATTTTCTTATTTGTAAGTTTGCATGAAAATTCATACTCCCCTGTCAAAATTTGTTATAAATTAAATCTTATCTCAACCGTATAAAGGTTCTTATTATTATTTGATACGTACCTAGTGTTAATTCGTCTCAAATCCGAGTTGGATCGAGCCTGGATACTGCTCGATACTTTAACATGCATGTTTATATATATGTGTGTGTATGTACGTACTATGCATGCTATATTCAGACCGGAAGTTGCAGTCAAAATTTGGCCGTGCAGTACTCAACATTTGGTATACGTACACCCCATCCCCCTTGGGAAAGCAAGGAATTAATTATAACTAGTGTACATCTGGTCTATGTAAGCATGTGATTTTATTTAATGTATTGGGCTAGCAGCCTTGCTAATCTATATATAGAGCCTTAGATTCCTATGTAACAGCGGCAAAAATCCACCTACCTGCCGATACTTTTTTCAAACTTCATCCATCTACGAAAACGGCCTTTAGACTTGATCAAAATTGAAGTCCTTATTTTAATTGTAGGCTGGCCGCATGTTCACTTCACATAACGATTCAAACATTATTAACTCTTTTTTTGTTTTTCCTTACCTAATACATGATTTTATAAGTAGAAAATTGTTGTTGACATTATTAATTATAGCTTTGAATCTAGAACTTGCATGTGTTTTTTGACTTTCCAATTACATAGAACTTGTGTTGTTTGCATAAACTTCGATCTAAGTGTTTTTTCGGATGATGATCAACAGATTTTACATTGATGAAGTTCCTATCAGAGAGGTTGTAAGAAATGATGCAATGGGCGGTGACTACCCATCAAAGCCAATGTCTTTGTACACCACCATATGGGACGCTTCAAATTGGGCCACATCTGGCGGCAAATACAAAGTGAACTACAAGTATGCACCCTTTGTAGCCGAGTTCAAGGACCTTGTCCTCGAGGGTTGCCCCACGGACCCTATCCAGCAAGTCTCGGATGCTGGAGTTTGCGTTGAAAAAGATGTTAACCTTAACAGTCAAGACTATGCCATTGTGACGCCTGAGCGTCGTCTCGCCATGCGAAAGTTTCGTCAAAAGTTCATGTACTACTCTTATTGCTATGATACGTTGAGGTATCCTGTGTTGCCACCAGAATGTGTTATTATTCCTTCGGAGAAGCGGCGGTTCAAAGACACCGGAAGACTTAAGTTTGGAGGAAGCCACCGCCGCCAGTCGAGGCGGAGGAGTCGGACTCCAGTCACTTCTAATTCGGAGTTTGATTCGAATATGTGATATGTTGATAAAAAGAAAAAGTTAGGGGTGTTTTTTGTGATTTTTTAATATCATTTTTTCTGTACTAAAGCAAAATATATAAATCCTTATTTGAGTGTGCTACCTTTAATTTTTTAAATTTAATAAAGGAAATATATTATGTTTTCAAACATATATATATAATTCCTAGTATTTATTTTATTTGATTGTATTCTTGTTAAAGCTCATTATAGCTTGTGAGAACATATCCACCTGAGCTTAAGGTCGGCCGATGATCCCAATATATATGGCAATATCTAGCTAGCTTGTTCTTTCAATATATATATATATATATATATATATATATATATATGTATATATATATATATATTTTTATAGTTGATCAATATTTTTTGGTGCATGATTATTTCTAGGCCTATATATAAATATATATATATATATATATATATATAGTTTAATTTTGCCCCTTTGGAAAAAACCAAAAATCTCTTTTAATTAAGTAATTCGATTGATGTAATTGAAAAACATTTAAGTACTGGCTTACTCCAATCTCTTTTAGTTATAATCACAATAATCAATTTTGGGACCAGTTTACGTCTATGATTACATCAATATAAGGATTGGACTTCAAAATAGAATAATAATAGAGAGTTAGAATGTCGTAATCATCATTCATGTATCATATTCAAGCTGATGGCAGACTAGGGATTATGATCAACGTACACCTCATGATCTTCTTGATCTTTTGCATGCATGAATGGTTATAATAGAAAGTCTAGAACAAAAACGACATTAGTTTTGGCCGGCTTATCTAAGTTATCTTTAGAGTAGTGGTATCGAGCAAGACCAAGTCATTAACCTATTATATTTTGAAAAGGATGCTTGCTTGCAATATCAATTAATTTGAGCTTATCTTATACATAGATCATCATGATCAGTACTGGCCGGGAGAGTCATAATTAATCTTTTATATTTTTGACAATTAAATTAGGATGCATGCATGCTAGCTAGCTAGCTCTCTCATTAGTCCAATATATGCATACAACATCGTCATAGCTTATAAACTACATATATACTGCTTTTTGAATGAGTATCATGTTAAATCCAAAATTTGATATAAATGATAAAATAATAATTTTATTTCATAAACTACAAATTTTTTTAATTAATTGATTTCAGTGTTATATATATATATATATATATATATATATATATATAGCCTGCTAAATTAATTATCATATTATATATCTATTTTTTTTTTCATCTGCAACATTTTCCCTTTCTTTAATCGCATAAATCATCATATTATAGCAGAAAGCTCGATCATTGGATGATGTTGTAAAACAATGAGGCCAATATTATAGCAATAATCCCAATTTTAATTTCAATTCTGTTTTTTGGTGTACTGATCTCTATTATTATTATTATTTTGATAAGCAAACTTTCATTCATAATTAGAAATTAGTACATAGCAACTTGATCAAACCAAAGTGCATGATCCACAAAAATTGGGACATGTTCCCACCACATTAGTATATCATCAACATTCCAAGCAAAACATGCCAAGCTATGTGCTACCCCATTGCCTTTCCTATAAACATGTTGAACATGCAAATATGTAAAATGCATCAACCATTTGAGGAAAAGGACTCTTGAATAGCTAGCTTGTAATTCCTGCACCAATAATAAACAATTTTTCTTTACCAGCAATTTTGGTATCCCAAGTGGAATACAAAGTTGTAAGCCTCTCAACACAGCTGACAATTCGATAGTAGCAGATTCATCTACAACATCTTCAACTTTGGTCGCTGCCATGACTACTTTACCATCTTCATCTCTTAAAACCACATCTACACTAGTTTTCCTCACATCATCAAACACTGCACCATCTACATTTAGTTTTAAGAAACCTGGTGGAGGTGATTGCCATTTACAAATTTGTTCTCTCTCAATAGCACTAGAAGTCTTCAATTGTATAAAAGTTCTATGAAGCGATAGAGCATGATTAACAGCTGCCATAGGTTCAATCATAGTTTTCTCCATTATCATCTTATTGCGTCTAAACCATAAACTCCTTCCAATTAGGAAAAACAAAGTAAAATCTGCCTCATTTCCTCTTTCCACAACAAACCTAACAGCTTCCAAGAAAGTTAACTGTTGCTGAACTAAAGGAAGAAGCTGATGCCATAACAGCCTAACATGAGAGCAAAATGGAAGAGCATGTGCCACATCCTCCCCACTAACTTGACAGAAACAACATACATTAGCCACATCAATTTTTTTATGTCTCAAATTATTCAAAGTTGGCAGAATATTTTTACAAGCTCGCCATGCAAAGATCTTTATTATTTAGCTTTGGAACATTCTTAGAAAAAACTATAACAGTCTTTGTTTTATTAACCATCTGACGTGAGGCTAACTCATATCATTCTAGCAAATTCTAAACGTGAGAAGTTGTTTGAAGATCAACTTTACAGAAAATAAGGCTATTATCCGCAAAGAGAAGATGATTTACACTATGAGCCCCTCTACAAACTTTTATGCATTTTACTACATTTCTCCTCTCAGCATCTTTCAGCAAAGCAATTAGCCCCTCAATACAAAAGAGGAACAAGCTAGAGAATAAAGGATCCTTTTGCCTAATGCCTCTGGTAGGAACAATATGCCCAAAAGACTCACCATTCACTAAGATGGAAAAAGACATTGTTTTTACACATTCCATAACAGATTTACAAAAGAAACTGCAAACCCCAACTTCAACATAATCTTTTCTAAAAGCAGTCAATCCACCTTATCATATGCTTTACTCATATCCAATTTGAGAGACATATAACCTTTTCGACCAATTCTTTTGTGCCTCAGATAATTTACAAGCTCATGTGCAACCAACACATTATCAGTAATTAGTCGACTCCCCACAAAAGCACACTATGACTCAGATATAACATTAGGCAGCAAACTTTTCAATCTATTAACAATCACTTTTGACACTAGCTTATACACAATGTTAGAAAGATTTATGGGTCGGAAATAAAAAAAACCAACTCTCATGTCTTCTTTTTTGGAATTTAAGTTAATTAAAATATGATTGAGATCTTTAGAAACCATTCCCGAATTAAAAGTATGCAGCATAGCTTGAGTCACTAAAGTTCTAACAATATGCCAATATTTCTAGAAAAAGAGTGGAGACATACCGTCAGGCCAGGGAGCCTTTGTGGGATGCATTTGTTGAAGTGCCATCTTGACCTCCTCTGCTACATAAGGTTTAGTGAGCTGCTGGTTCATGTCTGCTGTGATTTTTCTCTCCACACAATCTAAAACTCCATGTTGACCACTCTGCCTTGATGTTGAAAAAAGTTGCTGGAAAAAACCAATAATCAAATTATTCTTTTGATTTCCTTCTAGCCATTCACCTTGATCATTTTTTAGGCATTTAATCCAGTTCCTCTTCCTACGAATATTAGCTCGAGAGTGAAAAAACCAAGTGTTTTGATCCCCTTCATGTAACCACTGCACTCTAGATCGTTGTCTCCACATCACTTCCTCCCGTTCAAGCCACATTTGCATATCCTCTCTAGCTTTAGACAATCCCAATGGATCTGGTTTCTCAACATCTTTAGCTTGCATATTCACAAGAGTTTGCCTTGTTGCATCAATCTTTTTTCTTACATGACCAAAAGAAGTCTTGTTCCATAAAGCCAATTGAGCACCACAACCTTTAATAAGCCTCATTACCCCTCCATATTATTACTTCCATTCCCATTTCCAGCAGTCCAAACATTCTCAATAATGTCAGCACATTTTTTCTCCCCTACCTACATTGCTTCAAACCTGAATTGTTTCTTTTTTCTTCCTCCAACAAAAGAGCCCTCAGATTCAAACCGAATTAGTAAATGGTTAGAATGTGCAGCCACACCATGCTTCACCACCACTTGAGGAAACAAACCAAAGAAACTAATATTACCCAAAAAATTATCTAGTCTTTCGCTAATTGCTCCATCTCCATCCCTCCCATTTGACCAAGTATACTTAGGTCCATGAAAACTTATCACTCAAAGAACAGTCAATCAACACTTCCCTACATAGGTAATTAATAGTACTATATGATACGATCATACAATCATATCATGTATGTTAAAAATACGACCAATTCCATTTTCAAATCCCAAGAAAATATTAATTCATTCCCACGACCCTTTCCACATAACTTAACGTCTTGTACAAAATGCGAGCTATAAGTTGTTGGTGATCTGCATGAATTTTCTTTGGATTAACTCATACGTTGTTGTAAGAAAGTACAACGGAAAATACATCAAGCACAGCTTACTAAGTTGCTCCACAAGTTTATCCAGTTTAGCAAACCTCAAACATCTCCTCTTAGTGGCGAAGTGTAGTACGTAGTATAGACTAAGGTAACAATCAACACATCCACAACCTAAATACTATTTCAAGAGAGAAAAAAAAAAAAAAAAAAAGAGAGAGCTTTGTCTTTCAGATGATCCAAATAACCAACTAAGGGGGGCTATATATAGCCCACCCCACAAAGATGGCCTTAAAGGCCAACCTTCACTCTGTCGTTTAAATGGCAGTAACGCATGGCTTTAAGCCATGCATTACAAGCAAATAATGCATGACTTAAAGCCACACATTACAATGCAAGAGAGGAAGAGGTCAGCCCCATATGAGCGCCCCTCCATCTAACAATTGTCAAAGGCAAATGATGAAAAAATATTGTTCAAAAGCAATTAATTCAAAGAAAACATGAGAAAGACGTACGACTTGCCTTAATTTGTTTTGTGCAGTTTGACCAGACTAAACAGGAAAAATGAAAGAATACAAAATTAGATCGAAAATATCATCGAAAACATCAATAGATGATCAGTACCAGTACTCTACTGTGACGGTTTTGAATTTGTGACAGTCCTGAAATCGTCACTAAAGATAGATGAAAAATGGTTATATGTTCGAACTATAATAATGTTTCGTTCGAACGTCACTTAGAAAATGGTTATATGTTCGAACTATAACAGTACATTCGAGCATATGTACTATTATGTTTGAACGGTTCATGTACGTTCAAACATTAAGTCCACGAGCGTGTAAGTTATTCGTCCAAACGATAGTCATTAACGTTCGAACATGAACTGTTTTAAAATTAAAAATGGAATTTCAAAAGATTGATAACTGAAATATAAAAACACTAGATATATTAAATGATATTGATATAAAAAAAATATATATTAAAATATAAATACAAAATATGATAAAAGTGCAAAACACTAATAACGAGTTGTTTACAAATGTACAAAACTCTTCGGTCAATGTGTTGACCTTTTCATTTAGGTTATCTAAACGATGGCCAACCTCAGTGACACTATGTTGTACATGCGCAATCTGTCGATCGATGTGCGTAGTAATATTTGAGACCATCGCATCAATCCAAGCAGAGCACGCATCCTCTGCAGATGTACCCATTGACTGCTGACTAGTACTCTCACTATGGGGAGCAACACTGGCCCCAGATTGGGTCGAAGGAACAAAATGTGGTGTAGGTCCAGGCTTACGCCGAGCATGCCCCATTCCTCATCCAATGCTTCGACAAGATAAGGTCATTTCTAAGGGGTTCATCCAAGGTTTTGAATTTCGTTTCGTACCGATCGGTATGACTGAAATATACTGTACCGGCCAGGTAGCCGATACAGAGAATGATATAGTTTCATACCGGTCTGAATTTCGGCCGTATCGGCCCATACAGGCCGATATTTTAGATTTCGGCCTTTACTTTTTTTTCATTTCTTTAAACTGCAAGCTCATTATAAGATCAGATTATTTATAATTTATATATAATTTATTCATATATAGACTATTATTTTGGAATATAATTTTTATATATTTTTATATAATTTATTTATATATAGACTATTCTAAAACGGTATCCAAAATGATACCGGTATCGAATATCTCGTTTCAATGCCTCGACAGAAGTGGTTACTGAAATGGTATTCAAAATATTTGGTTCATCTGCTCAGTCAACCACTCCTCTACTTGGGGTGGCACTCTTCGGTCCAGTAATAGCCGAGTAATAATCACCCCATATGGGAGGTTGTCAGTAGAGATGATGCTCGTCTCATAACGGATCCTCTCAAATATCCGCAGTGGCAAGTCGATGGGCTCTCCACGTGCCACTCGTATGAGGAACTATGCGAGAGTCAGACTAAAGATCGCCTTATGTGCCACAGGATCCACATTTGTAGATGTAACATGTGGAAAAATGGTAGCAGCAACGTCTGGGAGAATGTGTTCTTCTTATCGAATGGTGTGCGGTATCCCCCAGTGAGGATGAAGAAATCCTCATTGCAATTGTCATCCTCAGGATGATCAGTCCCCTTACCCTCCAACTAGTCCACATCTCTAGCCATAAACTTGATTGGGCCAGTAAATGATGCAGATGTGCCTACATATGGTGCATCCTCATCCTAAGCATCCACTGTAGTCAATGCCTTAGATAAGCGATGGACCTCGAGTAGCTCGACGATGACATATGCTGAAAGCTCGAACTGAACAGCGTACAGTTACGATGTGAGATGATGCATCCTAAGGCATGTATGACATCTCCATATAAAACTCTCAGACCGTGGAGGAGTATATTCTCCCCCTTAGTGCGCAAATGTTGGTCCAACCTCTAGAAATAAATAAGGACCTTAGACTCTTCTCCTCCTATGTCAGCTCGTCGAACTCGTTGATATACACTTCGCGTTCGACCATAATAGTTCTACAGCCTATCTGAGAAGTGTTCTGGGTTCCTTCCCTCCCACGTTTCCTAGTTGTTAAATGATGAGTCATATTTTGCAAAAAAGAAAAAATATTAGTATACATATATATAAAGGGGAATAAATTAAATATGTTTCAGAAATACATTCGAACGTATAACTTAACGTTCGAACGTAAAAGAATAACATCTGACTGTATAGGTAATCATGTTCGAACGTTAGGAGTCAAAAGAACCAAAATACTTTATATTCAAAGGTTTCATGTAAATACGTTCGAACGTGCCAATGCATTCGAACGTATTTAACTTAACGTTCGAACCTATACAGGTACACATTCGAACGTTAGGACTAAAATGTCCCACGAGACCTTACATTCAAACAATTTATATATACAGTTGGAACGTAAACATAAACATTTAAACTATAGAAATGTTACGTTCGAACGTTAGGATTCAAATGGCGAGGAAAACGTTACATTCGAACGTTTTAGTGTATAAACTTCGAATGTAATAATACATTTGAACGTAGACTAACATACGTTCGGAGTACAGATGATCGTTCAAACTAGGAGTGTAAACTCAAACTGGAAAATCGGTCCGGACCGGACCGAACCGGACCGATTTTATCGATTTTGAACCGGTCCGGTCCGGAACCGGTTTTTAAAATGTAAAAACTGGCCGGTTCCGGGATTTTTTGGACCGGACCGGACCGGTTGATTAAAAAAAATAAAAAATAATATTTTTATATATAAGTTTTATACAAAATATTTTATATATATTAAATATTAATATATATAAGTTTTATATATAATGTATAATTATAAAATTTCTTATAACTAATATATAAGTTTTATTCATATATGAAATAATTTATTATTATAATTTATAAATTATTACATAAAATTTTAATACTAAATCACTAAAAGTTTATAACTAATATTAATATATAACTTATAACTATTCTAATAGTCTAATATTAATACTATTATATAGTCTAGTATATTAATAAAAGTATAAAACATTTTTTTTTAAATCAAAATTTTTTTTTATAAACAAATTTTTAATGATAAATTGTGAAACTTACATTTTAAAAAAACTGGAAAACCAGACCGGACCGGACCGGAAACCTGTAAAATTGGAAGTACCAGTTTAGGAGGGTAACCGGTGCGTAATCAGTTTTGAAAAATACAAAACCGGTATATACCGGTTCGGTCCTAGATTTTATCCAAAACCGGACCGGACCGATTACACCCCTAGTTCAAACGTTCATTTGGGACATTCGGACGTTTAAACCCAGAAATGGCTAACCCGTGCATTTTTTATTTTCTCAAATAGGACACTAATCTTGTAATGACCACCGTAGAAATGAAATATACACTCGGTGTAGACTATCTATTGTGGTCATTTGGCCATTTGGCCACTCATGTGACCGAAAAATAAAAAATGAATTCCGACCACTCAAATAGGTTTCGGTTCATATTAAAACTCGTATATTTGTTAAAAAGCACAGTAAAAGGGAGAGAGATAGACACTAACATTTTATGTGACGGTTGTGTAGGCAATTGACGGTGGCGTGTGACTATTTCGATGGCAGAGTGCGATGATTTGAATTTTGAATGTGGGTTGAAATGCCGTGATACGTTCGGATGCACAACATTTATACACATAACGTGCAAATGTCACCACTGATACTTCAAATGTTACGTTATTTCCCGCACCATTCGAATGTGTATTTTAAACGTTCGAATGTAAAAGTAATGAATTTATATATATATATATATATATTATATTTATATGTAAATATTACATAAGTATATTTTTTCAAATATAAATCGACAGGCAAATACTATATGGAGTTAGTATATATGGTAATATAGTAATATAATATATATATATATATATATATATATGCTATATATATTATTTTAATATAATATATCATAATAGAACATATGGTAATATTGTATTAGGTTATAGTTTTATTAGATATATCTAATAGCCATTGGCTATTGATATTATTATTTATTTATTTATTTTATTTTTGTTATGATATCTATTATTTTTATGAAATATTATTTTGCTCATAGTGCTGGTTATCGAGATTTATATGATTTAAGATGTATAGATTATAATACAAGACTTAATCTACTTATTTCTCTTTGAATAAATGAAATATTTGCTTTAAAAACCTGTCTCAATGAATTCTTGATTTAAATCCGATGAATCCACCACTAATATTCCCATAGAGCCTGATAACATCAACCAAGAGTATTATAGTATAATAGATATAGAAAGAAATTTACAAGATTAAACAATTCCTAATGTTCCGAAAACTTAAATATATAAACAATCTACTTTTTCTTCTAAATTATCATTTCTTACTAATTACACTATTAAAACAGTAGAAAAATAACTAGTTTAAATAATTATTATGAATCATTACAATTATTAACAAAAGAAGCTATTAAATATCATAAATAAAATAATCTTTCATACAGATTGAATTAATACAAGTGGCTATAAAACCACTCACCAGAAGTGGATTAAATGCCTCAGTATTACTCTATCTAAGAGACGGGAGCCACTATAATTTAGAGGATTGGAGGAAGTGTTGTGATCTTTTCGCAAGCTCAGATTATCAGGTATTCTAGATTTTTTCCCTATAATTTATTTACATCTATATTGATTTCATATATTATATTTAACATTTTTAATTTTGTTGTGAAATACTATGCAAAGCACACACACCAACGATGACAAATAAAGTAAAAGCAACACAATCAAGAACAAGCAATCACACACGACACAGTATTTACGTGGTTCGGCAAATTACCTACATCCACGAGAGCTGCAGAGGATTTTTTTCTTGAGGAATTACAATACAATAGTGTAGGACGGCTACTGTACACTCTAATACAGTACAAGTCAAAATCATAAACAATTTATATGTTATGCGGCGAAAACCCTAAACTCAGCAGAATTAGTGATGTTCGCTCGAGCGGCGTGTCGAGCCCGCATCGAGTAAACCTATTTCCCACAATCGCTCGAGCCATGTGTCGAGCGACTCCTTAAGCGAAGCTCTCTGACTTCCCTCCTCTCGAGCTGAGTGTCGAGCGGTTATCAAGCGAAGCTCTCTGACTTGCTTTTGCTCGAGCGGTCTTTCGAGCTCTCTTAGAGCGAAGCTCTCTGACTTGTATTCACTTGAGCGGCTAGACGCTCCGCTTGAGCGGCGTGAACCAGACTCCAAATACTCAACAATTCTCCCACTTGGAGACTAGTACACCCACATTGTCGCCCTCTGCCTCAAACATGATATCCTCCACCTCTGCAACTCACAGTTCCTGTCTTCATGCTAGAAGACCAACTGAAGTCAAGCCCGACTTCAGTCTTCCACATACATCGCCCTTAGAGCGACTCACAACTCCCACTACACTAGGAGTATCCAGTCTCGAACCGATCTTGGCAACCTTAGCCAATTTTCCCAGACTTTCATGAGGAACGACAAAGCTGACTCCCTTTAGCTTCCTCACACGTTTTGCGCGATCAAACCTGCCTTTTTACACTCTTGTATTTCCCTGTACATCACTGGATCCTGATGTCAAATATAAAGAATTAGATCTTTTACCATGCGCTAGGACCAGCGCACCCTTAGTGATCTTCCAAACTCCTCCAGAGAATGCTACTGCAAAACCGCAGTCATCAAGCTGTCCCACAGAGATTAGGTTTTTCTTCAGATTTGGAACATGTCTGACTTGCTGTAAAGTCCACACACTCCTGTTTGGAAGTGTGATATGCACATCGCCCACTCTCACTACATCAAGTGCCTCTCCATCAGCGGTATACATCTTTCCAAAATCACCAGCAACATAATTCTGCATGATTTCTCAATGTGAAGTGCTATGGAACGAAGACCCTGAATCCAACACCCAATCATCAATCGGACTGCACTGCAAGAAGTAAGGCATTATGAATTTCTTCGGCCACTACATTCACAGCATCATCATCAGAACTTTCTTGATTCCTGCAGTTTCTCTTGATGTGGCCCGGCTTGCCATAACTCCAGCACGTGATCTGCTGCCCAGTTCTCGTCTTGCTATTTCCCCTGCTCTTGGAGCTTGACCTGCTATGTCCTCTGCCACTATTTTCAACAATCAGGGCAAATCTTGAACCCGAGGACTCACCCATGTCTCTCCTACGTACCTCTTCAGCAAGCACCATGTCACGTATGTCATCGTAGTTCAGTTTTGTCTTACCGGCTAAACTACTCACAGCCATCCTCATGGACTCCCAACTATTTGGCAGCAATGCCAACTAAATCAATGCTCTGATCTCATCATCAAACTCAATCTCTACAGAAGACAGTTGATTTGTGATCATATTGAATTCATTCAAGTGTTGGGCTACAGACATCTTCAGATTGAACAATTTCTTCATCATGTGCACCTTATTATTCGCAGACGGCTTTTCATACATACCTGACAAAGTCGCCATGAGATCCACCGTGGTTCTCTCCTTACTGACATTGTGTGCCACTGTTCTGGACAAGGTCAGCCGAACAAGACCTAGAACCTATCGATCTAACAGGGTCCACTCAGAATCATCCATGCTCTCCGGCTTCTTTCCCAACAATGGAAGATGGAGCCTCTTCCCATAGAGATAATCCTCAATCTGCATCTTCCAGTACCCAAAATCAGTGCCGTCAAACTTCTCGATCCCGGGTGCGTTCACTTTATCTCCAGCCAGCATTCTCCTTCAAATCCAACATTGGCTCTTGATACCAGTTGTTGTGATATACTATGCAAAGCACATACACCAACAATGACAAATAAAGTAAAAGCAACACAATCAAGAACAAGCAATCACACACGACACAGTATTTACGTGGTTTGGCAAATTGCCTACATTCACGGGAGCTGCAGAGGATTTTTTTCTTGAGGAATTACAATACAATAGTGTAGGATGGCTACTATACACTCTGATACAGTACAAGTCAAAATCATAAACAATTTATATGTTATGCGGCGGAAACCCTAAACTCAGCAGAATTAGTGATGTTCGCTCGAGCAGCGTGTCGAGCCCGCATCGAGTAAACCTGTTTCCCGCAATCGCTCGAGCCATGTGTCGAGCGACTCCTCAAGCGAAGCTCTCTAACTTCCCTCCGCTCGAGCTGAGTGTCGAGCGGTTATCAAGCGAAGCTCTCTGACTTGTTTTTGCTCGAGCGGTCTGTCAAGCTCTCTTAGAGCGAAGCTCTCTGACTTGTATTCGCTCGAGCGGAATGAACCAGACTCCAAATACTCAAAAAATTTCTCCCGCAGCACTTAAGTACTATCAATGCATATAATAGAACATCTTTGACAATCCACCATTGCACCGGTTCAAGATCATTCCAACGCCTTGCCTATAAATTGGTAATTACTTATTAAAATTCCGTCAATTTTTAGCATATTCTTTATTTAAGAACTGACATGATTTTTTTAAAATTACTATTATGGTTTTGTTAGAAACGCGATGATCCTGAAAATTTCTCTCACATTCATGTCTATGCTGCTACTCACACTAATGTGCACAACGAGTTGATTGATCATCTCACCAAAGATATTATGTAAGTGAGGTCATTCTATGTGAATAAATTATGCCAACATGTGAATAAATATTATGTTTTCTTACTATTTCTTTTAATATGTTACTTATTGTGTATTTTCTTTCTAGTTGTAGGAAAAAAATATGATTGAGATGCAGTAAACCTCTGAGGAATCTTCTCCTAGTAACATGGACATATTTATGCAAGTCTTCGAGACCAAGTTTGATTTGATAAGAGGTTTGGGACGTTCTTTCAAGCGTGTTGGTTCATCCTCCATGGCCTTGACTTTAGAAGTTAATAATATTATCAAGGATTTAGACTCCGCGCACCAAAAATTTGGGCAGATGAAGTCGAAACAATAGAAATTTGAGGCTCTCTTATCGCAATAGTCCGGTTTAGAGACACGTTTGCAGGAGCGACAGAGAGACTAAGAGGAAAGAATACAAATTGAAGTTTAAGAACAAGTACAGAGGGAGATGCTAGTCCAAATGCATCGTGTTATGTCACTGCAGCTAGATTGCTTTGGGCAAGGAAAGAATAAGAAATAAACCCTATCATTGTTCAAAACTTTTGTTTTCTAATTTTGCAACTCTCTAAAATATTTTCATGAGATGATGCTATTTGTGGTGTAATATGATACAATTTGTATACTTTTTAATTTTATGAAATTATTAGTTCTGATTAGTACGTTCGAATTAACGTTCCAACATAATTATACAGACGTGCGATAAATATGTTCGAACGCAAGGTATTACGTTCAAACTTATTTTGTTACGATCGAACGAATATTTCTTAATATTCGAATGATTAAAAAAGATACGTTCGAACGTACTGATTAACCATCCGAACGTTAAATATTTTATGTTCGAACAATTGTCCAACAACGTGCAAATGCAAAATTCAAACGTCACGACACAGTAGACGAAAAAATCAAACGTGCGAATGGAAAATATCGAACATTAGATATTTATTGTTCAAATGTTAATCGGTTAGGTAAACGTTTGAACGATATTATTACTTTCTGTGATGGAATTCGACTATCATAAAATATCTTCACGTTCGAATGTTGCATCTACCGGAAGACTTCCAACCATAACAAAAAAAATTTTAATGACGGTTATACAGTAAATTATCACAAAATACTTTCTGTGATGCTGAACCGTCACCAAAAAATTTTTATAACAATTTTCTTATTTTTTGTGACAGTTTCATTTGCACAATAAATGAAGTTTGTTGTTAGGGGTGTAAACCGGTCGGTCCGGACCAGAGAAACCGACCCGTTCGGTCCGGATCGGACCGGACCGACCAAATGCATGGTCGGTTTCAGTCCAATAAAGAAGAAAGTTTCGGTCTTCGGTCTGGTCCCGGGGTGGAGATTCCTCGGACCGGACCGACCGAATAAAAAAAAAATTATATATATTATTTATATAATAATTATACAATTAACAATATAAAATTTTAAATATGTTATTAATAATTGTTAATATTCTATAAATTAACAATATTTTATATATATCTTAATCTAACCTATCACTATTAACAATATAAAATTTTAAATATGGTATTAACACTTGTTAATATTCTATGAATTAACTAATATATAATATCAATTAGTTAATTATATAGTAATTATATAAATTAATAATGTAATTTTCATTTAATTTATTATCATTGACTATATAAAATATTTTTTTATTGAGTTTATTACATAATACATATTAATAAGTCACTTAATTTAATTTAGTATTTTAAATAAAAATTTTTTATTAATTGATTTAAAAAATATATATATATATATATATGCCGGACCAAATGGACCGACCGGACCGATAACTACCGGTCCGGTCCGGTCCCTATGGGGTGTTCGGTCCGGTCCGGTGATGGACTCTTATGATTTTATTAAAAGAAAATCGGTCCGGACCGGACCGACCGGTTTACACCCCTATTTGTTGTAATGACCCTGCATACATGCAAATATTACCCAGATGCATGCGCCCTGCAATGATGATCATGTTCATGGGGAAATCATGCTACCCAAAAAAAAAAAATTACAGATTTATTTTTTTATATTATACTTAATTGTTAAGGAAACATTTTTAAATAAGTTTGTGACTTTTTCTTTTAACATTTAAAGAGATTTAAAAAATAAAAATAAATAAAATATTTTGCACTCCTCAATACAAAAATTCGGTAATGCTCCCGGTAGCCCCAAGTACAACCACCCTATGCATGGTAGATGTTTGCGTTCAACGGTCAAGTGTCAACCACCACGGCAAATTATCATCAGCTTTTACTGTGGACCTGATTAAATTAATTAAACCAGCGTATAACTAAAATATTTTATTTATATATATATATATATATATATATATATATATGCTTACGTACCCAATTATGACCAAAAAGTATAAAAATATTTTTTTAAAGTTTATATTTATAAAGTTAGCCTTGTGTATTAATATTCATAAAATAAAAAATTCTTAAAAATTTTTAGGACCTTTTTCAAACTATTCCGGCCCTGATTGACAATGAGGTACGTTGGAATTAGACTGGGTTTCTCTACTGTTCACTAAGATAAAATATAAGAGGGGCAGGTGAACGGTTTAAACTTGAAACCATTGATGTGCATTAATTGTCGTCTGAGACTATATATGCATACTCATTTTCATTGACTTTGTTTGCACAGATGAAATAGGCTATACGCCTGTGGAAACTCTAAAAATTATGTCTCTTCAAGAAAAATAAATATTTATGATGAATTATTTGTGATAAAAATAATTATTTATTACGAGAATAGATTTATTTTAATAAAAAATAATCATTTTAACGAGAAATAATTAATAATAAATAAATAATTTTCTTGTATTGTGTGTTTTTAAATCAATTTGTGGAGGTACATGATCATAAATTGTTTTCGTTTCTCTTTCTTCAGCTTGTAGTTAATGTAGGCAGAGTTGCTTAATTCTGTTGGCAAGTGGTTCAACGGTCATCAACCACTTCTGGTCTGAGTTTCCGACTTTTTTTTTTTTTTGGGTTTGGGTGGGGGAGATTGGGTTGGGTTGCTGTTAAAGTGGGAGTTACAAGTAAGGAAAAGCAGGAAATAAAAGAGAATTACAATCCTGCCCCCACCAATAATATATAAAGGATAAAAAAAGGAAAATTACAGAAATCAAGAAAACTACTCGAGAGAAAATCCTCTAGCAGAAGTGCTTTTTACCACTCGAGGATGGATGGAGACCCACTTTACTTTTGCAATCCTTTTTTATTTAAATGCAGTTGCATGCTTATATATGAACTGGTCAAATATATAATTGGTTTATTAATATTCCCACCTTTGTTGAAAAAGTATAATGAAATGGTAGAAAAATTGACTTGTTTATTTTCACAACTCATCTCATTTCACCTAATCATTTCAAATTTTCTTAATTTTCATATAAAATAAAATAAATAATTAAACTTTTTCAAATTCTAAAATAAAAATAATATTAAAAAAATATATTCTAATAATATTTTATTTAATTTTTAACTTTAATCTTAAATTATCTTATTTGCGAAAATAACCGATAAGTAATGATGTAAGATGAAAAATCTTACATTCCCCTCTATTGAACTAGTAATTATAAATACAAGGAAACATTTCTCTTCAAACCTTTTTTTTTATTTTTTTAAATTTTAGTGTCAAAAGATAAAGTGGGTTCATTGTAGTAATAAAGACAATACAATGAAATGTCTTTTTACCATGTAAAATCATTGGGATAGGTCAATAGAATAAAATGAAAAATAAAATAAAATGATGGTTAGCTCTATTTCATGTATATATATCCCAAAATGGCGAACTAACTGACCGGTTCGAAAGATGAATTGTGGTTAAAAAATGCAACATGACCATGACGCAGTCTCTTTAAATCTTCTTATTTACTCTAGTCGAGGGTTTTCCAAGGTCCAAGGTAAAGAGTTCTTATATTAGCTACATGATCAGGCAATGTTGGTGCGTAGAGAATGAACCATTGGAGTGGAACTGATGAACTACTGAATTCTCGGCCGAGCGCATGTCAAATGAAGTTTCCAGACACAATCTCAGTCGAGCGATGTTTCCTTTTGAAGATTTGGATGAGCTAATGAACTAATGAGCTTAATAAAATCAAATGGGAGAATTTGATGAGTTAAATGACAGAGGGTATGTGTTATTCACTTTAGTTTTTATGTTCACATGTCTAAAATCTCAAAAGAATGAACAAATTAGTGTAGTCCTTCCTTCCCCTTGGCATCATGACACAGGAGATCATGAATATGAAATTGTAACAAAACTTAATTTCTCACCAAGACTTTAGCAGTTTCCCTCACAAGTGCTCGTTGAACTTGAAACTCGTGGCCACAGGGTATAAATGGTGGCTGGAGGAAAGGTCTTTCACTTGAAAGTAAGTGTCAGGGGAACTGAAATGAGCCTCCAATTTGAGCATTACTTGAAGGGGGGTCAATAGCCACCCAAAGTAGAGATATAGTGATTGCAAGAAGACCTGACCATATAAATACAACAACAGGTGTCTTCCCTCGTCTTCCTGAAAATCCTTTTGCAAAGGGGTAGAGATGTGCCAAGACCCAAAAGCTAAAGAACACACCTCCAAGTAAACTGCTCCATTCAGGAATAACACTGTATATCGTTCGACAAACTGCAACAGCTATTCCAATCAAGTTAGTCAGCATGATGGTAATTGGTGGTACCATTAGAGATGTCCATTTAAAGATATATAGATCAGCAAACTCATCATCTGCATCATCACCGACAGATTTTGATGTCAAAGTGAATGAAATCTCAATCCCTGCCAACACTTTTAAAAGCCCTTGGAGCACAGCAGCAAGATGGGCACTTGTTCCTCCAATTAACCAGAACTGCTCATTCCTCCACCACTCTTCCAAATGGATCCCAGACCACTTTATCTCAAGCACAGCAAGAATAACAAGAGTCAAGGTGATGCCCAAGAGGTATACAAGAAAGGTCACGTTGAGGGTCTCAACAATGAACTGACCAGAAAAGAGAGAGAGTGCAGGAAGGAAGCAGTAGACAATGAGAAAAATGGAAGTAAATGGGTAGATTCCAACATTGAGGTAAGCAATCCTCTGCAAAAACTTCATTCTATAGCCGGCCAGAAGAGCATTATTTCGGGAGAAGAATATCTCAACAGAGCCAGTGGCCCACCGGAGAACTTGATGAAGCCGATCAGTGAGATTGATTGGCGCAGTCCCACGGAATGCATCCCTCTTGGTGACACAATAAATAGATCTCCATCCCCGATTGTGCATCCTATACCCCGTGACTACATCCTCTGTCACAGACCCATAAATCCACCCTACCTGCTGGCCCCATTCAGTCTTATCTTCATACCAGCATGAAATGACACTGATTGCCTCTGCAACCATGGGTGTATCAAGAAGTGCCCGAGGGAGAGTCAGAGCACCACGTGGTCGTGCATTGTTCATAGTAGCATATTCAGGAATGAGCCGGCCTTGGAATTCTGCCATTTTAATAGACTCAACAAATAAAGTTGAGTTCCCAAACCTCTTAGGTATAAGAGCAACACTCATTTCTTCATAATCAGAGTCTATTTGAATTGACTGGCTCTCACTAGGTTCAGGGATAGAAGCAACAGTTGCATCTTTCTTGCGACGTGCAAAGAAAGCACCATAACAACCAGTCTTTTCTTTTAACAGAGGTGGGTCAAAAGCATAAAGGGCAGTTCTTCGGAAGAGACATCCTGTTCCAACATACACTGGACCCTGAATCCCATCAAGGGCTCGCATGTTGACATCAAAGAAAACAGTGTTGTTATTGGCGTAACGATCAGAAGGGTCAATTCCCTCAAACCTTTGAGGGAATTGGACATAACAAATGCGCTCCCCACCATGGTCCATCATGAAGCATATGCCTTCTCTCAGTGCCTGGGAGTTGTAAATATAGTGATCACAGTCAAGGTTAAGAATGAAAGGGCCATTTGACATTATGGCTGATGCTCGAACAAGGGCATTCATAGCCCCAGCCTTCTTGTTGTGATCATAGCCAGGTCGCTTTTCACGAGAAAGGTAAACCAGCATAGGAAGACGAATGTCAACTTCACCTAGACTAATGCAATTTGAATCTACTTCAGCACCTTGAAGTGGTTCATCGCTTGGAGGTTTCAACATAACCTGCATATGATAGATAATATCAATCTAGTTGGTACATTCAAGAACACTGACAGTCTCTCAATGCCAAAAATTGTTCCAAAGAAAAAAAAAAACATGTAGAAACTAAAAAATCTAAACTGGTGCAATATAACAAGGCATCAATAACCTCATCAAATATGTTAAACTCGTTATTAGATGAGTGAGAAGGAAAAAAAAGGGAGTGTTGAAGGCAAGGGGTGGAAAGGGATTCTTCTTTCAGTGCAATAAGAGTATATGGTAAAGATATTATGGTAAAGATATAACGGACTAGACCAATGCATCTCTATTAGCTTTCAGAAAAGCTCATGCATCACCTATACAACCAAACAGATTCATCAATATTGAACTGATTTAGTGGCTCCCTAACAGATGAGAAGATGTTCCTCAAATCCTTACCTGTATGATACTGGCATGATCACCCCTTGAATGCTCAGGTGCAGGAGTTATCCAAGTGCCAGGCCAGTGAGTTCCATCAGCCATCCAAGTAGCTTTTGGAATCTTTGGGATCTCGAATAGTTCATCAATACCCTTCTCTCTCTCAACTTTCAAAGCCCTCATCTCTTCATAACTATTGTAAGCCTCAGAACGACGCCGGATTGAATTAGGAAGGCCATTGACTCGAACTTTAAACTCATCATACTCACGCTTTACTCGTCTTCGATCTCTGACAAAATCTGGGCGGACCTTGTTCTTGTAAGGATCACTCTTCTGATTGAAATAAGATTCTGGATTCCTTGGCTCAATATTATGCTTCCGGCAAAAAGGCACCCACAAGTTGGCAAAAGTAGACGCTTCTGCCATGGCCTCAAAGGTTAGAAGGGCCCCTCCGTCATCAGAAACATAACATGAAAGCTTCTCGACTGGGTAGTCAGCTGCCAAAATAGATAGAATGGTGTTTGCAGTGACAAGCGGTGGTTCCTTCTCTGGGTCTGCAGTCGAAACAAAAATATCTATGCCTGGAAGATCAGACTTTCCAGTAGGGTTGTGTGGATTAGGTGTTTCAAACTTTTCTTTCAAAACATCAAGGTCAGTGGTGCGATTGATAGGGCGGAGCTTAGGAAGCTGGTCGAGTAGCCAAGAGAAGGCAAACCAGATTTCACAAATCACTGACATACCCCACAACCACATTGCATTCTCATTAGGGTGGCTGACCCTCCATTCAAGAAATAATCCAAGAACCACCATTCGAACAAGGATTAGGAGCCTGAAAGAGCGTCCAACAAGGTAAAATATAAGCATTTACTATAGTCAATAAACTGTTCTTAAAAGTTTTCTTAAACATTTAAATTAACGTTATATGAAGAGAGATTGCTACTGCTCGAGCATGACTTATCACAATGAATACACGAATTCAAAAAACCATCAAATTCCAGATATGCATTCCAAGGTCTAAGGTACCAAATGCAATATGGATTGCCAATGGTGAAAAAAGAGCCAACGCCATCACATACAAGGTAAATATTATTAAGAACATATGTTCAGAGGTATATAAATAATTACATCCTCTTAAACCCTGCATAATCCACATCGTACACAAAAAACATAAGGTAGAAAGTCCCCGATGAAGAGGAATGAAAACCAAGCATATAAGGAAGTAAGGAACCTTATGTTCAATGGTAGTTCAACTAGAAATTTTAGCCATATTCAAATTTTTATTTTCACTTTGTTATCAACTCCCCTTGGATAAACTGTTGTGGGCATCCCTGTGATAAAAAAAAAATAGATCCAGAAGAAAGATATGTCATGTTGGAATTTACAAAGCATGAATATAATGATCCTAAAAAATTTTGAACATCGTATATAGAAAAGCTATTCCACATTCACCATAAGAAACAAGTGACAAAAGATGGAAAGAAATCAACTTAGCAGAATAGCAAAAGGTGAACATAATAAGCAAATTACAGGGGAAAGAAGCCGTACCGATATGGAGTGAGAATGGCAGTAGATATGTTCTTCTCTCGTGTAAGCTTGCCCCGAGGCTTGTCTTTAAAATCAGTCGGACCTGGACCCTCATTCTTAGCATCCTTCGGTCCCATAGCATTTCCAAACCCATAATCTCTTTCTGTTTCAAACAGCCAATTTCCAAAATTGGCATCATTAGTCTGGCTCATAAGGGAGGGCCCTGAATTTTGAGACTTCATCAGTGACAACCTCCTCTCCATCTTTGACGTCCCATCCGACACAAATGGAAGGACAGACCCATCTTGTGCATTATAAGACTTCTCACATCCAGGGCATATCCCATCTCCAGTTGTTAGAGTATCCCTTAAACAATCCCTACAGATCTTGTATTCACACGGACAATGGATTATATCCAAACCCCGCTCATCAGTCATCACCCTGCCATTACATCCAGGCACCTCACAGGCTGATCCTCTAGCACCCGTCATCTGAGGGTGGCTTGAATCGGTCTCGATCACTTTTTCCTTCAACTGGGCACGCGTGAGGCAATTGTAGCCGCCTGTAAACATAGAACTCGAAGCAAACTGGTCTTCAAGTCTCAGAGAAGCAGAGCGTTCCATTGAAACATGCCGGTCTTTGAAACTACGAGAAGTGGATGGTTCCACGGAGATAGACACCGGCTGGTTGTCTGGTGTGAGAGGGATGTGGACCGTGTAGGTAGCAAACTCTACGTTGCCACCAGCCTCGCCGTCCAAATCATAGCCGGGATCACTCATATGGTGAGTTGTGGGTGCTCTTGAGAAATGTGATTTAGAGGCCATGGTTTTTGAAATTTAGCAATAAAATCCTACAAGTAAACAGAGGAAAATTAGCATTACTTCCCTGTCTACTCCATGGAGCCAAGTCCAAGATTTATTTTATAGAAAACTTGGGAAAGGTTAAAAAATTTCAAATTATTAACCCAATCTCCCTCTCTGTCTCTAGAACTTACATTTGCTCAAAAGACAATGATGGATTATTTAAATTTAGGATGCGAGAAAAAAAATGAATAAACAATTCCGATAATCCTGAGGAATCAAGTCCATTTTCCAAGAGTACAAGAAAAAAAACAAGAGTTTTCTATTGATCAAAATAAATCAAATATTGGCAACCACTATAGAAAAAAGCTCTCTCTGTCTCTGAAAGCCAACCTCAAGTCTCTCTATCTCCGTAAAAGCCACACACTCTTCCTCTGAAACCAAGGCAATATCTTTCTCTCTGCCTCTGTTTCTATCTCGGAAAATCGCACTCCCTCCGAGTTCCTAAATGAAAAAAATAAGTAATACAAACAAGTACATGATACAGAGAATGAGAGATTATTTAAAAAAGCGTAAAGCGTACCTATTTGGACAAAATCCCCATATCAATGTTGCTCTGAAACCTTCAAAGCCGCACCCACTCCATAAAAAATAACAATATTTACTAAGTCCAACCTCAATGCTTCACTCCACCACTTTCAAAACCTTCCCTTCCCCAAGTATATATACACAAATACAAAGATATACTCATTGAAATCCAGTTTGCTAATTGACTATTCCAACAGAGGACCCAGTTCGGACAAGAAAGAACGCATCAACGCCGGCGCTCCAAACATTAACTTCCTCTATTATTTTTTTCGTTTCCTATATATATATATGTAAGGAAAAATAGTAGGGAATTTTTTTTTCTTTGTTTTTTTAAAAAAGAGCTTGACTGAGTAATGGCAAAATTGCCAGATTTGTCAAGTCGTATACGGTCTCGTGGAGAATAAGGTTACCAAAGGAAACTGGATGCTTACAGCAGTGAATTTGAGACGACAACGTGAACACTGAAAGACCACGCACGCGCATATTGGGGTACGAGTTTCGTTTTTCGAACTAATATCATTACATATTGGGGTACGAGTTTCGTTTTTCGAACTAATATCATTAACGTGATATACGTAAAGAATAAATATAAATAGAAGTCAATTATTAAAGATATTTATTTTACATATATGATATGATATTATCTAAATTATATATATTTTTTAAGTAAGAATAATTAACTATAAGTAATTATACAGTGAGTATAAAATGTGTACTATTATAATAGATTCTCTCTAACATTACTTATACGTAATACGTATGAAAAACTTATCTGTCACGAATAAGATATTTTCTTAATAAATATATATACACATTAAAAAAATATTATTTTGACTTATTTCCTAATTATAATTAAGAAAATTTTACGTATAAGTCGGCGAAGATTTTGAATCTAATAAAATATTTATATGATATAATTTAATTTAAAAAATAAATTTAAAATTATAATCTAATAAATCAAATCTTATTATTTATTATTTAAATGACGTACTCTATATCCGGTGTGAGAATAGAATATAATAATTGATTTAATTAACTCTACGATAAATAATGTGTTCATGTATGAACTTGAATGATATCCAAGAACGGCTGTATACGCGGTTAGGACATTGTCGTGGCTGCTGCTATTGGCCTATTGAGTTTTTTGTTGTCAGTTGCAACTTGTCACCAATATGTATCACACGCAGATTAGTCGTCCCTCCAAAACAAATATGACAACTTTGCATTCACTGTCTTGTAAATCACTGCTTTCACAACGTTCCATCTATTATAGCCCACATAACACCTTTTTATTTATATGGACTTTTGTGAATATTATAATTTTTTTTTTTTTTTTGGCATTACAGCGCCTCATCATTCATCAACCCTTTCTAAACATAGAACGATATGAGATATCCCCAGCCGTCCAATCCTCTTTTATAAATCTAATTGTTTGAATGATAAAAAAGAAAAAAATAGTAAGGCTTGATGTAGTTATAGATGTGTAAGTATCGTGTATTTTATTTGAGAAAAAATTAAGATTCACCATTAAAAATAAGTTTTCTCATGTGGATCACAGATTTATTTATTTGAATGTGTGAGATTTACACTCTTAAACTGTACAAATAATTTCCTTAAAAAAAAAATCATAGTTGATAATGGTTAAACATTATTTATGATTGGTAAAAAATAAAGAAAGAAGGAACACTCTTGACTTGAGATTTGAAGTGGTGATTATCACCAATATTAGATCATAGTGATGATTTTGATCATGTGAGTGGTGAAAGATTAGTTAGTTCATTGGCTAGCCAAACGTGCAATATATAAAAAAGTTGTGAATTCCGGCCATACTGATAAGTTGAAATGATGTGAAGTGTGTTTGCTTTATTTTGAAATCTTGGCTTGAAATCATTGTAGCATTGAATTTTACGAGTATTTTAAATTTTTAATCTAATCATTATTAAAATATAAAAATTAATATAATTTTTATAAATTCTAAAATAAAAATTATATTCAAATAATTTTTTAATTTTTATCTATTCACTTTCACAAATTCTAATATAATATTTATTTTTAAAAATATTCTTATTCAATTTTTTTTTTAATTTAATAAAATATTTTTTTTTAAATTATTTCGCAAACTCTTGAGATGCTTAAAATACATCCAAACATCTCCTTAAGTTTGGTTGAACTGTTCAGTCCTTCACAGATGAATTGTGTCTCGTTATAAATGATCTGTTTTATATGGATTCGAGCATATGGATAATGAAGTATTTTTTGGCCTTCTGTGTTTCAAAGTCCGTACAAACATGTCCGAACACTTATGTTTTAAACAAGATGAGTTTGATATTTAAATCATGATCATGATACATGATGCAAGGCAACCAGGCTGCAGCCGACTGCCCACCAAAACTCCAACCCACAAAAGTATTTGGAAGTTTGTAATTGCAATTAATGTCTGTCGCTCCATGTTTAAAGCGATATGTGATGGACCAAAATCAGCCGCTTTTCCATCATTTTTCCTGGGGATGTCAACCTTAATGTAATGTGCAAAGCACTGTGTGGTGTGGTGCTTGGACGGTTGGGCCATGTGCTAGCTAAGCTAGCAGCTTTTAGCCGAATCAATTGCCGCCATAAAACATTAATAATACCAACCTTTTTAGTAGTGACTGTATATCCAACTTCTTTACCATCATTTTTAGCATTACTCATTGTGTCCCTAGTTTTACATGTCCATTATTAAGAGTGAGTTTTTTTTACATAATAATGTTAGATATAGGTATAGATTATATAAATGTCGCATATTTTTTTAAAAAAATAATGAAAATTAATTTTTTTTATATAAATTTTATATTAACTCATTTTTTTTCAAAAAGAGTTCATGATTCTTGCATATTTTATAACTATAAATATAATTTTCTTTTTACATGAGTTGCAAATTTACCTTTTAAAAAAAAAAAAAAAAGAATAAGCATATACAAATCGTTTCACTTTATTAAATGGGGTTGGGGTTTCAAGTTATTTTTCTGATATCGTAAATATTATTGCCAAAAAAGAGAGAATATTTATCACTTGCAATTGAGATCCACACGGAAAGTAAATATGGAAAAATATCATAAAATTGACAACCTGTTAATTTTTGTAAGATCTCATATTAAAAGAAAAAAAAAAAACCGAGTACTCGGTAAAGAAGAGTCATTGGATTCGCCCAGAAATAAATAAATAAATAAATGAGAAAATGAGAGCGATTGGATTATTAAATATTAATAAAAGAAGTAGAGAATTGAAGAGGCAAAAACAGCGGAGGGATGTCGCGAAGGGAATATCTTCTCTCTCAAAAGTTGCCGAGGTTGGACAGTGTGAATCCGAGGGAATACACGTGTGGGTCCCAGCAGACCGCGTGGGTCCCATCATGCTTCTTTTCACATTTGTGTCTCTCTCTTCTTCTAATGATGATGACTGCGTCCGTTGTTTGTTAACACACGAAAAAAAGATGCTTTTGTTGGTTGGCGTGGAGGAATTCGTCCGGCGTGAATGAAGGAAAATGAGACGTTGCGTAATTCCCCATTGTTAACTTTAAACTTTAAATACCAATACAAAGGATTTTTTTGTTTACTCATCATCTCAATAGAAGAATATTATTCATTATCTCATATTATATATTTTAATATTATTTTTTATTTTTATTATATTTTATGTTATTTTGTTCTTGTTAGATTAATTAAATTGTTTTATTTATTATATATACACCATATATTTGTTATAAAAAAAAATTAAAATAAATATAATGTGTGATATGTGTGGATGATAAATAGAATTATTATTTACATTAGACGCTGATTTGTTAAGCAGAAGAATTCTTTGAGTTTATCCTCTCTTGATTTGATATTGTGATCTAAATGGACTCCTACGTGTAAGTAGGACTCGTAGATGGTAACAACGAACTGTAAAAGGTTTAAATTTTAAATTTAATATTTTCTAATCTAAGATGGAGTTGTAGTTGTACTGCAAGAGTAGCTAATTGAAAAATGAAATTTTGATTATTAAGATGATTTGATATTATTTATTAATATTTAAGAGTTCATCTCATTCCATTTCATCTCATATCTTCTCTAAACATTACTCAAATACAAACACTTTTAAATTTTAAATTTTTAACTTTTTCAAACCTCAAAATAAAAATAATACAATATTTTATTTATATAATATTTTTATTTAATTTTTTTCTCTTATTTTTCAAAATCTTATAAAACATCATAATTCAAATCATTTTGTTATTATCATAAATTTTTTACCTCATCTCATTCTCAAAGCATCTCTTTAATAGTATTTAAATACAATATTTGTAGTTATCTCATTATTTTGAGTTATGAGCTATCCCTGAAGATTTTATTTCATTTAATAGTTCTTATAAGCCCATTTAAGAGGCTAAGATTTTATTAGTAAATATACTGAGAATGAATTATTAAGGGTGTCAATATGTGACACGAATTGTGAATCTAACACGAACATAACATAAAATTAGAGAGTTTGAATTTGATGTTAACGAGTTCGAGTTAAAACGGATTAACCCTTTGGTAGGGTTGCGATGACGGGCTGCCCCCAGGGTCAGCAGCTATGAAAGTTTTACACTACACACGACTTTCACTTAATCAACATGTGACTTTTTATTTTTGACATTCTATCTCAATGCTTAAATATGTACCTGTGCGTTATGACAAAAATAATAAATCACATGTTGATTAAGTGAAAGTCATGTGTGATGTAAAACTTCTTTAAAACATTTCTCTTATATTAATAAGACAGGATAATATTAATTTATAGTGTTTTTTGAATAAAACATATAAAATCTCACGAAAAAAAAAAAAAGAAAAAAAAAAAGCATTAATTAAACGGGCCTTAAATATCTTTTTTAAAGTAAGTAATATCTTTACTACTATTTAGATTTGCTTTCCTGACATTCAATTATATTTATGTTGTTAGTTGTACTTTATGGAAATTATCTGCATTTTCCCATTTTTCATTTTTTTGTACTCATTTTCATTTAATTAATACGATCGAGGACATAGCAAACATCAATTGATTCAATTCTTTGGTTCCCACATCCATGAAATCAATATTGCCCTCCTGGTCCAGATTTCCCACACCACCAAACCATGCATGCATGATTCAATGCGAGCAAATAAGAAGACAGACGCCAAGAAAAAAATAATAAGAAGAAGATCGAAGACAGACATCTTCTACATTTATAGCTAAATAGGAATAAGAAATTATAAAGATAATCTATACCAACAATGCATGGTGCTTGAATGCATATATAGCTTCCAACTTCCAAAATCTTGAGAAATTTAATTAGGTAGTACCTAACTACAACCATGAATCATGCCGTGATAGAAAAATATATCGTTTATATTTTATTATAAAAATCTTCCGAAGCGAGTTGTTAATCCGTGTGAATGGTGTCACATCCCCGTAGTTTATGTCACAATTTGCATGTAATGTCTCCAGAATTACACGTATTAAAATAAGCTTAAAGCAAGGTTAGCTAGCGTAAAATATTCGTAGTTTGCTCATGACACACATGTAATATCACTACAAGAGATTGGGCTTTTTGAGACAAAATTTAAGACTTCTTAAAGATTCAAAAAATCATTTTTAGAGATAAAATTGGACAAAACTAGTCAAAACTATTCTAATAGGACTTTTTTTTTAGATTAACCAATTTCGTCTCAAAAACCTATTCGAATGGAAATATTTCAGTTCGAATTGAACGAACAACTGACACGTTTGTTCGATTCGAACTAATAACCATATTTGATCATGTTCAAATGTTCAAACAAATTTTATGCGTTCGAACTAATACGTTTTTCAAATGACTTTTGTTCGAACATAAATTATGTTCGTTCGAACAAACATTTTATTTTGAAAAATTCTATTTGTTCGAATTGGATTTTGCATATTAATGTTGTTTGAATAAATATTTTATTGTTTGAACGAACGTACGGACTGTATTTTTTTGTTGTCGTTCAAATGAGTTAGTTTTTATTCAAATATGTCTATTTTTGTTCGAATGGATTTATAAATAATAATTTACCATTCGAACTGGTTGTTTACTGTTCGAACGGTATTAATCATACATAACAGAATTTAATTAAAAATACCATATTAATATTACACATATTGTAATTCTAACATCAATTGTTCAAATGTTTTGGAACATCATAATATAAAGGCAATTGAAAAAATAAATTTTAAGATTATAGTGGTGGCATAGAGTTTTGGGATATTACGATTGACTAGAACTATTCAAACATTTTTTTGTTATTTAATTGCAGCCTCTCTTCTAATCTTGCCTCTAAATCTGCTGCTTGATTTAATTAGGTCAGCAACTCTTTTTCCTTGGACCTCAATTGTTCTATCTCAAGTGTTGGCTCCTCCAATTCCTTAGTCTTGTTGTCATTCAATCTGGCTCGAGAATAGGATGATGATGTTGATGATGGCTTCACACAACGTCCTAGGCCCCTCAATATCCAGAACGTGATCCAAGAACTTGAGAAATGATCTGAGCATCATTCATAGATGATTCATCAGATAGATCCGTAGCAGTTTCCTTAAGAGATATCATTTTTTCCTACAAAAACAAAAATATTAAAGTTAGTTTAAATTTCTTTAATTCCATTCTCTAATAATATTTTGTTACTTATACTTATATAATTTGTCTTTACTTCGAGACTGGTCCAAAACACCATCACGGTTTTTATGTGCTTTAGCATATAATTGGATTAGATCATAGTCAATAGGACTTTCTTCTTCCTGTAAAAGGAAAATCTATATTAGAACTTAAATCAGAAAATTGTATTATATGTTAATATTAAACATGGACTAGAATAACTTTCTATTTTTTTAGACAAACGATGAAAATATCGAGAACCCGCATGATGGTGTATCGTTAATTTTGATCTATATGCTTGGTTCACAATATTCCGTTGCAAAAAACAAATATTATGTATGTTTAATACATTTATCATATACTATTAGAAAAAATAGCAGTAAAATTACCTAATAAGCAGGATGTTCAAAAGGAAAATATTGACTGTGGTAATGAATTGTTTAAAATCACTAAAGTCATTAATTAGCATTTAGACTCTGATGAAGATGGTTAGTTGGGCTGTCCCTCTATGTGCATGCTGCTTATGTTGAATACTATGTATTTTAAGACCAAGTAGATTGCTTGAATCATATATATATTTTTCCTAGGCAATTTGCCTTAATTATATGCTGAAAGTGTGAAAGTTTTGCCTTGGAAAATGTCAAAGAAAGACTACTCTCTATCTGTAAAGGTAAAGATATTGTCAATGCATATTTTAATATTTTTACATCTTCTTCAGACATTATATATATATATATATTAACAATTAGATCAACACTAGTTTTTTAAAATGATAAATTAAAGAATAGATAGATAATATCGAATCATCACAGTGTAATAAGAGTGGAACAAAAATGTAGTATATAGCATTTGAAATTGCTATAGATCATGAGTTTGAATGAATTTATAATGTCCACCTCCTCCTCAAGGTGGACAGTCAAAAATCTTCTTTAGTCACTAAAGAAGCAAGGCCCAGCTGATCCAGTAAGCCATTTTCAAGTTCTGGCCCAGTCTTATATCTATTTATTTCTATATGTTGTTATTAGTAATGGTGCTATGACCTTTGCGAGAGCTAAAAGGGTTGGCCCAATTCGTAATCTAAAGTTCTATGTATACCTTTTGGATCAATCATTGGGTTTTTGACAAATGGGCCTGTGCGATGCTCAGGAAATATAAAGGTCTCGTTTGTTTTCGCAGATGAAATGAGATGGGTTAAAATTAAAGTTAAATTGAATAAAATATTATTAAAATATATTTTTTAATATTATTTTTATTTTAGGATTTGAAAAAGTTAAATTATTTATTTTATTTTGTATTAGAAGTTGAAAAAGTTGTAATGATTAAATAAGATGAGATGAGATATTTTCTGAAAACAAACGAGTTAAATTAACTTCAATTGTCAAAGTTCTGAGTATATATGAAGTATATTACAAAGAGAATCAAACCTTAATTTTTCCCAGATAGTAAACTCGCCTTCTTGTTTGACTTGGGCTTAAAACGGCCGTACTCAAATGGACCATGTTCAGCCCAAACTACGGGAAGTTTATGCTGCTAATCAAAACCCACAAGTAATAACAATGTCTATAATATTTAGATTTATATTAGGTACAAGTCTTAAATAGACAAGTTCAGTATAAATTTTTTGTAAAAAAAGTGAATCCCATTAAAAAAGAACATTTTACATTTTTTTTAATGTGGGATCCACTATTTTACGAAGGGATTGTACAGGACTTGTACAAATCATTTCTCTAATATTTAATCCGAGTGATACTACTTATCATCCTTGATTTTATTATTCTTAATCACAATAGTTGATTTGATTTTATCTTTAAATGGTTTTATAAGTCAACAACCTAAATTTAAATTTACTTCAAATATGATACGTTGGTTGGTACGACTAAGAATGAGAAAATTCAAGATGAAGAAACAATATTTCTCTTTTTTTAAATGTGTCACTCTACCATTGTTTATATTATGCTACAAAATCATCAAAATATAATCGAGCAGATGAATTCCTTTTCCAACCAATATGGAGTTCAACAAAATAGTATGTGCAACAGGTTCAATATAGATCATATATCACATTAAATCACATCATTTTATAAATTATTTCTATATATACCAAAAATTTCTTTTCAATGTATTGAATTCCAAGGATAAGAACATGGTCGTGACCTTCATAGATATCTATGATTCAACCTTCCGATAATATTATTGGTTGAAGTAATCGTTGACATAGAAAATTATTTGTGCTCTTCAGTGGCTAGATATGTTTTTTTTTTTTTTTTTATATAAACGTGGGTGTCCGGACTAGCTTACACGCACCTCGACTAATCTCATGGGACCTTGAAGTTAACGACTAGGTAAACCTCTAGTGGCTCTAAGGGGACTCGAACCAGTGATCATTGAAGAGCAAAGCCAACGCCGAACCAGCTAAACTATCCCTCAGGGTTTAGATATGTGAGGCTAGGCTCGAGTTCATTTTTTATTTTTTATTTTTTGAAATAGCTAGGGCTCTTGAGTTGTAAAAGAAAATCAGAAATCTTGGATGGTGATGTTACACTTGCATGCTTTCTCTGCATCCATTTCATAAATAAAGGGGGGTTGGCTTAATCTCAACTTGTTCTTAAAATTTAAATTAATAGAAAAAATAAATTGTTATATTTATAATAATATATGTTAAATCATTACTTGTCACAAAAATTTATTTATAATATATATAAACACATTAAAAGCTACGATGAGCAATTAAATCAGGTTGTAAATACTAAACTTGAAAGGTCAGAGTTTCGGAATTATTCATCTAAGTTTGCACATTCAGAAATTAATGTCAAAAAGGTTTATCAGCAGAAATATATAAAGAATAAACCAGTATCAAGAAAAATATAGAATTATATCAAATTTCGCTCAGTATCCAACTAATTCCTCCTTTAATTCCGTAGGCAAATGCACAATATTATAGGGATGTTAGAGCATTCTCGATGGATTGATCAAATTCATTTTTAAAATTTAGCCAATATCACACTTTTTTACATTTATCTATTCTATTTAAATTCAATCTCCACATTAGATTAGCCATCCACTCTCTATATAATAATAAAATATTATTAAATTAATAATTTTTTATTTAATTTATTTGTATCACATTTTATAATCCTACCAATTTAATATTAATAATAATTATATTCTAATTAAATTAATATTAAAAAAATCATATTTTCAAATGTCATTTAATGCTAATAAAAAAATTGAGATTAAACTTAATTGGAATGAGAAATTATTATTTTAATGTTTGGTGAACCAATTATGTTCTCTATATTTGGCTAATCACTGTAGCAGAAATTCAAATTATTTTGGAGATTGTCAATTCAATGTAGAGTCTTTTTAGTACAAATTATGTAAATTTTAATTAATCTCATTTGACCAAGCCAACGAGAATGCTCTTAGAAAGTTACGGTAATATACAAGCACATAATCCCCATTAGCTATCCTCCTCGTTCACTCTTAGCCCACACTGTGTGTTCCCACACAACATAGCCACCGAAAACATTTCATGCAGCAGCCTAGTCTCAAACATTTTGGCCATTTTGGTCTCCAACAACATCTATTGCACCTCAGTCTCCAACATTCAGGACAGCTAGGACATTCTCCACACCTAGGTCTCCAACATTCTCTGCTGCAGCTAGGCTTCCAACATTCTAGGCATCTGGGCCGCCATGAACACTTTATGCAGCTTGGTCTTGAACAATGAGGCCATTTTGGTTGCCGGACTTTGATTCTACAGCACCTGTTAGCAGTAACTGTGGACCTTGTTTGTAGAAGAAACTGGCTCTGCCGAATCTTCTTAAGGCGGATTTCTGTGGTTATATTCTCCATCTCTTGGATAAATCTGCGAAGATGGCGGATGTAATCTGGGTAAAGCTCCAAGTTGCAGTGCCCACCTCCTTTAATCCACAGAGGAACGTATGATTCCCTTGCCATTTTCCACAGTCCATTGCCATGCAACACGTTGACAATATCATCTTCTGTCCCCTGTAAATTTATCCAACCCCATCTCAACACATGTCATGCATAGAAATTTGACAAAGATGGTTTCCTATAGGAGAATTATTAGTTAATTTCGGCATGGCACATGCATCACATAGCAGCACTTAACAAAACCATAGAGGTTCTTCAAAGGAATCTTCAACAGCAAAACTACAGAGTAAAAGAGCTGGCTCCTCTTCCATATTTGGTGATTGGAGAATGATACCAAGTTACCAACATCTCATTTGGTTGAGCCACTAAGGAAATCAATTTTTTTTTCCTTTTTCAGTCCGTAGAGAAAGCAAAGAAGAAGAGGGTAAATTAAAGTGTTTATTACTTGGTGAGAACACGGTAGTTGATGCAAAACCAAGACAGAAAAATACGATTTTTTTTTTCACCTGAGAAAAAAGACAATGGGGGATGGCTAGTTTGAAGGTTTTTTCCTGGAAAGAATTTAGAGTGCACAAATCACAAAGAACTTGTGCCGCTTGGTTTGTTGGGACACGAAATCAAGATGAGTCCCTATGGTGCAAAACCCAGAGAAACAGTTCACATGTTGTCTACACTTGAGGCGTGTTCCTTGAGTCGTGGGTATAAGTTTTAGATGATGCTAAACCCATTTTCTTATAACAGATTTGTTTGGATTATCTTGTGGTTTTTCCCTTTGTATTGGGACTGTAGGGCATACATACGGTTGTCTTCTCGAGTCACTAATTACAAACAATCATGAGAAGGGAGAAGAAACTACTGGGAAATGAAAGCTCTATACCTGTTAAAGTTGTCAAGAAACACTTACATGTATCACAAGCACAGGACACTTCACCTTCTCAATTTTGTTGATGTTCTGTGTAAAATAGGACGGTTACTATCTTGAAATGCAGCAGAAATAGCAATAAGCCAGTGCACAATACTCAATCTAGCATACTGGTGCTTGTAACATTCTAAGTTGACCAATGAAATGGATTGGAAGCACACTTTATACTGACATTCCATGGGCTTCTAATGATCATCTAATTCACATCTCTGTAATAAGAAACAAGAGACTTCCTTACCTTATAAATGTCAAAACAAAATGTGAACTTGACATGACAGAGCACACGAAGACCTGAAAGAATCGCACTGTGTAGAACTATGCCTCTGAGCCTTGGCAGTTTAGCTGCCAAGTGCAATGTTGGCCCACTTCCAACTGACTGCCCATACAAGATCAAGTCTTCCTGGCTAACTCCATACTCGGTCTCAAGGCACTCATAGACTGCTTCGATATCAGCATATGTATTGGATTCACTAGGCTGCATTTGATAACAACAGCACGATTAAGTACTTCAACATTGATCCACAAGGCTCACAGATTTTCTACAGTATCAAATCTGACAAGCAGAACCAAATAAAAAATAGTATGCATACTAGGAAGCATGTTTAGAGTGACGATATAGAAGGAAGATATGATCTCTAATGTCCATATCTACCAACTAAAAGTTAAAATGCCAACCTGATTAGATGATTCAACATTGTGTACAATGAATGGTACACGTATTTGGTCTAGATGATATCAGTATTGACTAACCAAATCAAGATCAGAATATCCTAATCTATCCACATTGTTGGTAATGTTCTGAAGTATACATACACAAAAAGAAAATCTAGATGCACCAGAACTTTTAATCGCATTACTCATTAGCTTACAAAGTGTTTTCAGACATCATCAATTCCAAACTTTTCATAAACCAGCTCCATATATGATATATGTTGATTGAGAATGTATGCCTCCTTCCACTTATGCATGTTTTTTTCTTGGTGAATTATACAAGACAAATTTCAACATTCCAATGTATTGCCCATTCCTCTCAAGCTACTCGCATAACTATTTGTATACGGTACTAATTGATCCAAAACCCAAAATTACTTCTATAATATTAATCAGGTCTCCTTATCTGAAGAGATATCTATTCCTCTAGTGCACCTCATAAATCAGCAAACCATTACCAAATGAAGTCAATGCGAACACGTAACAGAGTACGAATGAGGAGTATATTGATACTGCATAATATAGTACAACTCAGGACCAAATCATAGCCTACCTTACCAGCAGAGGCTCCATAGCCAGAATAGTCATATCTGCATCATAAAATCCAGATGGAATATCTTAAAATAAAGCCAATTGGCAGTTTAATGAATCACATTGTGCCGAAGATCAGTCCCACACACAAAGCAAATCAGTCGAAAACAAGATCATCAATTGATTCTTTTTGAAAAAACAAAAGGCCCTTTCAAACAGAAATCAAAGTATCAATTCATACTAGAAAAAAATAGAAAGAAATTTAGGCACTTCTAATATTTTCGTAAGTCACAGATTCACAAGAAAGTTAAAAAGTTAAAAAGATAAGATGATAAGAATTTTTAAAGATCTTAATTACGGTAAGATCATTCATCATCACTGTAGATAAAAAGTAGATCTTGGAAAGTTCTACGCCATTCGAGTTGGCCATTCACGCCACAAAACCTCACAGAGCCCCGGAAGCACAGAACTCCCCAAAAGAGTGGTATAAAGTCAGGTCTCCATAGATGGGGAAAATTGAAACCAAAAAGAGTCAAAAGAGAAGGAGAAAAAAGACATAGGACTAAGTACTAGTGACTATAAAAAGGAAACAATAAAACCGACCTTCTTTTGCTTTTTACCTTTTCATTCTAAAATACATTACCCATCAATACCTCAAGAAAAAAAGTCATATTAGACAGAAGAATATAGAACAAACTACTATCTTTACTAATAATAGATTTAACCCCAATGCACCAAAAAATAAAAAAATAAAAAATTTAAGAGCATTAGTAGTGGACTCAACAAAATTTGACCAAAATTTGACTAGAGAATTAACTTTTATAAATTTAACTAACCAATTTTCAACAACATCAAATAACAAACTCTCCAAATCTATCACTATTATATTAAAATATTGATTTTGACTTTTTCATTTATTTTAATTCTAATTATAATTTGAATATTTATTCGTTATTAAAAAAATACACATTAATTTTCTAATGTTCATATATTTTTTTTATAAGTACCTTTTGTATCCATACATACAAAATCTAATCACAGGTAATGTAAGTAATGCATCCCAACCTCCCATTTGATTAAAAAATTAGGAACAGTCTGGTTTGAACAAACCATTCCAGGTCAAACCAGACATACAATTAGGGCTGTACAGAAACCGACAGCACCGGCCGCCACCGACGCGAACCGACCGGCCGCGTCAGGAACCAGCCGGAACCGGTGAAGAACCGGTCGGCGTGCGGTGGAAATAGCTAGAAACCGATGTTCAGCGGTTCGGTCTCGGTTTGAAGCTGGACCGGACCGCTGAACCGACCGATATAATAAAATCCTTTTTTTTTTTAATATACCCTTATCAAAACGGCGTCGTTCCACTTAAGTTTAAGTGGAACGACGCCGTTTTAGTTAATAAGTACTGCAACTGATACTGGAAACGACGCCGTTTGGCATTAAACCAAACGTCATCGTTTTATTAAGGACGTAAGAAAAAAATAATAAGTCTGAAACGACGCCGTTCCACTTAAACTTAAGTGAAACAGCGTCGTTTCGTTAAGAGCTTTCTTCTTCCCCGATCTTCTTCTTCCCGAAAGTCTCTCCTCTGCAACCCTCTCTCTCTCTCTCTTCTGTAACTCTCTCTCTCTCCTATGCATCTCTCCCTCTCTCATTCTCTCTCATAATTATCTCACTAGAACTGCCAAAGAACCGACGCCGACCGAGAACCGGCAGAGAACTGCCTCGATCGGTGTCCTCCTCGCCATCGACCGGTTACGGTCGGCATCTCATCCACTTTTCCAGACGTCGGTCGGCGTCGGTTTTGCCCAAAAACCGCGCCGACGACGTCGGTTTTCACCCCTACATACAATTGCATCTCCACCACAAACTACATACTCCAACACACCTCTAAGCGCCCGTTTAAAATAATTGTTTATGGTGAAAATAATATTTAGCCAGTCTAAGGGATTGGCAAAATTTGGCCAGTGAATAAATCTTGGACTAAAATTACTACTCATTTATTAAGTTCATTATAGTGGATTTTTGTGCAACCACTAAATTTTGGTCAAAATTTGGCTAAGTTGAGTCCACTACTAGTGAGCCCAAGAAAACCGGCTAGCTCTAGAATATGTCTCTTGAGAAGAGAAATGGGTAGTGCTAGTGTGCTATCCAGTTTTGACCGTTGGGCATGCCTATTAGTACAAATTTCATTTTTTATTTTTTATTTTTTTTATTTTTATTTTTTTAACATATTTAAATATCTTTAAAAAATAAAAATATATATATATTAATATACTAATAGATACTTTCTTAATCAATAAGTAAAATAAAAAAAATTAAATATATGGTTGGTCAAAATAAAGAGACAAAATGAAGCGATATAATATCATTATTCAAGAGAAATATATGAAAAATCAACGTCAATCACACAAACCATCACATTTAAATAACAAACAATACAGGGGTGGAGAGGTGCAGAGCTCTTATACAGATTTTTCCTTATCAGAGCAGAGGTACAAAAATGTGAGATTTGTGAAGTGTAAACCCCATTAGATTAGATAGACAGCCATCCAAGACAGAGAAAACCTAATCTAAAATCTACCACATGAATAAGATAAACCATCATTATTACAAAAGAAGTGAATATTAAAAAAGAAAAACACTTACCCCACGAGATTAACTCTGAGATTGACTTTGAGCTGCACAAAGAGGTCATAGAGCTGGCCAAGGTCAGCAGCATTGCCATGAGAGTAAAGCAAAGTGAGCCGAGCCAATGGGTTCCTCAGATAAAAAGCAACGATCTTATAGCCACGCTTAGTGTCAATCAGCAAGACGTCCAAGGAATTGTCATCATACTGAATAATCGGCATCGACGGTGAAGACGATGACACCACGGTGAATTTGCCATCGTCGCGCTTCTTGATTTGGTACGTGGGTGGCGATGGCGGAAAGAACGCAAACTTGGCCGCCAGTTGAGAGACCATGCAACCCATTCACCCCCCGCCAAGATGGTGAGCAAAAGCCAAACTCATTAAAGGAGGAGCAATCTTGAGTGCATGCGTATACACACACAGTGCGTGGGGTTTCTAGCTTTGGTATGGAAGTGAGAATGCGTGACCGAATGACCTTTCGGCCTTTTGATTAAGGGGTTTTGGGAATGAGTTGGAATGGAGAGTGAGCTGGGTCTTGGTGGTGGAATAATGGGGAAGTGTACTAGATTTGGTGGATTGTTTTGGATGTGTGGTGGGATGGGAGAGAGAAGGAGAAAAGCAGAGAGTCGAATCGAAGGGTGGTAACGATGGGAAGCGTAATTGCAGCTAGTTTCTAGCTAGCTAGGGAACTGCTATGTGTTCGTGTCGCCGGATTTCTGTAAGATCAGCTTGGTTTTCATGGGTAAATGACATTGCACTATTGCAGAGCGGTGCGTTGGCGCTTGTGCATGAGATAGAGGACTCTGCAGCTGGGGCTATTGGTTTAGGAGCAGTGCTTGGGTGTAGCACGAGACGGGTCGATAAGGGTAAAATAGTTTTTTTAGTTTTTTTAATTTATTTATTTTATATCTTTAAATAGTTTTAAAAAAAATCACAATATTATATTTAATCACTAAATAAATAAAGAAAATGCTAGATATCCCGCTGAGGACTCTCGTTGGGCTCTAGTATTTTTTTATATGTATTTTTTTTTAATTTTTATTTTATATAGATATTTTTAATAATTTTAAATATTTAAAAAAAAGTAAAAATTATAATATTATTAAAAAAATATTTTCTTAATCACAAAGTAGAATAAAAAATAATATTTATTCTACTTCGTGATTAAAGAAGTATTTTTTAATATATTTTTTTTACTTTCTGATTAAGAAAGTATTTTTTAATGATATTTTAAATTTCTTTTATTTTTTAAAAATATTTAAAAGTGTAAAAAAATCTATATAAAAAATAAATTAAAAAAATACACATAAAAAAGTACATGTTAAGCCCAATGTGAGCCCCTAGCGGGGCTGTAGCATGACCATTTTAAATATTTAAAAAAATCATAATATTATTAAAAAATACTTTCTCAATCATGAAGTTAAAAAATTATAAAAAATATTTTTTTATAATTTTTTATTTTATTTCGTGATTAAAAAAGTATTTTTTAATATATATATTTTTTTTATTTTTTGATTAAGAAAGTATTTTCTTAATAATATTTTAAATTTATTTTATTTTTTAAAAATATTTAAAAATTTTAAAACATCTATATAAAAAATTATTTAAGCAAAACATATATAAAATAATACTATACTCCAACAGGTGCCCCCAGCGGCAATTGTAGCATCACCCAGTAAATAAATAAAAATTATTGAGACACAATCACCCAACTGTAGAGTAACATTTTTCGGGATTTAGTGTGGACTATAGAGTGAGTTGTAAAGTGTTGAGTGTAGAGTGAGGTGTTGACACGAGACAACCTAATGAACATGCTACTCCTTGATGACACTTTACCTTTTTTTTTTTTTTTAAGTAATGTTAGGTACAGTCTTTAAATAAAAATTATAATATAAGTCTAAGTTATTTTAATTTTAAAATTTTTTAAAATTATAAAATTATCTCTCTTAAAATAATATTTTTTTTTATTTAATAATGTGCATGCATATGCCGTCCTTACTTAAAAATTGCGAATAAAATTTCTCTTTTCTTTTTGTTTCTCTAATGTAAGTTTCAATTTTTCGAATTTTTCATTTTAAAAAGAAAAAATGAGGAACGTGTTTTTTCAACTCTGGAACCTTGAGTAGATATAAAGGAAGAATATAAGGATGTCATGGCACCCCTGATGATTTTTTTATTTTTTTATTTTGAAAGTAATTGATTTCTGCCTTGATTTCTAAGAAGTCATCAATTTCATGGTTGATTGATGAAGATGTCGGTCAGACATAATCATGCTAATCAGCTATTATTGATCCCAAAAAACGATAAGAAAAATAGTGATGCGGATAGATTTTAACACCAATAATTTTATATACAGTTGTAGAATGTATAAATATTATACAATTGTTTTAAAAAATAATAGAATTTATTATTAAAAATTAATTTCTTTTTACGTATATCTCATATTTTTTTTTTTAAAATAACTATATGACACTTGCACATTCACAATTATAAATATTATTTCTCTATTAACACATGGTGCGTACTTGCAATTGCATGCCTTCACAACACAGCAACTGGTTTTGGTTTTTGATGCAACTGTCCTTTACATATTTTAGTATTTAAGACTGACTACATCTCACCACATGCCCTTCTTTTTTTTATCCACCTCATTCATATCAATCCTATTCCTTTTTATTCTGAATTTCCAAAATACTGTGCCTTTATTTTCCTTTTATTTTCTTACCATAATACACACATATGTGTGTTGAGAATGTCAACCTTCTATTCAACACAAAAGAGAAGCTAGCAGCCAATTAAACTCAAGCAAGATGTGCTGAGGTGGCAGGAAAAAGCTTTTGTTTTCAATGTGCAACTTAGTTCAAATGAGAACTAAAAATACGTGAGATGTATTGTATTGTGGAGGCACGTGAATGAAAAGTTGAGAGAAAAATCATAGAGAGAAAAACAGAGCAAGGAGAGATCAAGTCTGAGAGAGGTTGACAGATTCTTGTTTAAGAATTGTGTAAACTAAAGAGAGGGATGATGATCTTGTAATCTGGAATTTGTGATTTTCAATCCTCAATAAAGCTCTTAGATTGTTCTTGCCGTGGATGTAGATCACTAGGATCGAACCACGTAATTTTCTTGGTGTTCTTTATATTGTTCCACCATTGCTTCCATAGTTCCTACACTCTTCTTGATAAGTTCTTGGCATTCAAGCACTAAGATTGATCACAAAGTAAACTCAGAATTCTAACAAGTGGCACTAAGGTCGATGGGGACAACCAAGTTTGAAGTCGAGAAGTTCACTGGAAAAAATAATTTTGGCTTATAGAGAATCAACATGCAAGCTCTTCTTGTTCAACAAGGTTTGCAGAATGCACTTCTTGGAGAAAAGAACATGGGTTCTTTACCAAATAAGGAGAAGACTGAGATCTTGCAGGAGGCTCATAGCACCATAATTTTGTCTCTTGGTGATATGGTCTTGAGAGAGGTTGCCAAGGACGAGACAGCAGTAGGTATATAGCTGAAACTGGAAAATCTTTATATGACCAAGTCCTTGGCAAATCGCTTGCACAATAAAACCAGATTCTACACATTCAAAATGATCACATGTATGTCTATGGAAGAGCATCTTGATGAATTTAACAAGATTATTTTAGATATTGCAAACATAGACATAACATAGATGATGAAGATCAAGCTATTCTTCTACTAAGTTCTTTAGACACTTCATATGCATATTTGAAGAAAACCATAATGTATGGTAGAGAAACATTAACCTTGGAGGAAGTACAATTTGTCTTGCACTCAAGGGAATTACAAAACATGGCAGAAAATAAACTAGAAACTGGGGAAGGTTTGACTGTAAGAGGAAGATCAGAGAAACATGTTCAAAAAGGGAAGAATAATAAAGTTAGATCAAAATCAAAGGGGAAGCAACTAAAATGTTTTGTATGCCACAAAGAGGGATATTTCAAAAGGGATTGCCCTAAAAAGAAAAATTTTACAAACAAATCTAAAGAGAAAGGGAATGTTGTTGTTGTATTAGATGGATACGACAGTGCTGAGGTGTTGAATATATTTGAGGTAGATTCAGGTAAAGAGTGGATCTTAGACTCAAGCTGCTCATTCCACATGTGCCCTACGAAGTCATGGTTTGAAACCTTCATTGAGTTAGATGGAGGGAATGTAATCTTAGGCAATGACAAGTCTTGTAAAATCCTGGGCATAGGGTCAGTCAGAATACTAAAGGAGGTGAGATACATACCTGAACTGGAGAGAAATTTAATTTCTCTCGGAATGTTGGATCAAATTAGGTGTACCTTTAAGTCAGAATCAAGGACATTGAGGGTTGCTAAGGGCTCTCTAACACTGATGAAGGGAGTAATCAAGAATGGCCTTTACACACTTACATGAAAAATAGTTATAGGTGAGGCATCAAATACACAGGCTAAAAGGGAAGACAATGATGTGTTATGGCACAGGAGAATGGGGCATGTCAGTCAAAGAGGCCTACAAGAACTTTAGAAACAAGGCCTATTGGGTGAGAAACATCTAGGAGAACTGCCATTTTGTGAAGATTGCAAAGTTGGAAAGTCTACAAGGGTCAGTTTTAAAGTTGCAATTCATCAGACTAAACATGCGTTGGACTAAATTCACTCAGACTTGTGGGGTCTTGCAAGGGTCAGTTCTCATGGTGGAAGAAATTATTTCTTATCCATCATAGATAATTACTCAAGAAATGTATGGATTTACATACTTAAAAATAAAAGTGACACTTTTAATAAGTTTAAGGAATGGAAAACCTTAGTTGAAAATCAAGTTGGGAGGAAGTTGAGAAAATTCAAAACATATAATGGGCTTGAGTTTCTATCAAATGAGTTTAATATGTTTTCTCAAAAAGAGGGAATAGCAAGGCACAAGACAGTAAGGAAAACCCCTCAACAAAATGGCCTTGCTGAGAGGATGAACATGACCGTTTTGGAGAGGGTAAGACGCCTACTGTCAAACTCAAGTTTACCAAAACAATTCTAGGCTAAAGCTGCTACCACATCAGTACATTTAATTAATAGAAGCCCCTCATCTGCAATAAGTTTCAAAACCCCACAAGAAATGTGGTCTGGAAAACCCTCAAAGTATGATTACTTAAGGGTGTTGGATGTGTAGCCTATGCACACTCAAAAAATGACAAGTTAGAACCTAGAGCACTTAAGTGCATCTTTGTGGGGGTTTCCTGAAAGGGTTAAAGGGTATAAACTATGGGTGGATGAACCTGGGAAACAAAAGTGCATAGTCAATAGGGATGTAACCTTCAATGAACTACAGATGGCTAGAGTACAGAAATTACAGACTAAACCTATACAAATGCTTACCTCAGAGAGATTGCAACTTGAGGTGGAGCAAGAAGAATGCTCACCACCTCAGCTGGAAGATCAAGTTGATAAAACAGAAAAAGCAACCTCAAAGAACAGAAATCAAGGTGATATCAATTCCTACAACTTGGTGAGGGACAGATAGAAAAGGGTAATTAGACCACCTCAGAGGTACGACCAAGCTGAGCTTACTGCCTTTGCACTAACAGTTGCAGAAGAGGTTGTCTATATGGAACTAAGGTCATATAAAGAGGCTATGGCAAGCAAAGAGGCTCATAAATAGATATTAGCCATGCTGGCATGATATCCTCGGGAAGAGTCTGGTTCTAGCGGCCTTGGTGATGACCCTGCGGGGAACGATCCCGCCTGTTGAGGGTGTACTTTCCGGGCAGATCTTCTTTCTCTCCAACACTATTATTGCCCGAAACCCCCACGGCCTTTGCTTGGTAGATCTCCTTGCCATTCCTCTATTGTTGGGGTCTCGTGCCCTTTCTTCTCGTTCTCGTTCTCGTCCTTTGCTTATTGTGCCTTACTCTTTCTTGTCCTTTTGCTTAAGGGGCTCGGCTTCAAAGCCATTCCCACCCGGCGTCTTCACTTCTTCCAATAGTTTCTTCTCCCTCTCCCTAGTTGGTGGATGGTTTTGGCTGGCTCCAGGGTGATGGTCATCACCGTACGACTCAATTAGTTGCCTCATTACATCCTTGTTGGTTCTTAGAGGTAACTTCAGGTGTTATTGACACGTCGTAATGATGGAGATCTAGGTCTATAGCTTGCATGGAATGTATAATTTGATTGAGCTCGGTTGTGGCGATCCCAACTTTCGTTCGGTAAGCGGTTCCCAACGTAGAAATAGGAAATGGAAACAAGACTTGGGAACTGGTTTCTAAACCAGAGAAGGTAAAACTGGTTGGATCTAAATGGATCTATAAAAAGAAGGAAGGCATACCAGGGGTAGAAGGCCTAGATATAAGGCAAGATTGATTGGTAAGGGATTTACTCAAAGTGAGGGGATAGATTTCAATGAAATCTTCTCCCCTGTAGTCAAACACAGCTCTATAAGGCTACTGCTATCCTTTACTGCCTATGAAGACTTACACTTGGAACAATTGGATGTAAAAATAGGCTTCTTGCATGGAGAACTCAATGAGGTCATATACAAGCAACCACCAGAAGGTTTCTCAAATGAAATCAGTAGCAGTTAAGTGTGTTTACTAAAGAAATCTTTATATGGACTTAAACAGTCCCTTAGGCAATGGTACAAAAGATTTGATTTACACATGATTGAAAATGGATTCAAGAGAAGCGGGTATGACAGTTGTGTGTATTACAAGCAATCTAGTGAAAATATGGTTTATCTACTGTTGTATGTAGATGACATGCTTGTTGCTTATAAGGACTTAAATCTGATTGAACAAGTCAAGTGTATACTAAAATCAGAGTTTGAAATGAAGGAATTAGAACCTGCTAAAAGAATTTTTGTAACCCCCATTCCCGAGGGTTCGGAGAGCTAACTCATGTTACCTGATAATCAACTCCAACAATGCTAATAGACTTCCAAACGCTCCAAATCAATTATAAACACTTCAAATTTAATTAACCGCACAAATTCATATATCAAATCCTCGATACAGTAATCCAAAAATATCAACTTCTGTACATGTCACTTAAACTCACATTTCAATAATATAATTATAGACTCCAAATTTCCAATATTATAAAGAAACTTTGATTTGAATTAATTTTCTCAATATAATCAATTCTTCAAAATGCCAAGTTGTCGGAACACAATGAAATTTCTTAACAAAAATACCAATACTCATCATAAACTTTCTATTCTTAATCCAATATTCTTAAGTCATCTCACCTAATGTTTCATAGTTTTGATCCTCAACTGAAATATCCAAAATCATCGGAAAAATCTAATGGAGATAAGGAGTTAGTTATCAACAACTCAGTAAGCAAAGAATATATACTAATATGTAAATATGAACATTTATCAAAATTTGGAATACTGAACAAAATATTTTTTTTCAGAATGAAGAGTCAGAATACTTGTTTTCAGAATGCAGAATCGAAACATGTTACCAAAAATATAAGAGCGAAACTCTCAAAAAACATTCTTATTTAAAACTCCCTTTGGTAAAGTATAACTGAACATCCTCGTCTTATCATATCATATCAAAATAGAGACCATGTTTAACCCCCGTGATAGTGTTGTGCATTATGCAGAAAACCATTGTATCCCGTGATTGGACTAAAAACAGAAAACCACTATTATATCTCGTGGTGGGCCAGATGTCACTATTGTATCCTGTGACAGGGCCAGATGTCACTATTATATCCTGTAACAAGGTCAGAGGTCACTATTGTATCCCGTGACAGGGCCAGAGGTCACTATTATATCTTGTAACAGGGCCAGAGGTCACTATTATATTCCATGATAGGGCCAGAGGTCACTATTATCTCTCATGACAGGGCCAAATGTCACTATTATATCTAGTGACAGGGCCATAGGTCACTATTATATCCCGTGACAAGACTAAAGGTCACTATTATCACTCATGATAGGGTCACATTTAAAAAAAAAATAGAATCAGAATTATATCAGAATCAGAGTCAAAACAGAATCAAAACATCATGCCAAAGGTTTTTCAGATGCAAAATCATTCCAAAACGGAGTACTGAACAAATTCAGATGACTCCACATTTTTCAAAACAGATTCAGAATATCTTCATGTCACATGCAAAAATTATAAATTTTCATATTCGCTCATATTTTTCTCAGTTCTAATACATAATGCCAAAAATAAGTTCATGTCTACATCAGTCATGCCAGAAAATACTTTATTCTTATACAGAATCTGATGAGCAATGCAGAATAAATAACTGAAGTTGTTTCACATTTCTTTTCATAACACAACATGCACATTTTCAAAATTATCTCAGCTCATTTTATTTTTATGCAAAGTCTAGCATATGAATCTCGCTTACCTGACTCTTACGGAGAGTTACTAGAGCCTTGAACTTGAACTCTATCAATGTCACGACAGTGCTAAGAGGCAATTTCTAAAAGATCAAGCACACAAACACCCGGTTTAACAAAGTGATATTTTTGGAATAAAAGGACAAATTAACTAAGATAAATCTAGAAGATAATGGCTGGAAGATGCAACTCACGGCAAGCACCAAAAATCACCAAGAAACCGAGTGCAGCTCACGGCTTTTATGGACAACACAGGGCACGGCAAAAAGGGCAAAACATAGCAATGGAAGACCAATCAAAAGGGAATGCAATGGGAATAAATCATAAGTATGAGCCACGAAATTAGTAAGGAAAAATTAAGAGAAAGTACAACAATGGAGTCTCACGGACAGACCTGTAAATGGAGAGAAAAATAGATGAAAAATAAATGCTAGAGAGGAAGAGATATGCATTGTTTTACAGCAAAAGAGAAACCGAAAATTAAAGAGATAGAAATGGAACCATTACCAGCCGAAAATTGATGAATGAGTGGTGGCGTTCATTGACTTGCAGAGGGTAAGAACTGAAACTAAGATGGGGAGGAAGAAGGAACGCAGCAGATGGCATCCCAATGAAAAACAGAGGAAAGAAACGACATAAAATGAAGAAGGAGAAGAAGAGAAGTAGCAGCCGCACGGATTGAAGAAAGAGATGAAAACTGAAACAGAAAGGAGGTGAAGAAGCAACGACGCGCAGGTGAAGAAAAGAATAGATGAAGAAGCCCTAAGGGCTTGACCAAACGACGCCTTTTTGGGGGATTTAGTGGGCTGGGTTGAAGGCTTATGGGTTGGGTTAGGGATTGAATAGGCTGGGCCCAAAAGAAAAATAAAACACACTCAAACAAGTCCAGTCTGAAAATAGAAGTGTTCAACAAAAGAAAAAGGCATAATAAAAATAAATAAGAGCCAAATAAAAACACTACAACTCAATATTAATAAAATAAAATAGTTAAAGTCCAACAATAAAATAAATTAAAGCAAAGAGCAATTTAAATGCAAACAATAATTAATATCAAGAAAGCACATCAAAATAAATTTCACAACTTAAAAATCATAAAACAAATCTAACAAGAAATCATATAAATTTAAAATAAGAGAATCAATATTTAAATTAATTAAAATAATCTTTCAATTAAAAAAAACTAAAATACGGGATATCACAATTTTGGGTATGGAAATACTAAGATATAGAAAGAACAGAATACTCTATCTATCTCAAAAGTCATACATCTCAAAAATTCTGTAAAGATTTGATATGGACCAACTGAAGTTAGTAAGTACACCCATGCGGCAACATTCAAAACTTTCAGTCACCCAAGCACCTCAAACAGAAGAAGAAAATGAGTTTATGCTTAAAATACCATATGCCAGTATGGTGGGAAGTATAATGTATGCAATGGTTTGCTCGAGACCTGACTTATGATGTTAGCAGAATCAGTAGATTCATGAGCAATCCTATAAAACCCCATTGGCATGCCATTAAGTGGGTATTTCAGTATTTGTCTAGTTCAAATTGCTTGGGACTAAAGTTTGGTGAAAATGTACAAAAGGGAAGTGAATTAAGAGGTTTTGTGGACTCAAATTATGCTAGGAACATAGACACCAGAAAATCCTTAACCAGCTTTGTGTTTACAGCTTTTGGATGAGCAATCAGTTGGAAGGCAAATCCACAATATGTGGTTGCCTTATCAACAACTGAGTTGAATACATTGCTATGGCTAAGGCAATCCAAGAAGCTATATGGTTAAGAGGTATATCAACTGAGTTAGGCATGTTTACAGGAAACATTACAGTTCACTATGATAATCAAAGCACTATCCACCTTGCAAAAAATCAGGTATACCATGAATGGTCAAAACATATAGACATAAGACTTCATTTTTTCAGGGACATCATAGCAGGTGGAGAAATTAAAGTGGAAAAAATTCCTATTGAAGAAAATCTATCTGATATGATGACCAAGTCATTGCCAACTATCAAGTTCAGACATTATCTAAATTTGATTAACATGGGAAACTGTTAAGTACCCCTCATAGGGGGAACAATGCAGGAACAGTCTTAAGAGGAGAGGAGCAACTTGCAAAGAATAAAAGCTTGCCAAGGTGGAGAATTTTTGTGAATGTCAATATTTTATTCAATACAGAAGAGAAGCTGGCAGCCAATTAAACTCAAGCAGGATGGGCTGAGGTGGCAGGAAAAGGCTTCTGTTTTCAGTGTGCAACTTAGTTCAAATGAGAACTATAAATATGTGAGATGTATTGTATTGCATGGCAGGTGAATGAAAAGTTGAGAGAAAAAACACAGAGAGAAAAACTGAGAAAGAATAGATCGAGTCTGAGAAAGGTTGACAGATTCTTGTTTAAGAATTGTGTAAACCAAAGAACGGATGATGATCTTGTAATCTGGAATTTGTGATTTTCAATCCTTAATAAAGCTTTTAGATTGTTCCTATCATGGATGTATATCACTAGGATCGAACCACGTAATTTTCTTGGTGTTCTTTATATTGTTTTACCATTGCTTCCAAAGTTCCTGCACTTTTCTCGATAAGTTCTTGGCATTCAAGCACTGAGTTTGATCACAAAGTAAACTCAAAATTCTAATGCATATACGTGTGATGTTTCAAATTTAATACAAAGCGATTTCGTGAATGAGATTTCATATTATTTGAGAGAAATTTGTTTGTAATTTATAATTTTAAAAAAATCAAAATTCTTTTAGGCCGTAAACTTATGATATTTTTTATTGAAAAAAATGAATAAATATGAGACACAAATGACAAATTTATTTTTTTAATAGTGAATATGGGTGTAAATTTCAACTGGAAAACCGGTCCGATTCCGGTTTCGTGGTTTCCGGGACTGGACTGGCCCGGTTGGAGAAAAAAAATATAAAAATTAATATTATATGTATAAATTTTATACAAAATTAATATTTTACAGAATATTTTTTATATATAAGTTTTATATATAATATATAATTATATATGAAATTTTAATATATAATATATATAATTACTAATTATATGTAATTATTAATTATATATCATGTATGAAATAATTTCATGTTATAATTTATAAATTATAACATAAAATGTTAATTTTAAATATGAACATTTTTAATTTGTTTGATCATATGTTATTAATATAATTATATATAAGATATTGTTATTATAATTTACAAAATAAAAGTTTAATCTTAAATATGAAAATTTAATTGATCATATGTTTTAAACATAAAATATATATTTAAATTATTAATAACATTTTATTTATAGCTGTACTAATATATAACTAATACTAATATATTATATATAGTTATAATAAATTAAACTCACTAATATAGACTATAGTTATACTTATACTAATATAGTTATACTAAATCACTATAACTAATACTAATATATAGCTATACTAATAGTCTAATATAAACTATAGTTATACTTATACTAATATAGTTATACTAAATCACTATAATTAATACTAATATATAGTATACTAACAGTGTAATATTAATACTATTATATAGTATAATATATTATATAGCTATAACTAATACTAATATTTATTTTAATACTAATAGTCTAATATAGACTATAATTATACTTATACAAAATTACTGGTATAGTTATAGACTTATAGTATAAGAGTTTAGTCTAATTAGACTATTAGTAATAATTTTGATATTATTACTAAACGGCGCCATTGCACCTCCAGTCTCCCAAACCCTAAGACCCGCCCCTCTCTTCCTCACTCTTTCACTCTACCTCTCTGCCTCATAGCCTCTCTGCATCTCTGCCCTCTCACGCGGCCACGGCCCACGCCTAAGCACTGTGCACATCTCCTCGTCGCCCCCTCAGCTTGAGTCCCCTCCCTCTTGCCGTTACCCCCTCAGAAACATAGACCAGTTCTCTCATAGTTGCACCTCCCCTCACGACCTCACCTCTCGAGTCGTTCCCATCGCACACACAACCCCTCGGCCCTTCTCTCAATGTTGTGTTGCCTTCTCTATCTCTCACCGTCTTGCGCAGCCCTCTCATCTCTCACGTAGCCAGTGGCCCCTCTCCCAAGTCTCTCTGTCTTCAACGGCAATTTTTCTTGGAACAATCTTGTGTGTGTATATCGTTTTTAATCTCCGTTGGTTTAATTGTTACGGGAACTTTAGACATCTTTGAGAATTTTCGTTTAGGTGTTGCTCGTTGGACTTAATTCCTATACAAATTTGTGCATCTTTCTTTGAGGTCATGATTGTTTAGACATATGCTCCCAGTTGTTAAAAGAAAGCATAACAGAGAAACTATTTTACTTTGGGTTGTCGATTTCAAACACAACACAGAAAGTCTAATACTTCCAAGTTGAGTGAGACTCTTACATCTGCAATGATATGGTTGGGTTGCAGACTTCCTAGGTTTTTTTTTCTAAGGACCACGTTAGCCTAAAATTCTGTTTGTTATGTTTGATTAAGCATTTGAGTTGAATGAAAGCTTTCAAGTGGCTTTGCTCCATTGCCTTCAGCCCATATCTCTTGTATGACTTCCAAATATAAAATCTCGCATTTCTACAAAGTCAAAAATGAAAAATAAAACATCTACTGAATTGTAAAAAAAACCTACTTACCAGTTGGATGCCCGTTTGAAAGATTTATTTTCTCTCATACATAGATTTTTTAAAAGTTAAAAAAAGAAGTTAAAATCATCTTCTTGAGGATCTTTGTTTGTCAAACGTAAATAGTGAAGATCATTATTTTTTATAAACTTACTCAATATATTATATTCTTTTCTAGGAATTTGTATTATAAATTTTTTAAAATGTTTGTGTTTCTTAAATTTACTATTATTATTCCTTTCTTAAATTATTTTTTATAAATTTACTAAACATATCATTTTTTTCAAAAGGTTTATGTAAATGTGGGGCAAATAACAGCCTTTTACCTCTTAAGATAGGATATATTCCCAAGCATTGTATTGGGCTCTCATCCATAAATGGTACTGTTCCCTAAGAGCACCTGCTTTCATATATAGTGATGAATCTGACCTGTAATAATATTCTAGCTAGGTATCCTTTTGATGCAGTTTCAGATTCCATGTATTTGTCTTCAGCTATTGGTCTCTCTCACACACATATATTTGTTCCAAGTTCTAGAGTGCTAGCTAGTTTCAATGCTTCTCTCTCTCTCTCTTACAAATCTCATGCATTCACTAAATTAAAATCGAAAAACCGGTCTAGAACCGGTAAAACTGGATGTACCGGTTTATGGGGGTAACCAGTGCGTAATCAATTTTTGAAAATAGAATACTGGTACATACCGGTTCGGTCCTAAATTTTGTCCATAACTGAACCGGTTACACCCTTAATAGTGATCCTATTTTTTTCAAAGAGAATGCACAGAAATTACACATTTCATTACTCTAAATATCATTTCTCCATATTGAGTGTCTAAATATCATTTCTCCATATTGAGTGTCAACAGAAAAGTAAATAGGTGAATGTTATTAACTTATCACTATAGATGATATAGAGCTTTTTGTTTGGGGGTTAGAGTTTAAGTTGATGAGAAAATGTAGATTTAATTATTTATATTTTATTCTTAATACTCCCATCAAGTATAGGCTAAACTCTCACTCAACGAGTGATCTAACACGTAGAATATTTAATTAAATAGGTAGAGTGTAGAGTCAGGTTTCAAATTTAGGATCTTTACTCTAATATCATATAAAATCACTACTTATCCAAATGTTTAAATTGATGAAAATAAATAAAATAAATTATTTATATTAAATTATTAACACAATTTTAATTAAAACTGATTCTGTGGACTTTTATTTGCACCATCAATCTCCAATAAATTGAGTCCTTGGAACCCGAAAGCTCTCTCTCGAACTCGTCTCTCTCAAAACTCCCGTTTACAGTTCTGACTCGAGGGGGTGGGAGCTTCAGCTCCTTCCCCCTCCCTCCCTCTCTCTCCACCCTCTGTAACCTCTGTGTAGTACTCTATTTTGTGTTTGTTGTGTTTTGCAGGCTAAATAAGTGAGAATCGCGGATCTAGATCCTCCAGCAACCATAGATCAGCACGCGCCTCTCCATGGCGTTGCCCAGTCGCCGATCTTCAAGACTATCGAAGGCGGCGCCAGACGGAGCGGCAAGTTGCTCTCACTCGCGGCCAAAATTTATCGAAGACGTTAGGCAAGTGACTTTCTCGCGCCGCCGGGAGGCCCTCTGCAGTCGTCACGCGCGGCGCCACTGGGTTCTGTGAGTCCGGATCCTCCAAGATCGGTCGACGATTTTCTCCCAGGGTGGTGCGCTTGGAGCAGTGTCCTTTTCCTTTGTTACAGTGCTTTTTCCATTGTATTTTATTTCATGTCTTTTTTTTTATTGAAAAATAAAAATCTAAAAAAATTTGTACCTTCCAACCTTGGTCCGATCGGTGTGATCTCCCCTCTCCGTTTAGGCGATGTACGGGGTTTGGTGCATCCTACTCTGTGTAGTAGAAGTATGGGTTTTGTCACCTGGTTACTATTACTCTGTCGGGGATAGAGATATACACGACAGATCCCTTCGACTTAGGTCTTTAGAGATCTGTCTTCTGGATTAGACCATGTCAACTACGAAAGTGTGCTTGGAAATTATTAATATTTGTAACTGACTTTTTTAAATCATATTTGTATGTTCTGTATTATGAATGAAATGTGATCCTTATTATAAAAAAAAAAAAAAATCAATCTCCAATAAATTATTTCCACTCATAAAATGGTCCCGGTTGGATAAAGTTGCACACACGTGACGATTTAGGATTATCATGAATGGTAATTTCCTATTAATTTGTCAACCTGTAAAATGCAATAATAAAATTTTTTTTTTGGAATAATATATATGTGTATATATCATTTCATTTGTTTGGATGAATGTGAGAGAAAATTAATACAATTTATTTATTTTGGGACGATGGTACAATGCCCGAGGATTTGTACCAACAGTTGTGACATATGCTTTTTCTTGTGTTTTGTTTTTCTTTTAATATTTAAAAAAAGCCAAACCACAACAAAAAGTCACAATCAGTCACAACTGTCGTCACAAAATTTCAGACAACATAGCGTTATTCTTTATTTTGTTAGCACACAAGTTTAAGTTTTCGAGTTACAATTTATGAAAGTGTAGTGTTTTCGCGTGAAGATTCACCATCCGTCCGAGGAAGAAGGGTGTAGGCACCCAATATTTTACTTTGAATCCAACGGTTAGGGTGCTACTCACACCTCCAAGGCAGAATTGCCCCCTTCCCTCACCCATTTTACTTTGAATCCAACGGTTAGGGTGCTACTCACACCTCCAAGGCAGAATTGCCCCCTTCCCTCACCCCAAAATCTACCGTATTCGGGGGGTGGGATCTATGGTCCGTCCATCCCCCAAGATGCTAGGGGTGTTAGGTTTAACTTAATCTCCTAAAACGACATCACTTCTCTTAAAAAAAATTATTATCAAAATGACACGTTGTTTTGATAACGAATTTTTTTTTTAAATACCTTATATTTATTTATATAATTATATATATTTCAGCTGGGCCTAAGCCCAAGCCCGACGGTGCTGGGCGGGGAGGGGGGTGGTCCTAGGCCTAGACCGCTTATACCCCTACTAGGTGTTTTGCTTGCAGGGTGCCCAGGCAATCGATGTGGGGTGACGGGGGACAGTGCCCTACCACCCACCCGTACAAACGGTAAGGGTGAAAATTGACATGATTTTTAGATTTATATAAACTTACTTCAAAATTAACATGTTAAAGATATAGTTAAATTAAATTAATCAGCTTAAGGTTGACTCATATCTAACTATTGTTTTTTTTCCTAAGCAAACATATTATAAATACTAGTAGTTGCTCAACATGCAAGGCACGTTTGCCCATTTGGAAGGAAAAAAAAATCAGAACACAAAAGTCATCTGTTGTAGAAGTAGAAAATAGCACAAATTGATTAAAAAATGTATTCATTACATACAACATAAAGGTATTGGTATTAAAGCTGTAATAGCTTAGAACATAACAAATTACTTCATTTCAGCATTCTGTGCAGGTAGATTTACATGCATATTATGCAACAGTTATCAGTCATCTTCAACTATAACAGACAACTAGTTCTTTTCTTTTTCGGGTTCTTCAAGTTTTCAACCATTTTCCCTTGATTTCTTAAAATTTTATAGCTATACAACATCCAAAAATGATTGCTAATGGATGCAGCAATACCAAGTATTTGGGAGTGTTGGAGTACTATCATTACTTCAAACTTCAAACCTTAAATCAATTATAGTCAAGCAGGTCACTAAAAGAGAAAAGAACAAAATCAAGTACTGTCTGAACCATTCACAAGCAAAAAAGTTAGTCGGTGATGGTCAACTAAGGGCAGACATGAAAGAATTAATTATCTAGCACTAAAGATCATTTTATTATAAGCAAATGAAGCACTCTTCACATAAAATTTTCATTTTCTTATTTTAAGCAAAAGAGTTAAAAAAAAAATGACTACCAAAGTCTATCATAACTTAACTTTATGAAGGAGATCTAGAATTTAATTATATGAAAACTTTTGCAAACATGCCATAAGTAGAGACGAAGTATCTTGACTTTTATTAATCATAAATTTTTATCAAACACATATGTGAATTCTACATCATGAATGGAAGATACAACATTCAGGCACTCAAAAATCTATTTTAATTTGCTAAAAGAAATATTGGAGGTATTACAAGCCTTAAGTCTTCAACCAAATGAACTAAAAACATTTAGGATAGAAACCCATAGAACCTCATGGCCATGCATCAAGAGAGAATTTTTCACCGGCTGTAGAGCTAAATTTGGGGCTGCTCTTACCATACTGGATAAGGTACTTGACAGTTACCCTTTCAGCTTATGAGGTGCAATCCCAAGATCATTGAAAGTCAAAGTTGTAGATCCAGTCATAGAAATCAAGAGATGATAGAATAAGGCAACCAGATGGGTAGACTGCTCAACTTATCAAAAAAAGGGAAGAATGATTAACCTAGAAAAAAAGGAGAGGTCATAAGACAACAAGCATGGAAAGAAGAATGAAAGGTCATGGGATAACATTTATTTGAAAACATTATTAGAACTCACCATTCTCCGACAGGACTATATTTGCAGTCAATGCAAGGGTCTGATCTAGGTTGAAATTTTCAGGATTGACTAATGGAAAAGGAACTTTTTTAAGAAGTATTTCTCGTGGCATTGCAAGAGCCTAAAAACATTTATGCATATAAAGTAATTAAGAAAGTTAGCATATAAAACACATGGTAAAACCACTCCAGCATCTAAGACCAAATGAAAAGCACACACAATCAGAGACACAAACATTGCCCATGGCCCAAAATATATGGCAACAAAAAAGGTGGATCATGGTTGATTGGAAAATAGCACTAATGAAGGGTTACTTGTACATCATGATATGTCAAGATGCTCAACAGAAACTTTTCATGTTTGATAACCTAATCACTTAAAGATATTCTGAATAAGGGTTGCTAAAGGCCAACAAACCCACACATATAAAGCAATAAAAACTAAAAATGAGTTAGTCAATGTCACTGAATGATAGTATTCAAAAGATGCATTCCCAATAGCCTAAATATATTGTCGTTTATCTATGTACCTTTGCAAGAGGGAAAGGAACTTTGACATAGCGAGGTCATGATTCCCAAATCATGTCATACATAAGTTCCGCCTACAGCGTGCCAAGATCTTGGTAAAAATCAGATCATATTAATGCAACAGGCAAAACAATTTATTTTATTAATAAAACTTTATTTTTGTCTATAAAAAAAGCCAGAACATTGAGGAAGAGAATTTTTACCAATTCATGTATAGTAGTCAAGACCCCTGGTGCACCAAGCTCATAAACTTTTCTCATGCTTGTGCCATCATCTTTTAAGGCTGCAATTGCACCAGGGTTTGATTCTGCAAAAAAACATTGCCAGGAAATTGTCAATAACTAATTTAAAAATAATATACAGCCACCATGAGTAGTAATGATTAGTTTTAAACTTCAACTAAAATAATTTATCACCAGATTGCAAATGATAGATTCAAGACATACTTGGTATATCCATCCCCAATGTGCAGAAGAAAGCCATATTGTTTTACAAAGTGTGCCCATTGATTCAAAATCCTATCCTCAATACCAATCATTGCAGCATGTCTCATAATTGTGGCATGTAGAGGAACTATATTCATTATTATCCATGTGACACGCCATGTGAGCATATTTCCGTTCAATTGGTCAACAAAAATCTAATGGAATGATCGTATTGAAAGAATTATCGAACCCAAGGAATAAAGATTCAACCCAATGAGTAAAAATATGAATGTGTAATTTAATACTTAACCTTAAATAACACATGAGTAGTAGGAAAGCCCTAATTTTGGTGTTCTCTTCCGGTCAAACATTCTCTTGTATCTTTTTCTTTCTCTCTTTCAACTATCTCCGCAAGTAATAATATATATATAGATTCTACAACCAACTGCCACCATTGAACCACAAATACATTACATTTTTGCTTGCAGTTGATATAAATTCATCTCATAAAATACATTACAAATCCACTATTCAGGTACACATAGAAATAAGTTTCGTGCCTATTTTTTTTTCCCGAAGGTGGGGTCCCGTGTGCCCCTAGCAATGGAGGGTTTTTTGGCTAATAATTTAACTGCTAATGCAATCTTCAACCTAGTTTCTGAGTTTAATTTCCAGTTTCTACTAATTGCAAGTCAGATCACAAAAACCCAAAAAACCATCAGATCACAAAAACCATCAAATCACAAGCAGATCAAACAAAAACCATAAAAAAAAATAGAGAGACAAGCTATGAGAGATATAAGAATACTTTTCAATAAGGAACAGATCCAAGAGTTGGCACTAGGATAGCTAAAAATAAAAGTTCATCTAAGCCTGATCTAAAATCCCAGCCTGATCTAAAATCCCAAACTCCAGATTTGCCCAAAACTTAACCTTGATCAATTATTGTCTATATATAGCAGTAAAAAGAATTACTCTTGAAGTAATTTTAACAAAAAAAAAAAAAAACAAATGCCCAAGACCCATGTACCTCCGAAAGAGCAGTGATATTTAGTTCTCCAGAGCCAGAAATAACAAACGCACACTTTTTGTGTCCTTGAGTGACTGGAAAAAATAGGAAAATAAAAAAAATAAGAGAAGCAAGTTAGCACCTCAGAAAAATCGAAGCAGAGAGAGTTGAGAGAAAGAGAGAGGAACTTGACACGAAGGTGGCTGGAACCTATACCCGTATAAAATAATATGAAAAACAATACAAATAGAAAAGAGAAAAAGGGAGAGTGAAAAACAGAAACCAAAGTCAGAACAGCCGATCTCAAAGTCCTCTCCATCTTCACTCGGAAGAGGAATCGCAGTGGTTTGAGAACCCCATGCGTTTCCTTAAAATCGTGCGTCGGTGCAACACGCCGCTTCGATTGGCTCCCAATCCGGTTGACTACAAGATCGGCGGGTGAGGCTTCTCCCAGTGGTGTGCGTGTTGGAAGATGGTCACCGGAGAAGCTCGAAATGGCTACCCCCTTTATTCGGTCAAAAACCTTTAAAAAAAAAAACCACTGGAGACGAAGGGCCGACAAGGAAATGGAGGAAAGGAAGAGGAAGAAGGAGTCGAAGCTCCCCTTCCCCCCAACTGGATTCGGATGAGCGAGTTTCTAGAGAGTGAGGGTCTGGTTTGGTCTCGTTTCTTTTAAAATCGAGAGAGAGGCTATAAAACGGAAAGCAATTAAAATTATTTTATCTCCTTTAAAACAAGAATTTATGTTTAATTGCAGTTTGATAGCCATTTATGTAATAGTAATAGATGTAAAATAGTTATAGGATACAGGAGACAACAGGGTGGGAGCCTCCAACATTCATTCCAAACTAGCTAGTACAACACATAAAAAAAAAAAAAAGAGAAATATGGGGCCAATGATTTGACCCTCACCCATTTCCCACGAGGAAAAGCCACCCTGAAGTGGTTTTGATATAGTTCGATAAACAAACCGTAATACTACTACTAGAAGCCCAGTGAATTGGTTTGTGCTGCTTGTCGCTATTCTGAATTGTCTAAAGGAAACTTTCACTACCTCTTTCCCACGATCCTTGGTTAGGAGAAGCGATAACATAGGAAGATGGCAACCGGAAGAAGCTTGAATCGCCAACAGATGACTATCTGAAACTGTGGAGGTGTGTGAAGACCATGTGCCACACTAGGAGAGTGGAGGTTGGTCGAATCTAAGAAATCCGAGGCCACTGACCCCGTTGAGCGTGGCGATGGCAAGCTCTCCCTAGTGAGGTGGCTCATAGATCTCATACTCGATCTGGGCCGCGCGTGAGACGCATACGCCACTCTTATCGAAGATCTGCTTCTATCGTCTAAAGGATCGACATTTAGGGAGTCTTGTAGTGCGGTGCATGGCAGTCGTGGGTAGCCTGAACGCATTATATTGGCGCTTCTTCATGCTATGGTTGGAAAATGAAGAAAAAACTTTAAAAAAAAACGTGGTAGGACAGTGTCGGGACTATACAGATGGAAGGAGGGTGGGTGGACAAAGAAGATGAGACTTTTGGATCTTAAGTAGAGAGCGTATTCACTAGAGAGAGAAATAGGAAAAAAAAAGCCTATTTTCTTCTTTTATTTACATATGTAAATAAAACTTGAGTTAACATAACTCGAACTCAATACCATCTCAACTTGAAATTAGTAAATTAGGATTGAGGGACTAATCCATTAAATTAAATGATTCAGTTATATTTAAATATAACTTAATACGACGTAAACTTAAGATGACTACCTGAATTGTCAATCTTTCTTTTTTTCTTTTTTATAGCAAAACATCACTTTATTCACCAGCTTTATTGGAAATCATATTACATAGCTAAAACAAGAACTATGCAACAGAAAATAGGAAAGCAGAAAAACAGATTACACAATTTCAAACTCCACGATTTGGGAAACAGATTCAAGGACATAATCCCACGAAACTGTAAGAGTACTAAGGAACCATGCATATTTGGCCAAACCATCTACAACTTCATTAGCCAGACGACTCACATGTTGAATTGAGACCTTAGGCATCTATTTCATCAATTCCTTAATAGCACTAACCAGGTCACCCTGCATAGACATAGGTTCATCTTGGCTCCATATTGCTTGCACACTCAATAAGGAATCTGTTTCCACTATCAATTCAGGAATCCCCATTGGAAAGCATAGTTGCATACCCCTTAAGATCGCAAGCAATTCAATTTTCATAGAATCCTGGACCTCATCTCTTCACCACTTGCTGACATTAAGACTCTGCCATGTAAATCTCTTAGAATCACTCTAATTCTTGAGCTAGATTGATCTGCAAATGTGGCTCCATCAATGTTCAACTTTAACACAGTAGCTGGTGGAGGATGCTATTTAAAGTTCATAGACAAAGATTGAGAAGAGATCCTCTAGGCTTCATCATTTTCCTTATAAAGAGATAGAGCATACTCTAAGGACACTACAGGACTTTGAGTAACTCCCTCATATAAGAATTTGTTTCTTCTATGCCAAAAAGACCAAGCAACTAGAAAGAATTTTTATAACCCTCCTGAAAAACCAGAGCTCAAAATCTGCTAAGATAACAACATTAAGGGTAGGTTTGGAGGGTGAGATGAGAATTTTGTGTTTTGTTTTGAAGTTTAAAATATTAAGTTTTAATATTATTATTGTTTTGGGATTTGAAAAATGTGTATTGGGATTTGAAAAAGTTGAATTGTTTATTATATTTTGTATGGAGATTTGAAAAAGGTGTAATGATGAGATGAGATAAGATGAGAATTTTGTGTTTTGTTTTAGCCCCCAAACCTTCCCTAAGTCTACCTGCTCACCATCCCAACATAGATAACTGAAAAGTTGCTTCCAATAGGGTCTTATCAGAGAACAATATACTAGTGCATGGCTAGTGTCCTCCAAGTGATCCTAAAAGATAAGCTTAACAGCCCTCCAAGCAAACACCTTTACTCTATTAGGAACTTGCAATTTCTAGATTTTCTTCCAAAGAAATTGTTGGGATTGAGCATTAGAACATTCCCCATCATTCTTGTTATTCCTTATTGAGTAAAAAAGTTTATAGGCACTTTTAACACTAAAGACCCCATTCTTCTCACAATTCCAAATAAGCTTATCCTCTCAAGTTCTAGGACCCAGATTTATTTTCAATACCTTAGCAGCTTCTTTGGGAGGCAACAAGCATCTCACAAAGTCCACATTTCGCCAATTAGTAACCCCACCTTCCACCAATTAGTAAAATCAAATTGTCAACAGTTTCCACATCTAGACTGCTACATATAGATTGAGGTTTAGGAATTGAAACTTGTTGAGGCAACCAGAAATTAGACCAAATGTTAATTGATTTCTCATTCCCTACCCTCCATTTGCAACCTTTCATCAAATAAGCTCTAGCATCCCAAATACCTCTCCAAGCAAAAGATGGGTTATTTCCAAGCTTAGAATCTTTAAACTCACATAAATGAAAGTATCTAGTTTTATAAATCTGATGCAATAAAGAATTCTTCTCATGCATAATACGCCAACCTTGTTTGGCAAGAAGAGCCACACTAAAAGTTTGAAGATCTTTGAACCCGAGCCCTCCCTCGGCCTTAGCTTCACACATTTTGCTCCAACTCACCCATCTAATCTTGTTTTCTTCCTTTTTCTAACCCTACCAGAACTTGGCCATCATGTTCTCTAATTCCACACACAAACTCCCAGGCAATTTAAAACAACTCATAGAGAGTGAGAATTGACAAGACAACAGCATTGATAAGAACTTCCTTACCCCCTTATGATAACAACTTTTCTTTCCACCTTTGTAATTTCTGCCAAATTTTATGCTTGATCTCAGCAAATGCCTTTTTCTTATTCCTACCCACCATAGCTGGCAGGCCAAGGTATTTTTCATATTGTTGGACCTGCTTTACCCCCCAAAAGGACAAAATCTCTTCTTGCTTATATGCCTCCACACTTTTGCTAAAGACCATGACTATCTTTTCTTTGTTCACTTTTTGGCCAGAATTTTCTCATAAACCTCAAGGATATGTTGAATATTCAGGTTTGCTTGCAAAGTTTCCCTACAAAAAAGTAAACTGTCATCTGCAAAAAGAAGATGGTTCAGTTTTGGAGATCCTTTACAAATCTGAATTCCTTCCACCTTTGTATCAGCTGCAGCTTGCTTTAATAAAGAAATGAGATCTTCCGTGCATAAGAGGAAGAGATAAGGGGATAGAGGATCCCCTTGTCTCAATCCCCTTGATGGAAAGATAGGTCCTTTAGGATCTCCATTCACCAACACTAAGAATGACACTGTCTGAACACACATCATGATCAAACTCCTCCACCTACCATCAAAACCCATATTTTCCATTAATATGTCCAAAAAGACCACTCCACTACGTCGTAGGCTTTGCTCATGTCAATCTTCAATGACATATAACCCTTTTCCCTTGTCTTTCTACTTGAGAAAACGAACCACTTCATGGGCCATTAAAATGTTGTCAATTATCAACTTTCCAAGCACAAAAGCTGATTGAGTCATAGAAATTATGCTTGGTAACACAGTTTTAAATCAATTTGTCAAAACTTTTGAAATCAATTTATAAACTACATTACACAAACTGATAGGTCTATAATCAGCCACAATTTCAGGTTTTGACTTCTTTGGAATCTGAAATATAAAAGTATGGTTAATGTCACTCACCATCTCCCCTGTATTAAAGGCATGAAGCACTACTGCAGTGACATCTCTTCCTGCCACCTCCCAATATTTTTTATAAAAGAGGGGGGACATTCCATCTGGACCAGGAGCTGTGGAATGATCCATCTGTTGTAGGGCTTCGGTAACTTCTTCAACTCTAAATTCTTTAAGCAATTCAACATTCATATCACCTGAAACCTTTCCATTTAATCCCTCTAGAAAGTCCATATTACCTTGCTGACTTGAAGTAGTAAGAAGAGTCTGAAAATAGTTTACAATCTCAGCATCTCTACCCTCTCCTGCGTGCCATATATTGTTTGCATCCTTAATATCTGAAATAAAGTTCCTTTTCCTCCTTTGTGTAGCCTTATTATAGAAGAATTTAGTATTTTTGTCACATTCCTTGAGCCATAAAGCCTTGGACCTTTGTCTCCACATTATCTCATCTCTCTCAAGCCGTTTGTTCATTTATGTTCTAACCTCCTTATGCAAAGTAGGATTTAAACATTGTGTGCTTAATAGACAATAAATTAATTGTATAAATATTCGTGCTTAATCAAAATAGGTTAATTTGTATAGAAAAAATGTTAAGATCAGCCACTATTTGGCTGCATCCCATCGCACACCTTACGTGTTGATTAATGATTGGGTTTCCCTCTATGACTCAATTCACAACAAACAACCTTGAAAATCTTTTCTTCCTCTCCCCCCTCCCGCATCGCCCAGCTCCCCTTCCTTCCTATCGCCCCCCACCCCCACCACCCGCATCGACATCCTCTCCCCCACCCCGACCCCACGTCAACATCCTCTCCCCACCCCCACGTCGCCCATTCTCTCTCTCATCACTCTCGCGTCGCCCATCCTCCCGGGATCTAAAAGGGGTGGTCGTGAGGAGGCTACAGTGAAGCTAGTGGTTCCGTCGACTATCGAGGTGGCAGTACGGTGGTCCGGTGGTGCAGATCTGGCCATGAGGGAGAGGGCATGTGAGGGAGAGAGGAAGGTCGTCGTGGGTTGGGGAAGGAGGATATGGCCGAGGGGTGAAGGTCCAGCGTGCTCGTGGGCGGCGACGCGCGGCTGTAGATGGTGGATCTGAGCCACGACCTGGGGAAACTGTGTAGAGAGAGAGGGCATGTGTGGAGGGAAGAGGGAGGAACTACGGGCCTCAAGCTGGGGGAAAAGGAAGGGCTCGATGGTGGTGTTCGGTGGCTGTGGTGGGAGGCCCAGTCGACGAAGGCGGTTGATCTGGGCTGCGAGGGGGACACGCGTGAGAAGAGAGAAACGAGAAGGAGAGGGAGAGGGGTTGTGAGGACCGACTTTAAAGAGAGGAAAAAAAAAAGGCAGCAACATGGAGTGTGCAATGTGTGCACAGTTACCGTGACTGCTCCCTAGTAAGAACTCATTTGTATATCAATATATTAAGTTTCATATATTCATTATGATATGAGCCATTGTTTATTTCAAAAGGTTTGTACAAGATAGAGAAAAGTTCCAACTCTTCCAAAATAAAAAAGAAGTTTTAAAAGAATCAATCTAGCAATACTTTATTGGCCTGCCCAATTCTAACATATATATTCAGAAATGAAAATTTCAATAAATTTGAGAAACATTAAATATATATAAAAATCAAATCAATGTAATTTAGAAAGAAAAAACACAAGTCAATAGTATTTGCTCAGATAAATGATGTATGTAAGTTTTACATATTACAAATTTTGTACAAATCTTTTATTAAAAAGTGGACTTTATCGTTAAAAAAAAAATTAAAAATTTCACTTTTTCTTAATTGAATCGACGTCCAAAATTTATATATTTAAGATTTATATATAACATTAATCTCCGGTCAATATCCTCGTGAACGTTCATTCTAACATCGAATGGATTACGAGACTAATGCGTTGATGAAATAATATTTATCGAATTGGAGTAGGCCCCACGCGCTGAATTGATGGGATGCTTCCAAGAAACAATCTAACGTGGGGCCCAAATTTTGCAACAACTCTACCTGTATTGTAGAACTCTATCGCCTTATGCTTCTTAGTGGTGGCGCGTGGAACACAATTCCCAATGTTTGCCATTGAGACAGTAGTTTCTGAATATTGATGATGGGGTCACGCTTCTACAGATTTGGGGACCCATCATGTATCGGATGCCGATGCCTCACCGAACTGAGATTTCGTACATCTGACGGCTGTGGGGTCCCTACTTTTCTTCCGCCCCTCTGGGTGCCACGTGTGGTCACGGGATACTTGGCAGAAGAAAAGGCTTCTTGTGGCAGGCACTGACTCGATGAACGTTTCCAATTATTTTATCATTTTTACAAAATTTTATAGAGTATGTTTTTTGAGATAATGGCAAATACAATTATAGGTGTAAATAATATATATTTTTTGAAATAAGATCTATTACTAAATAATTAATTTCTTTATCTCAATATTATATTTATTTATTTTTTATTTTTTTGGTAAGAGTGTTACCTGCATCATACAGTATGGGAGCACCCCCTCCCCACCTCCCATCCAGCATGGTGCAGGGCCCTCCGCCCCAATACTAGGGGTGGGACTGAAATTGCACTCCACCCTATTTCCACTCAACTCAATAATCCATTGAGTCATAAATCTTTTTTGAATTTAAATTATAATATAATTAAAATTTATATATTAAAAAATATAAACTCATTAGAATTGTATTTTTTTAAAAATCTATCATATCAATTACTAAACGATACTTTTTGCAATCTAAATAAAATAAAATTACAAAGATAAAGATAAAGAGAGCTAAATTCATCATGCCAGAAAGAGAGCCAAGCATGAATTAGGAATCGCTAGAAAAGCTGTTTAAGGGGAATTTTGAAAAGTGATTGGAATCTATTAAAATATGTTTGGATTGAGAAAGATATTTCAAAATAATTTTATTGCCGTTTAAAAAAAGCGGTGAGTGAAAATAATTTTTAGGAGATGTTTTTCAAGTTTTATGAAAATTTTCTCACGTCTTAATTGGGCCTGACCGTCTTTCCTCTAATATTTTTATTCTGGTCATGAGAGGTATAAACTTGGGCCGTGGAGGGATCCAAGCAACGGTAGTTAGTTGACTGCTCCACGACGGGCTTCCCTCATTCTTGGGCTCTGATCGCTCGTCTATGCACTGACCGAGGTTTTTTTGTTTTTTTGTTTTTTTGGGTATAAAGATACTTAAAAATGAGAGGTTTCCAACTTGCAAGACATGACCTTGACTCAAGAATTGGAAACTGAGTTGGAGTGAATCAAAATTTGTGCAAGTATACGCCTATCCATCTTTTGATTTAGGGTTTAATGGGTTGAAGTAATTTAGTTGAAACTTTAAAATCATAAGTTTGTCTTTAAAATCATATGTAAAATCCAAAAAAATGAGAAATTGGTAAACGCATACGGCACATTCCTCTTACCTTTTTTTATATATGGTGTACCAATTTGGGTATTATTTATGTAGACTATAAATTATAATACCAAGAAAAGAATGGCGTGAAAATAATAATAATAATAATAATAACATCTTGGAAAGAAATTTCCCGCAAGTGCACCTCGAATAATTCAAGAAAAAATTTCCGGTCGATTCATCATCAATTTTATCTGATCATGATTAATTGAAGCCAAATATGAACATATATCATTGATTTTTTAATAATTCCATTCCGAAGATTTTCATGATTACATCATTTAATTAGTATATATATATATATATATATATGTACGAGACGCATTTTATTCAGAAACAAATGATCATTGATCCATTTCAACTTAAATAAATAAATAATATCTATTTAACATAAAATATTAGACATTTTAATCATTTCTATTTATTTGAAATTAAGGCCTAGTTTGGTATCACAAATCGATCTTTCAAATTATTTTATCTTATCTCAATATTCAAATACTATTTAAATATAAATATTTTCAAATTTAGACTTTGAGAGAGCATACCACCATGATCAAGATTTTAACCACTCCTAGGGTTCCTACATGTAAGCTTTTATGAAAATAGCATAATCAGGTAAGCCAGAAGACATCTTCAAACAGCTTGAACCTTAAATGGTTTTGATAGCGACAAACACGACACTTTAATATCATACATATTGAATCTGATACGGCTAACACAGCAATTTACATTTTTTATTTTATTTTTTATAAGACCATCTATGAAGGCTCCAGTATACCTCTATTATTATTCACATGCAGGTTCAGAATGCTTTAAATTAGACAAATGCAGCATCACTACCGTATAACACAAATGAAGTTAATATATATAACTTGACACAACTTCCAGAGAACATATTTAAAGAGAATAACAGACATTGGAGATAACTATTAGTTGTTAAATTATCAATTTCTGTTAAGAATAATAATAAAAAACGAACGAGTTCCAATCAGGGCCAACTTCACATCTGGATAATTTTTTAACATCAGAATATGCCTAATGAAGATTAACCACGAGTTCCCTCTGTCATTTCCTTCCCCCTAAATCCCTTGTCCCACACCCTTCCATGAGAGAACTCTAACTCGAATTCTATTCATTACCAAATATTTAAACTTTATATATATATATATATATATATTGAAAAAGAATCAAATTTAGTTCGACTCATGTCTTCTAATTGATATTTTCAATCACTCCAGGTGTATGGCTTTATTGTGAAAAGATCTCTTAATACAAAGAGGAATTATAAAAATGTAACAGTACATATAATTAACTATAGCAACTGTCTCGAGTTTTTTTTTCCCTAAACAATGTGAAGCATGTCTATACAACAATAAATACCTGAACCTGCACTCCCCCTACTGCCTAATGCCGCAAAATTGAAATTCTGACCGTTCCAGATTCTGATGAATTCAGCTGTACTTGAACATACCCCAGAGAAAAAGACCAAGTGATAGATGGCAGAATTTCCATCGAGTCATCAACAGACATGGAGTGATAGGTTTCCTCTCACACTGTAGAGTTGTTTCAAAGGGCCGGCAGCCATTCGATTGAGCAGAAACGTTATGTTGAAACACCAAGGTCTCAGCCTGCAATACATAAACCGATTTAATTGAACTATAGCACAGCATGCAACAATGTATGGAAAATTAAGAATTACTCTCAACCTCTTCTCAATACTGAAGTGGAAAACAAAGCTTTTGCTACAATGTTAGTGTGAGAACACCATAGGGTGTATTAGGTGCTTAGATCTCAGTGTACAATCCACTTTCTATTCTGTATCATTGCTCTTACATTTTTTGTGGACATAAGCACTTGGCAGTAACTAGCTTAAACTGTCTTATAGTGCTTGCCATTTTATAGTTTTGTGTATTTGTCACTACAACGTCATCCACACTTTTATCTCCGTAGCACTCATGCATGTGGCTCACTTCTTTATGTATAGAGTGGTATCACTTCCAATAAATTTGTTTAGTTTTGACATCCCCTTATCATGTTGGGTTCGACAATACCAGAATGCAAAGTATATTTACTAAATTAAAAACTCATATAGAGAACGCTAATTGCTCACAAGTAATAAATTAAAGATGATAGACGCAACTGTTTAATTTGATGATAACAATTGTTATGCTAAACTAACCCACATTCATGGAAGTATTTGTGCTAGACAATAGCAATTGTTAATTTAACCAATTTTCAAACTTAAGAGCCAATTCATAAACTCTAAAACAGAAGTGTTTCTCTTGTATCCTACCTGTGTTTTGGGGCAATGCAGTTATCTTTCACTAAAGTCTTTTTGCTTATCCAAAAACAGAAAAGATACCTAATAGAAAAGATTCACGAATTCCATGGTTGTGACAAAGAGACATCCGGAATAGATGCCTGCAGTCCTTGTTTGCCATGTATAGCAGATTTTAGCACATTATATTGCTCGGTCACAGAATTATAGAGCGCTTGTGTGTATGCCTCCTTAGCCTGCTAAAGTGAACAGACACCTCAGTTAGAATGACTCGCAATAAATAATGTGCATGAAGATTTTGGGAACTAATAAGAAAATAAACAGGTGAAGCAACCATCTACACATGGCAATGACGGAATATGACTTGTCTAGAATTTCTTGTAATCTTTGTAACCCAAGGCAGAAAAAATATATGCCCGGAACAAGAACTAAGATAATTTGAAATATTAACAAACCAAATACCTTATGCATTGTGTCAGAAACAAGTTCAACAACTGAGTGGGGTGGATAACATTTTTTTATCAGTAAATAAGAGTTTTATTGATAATAGGTGAAGCCAAGTACATAGGACATATACAGGAGCCACACCTAGGCATGATTGTCGAAAGTGGAGTGGATAAAGAGTAATGCTACATTCAGTCGTGGAGTGCGCAAGGCCCATGTAATCAATTTGAAAAAGAGTGGGGCCCACTATTAAAAAATTAATTTTTTTTATGTGGGTCCCGTATGTACTCACTTTTTTCAAATAGATTGTGAGGCATTTGGGCACTTAACAACTGCAAATATCATTTCTCAAGATTAAATAAGGTGCAGTCATTTAGCATGGTCAATTATGCACCAGGGTCAATATGATTTTATAAGTGATAATTTCATCAAAGATCAAATAAGGTGTTGCTCAAAGTATACAGGTTGTATACTACTGCGGTGAAAATGTTTTTATATTAATACTTATAAGGGAAACGCTTCTAAACAGCCCATCTGGTTTTATAAGAAAACCAGCCCTCCAATCCTAATGCGACACGTAAGCAATTGTCGAATGAACACCATAGACCCAAACACAGGAGATCGAAAATAGAAAGAGGAGAAATCGTGTAGCCCACTGCACCGAAACCAGCAACCAGCTTCCCCACTGCACAGCTCCACACTCTAACAAAGGCTCATGGTTCAACTGCAAACTGATCAAGAATTTCCACATCGCTTCTGTTACCCTTTGATATTTGATTTCCAAAAATTGACCAACTTGATCACAGTCTTCACATGCTCATATGCAAGTGAATAAACCCAAAGACCGAAAGGAATAATGATATAAATACCCATCACAAAGTGGTGGGGTACAATGACAGAACAGATAAGCAAAACTAAAGCCCAGTAGTACTCCTCTCACTGGGTTCCAATATGTCAAAAGCAGTTCACCCGCACCCTATAAATATGCAGAAGGTGTTCAATGTTAGCAGTGTCTATATTCTCATCCTATGTTCTATATTCTCATTCATTGAATTTTCTAACAAATCCAAGGTTTAAGCTATACTTCAACTTGCCTTAAGGGAGCAGATGAAGCTTTTCTCTGGTCTGATTTCTAACCTTTTTTTTTTTTTATAAGTCTAAGCCAGTTAAAGATTTCTAACTAATAGAATACTACCATGATCACATCTAACTAAAAAACATGTCATCCTGGTCATCAAGAATAATGGGGTGAGATGCACCAATGATAGGTAATGAGCAGTGGCTGAAGGGCCTTTGAGACTTTTTTACAAACAGTTGGTATTCATGGAGTTAGATGAGTTATCAATCCATATGCCAAGATAATTTCCATAGCCTAGATTATAATCACTTCGAAATGACATCCAACTCCAATACAAGTTCTGTTAAGCATGAAAAGTTCAAAACATACATATTTTACTAGCTAATGAAAATGCGATTTCTTGCCGTTAGGGATGAGTAGGGTGTTGTCGAGCGCAAGCTACTTCAAAAGGCAGTTGCCGGTTCTCTACCATTGGGGATGATTGGGGTGTTGTCGAGTTTGGGTTGGGATGGAGTGGGGTGCCGTCGGCTGTGAGTTCTAATAGGAAGAAAGGGATCGATTTAGGGGGAATGAAGTGTGCTGTTTGGGTGTAGTGGGATGCATGGTAATGGTGCTAACATGCTAACATGTCGTATTCTGGTTAAGGGCTGGTTTTATGAGATAACCAGATGGGCTGGTTATAAGATTTTCTCTACTCATAATCATGCTATTTGTAGCCTTGTGCACAAATAAGGGTTGAACGTTCCTGAGACCAGTAGTGATGTGTTCTATTTTCTGGTGCACACAGGAATTTGCATTATTCTACCGCCTAGGTATATTTTTTAGTTAGATAAAATGGATCTCCATTTCCCAAGCTATCAAACAGACAGAAGTTGGTAAGGCAATGTAAATTGCTAATGCACTTAATGCATATTAACGACAGCATTTTTTAAAAGTAAAGTGAAACAGCTTCTCATTGCCCTATGTAAATTAGTTCAGCTAAATCTTTAAGGCATATAATTGCATAAAAATTTTCTAAGTTCCTGCACTTTATAAGTCAAAATTTAAAATTAGTTTTAAGCAGGAAACCCATGAACACTACCTCTAACGCTAATCCAGTTTACAGGTATTTCATGCATCACTCCATCAAAAACAACAGAGGTAGACTTCTGATAAAATCTTGTTTAGAGTACGTACTTCTGCATTTAGAATGATTAATAATAAGCAGTATGATGATATGCGCTATTTTGCAGTCATTTTCTTTGAAGGCTACTCCCCAATTTCATTTATCTGAGCAGAAGCTCAGCTCGGATCAGAACTGAACAAGATTGGTTATTTCATCTTTTTTTTTTTTTATAAGTAGTTATTTCATCTTTATAATGGTCATTGTATAACAACTGGCTTGGTAATAAACAATAAGTAAACATTGAAAATTAATTGGCACTGTTTAACAGTTCTATAACTCATAGTTCAGCAAAAGGGGAAATCAGATAAGAACAATCATGGAATCAAAAAATCAGTAGAAAAATGTATTACAGGAACTATATTATTAACCAGGCAATTGAAGACCACCATTCTATGTGGAACCAACCTCTTCAGGATTTTCACAGGCAGCAGAAATTTCAGAGAAGTTGATGCCCGGTGCCACTGATACACCAACTCCATGAAACGAGATGACTCTTTCCTCCCCAATCTCTTTTTCTACCTGGGAAGAATGTATTGGTCACAAGAGTGGAAAATAAGGAAAAATATAAAATGCCAAGTTAAAGACAAGGACATACATGGGGTGGCGGCGGCATTATGTCATGACACAATATTGCCAGTGGGTATATATGCCCTGGAGTACCAGAATGTTCAGCAAGCCTTCTCATATTGTCCACTGAAGAAGCATCAAAGGGTGCCTGACCCCCTTATATCAGTATGAAAGAACTTAATGGCATCATGAAAGTAGACATAAGAAGTCATACAAAAGCTTTTCATTTTTTAAAGATATAATGAACATTTTTTGTCAGATAAATAACATGTTGTACCGGATGAACTTTTTTCCCTAGCTAATGCCCTGATGTAAGAAGCAAGTTTGCCTTCCTTTTTTCATTATTGCAAGGCATTTTTACCTCAATACTTCTTAAATAAAAAGGACATGAGAAACAAACCAACACAACATATAGGGAAGTAGAAAAAACTTACTGGGTACCATTCTTGTGTTTGAGGATATGGTCGGTCCCTCCCACCACTTGGTGCAATCCATATAATTTGTGATCCACCCCTGCATCAGAGAAGAGCCAAGTGATAGAAGACAAAGATGGAGATGTTTTAGAGCTTTAGGAAAATAATACAGCCAAATATAGAGATGCAGATATGTTTTCAATCTTTAAACGAGCATGAATACATTAATATCTTAGGCAATCAACCAACTACAATCACCTACCAACTTTTTTTTTTATAGGTAATCAAGAATCTTAGGGGATGCTTGGGGAATGAGATGAGACGAGAAATCTGTGAATAGTAGTGAAATTGTTTGTGAATAATAGTGAAATAATTTGAGTTATGATATTTTATGGAGTTTTGAGAAATGAGAGAGAGAAAGTTGAATAAAAATATAATAAAGTTAAAATCCTGTTAAAATATATATATATATATATATATTTGGATTTGAAAATTTTGAATTGGTTTTTGTGTTTTGTTTGGAAATTTGAGAAAATTGTAATGATTAGGCAATTATTAGATGAAAATTTGAAGATTTGAAATTGAAAAGTGTTTGTGTTTTGAGTGATGTTTGGGAAGAAAATGAGATTAGATGTGATTGGATGAGATGAAACAATCCCATCTTCCAGACAACCCCATATTCATAAGAAAAGGAGGGACCAAACTTAGGCAACAACAGAAGACCATTGTGGGAAGAATTAGCTGGAGTACATAGCTGGTGGGACCTTCCATGGTGTATTTGTGGAGATTTTATTGTCATAATATTTCCAAGTGAATGTTCTGGAAATAGAAGACTACGACCAGCAATGACAAAATTCTCAGAATGCATCTTTGATTTAAACTTAGTGGATCTGCCACTAGCACGAGGTTCTTTCACGTGGTCTAATAATCAGACGTGGTCTTGAATGGATAGATTATTAATATCACTAGAATGGAAAAGTCATTTTCCGGATGTATGGCAAAAGAGAATGCTTTTGTCTTTGTTCGGATCATTGACCTATCATGCTGGATTGTGGTGGTCACCAAAGAAAGCGTCGGTATTTCAAATTTAAAAATATGTGGCTGAAATCTGAAGGCTTTGTGGACAGGGTTAGACAGTGGTGGTCCTCATATCAAATATAGGGTACCCCTAGCTTCACCTTTGCGGGTAAACTGAAAGTTCTAAAAAAGGTTTTAAAACTTTGGAACATGATGTCGTTTGGTGATATAGGGGAATACAAGAAAAGCAAGGAGATGGAGATCCAGGAGTTAGAGAGAATACAAAAGGATCGGACTCTTACACAAGAAGAATTAGCTCGGAAGACAGTGTCGGTCACAGATCTTGAGAGGATTATTTTATTAGAAGAGACTTCTTGGCGTCAAAAATCAAAAGTATTGTGGTTAAAGGATGGAGATCAAAGCACAAAGGTCTTCCACAGACTCTCATAGGAGAACCAACAACATTGAGATGCTGAAAATTGATGGTGTTGATTGTAGGGAAGAGCAGGTGATTCACAATCATGTAGTTGATTTCTTTGAGTAGTTACTTACCGAGTAGGTGGGATGGCGGCCTACGCTTGATGAGCTTGGTTTTTATTCCATTGGGCTACATGATGTTTGTCGGTTGGAGAGGCCTTTTGAGGAGGTGGAGGTTTACGAAGTAGTTGTCACCAAGATAGGATTTAATTAGAATTATCTCTAACACTAGTTGTAAATAGACATAAAGCCAGGGAACCTAAAGACATGAAACCAGGAAATACACCAGTAAACCTGGCACAATGGTGTAAACACTTTTCTATATAATATCATACAATCCCCATAGAAAGGGCATTCAGACCAACTTTGACATAGTATCAGAGCTCCTCTGATTTCTGTCGCGTTGGTCTTAATCACAGGGTGCGATTTTTTTTTCATCGCTATTCTTGGGAAATTTTTTTTTTTTATTCAGCAAGTTCTTTCTTGCTCTTAGTGGGTCTCAGTGCCTTCTGTAGGGTCAAACCTTGTGGGTTTGAGTTTTTTGGTGGCTGTCGGACCAGTTTCCTGGTCGAAACTCTCTGTCGGCATTTTCTGTGGGCGTCGACGTCGGCGTCTTTTGTGCACAACATAGTTATTTTTTTTTTCTTGCTCTTCAGCGTCGTCCATGGTGGCTGGGTGTCCATCGGCTTCCTCTATGGTTGTTGACTCCTTCTGTGGTGGCCATGTGGTGTTCATGGTTGAGAGAGGAGCTTTGTCGGCGTTGACCAGGGAGGTATTTCGTGCGCATTACCATTTCTGTCAGCATTTTTGGTTCCCAATTGTGTTCTGGGCTGTCAAAGTGTGGGCTCATCATCTTGGTGGCTATCGGCAGATTCTGTGTGGAGCTGAGTGGTGGTCGACCACTTATGGCTGGCTGGAGTGGTGATTGACGGCGTCTGTGGGTGGCTTTGAGGTTGTCGGCAGGTTTTGGGCAGATTCGTGGGTGGCTGCTGATGGGGAGGGTTCGTGGGTGGCTGCTGGACAATAGTGTTCCGTGAGTTTGTTCTGGGAAGGTATCCTGTATCACATTTGGGCTTGCTAGTATCTTTCAGTTACTTGGACTTCTTCTCATTAAGCTTGCTGTTTAAATTGTTGTTTACCTAGGCCCATCTGTTTGTCTTGCCGTGACTATCTGAGTCTATTTCGTTAGGTCTATTGAGAATATTTAACTTGCCCATCTATTTTCAGTCACTTTCATCATGTCTATTGAGAATATTATTGTTCGCTTCATTGGAAAGAATTTTCCTACATGGGAATTTCAATTTAAAATGCTTTTAAAAGGGAAAGAATTATCAAATCATATTGATAGTTCTGCTAAAATTCTCACTGATAAAAAGGAACTTGCACAATGAGAGGTTCAGGATGCTAAGGTGGTATCTTAGTTGTTGGGGACAATTGAGCCCCATCTTGTGACCAATCTTCGCTGTTTTACTACGGCCTAGGCTATGTGGGACCAATCTTCGTTGTTTTGATGATGTGTCCTCTTCTATTGAGCGATTTAAACCAGGTATGGTGTATCATCAACATCTTTCCCCTTCTTCAATGCCCCTTCCAGACATTGATCCGTCATCTGATTCTGCGATTCCTATACCTCGGCGCTCCACCCAGGTTACACATTCACCAAAAAGGTATGGTTTCCTCATACCACGCTTACTGCAACCCTTGACACTGTTTATGTTCCTCAATCTTATACCCAGGCAATCACCCAAGCATGTTGGCAGCAGGTCATGCAAAAAGAAATTCAAGCCCTTCAAGACAATCATACTTGGGATATTGTGACTTGTCCCTCTGGTGTCAAGCCTATTGGTTGTAAATGGGTGTACTCAGTCAAGTTTCGGTCTAATAGCTTACTGGATAGATATAAGGCCCATCTCATGGCTCTTGGGAATCGGCAGGAGTATAGTATTGATTATAAAGAGATTTGCACCTATTGCCAAAATGACTATTGTGAGGACTATCTTGGCACTTGCTACGTCGCAAGGGTGGTCTCTCCGGCAGATGAATGTAAATAATGTTTTACATGGGGATCTAAAGGAAGAGGTCTATATGTCTCCACCTCCCAGCATGTTTGCTAGACCTTCCTCAAAGGTTTGTCGACTACACCGATCCTTGTATGGATTGAAACAGGCTTGCATGGTTTGATAAATTTCGCTCTACCCTGCTTGTTTTTCATTTTCCTCAGAGTTAGTAGGATTCCTCTCTTTTTCTTCGCAAGACTTCTGCAAGAATTGTCTTGTGTCTGATATATGTTGATGACATTGTGATTACTGGCTCCGATACTGAATTATTTTAGCAATTACAACAGCATCTCAAGGCCTCTTTTCACATGAAAGATCTTGGTCCCCTGCAATACTTTCTTGGCCTTAAGGTGCAAATTACTCCGACTAGTACATTGTCACACCAGCACAAATACACGCAGGAGGTAATTTCATTGGCTGGTCTCCAATTGGGTCACTCTGTTCTTACTCCCTTTGAGGTAAATCTCAAGCTTCATCAGGCAGAAGGCGAGCTTCTCTCAGATCCTTGTATCAGCAACTTGTTGGGAGCTTGAACTACCTGACGATTACTCATCCTAACATTTCTTTTGTTGTGCAACAAGTCAGTCAATTTATGTAGGCCCCCCGACATCTTCATTTAGCTGTTGTCCGCCGTATTATCTAATATCTGAATGGCACTTCTACACACGGGTTATTCTTTCCTAAAGAATCGTCCTTACAGCTGGTGGGGTATTGTGATGCTGATTGGGCTGGCTGTGTGGATCCTCGTTGTTCTGTTACTGGCTGGTGCATGTTCTTAGGCAATACACTCATTTCTTGGAAGAGTAAGAAGTAAGAAAAAATTTCCAAGTCCTCCACTGAGTCTGAGTATCGTGCTATGTCTTCCGCTTGCTCTGAGATCACGACTTCGTGGATTATTGGGAGAACTTGGTTTTCTTCAGCTTCATTCTACTCCTCTCCATGCTGATAATACCAATGTCATCCAGATTGCTGCTAATCCTGTTTTCCATGAGCGCACGAAACACATCGAAGTTGATTGTCATTCAATCCGTGAAGCTTTTGACAAGCATGTGATTACTCTTCCACACATTTCCACCACACTTCAAACGGCTGACATCTTCACTAAAGCTCTTCCTCAGCATCAACATCAGTTCCTGATTGACAACTTGATGCTTCTAGATTTTCCAGCATCAATTTGAGGGGGCATGTCACTAAGATAGGATTTAATTAGAATTATCTCTAACACTAGTTGTAAATAGACATAAAGCCAACAAACCTGGAGACATGAAACCAGGAAATCACATAAAGCCAGGAAACCTAGAGACATGAAACCAGGAAATACGCCAGTAAACCTAGCACTATGGTGTAAACACTTTTCTATATAATAACATACAATCCCTATGGAAAGGGCATTCAGACCAACTTTGACAGTAGTGAGGAAAATGGTTAAAGACAAGGCACCAGGTCCTGACGGCCCATTAGCTTAGTAAATGGGGTATATAAGATAATTTTCAAGATGCTTGCAAATCGTCTAAGTGAGGTATTGAGGAAGATAATTACAAAACCCCAAAATGCTTTTGTAAATGGTAGACAAGTTTTAGACTCGGTTCTTATCGCCAATGCCTTGACAGTAGATTGAAAGCTAGCACTACAGGGATCATCTGCAAACTAGACATGGAGAAGGCGTATGATCACGTTAACTGGGATTTTCTTCTTTACCTTCTTGGAAGTGTGATTTTGGGGAGAGGTGGCGGTCATGGATCCGTTAATGCATATCAACGATGAAATTCTCAATTGTGATAAACGGAAGCCCAGCTGGCTTTTTTAATAGCACACAAGGATTAAGACAAGGAGACCCATTGTCTCCATTACATTTTGTTATTTTGATGGAGGCGCTAAGCAGAATAACCTTGGCACTGGTTACCAATGGTCTCATGACTAGCCTCTCGATTGGAACCCCGAAAGGAAAATTATTAATATTTCTCATTTGTTATTTGCAAATGACACACTTATCTTTTGTGAGGCAGATCATAACCAGGTTCGAGTAGGCCTGTTCATCTGGGCTGAATTTTTTACCGGCCGGGTCAAGAACCCTGATAACTGGGTTTCGGCCCGAAACAAATCCAGGCCGGTACCCACATAGAAAAACCTATGTACACCCGGTCCGGGTTCCGGGTTTTAAATCCGAATCCCGGGTTTTTTTTTCCCAGGTTTGAATGTTTTGATGTTTCTTCTTTTTTTTTTTTTTTTGTTCCTTTCTAGCAACTAAATGGACAGAAACTCAAAAGGAAAATGCATATTATGTCCAATGAACTTTCTTCTCCACATAGCTTTTTATTGGTGGTCAAGGAACATGTAGACTTTGATTTAAAAAATTAAATAAATAGAGTTTGAATGTTGCATCAACATTTTTTTCATGAAAAAATATTCATAACATGTAGACTTTGATTTTTGAAAAAAAAAAGGGGTTGCAACCCTGAACCCAGGTTTCAGGTTTTTTTTTTATAAGTAAAAGATAAATATTATATATATGAATGAAGTAGATATAGCCGTTGTACACAAGAAGTATACAGAAGAACCCCTAAATTCATTTTAAAAGCGATAAATTAAAGACAAGAAATCATGAGCATTATCCCCATGCCATACAATAGCGGAAAACCAACACATTAGAGTGTGGAGAAAAAAATTCTTCAACTCGGCCATTGTGCGTTCGTTATCTTCAAAGCATCGCGCATTCCTTTCTGTTCAAATGCACCACATAATGCACAACGGAATCATCTTCCACACTGCTGCCACTTGATGACAGCCTTGCGTCTTTCTCCAACAACCCAGCAAATCTACCACCCTCATAGGCATGATTCAAGCAACATCAACCCTTTGAAAGGTCTCATCCCACAACACCCTTGTTACCTCACAGTGTAGTAAGAGATAGTCCACAGATTCTCCATTCTTTTTACACATGTAACAAATCCATATAAATCCATGTATTCACAATGTTTTGAATACCGTATCGGATGGCGTACCGGTCAAGGCACTAGAACGAAATATTTCGGTACCAGTACCGTTTCGTGTACCGTTTCGGGATAGTCAATATATGAATAAATTATATATATAAATTATATTCCAAAACAATAGTCTATATATGAATAAATTATATATAAATACATATATATAAATTATAAATAGTCTAATCTGAATTGAGGGTCAAAAAATAAGCTTGTAGTTTAAAAAAATAATAAATAAATGCCGAAATACAAGCCGGTACGGCCGATATTTGGGCCGGTACAAAACACATATGATACCTGTACCGGCCGCTGGGCCGGTACGAAAAATTTCGGCTGTATAGGCCAGTACGGTATAAAATTAAAAACACTGCCCTTGTTACCTCGTAGTGTAGTAAGAGGTGGTCCACAGATTCTTCATTCTTTTTACAGATATAGCACCAATCCATCATTACACATCCTCTTCCTCAAATTGTTCATGATCAATATCTTCCCAAGCGCAACATTCCAAACAAAAAAAGCTACTTTAGAAGGCACACGAGTCCTCCAAATATTCTTCTAGGGGAACGAAGTATGATCTTGTGTTGTCAAGATGTTATAATACGCCTTAACTGTACATATCTTGTGATCATAAGACCTCCACTTCAATTTATCTCATTGTGCCATATGAGTCCCTATGGAATATAGCATGCTGAAAAAATCTGAAACAATAGATAATTCTCAGTCATGAAAATTCCTATTAAAAAGAATATTTCACTGGTGCGCACCATGAGAAAATAACCGCACATCCGCCACTAAAGTCTCCCTATTAACTACAATACGATATAAAGCCGGAAAAACCCTTTTCCAATGCATGATCTCCACACCACACGTCCTTCCAAAAACTGATTCGATTGCCCCTCACCAATTACAAAGCGAATTTGATTTGCAAAATAAGGTCACCCCTTCCTTATAACTTCCATACACCCACACCATAACCCCCCCTCTCACTTCGTTAACCCAGCCACCCCAAGCGACACCATATCTAGTATCAATAATTTCCTTCCACAATAATCCCTCCTCCAAATAATATCTCCAAAGCCATTTATTCAATAAAGCTTTATTAAAAGTTCTCAAATTACACACTCTCAACCCTCCATTCTCAACTGAGGCACATACTGTCTTCCATCTAACCAGATGGAATTTCTTCTCCTCTTCCATGCCTCCCCATAAGAACGCCCTAAAAATTTTCTCCATCTTATTCACCACCCTTACAGGTATAGGAAACAACGATAAAAAATATGTAGGGAGGTTAGTAAGAGTACTCTTGATGAGAGTGAGGTGGCCCCCTTTTGATAAATACACCCACACCATAACCCCCCCTCTCACTTCGTTAACCCAGCCACCCCAAGCGACACCATATCTAGCATTAATAATTTCCTTCCACAATAATCCCTCCTCCAAATAATATCTCCAAAGCCATTTATTCAATAAAGCTTTATTAAAAGTTCTCAAATTACACACTCAACCCTCCATTCTCAACTGAGGCACATATTGTCTTCCATCTAACCAGATGGAATTTCTTCTCCTCTTCCATGCCTCCCCATAAGAACGCCCTAAAAATTTTCTCCATCCTATTCACCACCCTTACAGGTATAGGAAACAACGATAAAAAATATGTAGGGAGGTTAGTAAGAGTACTCTTGATGAGAGTGAGGTGGCCCCCTTTTGATAAATACACCCGTTTCAAACCAGCCAATCTTTTCTCTACCTTCTCCACCACCCCATCCCATATAACTCTATTCTTGAAAATTGCTCCCAGGGAAGGCCTAGATATTTCATTGGAAAATAGGACACCTTACAATCCGGCAGGCTTGCTAGACTGAGAATATTAGAGACCTCACCCACAGGAACCATCTCAGACTTGTCAAGGTTCACCTTAAGCCTTAACACTACTTCAAAGCAAAGTAACAATGCTCGTAGAGTTTGGATCTGCTACCATTTGCTTCACAAAAGACTAAAATATCATCTGCAAAAAGAATGTGTGAGATGATAATAGGGCTACCAGAACTATTGCCCAACTGAAAACCAGATAAGAAACCTCTCCCAACAGCAGCCTGCACCATCTTACTTAAAAGATAAGAAACCTCTCCCAACAGCAGCCTGCACAATCTTACTTAAAGTCTCCATAACTATAACAAATAGAAGAGGAGATAGAGGATTTCCTTGCCGCAAATCCCGCGAACTATAAAAAAAACCAGTAGGTGTGCGGTTAACCAGAATTGAGAATCGAGCGGTTGAAATGCAATGACGCATCTATGAAATCCACATATCCCCAAAACCTCATTTCTCAAGCAGGTATAAGAGAAATTCCCAATTTACATGATTGTATGCATTCTCCATGTCAAGCTTACAAAGAATGCCTAAACCTCCCTCCCGTAATATGTGGTCCAAGCACTCATTTGCAATGAGTACCGAATCAAGAATTTGTCTTGCACGAATAAATGCGTTCTGGGACTTGGAAATAATATGTTCTATCACTGGGCTAAGTCGGTTGGCAAAAACCTTCGAAATAATCTTATATACACTATAACCAGGCTTATAGGACAAAAGTCTTCAATAGTCAAAGCTCCGCGTTTCTTGGGAATGAGAGCAATGAAGGTCGCATTAAGAGATTTTTCAAACTTTTAAAAAGAGTGAAATTCACTGAAAACTTGCATAACATCACCTTTCACAATGTCCCAACAAGTTTGAAAGAAACTCATTGTAAAACCATCCGGACCAAGCGCTTTATCCTTAGCCATACCAAATATGACCTTGTAAATCTCTTCTTCAATGAAAGGTCTCTCCAAAACACTCACCCTCTGTGAGTCAATTGCCTCAAAGGGCAAGGCATCAAGCTTTAGCCTCCAAGAATCCAATTCTGTGATAAGGGTCTCATAATAATGTACAATATGGTTTTCTAGCTCGGGAGGAGAAGATAGCACCTGAGGGCCTGATAGAATAGACTCAATAACATTGTTGCGCCGATGTGAATTAGCCACTTTGTGAAAGAACTTCGTACACTTATCACCTTCTTTCAACCAAAGGGCGCTGGATTTTTAACGCTATGAAGTCTCCTCTGACAACAAAACCCTATCCAAATTTGCCATAACCATGTCATTCCTCAATAACACCTCATCTGAGGTATCTCCCAATAATTTTTTACCCTCTAACTCTTGCAGTTCCTCCAACAGTGTAGACTTCTGATTGTCAATGTGACCAAAAACTTTCAAATTTCACTTCTTCAAGTCTTGTTTTAGTGCCTTTAGCTTGCCTGCAAGAATGTAACTTGGAGTACCAATAATTTGATATGAAGAACACCAAGCACGCACCATCTCTACAAACTCATCCGCTGTTAGCCACATATTTTCAAACTTAAAATACCGACGCCCCCTGTGAATACCCCCACAATCCAAAAGGATAGGGAAATGATCTGAACTGACTCGAGCTAACCGTTTCTGACTCACTTCCGGATAGTGAGCTTCCCACGAAGGAGATACAAGGAATCTATCCAATCTCAACCAAACCTGTCCGTTTGACCAAGTGTACTCACCTCCCACCAAGGGGAGATCCATGAGGTCCAGATCAAAGATGAACTCGGAGAATTCTTCCATGGCAACAGAATTTCGATAATGCCTTGAACGTTCGCTAGGAAAACAATTAATATTAAAATCACCCCACATACACCACGACACATCCTATACCCGCCAACTCCTCCATAACCTTTTCCTATCCCTGTCCACGTTAGGACCATAAGAGCCTGCAAAAGCTCATTCCCATCCATCAACCATATTTTTTAATAGAGTCGCAACCGAGAACTCTCAAATACACTCCTCAATTAACTCAATCACTCTTTTATCCCACATAAGTAACACTCCACTTGAGGCTCCAAAAGAGGCAAAATAAGTCCAACCCACATAAACTTCGCACAATTTTCCTATCAATGAATCACAACTTTGTTTCTTAAAAATACACTACATCACCCTTCCACATCCGCAATAATGATTTGATACGAATGCGTTTATTGCGATCATTGAGCCCCCGTACATTCCATGATAAAATCTTAGGCTTCATAAAAAACTATATTGCCCTTCCCTCTCGATCTATCCCTCTTGCCACTCCCTTCTTTCACATCATAATTAATGGAGCAAGTTAGCTTTTTAAGTTCCCTATTCCTCTTTGAAGCTGACTTCAATTGGCTAACCTCAAGTGCTACGAGGAAAGCCTTAAATTGTTCTTCGTAACCTCCAAACGAAATCCCAATGACAGCTTGAATCTCCTCTACTTTCTTGAAAACCCAATTTGACGAACAACTCCCATAATTAGAGCTGGGAGGGAGTGTACACAAAGGAGTTAGAATGGCCCCCTCCTCACCAGTACTGGCAGAAGCGAATAACGCCAATTCCGAGCCACACACCAACTCTGGTTCAACACTGGATTCCATTAATTTTTTGGAAATATGAATTCTTCCAGCCCATCCCCTAACTTATTCCCCTCAGAAACACCCATCTCCAGAGATAAAGTGCCTATCGAAGCCCTCAGTAACGAAAGCCTTTGCTCCGATGAGTTTGACTGCACAGGAAACACTGTTGTGCCTCCCTCCACCATGCACGGCTGATCCTATGCATTCTCCAACGACAACCCACGAGATGGCGACGAAAAATCAACGCTCAGAAGCCCATTCTCTACCGGCTCCTCTACCAACTTGCCCTCCTCAATATCCTCCCATCGAGTGACTGAGCCGGCACTGCTAACGGCGGTGCTTTCTATGCCGGTATGGAGTCCATCAAGATGCTTATTGGCATTGCAGGAGGTGGCACAACGCCTGGACCAAAATATCAGCAAGCAGCCGATTCGTTGCCCCCCAAGCCTTCTTTGGGACTACGGCCTAGCCCGGCCCATGTCCCTTCACCAGCCCAGCCTACAACACGTGACTACTCCCTTCCCTTAAGCCCATCTCCCTCTGGTCCGAAAGTTGGCCCAAAACATTAAAGTCCAAAACCTGGCCCAAGTCCATCACTTCCTTCCCCTTAACGCAGCGTTTAAGACCTAAGATTTCTTCCAATAACATCCCTACTTTTACCTCCATATCACCCAATACCCTTGGCAAATATTCTTCATTTGGCCCCAACAACTTACTGCCATCTCCCCCGCACCTCTGCACGACCTCAAACACAAAAGGCACCGCTCCACTCACGCCTCACTACCGTAGCTTCTGCGCTTGGAGCACCTCGTTGTACGACCTTGAGGCGTCTACCGTCAACAATGGAGCAACACCGTCTCCCCTAAACACCTTCAACTTGTCTGCCTGAGAGGACCATGGGATGCTAGCCACTATGTTTCTCACACTCAAAGCAGAGGAATGAGCCATGAGTTCCTTCAAAATGTCTCCAAGTTTCCTCCACCCCTCCCCCTTCCTACCTTCCAGTACCACTATCATACCTCTCTTTTCATGCCCAAACTCTAAAGGGGAGAAAAAACTGCCATTGAGGTTGCATCCCCTCTGCACCACTAACACGGAATTTCCTGTTCTATGTGTTCTAAGAACCAGAGAAGCAAAAAGTGTACAAAGAGAAAATATATAGCAAAGAAAAAAGCGATTTTTTTTTTTTTTTTTTGGACTTCTATATTGGGTTTCAGGTTTTTAAAAACCGGTTTCAATCCGGGTTTTACCCGAGCTAACCCGATCCGGGTTCGGGCCCAGTTTTGAAACCCGGATTCCTGTCAGGCTATACCCGAGTTCCTGGGCCAGAACCCGAATGAACAGTCCTAGGTTCAAGCATTGAAGGTCCTTCTCCTTTGTTTTGAAGCAGCGTCCGAGTTGAAAGTGAACTTTGACAAATAAGAGATGGTGTCAATTGGTAGTGTTCATCATATAAGACAGTTGACTAGTACTCGGGTGTAAGATTGCCTCTTTTCCTATGACTTACTTTGGACTCCCGTTGGGGGCTGCCTCGAGAGCGTCTTCATTATGGTACACAGTGATTGAGAAAGTAGAACGGAGACTGGTAGGATGGAAGAGAATGTACATGTTGAAAGGTGGTAGGATTACCTCGATCAAGAGTACATTATCTAATCTACCAACTTACTTTTTGTCCCGATTTCCTATCCCAGCAAATGTGGCGTTTCGAATTGAGAAACTTTAACGTGATTTCTTGTGGAGTGGAGTGGGTGAGGAGTTCAAATTCCACCTAGTCAAGTGGGAGAAGGTATGTTGCCCTATCTCCAATGGTGGTTTGGATATTAGAAATATGAGATTTTTTTTATATAAGTAAAAACATGAGAACTTTTAATCGGGCGTTACTTGGAAAGTGGTTATGGAGATACAATAAAGAATCAGAAGCCTTATGGAAGTTGGTGATTGAGAGCAAATGTGGAGGCTTATGAAGAAGAGGATGGGGGGTCTTTACTCGACACACAAGATTTCTATTGGGTGAGGGTTCCAGAATTAAATTATGGAGTGATATTTGGTGTGGTAACAATGCTCTAAAGGAATTTCGTTCACTTTTCCGGGTTGCAAGTGCCAAAGATGTTTCAGTGGCTGAAGTCATGGTGATATCGAGGGAGCAAATCCAATGGAATATCGATTTTAGTCGGGCGGCAGAATATTGGGAAATGAGCAGCTTTGAAGACTTTTTCAGCCTTTCGTACTCCATAAAACTGAGAAACTAGTAAGAAAATATGTTGTGGTAGATGCCTGCAGGTAAAGGTTCATTCTCAATTCGCTCTTTTTATAAGTCTCTCACACAAGAGCCCAATATTCAGTTTCCATAGAGAAGGCTTTGAAGACATAAGGCGCCTCCCAAAACAGCATTTTTTATGTGGACAGCTTCCTTGGGTAATATCCTCACAACCAACAATTTGAGGAAACATAAGGTGATCATCATAGATTGGTGTTGCACATGTAGGAATGGGGGCGAGTCTGTGGACCATCTCCTACTACACTATGAGACAGCTAGAGTGTTATGGAATGAGGTATTCAGTAAACTAGACTTGGCTTAGGTTATGACCGAGATAGTGGTGGTAGTTCTGGACAGCTGGACAAATCTAAGAGGCATTCAACATGTTAAAGTTGTGTGAAAGATGGTCCCTATATGCATCATGTGGTGTTTGTGGCAGGAGCACAATGATCAGACATTCAAAGACAATGAGAGATCGCTGGAGGAACTAAAAGCTTTATTTATTTGAACACTATGTACTTGGGCCATTGCTGTTGATTTTAGTGGCCTGGATCTACATGATTTTCTTGTCTCTATTGCGCCTACATAGTTAGGGCATACTTTTGTATTGTACCTGGCTATGCCTATTCATTGATTAATAAAATTTGTTTACTTATCGAAAAAAAAGAAAGAGGAAGGCAAATTCTCAACTCGGTTTTAGTTGCTAATGAATATGTGGACAGCAGAATTAATTCTAATGAATCTGATATTTTGATTAAATTGGACACAGAAAAAGCATATGACCATGTTAGTTGGTATTTTCTCTTGTATTTGCTTGGGAGATATGGTTTTGGGGAGTAATGGTGTAAGTGGATCAAACACTACATGTTGACGTCAACATTTTCCATTTCGGTGAATGGCACTCTGGTTGGGTTCTTTAATAGTTCACGTGGTTTGAGAAAAGCATATCTCCTTTTCTTTTTGTCCTTGTCATGGATGCGTTAAGTAGAATGTTGGAAGCGGCGGTTGAAGGAAGGCACTTGTTGGGTTTTGAGGTGGGAAATGAGGAAAGGAATAGCATTAAATTATCTCATCTTCTTTTTGCCGATGACACATTGATTTTCAACAAGCCCAACCAAGAACATATTCGATCTTTGAGAACACTGTTGTTATGTTTTAAAGCTATCTCGGGCCTAAGGATTAACTTAAACAAGTCTGAAATTGTTCCTGTAGGTGTTATGGCCAATATTTTAGATTTGGCTAATATTTTGGAGTGTAAGATATCTTCACTGCCGCTGAAGTATCTTGGTCTTCCATTGGGTGCTTCTCACAAATCTATTTTGATATGGGATGAGGTGATTGAGAAGATCGAGAAAATGTTGGCTGGATGGAAAAAGATATATTTGTCTAAAGGGGGAAGAATTACTTTGATAAAGAGTACATTGTCTAATCTTCTCACATATTTTCTTTCATTTTTCCCTTTGCCGGCTGAGGTTGCTAGGAGAATTGAGAATATTTATCGTAATTTCCTATGGGTAGGAAAATGAGAGGAAAAGAAGTTTCATTAGTTAGTTGGAACAAGATTTGTCAACCAGTTTTTGTGGAGGATTGGGGGTTAGAAATTTGAGGTTGTCTAATAAAACACTCTTTGGGAAATGGCTTTGGAGATATCATGAATAGAGAGATGCTCTATGGAAGAATGTTGTTGCTATTAAATATGGGAGTGGGTGGGGGAATTGCTATTCTAAAGAAGTTAGAGAAGCATATGGGGTGACTTTATGGAAGTTTATTAGGAAATATTGGGGGGAGTTTTCTAAACATATTAAATTTAAGGTGGGGGAAGGGAATAGGATTCTCTTTTGGCATGACATTTGGTGGAGGGAATCAGCTCTTAAATCAGATTTTCCATCTTTCAATAGGCTGGCAAGGGATCAAAATGTTGTTGTGGCAGATTATCTTCAATGTACAGACAATAATATTTTATGGAATGTTGACTTTATTAGAAATCCAAATGACTAGGAAGTTAATGTTGTTTCATATTTTTTGGGAAGGATTTATAATTCAAAAGTGATGCATGGAAGAGAGGATAGGCTATTGTGGGACTATGCTGGAAATTTCAGGCTTTCAGTCAGTTCTTATTATAAGGTGCTTATTGTCATCCTGGCTGTGTATTTCAAGCATTGGAGGGTGAAGGTACCTACTAAGGTGGCATTCTTTAGTTGGGTGGTTGCTCTAGGGAAAGTATTGACTACAGATAATCTTAGAAAACGTGGTTTGTGTATAGCCAATTGGTGTGTCATGTGCAAGAAGGATGGAGAATATGTAAATCATATGTTTTTACAGAATCTGTAAATCTCTCAATAGGCTGGCAAGGGATCAAAATGTTGTTGTGGCAGATTATCTTCAATGTACGGACAATAATATTTTATGGAATGTTGACTTTATTAGAAATCCAAATGACTAGGAAGTTAATGTTGTTTCAGATTTTTTGGGAAGGATTTATAATTCAAAAGTGATGCATGGAAGAGAGGATAGGCTATTGTGGGACTATGCTGGAAAGTTCAGACTTTCAGTCAGTTCTTATTATAAGGTGCTTAATTGTCATCCTGGCTGTGTATTTCAAGCATTGGAGGGTGAAGGTACCTACTAAGGTGGCGTTCTTTAGTTGGGTGGTTGCTCTAGGGAAAGTATTGACTACAGATAATCTTATAAAACGTGGTTTGTGTATAGCCAATTGGTGTGTCATGTGCAAGAAGGATGGAGAATCTGTAAATCATCTGTTTTTACATTGTGAGGTGGCAAACTCTTTGTGGTATGAGGTTATTGGTCAGACAAGTTTATTTTGGGTGATGCCTAAGGAAGTTGTGGAGCTTCTTGCATGTTGGCGTGGTTATGAGGTGAGGAAAGATGACGCTGCCTAAGATCTTTTCTACTTTGAGTTTGTGGGCTAAGATCTTTGAAAGGAATGATGAGAAAGTACTTAATCTGTTTCTGTTTTAGTTTTTCTGTTTTCTAGAGTGTAGTGGATATTTCATTTGTATACTTCCTGTGTACTTGGGCTATGCATATTCATGATAACAAAATTCTTATTAATTATAAAAATATATATATATATATTCCAAGCAGCTACAAATCCATATGGGGCAGAGTTGCACTTTATTGCTATCAGTTTTATTATAGCACCTACTGCTTTGGCTAATTATCCACGCAAGGGTGATTGTATGACCATGTCTAAGGACTTATTCATCCCCCTAATTCCCCTCATTGAACCCTAATCCAATGAAAGATCTGTCAAGTGCTTGCAAGTGTTATTGTGTACTCTCCAGAGGCATCACCAAACCACTCTGAACACCACATCAATCCAAACAAGAAGTGTCAGGCAAACTAGACATTTTTCCATTCTTGACTTTTGTCAGGCATCCGAACAGGGACTCTGCAAATAAAGTTCTACAGAAGACTATTCAATCAAGACCACTAAAATAAACTCTACACAATTCTTAAACGAATTCAAGGAAAAGACAGACAACAGATATGCAAATAGAAAAAGACCAAGAAAAAAAGCATAAGATCTAACAGTTCACCCTTTGAAGAAACAAATGAATGAATAAAAAGATACATGCCTAGAAAAAAAAACCCATGATAAAACAAGATATGACTTCCGATGGTATTTAATCCTCGTGCCATGGATATTTTATGGCCAAGACTTTGATCGGACTGACAGAAGTAAAGGTACCTTAAAAGCAAAGCCATTTCCTTCAAACTTCGCGTGTTTGCTTTTCTTTTCATCTCAACAAGTTTAGGGACATCATTCATGTGCTTTTTCGAGTATACACAGATAAGATTCCTAGCAAAACGCACAGAGGATAATATTATCATATTCATTGGACTTTGAATAGGCATATAAGAGCATAATTACAATATGATGCATCACAAATTTCAGAATCACCTTCCCATGCTGAAGGGCTTGCAAAGAGGATCTATCAAAACTCTATCACCTGCTACATAGGTCTGCAGCACATCAAGCACAAGTTTGTATTGTCAACATTTTCAAATGTGAAATGCCCTATGTTTGAAAGGGTTAAAACAAGTTTCACCATGCGCTCAGCAATACTTGGGTTTGTTGCTTCAAGCAACAATGCAATGACAGCCGGGTCTGCTTCAGTTTGGTGGTTTGACATCAAGACAATATTGTGACCCTATAATCAATTGCATAAGGTAAGTATTTTCACCAAAAATAGTCAATTAAAAATCAAGTATGTGAAGATCATAAATTGGTAAGAGTAAACAATGCTTTGAAACCATAAGAAGCGCATACGACATGCAAGCTATCCCAGTTACTTTTGGGCATTAGTTGAGCGAGATTGGATGGTAAAAATGCCCAGAGGTTTCTCTGTTATGCAAACTTCCAGCCCTAGCCTCTTAGACAAGAATGATAAAGGAAGCACAATGCAATAGGTTTATAATTATGAAAGTTCACCCATACAAATCAAACCAGTTGCTTCAGACAGGTTTAGCCTTACCAAATCCAAACTAACCAAGAATTGTTCTCAATTTCAGAACACAACCAACTCATGACTAAGTAGAACCAAAAAAAACCAGGCCATGAAAAGTTCATGCCAGTTCATTATGGAAGTAACTTGTTTAAAACCTTTCTACCTCAAATAAGCTATATGATAAAAGAAAGAATTTGCTACATATAAATTCTCTTCCATGTTTTCCAATCATTTGCTTATCCTACCTTCATTATACCTAACTACAACCCTTTAGCATTACATGTCAACTCTCTAGCCTATACAAACAAATAAACATAGACACACAAGTTTCAGCAGAGCACTTTGTAGAGTTGTATATGCACAACAAACGAGGATTTAATTACATTTTTTTTAACCCTGCGAGGAAGAGATAATTGAACAGACCTCAGGAATTAGCAGCATCGCTGAACAACACTGTAAATGAAAATAAATAAAAATACTGAAAATAGACACCTGCTGAAGCTTTTCTTCCATTTCATAGAACAGGGAAATGTTGCCAACATACGAATTTCTGCATTGAAGATTATAGGTTCAGTAATAAGATAACAAGAGGGAAGTGAGATATTGTGGCCTAATGAATTTCTTTCAATATGTATAGATCCAAACAGTAGCCACTAGTTTCAGAACTAAGACACATGCTAACTACTACAGTAATATTCAATCATTAGGAAAAGGACACAAACAGATTAGTTGAATTGGAAAGAAAACACTGAACTTCGTTGGCAACCATAATAGATAAGAAGCCATCGAGAACATTTCTGTGATGAAGTAGAAAATTCACTCTTTATCAGAGGACACCATCAATAGACAGATTCACTATTTCCGACTGAATCCATTATTGTGAACTTGGATCTATGTGACACCCATGCAAACTACAATAATCACTCCGATAAGTAGATGAGAACGCTGGACTGTAGGATACTCAGTTGGGGGCGCCCTTGAATATGAAGTAGACAATTCATTATTTATCAGAGGACACTATCTATAGACAGATTCACTATTTCTGACAGAATAAATTAGTGTGAACTTGGATCTATGTGACACCCATGCAAATTCCAATAGTTACTCCTATAAGTAGATGAGAAAGCTAGACTGGCGCCTACTTAGTTGGGGGCACCCTTTAAGGTGAAATCCATCTAGGATGGGTCTTGGAAAAGATGGAACATCGCTTGGCCGGGTGGAAGCAGCAATACTTATCCAAAGGTGAGAGGTTTACTTTTATCAAAAGTACCCTCTCTAGTCTTCCAACTTATTTCTTGTCTCTTTTCCCCTCCCTGTTGGTGTAGCTTTGTGTCTTGAGAAACTTTATCAAAGTTTCTTGTGAGGAATTGGAGATGAGCTCATGTTCAACCTAGTCAAGTGGTCACAGGTTAGAACCCCAGCTTCGTTACGTGGTTTATGGATAAGCTTTTATTCTATAACACTTTGACACCCCATCTGTTGAGTATAGTTAATTGAGTTGATGAAAAAAGATAATTGTTTCCTATTAAGGAAAAGTGTGATAAAATTTGAACTTTCTGAGATTCTCATTAAATTATTTACGAGCGGTGCCTAAATTGGAAATAGTAATCTTGAATATTGGTGCGTCAAAATTTTTATTTTGTCTAGGCATGTGCGATTATGAGTATACCTAATGGACTCAAAACTAAAGTCATGTTTGGGAACCAAAAGTTTCTCAAAATTTTTCTTAAAACATTCTACACTCGATCCAAACATCTTTATTCCAAAACAATCTTGATCATTAAAAAATAACCTCAACTTCCGTAACAAACAAAAACAAAACTTCCATTATAAAAAAATCATCATACAAATTTTCTTCACTTCATATTTTCAATAGGGTTGGAAACTTTTGGCATGACCATGAGCCCAACATGAACACAACATCCAATTATAGGATTATGACTGGGCATAATCAAGTTAGGGTCAATTAGGGTTGACCCAAATCTAACCTAATTAATAATCAGATCATGTTGGGTCAACTTGCGGTACCAAAGGTAACCCGACTAGCCAAAAAAGGGTTAATTACAAAATCAGTTCTTGAGTTTTCACAAATTTGTGAAACTACCTAAGTTTTTAATTTTAGCAATTAGCTCCTTGAGTTTACAATTTTTTGCATTTAAGTCACTCCTTACATCTTCCGTCAAAATGATTAACAGCATGGCATTGAAAAGCAAGTCAGTAAAACATCAATCATTTCTTTCTCGCCAAATACACTGCATTAAGACAAAATCATCTTTGACAATGTTACCCTTTTATTCAACAAGCAAATAGATCCACCACTCATCAAGACATGACTTATGAGTTATGTAATGGTGGAGTAAAAAAATTCCCCCACTTTTGTTGCACCTGCAACACCAACTAACCACCGTGAGATGTCGCTTCCTAAAGTATCAAGTGAGCACCTTCCCTAAAGCGGCCGTCCATGCAAAAAATGCCTCTTTGAAGGGAGCCTCATTCTATCAAATACACTTCTACGAGAAAGGAGTACTAATAAGGGGAGAAAAAGGACACTACAGAAAGATTTGATTTTAAACACCATTTCTAGAAAGGGGCCCAACAAATCTTGTCTTCCCCACCTCCTCTTCACCTGATGGAATACGACATATTAAAAGATGAAGTCAAGAAAATCCGTTTGATGGATAAGATTTACGTGCCATTGATGAGAGTCATGACAAAGCCGTAAATGATAGGCCACCAAAGAATCCTTTAAACTAGCAATATTAAATAACTCCGAAAAAGCTACATTAAATGTCTAATCCTCACACCACACATCCTGCCAAAATCTAGTCTTTGAATCATCATGCACCACAAATCTAATAAATATGGAAAATTCTCCCCAACCTCTCCTTATATAGAGAACCACCCACCCCCACATCTATCATTATTTAATATCCATTATTTATTTAACTACCATATTTCACACCCATTATGAACCCCCCCCCCCCAACAACACACGCACACACGCACAAAAAAGACGCGCTGTAACCACTTTCCCGAAAAAGACCCACAGAAGATTAAAGAGGAGGTAACTAATTACTTGGAAAGCCTACTCATTCTATGTGATAACTCTTCAAATAACAAGAACTGAACTGAGTTAAGATCTTCAGTACACCCAAATATTACTCCATTGACTAACATGATGTATAAGATTTTAAAGACTGCATCAACTTCATCAACAATACATATTCATCAGGAAAGGCATGCACATTAATTAGAGAAATGACATATTATACACCCAAACATGTGGAAAGATGTAAAGCAAGCCAGGTCATTAATTTTCAGGCACAATATCAGTCAATACAACAAGAAGAAGATGGAAGTTGTCATCTCACCTGAAATCAACTAAAGGACGAATGTAGTTTTGACCGAACAAGTAGTAGTCAAAAGGCTCTCTCAGTGCTTTGTGATATGGTGAGAAATCAAAAGGTTCCTGAAATATTTTACAAAAATCCTTAAAAGCTCATAACTCATATCCAATATATGCATACTGTAGATGAACATACTTTAGAGATATATAAATATAATGAAGAGTTAAAAAATACCTCAACATCAGAGAACATGCGATCCAGTGCAACAGTCATATTTGACAACACTATCTCATCAGCCCTTGGATTTCCACTTTCAAACACCTAAAATAATTTTTTTGATAAGTGACAATCATTTCATCAGAAACGCTAAAATGAGTATGCATATTACTGTCTTATTATTAATACTTTATTTGCTAATTTATAGATCCAGTGAGGCTTGAACTCACGACTTCACCTTACACTTGCACAGGGAGGAGGTGCAATTTGAGTTAAGAGCAAGGAGGTGGCCACCCTTGTTTTGTTTTTTTTTCCTTTTTTTTAAAAAAAATTATTTTCATAATATTAATGGGTTTTTTGTTTGCATTAATTTTTTTAGTTTAATATTTCTATATTTTAATTATTTCTATATTTTTTAATGAATATCTTGTATTTTTTTGTTATAATTTTTATTTTCTTTTTATAAGTTCTTTTTTTTATTTTTAGTTTTTTTATATAATTTTTTAAATTTTACTGCTAAATCATTTTTGTTTTTTATACTATTTTATAGTTTTTTAATGTTTTATACATGTGGCACACACTTTGCTTGTCAACAAGATCCTGACAGATGAACCAATTTTTCTTGCAATCACAAGGAGTGAACAGTTTAATTAAAATGCACTGGGAGCAATTTGACTTTAAGGCAATCCCCATGGACCATTTCTGTATTCAAGCTTCAAAATTAATTTGTGGATAGTATATAGATTTTTGGGAAAAATATAAAAGCTCCCCTCAAACTACCACTCAATCTATAATAACCCCAAAACAATCAATTTTGGCAATCACTCCCAAACTACCAAAAAATTACCCTTAAAAGATGAACTTACGACCAAAAATTCTAAAAGAAGACAGTAAATTAAAAATTGAATTTTTTATAATAATTGTTTTTCATAAAATATTTTTTTAGAAAATAAAAGTTTTTTTTCTCAAATTTAGTAGTTGAAGGGGGTGGTTTATTTTACCATAGATTTTTTTATATGTTCTAATTATGGAGAATAATGATTCTATTGAGCCCCAATCGAGTTCTAAAGAAGCACATGTCAAGGTAACTTAGTTGAACTATTAATGCTAAGATTGAACAATAAATTACAACCTATGTTTATATACTATAGTTGAACTGGATGAATTTTTTTTTAATTATTAAAAAAAAAGCTGAATGAATTTTTTTTATTAATTTTGTTTGTTATATTCTTTAACATTTTTAACAATTTGGTTTGCCAATTCTATCTTTAATTGTGCTCATATGAACAAAAATTCTAGATTTGTCGCTAATGATGTACTTAAGTAGTGCTAAATGTTTACCCACGCCAGGAGATAGAAAGAGAAAGATCAGGAGAAAGCCTCAAGCATTTAAGTTCAGGAATGGAGTATAAGACCAACAGATGAGTCACTTCAAATAATGAAGCGTGAGGAAGAATCATCTGACTACTTAAAGGTTTACAAAATCTACAAATATGCTATCAGAAATAATGACTCCATATGTAAAGGACCAACAGCAAAGGTCCTTTAATAGCTTATATAATTTCAAGAGACCAACATTTCTTGATACAGATAGTCAGATTTGCTTTAGAAAGTCAACAAATAGATTTAGTAATTTCAAAACAGCTATTTATATTAACTTATTAAGTCCCATAGTCAGTAGGAGTGGAAGCGTGATGATTATGCACTGGGTCCAGTTGTTTTGTTAAGTTATACTATCTGACTTTTTTAGGGAGACTTTATTTTCAGTTTCTTTGAAGTCCAGAACTTGTTATAAATGCTTGCTTTAGATATATACCACAGTATCTAACCCGCAGATTCCAAGTACAACTGCACAATTGTACACATATATACCTATGCATTGTACTTAAAGAAAAAAAAACAATGGCTCTCAAGTATAAAAGAATATATGCAGCAAAACTTGAGTGTATGCATATTTAGTTACCGCGGTTTTATAATTGTGGTACAATACTTCCATCCCTAAAGCAATAGTTGGAGGCAGTTTTCCTGCTTCTCTTTCCTTCCTGATTCCTGCCAGCAGCTCTGTGGAAAAATATTCAACATAGGCACATGAAAATGAAAAGAAGACAAGGTTTAATAACAATATTTTTTTTAATAAGTAGGTTTAATAAAAATATTATTAAACTAATGTAATGACAAAGAGACCAGTAAATTTAGAAATTAAAAACAAGAACCTTTAGTATCCACTTCAAACATCCCTTAACAAGAGGACTGCAGCAAGACTTGTTTAAGCAATAGCATGCTTCGCTCATTGCCCTCAAGCATCTAGCTATTGCCCATCTACCCAAATATACTAAACCAAGTACAAAGGAGCTGCCTTCCAAGCTCTCGGTTATCTCTACCATCAAATCTCACATTGCGACCAAAAAGGAAATTAACCGATTCATGCTATAAAAATAAGCAATGAAACCCAAAAAATAAGGCTAATCCCCACAACTCACATGCTATAAAAATACAACCGTATATGATTAACCGATGCATAAGTTTCTTTAAAATAAAAAAGATCTTCATCAACAAAGCCGCATTTAAAACAAGTCAAGGATGTCGCAACCATCTAAAACTACTGCCTATCATACACACAGTTGGTTTTGATATCGGTAAATCTTCTAAAAATGTAAAAGCATGATAGGACATATGTGTGTGCATATAAAGACCTATATATATATATATAGTCTAACAATTAATGCAACTAAATTTACTTTCCTTCTAATTTCTACAATTTTCTGAACATACTAATTTCTGGAGATTGTAATTGGATGGTCTTGTTAATTAGAGAAGTATGGTGTGCAGATTGGAGCCGACCATATTTACAAATAAGCTGGATATTGAATAACTAATCTCATCAAGAGAAGTTATCTAATAAATAGTGGATAGTATGGTATGAGCTTGACAACATACATGATAAAAAATAATTGACAGATAAACACATCCTTGATGATTATGATCTGAGTATTAAGTACCATCTTGTATGATTGAGTAAGCATTCTATTTTGCAAGTAAAATATTTTTTTCATTGGCACCGGGTGCAGTGTTTTAAATTTCGTACCGTACCGGCCAGTACGGCCGAAATTTTTCGTTTCGGCCATCCGGCCGGTACAAGTACTATATATGTCCCGTACCGGCTAAAATACCGGCCGTACCGGACTAAATTTCGGCCTATACCGGACTATATTTCGGCCGGTACAGGCCGATATTTCGGCCTGGGTGTTTTTTTTTTTTTTTTTTTTTTTTTCAAACTACAAACTTATTTTTTAACCCCTAATTCAGACTAGACTATTTATAATTTTTATATATATGTATTTATATATAATTTATTTATATATAGACTATTATTTTAGAATATAATTTATATATATATTTATATATATAATTTATTTATATATCGATTATCCCGAAACGTCATCCCGAAATGCTATCCCGAAACGGTACCGGTACCGAAATATTTCGTTCCAGTGCCTTAACCGGTACGACGTCCGGTACGGTATTCAACACATTGACCGGGTGTCTTGAACAAAGTCCCGACTAATGTCAAGTATGCACATGCCCTTGGCAAGGAGTTTCCCACAAGTGCACTTTGGGTATAATTTTTTTTTTTAATAGCCGTGGGTGTTTGGGCCAGCTTGCGTGCACCTTGACTAATCCCATGGGGCCCTGAAATTAACGATCAAGTAAACCTCCATCGGCCCCAAGGGGACTCAAATTGGTGACCACTGGGGAGCAAACCCAAGGCCGGACTAGCTGAGCTACTCCTCAGGGTTACTTTGGGTATAATTCAAGGGGAAATTACTTATCAAAAAGTAATTCAAGAGGAAATTCCCCAAGTCAAATGGACCCACAAAATCATTTGCACCCAGGGTTCGAACCTTAGACTTGGAAGGAGCATATCACCAAGATCAATGCTCTTACCACTTGAGCCAATCCCTAGGGGTTTTTTTTTTTTTTTTTATAAGTAAGAAATTTATTGAAACCACATAATTAGGCATAGCCCAAGTACACAATAAGTATACACAAGAAAACACCTAATTACAAGCTAAAACTGAAAAACAGCACGAAATTCATTGGGACTAAACCCATCCATTACAAAAACAGAAACCCAAAGCAACAAAGAGTGAAAAAAGAAAGCCCTAACCCCATCCACCGAGCGTTCTCTATTGTCAAAACAGCGATCATTCCTCTCATTCCAAATACACCACATAAGACAAAGAGGAACCATCTTCCAAACAGCTGCTATTTGATGATTTCCTTGAATCCCTTTCCAACAGGCCAAAAGATTCACCACACTCTTAGGCATCACCCAAGCAATGCCAAGCTTGGCAAAGACCTCATCCCACAAAACCCTCAACACTTCACAATGAAGAAGGAGATGATCTGCTAATTCTCCACACCTTTTGCACATAAAGCAACAATCCGTTACAACGGTACCGCGCTTTCTCAGCTTATCAATAATAAGGATTTTCCCATGAGAAGCCAACCACCCGAAGAAACGGACCATTAATGGCACTTTGCATCTCGAAATATATTTCCAACGGAAAACATCAATAGAAAGTATTTAATTTCTACTGATTCACCATATCTAACTGTACATCTCTCAAATCCATTGAAAAATGCAGGGTGAGACCTGGTTAGCAATTATGAGCCAAAATCCTGAAAACAGCTGGGTTCTTGAACCATTCTCAGCATTATTACTAAATCACATCCTCTTCATTCTACTTTTTCTACTCTTTCTTCAACAGTTCTCACTTTTACAAGTTAATTTTGAAAACTCTAATGAATTTTCCCTGTAAGCTCAAGTCAGACAATGAAAGAGAAGAAAAAAGAGCATGGACTTGCTTGGGGGCTTACGCATTTTAAAAGTTGCATCTTCTTTGAAGCAGTTGCAGCTACTTTGAGAAGCAACCAACTTCCTTGAGCTGCTTTCAAACATTGCCTAAAAAGACTAAGCCGCTTCATAAAATTGGCAGAAGGCTAAAACACCCTCGGTTATAAAACATTCTACAAGTAGCTTTTGGTTATTGAAAGCTGAATCATCCTTGGGGAAGCACCCAAACAGGGCAAAGATAATAGGGACTCTAATTAGTCTTGAAAAGCAAAAGCACGCGATCTCCTTCAGGCCTTGCACCAAGGTATCGATCAAAAAACTTACTACTTTATTAGGCGTTGCACCAAGGAATCGATCAAAAAACGTTAGGCATTGCACCAAGGTGACAGATATACTCTTTTTTCTTGATAAATATCAATGTGACAGATATATATATATATATATATGCCCAAACAAGTAATGTCAGGTCTATTTAAATAGCTCTAATTGTCCTAACTAATTTTTGTTAGTTATGACTCAAGCTGTCAATGCTTAGATATGTTAAGTTCTGCACTCCCATGACTCCTGCCCCGGAATGTCGAATGAAATAGGTGGCCTCACACTAGCAAGTTGTGCACATCACCAACTTTCCAGTAACATTACTAGATTCCTCGTACTCAAATTTCAACTAACAACGATATTACAGAATCTTCAATCATCCAACAATCTAGGCTCATGATGACAATAAACAATAACGTGGAATACAGAAAAATGTTCAATTTATTAAAGCATAAAATATAGCAATGCCAACCCTTAAAAAACCATGTGTAGAATTCCTCCCCCTTTGAGACCCTGCATAATATTCTCACAAGTGCAATTTCATCCCAAAACCCTCAGGAAAATTCCCTCACACAAAATGTAATTTCAAGCTTTGTCTCCCTCAATCTGTCACGTGAAACAGGATTCCAGAACCCATGACTCACTAGAAGTCCCTCTTACCCTAACAGCTTCAGACAATCAACAGATTGACAACTTTTTCATTCTTTATAAAGTTAAGTGCATGTTTGAGATTGCAGGGGTAATATAGCTTTTAGCTTAAGGCTTATAGTTGTAGAGCTTAAAGAAATAAGCACTATTATTAAAATAAAAACTTTTTCATTCTTTATAAAGTTAAGTGCATGTTTGAGATTGCAGGGGTAATATAGCTTTTAGCTTAAGGCTTATAGTTGTAGAGCTTAAAGAAATAAGCACTATTATTAAAAATTTATTTACTGTTTGGTAACCAAACGTCTAAAGCACTTTCAAACATATTACATTTGTTTGGAAACAAATTTAAAAACTGCTTTTTGAAGTTGAAATAAAATAAAAGGTCATTTGATTTTTCAAAGATGGAAAATGCTATCTATACTTATAATTTTATTTAGATAACCATATGTGCAGATGTGTCAGATACTGAAAACGATAAAAAATTTAAAATTTAAAATTTGAAATTCAAATTAAAGTAGAAAATACTGATAAAATGAGATTGTCACTCAATAAGATAAGAGAAGGGAAAATTTGTAATTATATGAAAGTTATATGGGTTTTTTTTTTTTTTTTTTATAAGTGAAGTTATATGGGTATTTTTGCCCTCTAACTTTTTTTTAAAAGTGTAACTGTGTGCCGCAAAAATTCGGAAAAGTACGTTTGAGGCTTGAAATGTACTTTTTAGCTTTTTTATATTAAAAAGTACTTTAATATGAATCAACCAAACAACCTAATTTTATCATTAAAGTATTTTTAAGACTATTTAAGCACTTTTTAAGACTCCTAACGCAACCTCAAATAGGCCCTAAGTAAAATCCATATGGGTGTGAAAACTCTACTCTTTCGAAACTACAGATTCATGGCTCAAATAATGTCGCTCGTTATCAGGAAACTCCCCATGGAAAAGTATAGAATTAATTGATCTTGGTGTGAAAATGAAATGAAGACCCTAATATTGGTTTGAGCATAAATTATTATCATAATCATAATCACGATTATACTTATAAAAATCGGAAACGCCACATACATTACTTTCTTTTATAAGTAATAAGAAAATTTTATTGACAAGTAAATAGGCATAGCCCAAATATACAGCAAGTATACAAGCGAAAACACCTAAATACAAGCTAGGAGATAGAATAAGCTAAAAGAAAATCATGGAAGATTGTCTCCATTCAAAACAAGAGCCTTCACCCAAATACACAAAGTACTAAAGAAAAACAAACTCTCTAAGTTCTCTCATTGAACGTTCTCTATCTTCAAAGCACCGTCCATTTCTTTCCAACCATAAACATCACATCGAACATAACTGGATCATCCTCCAAATAGCATCAATGCGATGATTCCCCTTAAAACCTTGACAACAAGCAAAGAGATCCACCACTAGCTTAGGCATCACCCAAGCAATACCCGTCCTACCAAAAATCTTATCCAAAAAGTCTTAGCCACCCCGCAATGAAGAAATTAGTGGTCAACAAATTCACCATCTTATTGCTTATTACCAACCTTAGAGAAACTTATCAAAAAAATCATGTTTATACTTATACAAAAAGGTGGAATTACTAAATTACAATTCTAAAATTCGTGACGATTATAAAACACACCCTAGCAATGTTTGGCTCCATGAGGTGAGTCTCTCTCAACATTTATAAACTAAAACACACCCTAGCAATAGTCCAAATAACTTCATTCCTTCCCCTTTCCTCACAATTTATCAGACAAGAAAAAGGAATGAGCATGTGACCTATCCAAAGATTTTTTTTTTATGCTAGTAAAGATGATTTTATTAAAGAGCACTACAGGCGCAACCCAAGTACACATAGAAGAATGCCGAGTTAAGGAATGGAAGAAGAGCAATAATTCAGAAAATTTTCCTCTCATGCAAAGATTTGAGCATAGAAGACTTTTAATTCTAGCAACGTTCTTGACATATATGCAACGCAACTGTGAAGATTGCGAGAGACTTATCAAAGATTCAAAAAATGCATAATAATAAAGAAGCAACTAAATAAATTTCAAGTGAGCTCATAAGAAAATACAGAAACAAAAATGCTCATAATTAAGAAAAATATCTGAAATTCTGTTGATTAAACTTGGCAGCGAATTATATGGGGGAAAAATCGGACAAAACAATATATATGGCAATCAATTATAAAGAAACTCACTATCTTTAGCATGCAAGCCAAGATGCGATATCATGTGAACTTTAATGGCGAGAGTGGGGGGAGGAAGAAATATTAAAAAGAAAAATATCTGAGTTTCAAAACGTCTGCTATACGCCAAAAATAAATGCAACAATTACGCTCACTTGAGATTATCTTCTTTTACAATATAGGGGAACCGAAATTTGGAATTGAAAAAGAAAAAAGAACAGCTTGGCTCGGCTAAGCCAAGTTTCCATACTATTGCAAAGTTAATGCTTCAGCATCGGAAGATTTATTCAGAATCGGACTTCCCATTTTATCTCCTCCAAATCTTTTTATCAAAGAAACTAGCAAACAGTGAATGCAGCACAAGATTCGATATTCAAAGCATGGTTCTCTCATCCACCCCCACCAAGATCTCTCAGAAACCACTAGAAAAAAAGTGAAAACACAAAACGTCGGAACAAAGAAGGAAACCGTCCCGAAACCGAACCTTCTTCGGAGCTGGCATGGAGAAAGGTGCGGGAGAGGCTCGGCTCGTTCCTCCTTTCTTCGGGCGAGGACGCCGCATGGGCGACATTCTTGTCAGTAGACTCCTTGTCCCGAACTATCTCCGCCATGGCTCTCATATTCAAACAGTGAGAAAGACACGGAAAAACAGGCCTCCGCACACCGAATCGCACAGAGAGCGAGCAAAGACTGGAAGCAGCAATATAAGAAGAACAAGAAGAAGAGAACGATAAAGAAACCCTATGTGCGGTGGCTGTGGAGATGGAAAATGTGGAGGATGGCGTAGCAGAGAGGATAAACATATTCAGAATATTATTTATGAGGAATTTCTTCCGTTGATTTTCCAAAGCGGAGAGCAGAGAAATTTGCCTTGCCCGTACGCTTTGGTTTTAGGCTGAGACTAGCTAGAGAGTCAGAGGGGACAATGAGTGTGTGATTAGAGAAGAGAGAGAAATCTGGGATTGGCGGGCGCACGTGCTTTATATCGCCCAGACAGACGACGTCGTCAGATCTGGGGAGGACGGTTTTGGATTGGGGCTGAGGGGGACACGTGGGACAGACTGGGGGTACAGGTAATGGCGGAGAGGTGATAGTGGAGACTGGTGGGTCCTCCTCTATGTGTTTATCTTCTCAGAGGGTGGTGGGGCCCGGTTCCTGTCCTCTTTCTGCTTCGCAGTTCGCAAACTTCGCATCCGTTTGTGTTTTTTTCATTTTCTTTTTTTTTTAAAACGTTGTCAAACTCTAAATAAAAGTTTAGTATAAAATTTTTAGGAGTTATCATCTAATCGGCCAAAATCCATACGGTATACACTACACAACAAATGTCTCGGTTTTTTCTGAATTTAAAATAAATTTTATATAATATTTATTATTTACATAAACTTTTTTAATAATAATAAATGTTTAATAAATATGGTATTAAACTCCGAAGGTGATCAGTAGTTCAAGACATCATTTTAAATCATGTGACGTGGTAAAAGAAATGAGTAATAATAGATGCAGTCGTAAAGTACATAAATATTGTATAATTTTTATGAAAAAAAATAAAATTTATTATTAAAAAATTAATTTTTTTATATAAATATTATATTTATCTATTTTTTTTAAATGGTTCTGCATACTTATGTATTTCATGACTGTAAATATAACTTCTTTAGAAAGAAAAAATTATTTACACGAATCCATAAAACAAATCTCTTAACGTTTGTAAACAACTTATCAATTCAAATACGCTAATACATAAAATCTAACATCCAAACTATGGTAGATATGGGCCAATTGTAAACATCATATAAGTCCTTGTTGTGTCGACGGTTCGTGCATTCTAAGATTAATCCAAATACTTGATGCTAATAAATAAATAAAAATTATCACACAAGTCTAATTTTTTTTAAGGTAAAATATACAAGTCTAGTTGGAACCTTTGAAATTTCGACTCTATTTAGATATATAAACAGTTTTATATCATCTCATCATTAAATTTTCTTAAATTTTTAAGTAAAATATAATAAATAATTCAAATTTTTTAATTTTAAAATAATAATAATATTAAAAAATAATATTTTAATAATATTTTATTTAAATTTTTATTTTTATTTAAAATTATTTAATATTATTTCATCCCACCTCATTAATTAATAGGAAATAAAAAATCTTCCATTAATCTTTTTGACTCATTGGCTAAATTGCAAGATCAATCAAATAACTTTATCATCAATATGTGGCTCCAATTCTTTGCCCTTTCTGATACGAAGGTCGATCGATCAATATCAATCAAATCACTAAAAATTGATAATAATATCAATCGATCGATCGACCGACCAATAAAGCCTGACAAACCAAGGATGACACTGACAAAAAGAAACCGAAGATGCTCAGTAAAAATTGACAAAAAGAAGAATTGTGCTACAGCCCCGCTGGGCTCCGGAGTTTAGTGTTATTTTATATATATATATACATATATATATATTTTAAAGTTATTTTTTATATAAATTTTTTAATATTTTTAAATATTTTAAAAAAATAAAATAAATTTAAAATATTATTAAAAAAATATTTTCTTAATCAAAAAGTTAAAAAAATTATTAAAAAATATTTTCTTAATCACGAAGTAAAATAAAAAATCATAAAAATATTTTTTAGTAATATTATGATTTTTTTTTAAATATTTAAAATTATTAAAAAAAATTATATAAAAAAACTTTTAAAAATACATAAAAATACACTTACTAGATCCCAACTAGAGCCCAGCGAGATATCTAACATTTTCCTTAGCATTTTTATTGTTTCTAGAGAGATGGGCTTGTAGAGCCAGCAGAGCATTATCTGTGATAATCCTTTATTTCTTTTGTTCTTCTTTTTTTAATCTCGAAAATAGTGTGCTCCAGAGATACAAACCAAGAAAACTTTGCTGTCACTGGAAGGTAATTACCTTATCCTAGTTATAATAAGTTCAAGGAAACAACATTACACAGAACTACCAAAGGTGGCAATTTATCCGAGGAAATTCATAATAACCAAATGGAGCACCAAATTGCAGAGAACAAAATCAGCAAAAGCACGCTCTGGGGCTAAATCCTACGAGTTCAAAAAGAAAGGTTGCATTAAAATTTACTGTACCAATAACCGAAGCACACTAAATTTAGATTCAAAAAATTGCTTGCATTCAAGTTTCCTTCTCTGCACATCTAACAGCATTCTTATTGGCTTGACCAAAATTGAAAGATGGCTAAAATTTAGATAATCTATGTCAAAAATGCCCCATATTGAATTGGGTATCTCTAAAACAATTTAGACTTCTGCTACAGTGGTTAGTCAAATATGAAGAACCACAATTGATTCACCAAACATTAAAATATTAATTTTTCACTCCAACCACTTGTAGATGTTTATGTAGGTGCAGATTTTTTATTAATATTGAAATGGGTATGTTACCAGATATTTGGTTAGTGAATAAGAAATTTAAATGAAATTTTAGATAAGTTTAATCTCAATTTTTGAAAATATGATTTTTTTAATATTAATTTAATTAGAATATAATTATTATTAATATTAAATTGATAGAATTATAAAATGTGATACAAATAAATAAAATAAATAAAATTATTAATTTAATAATATTTTATTATTATATATAGATTGAATGGCTAACCCCATGTGGAGATTAAATTTAAATGGAATGGACAAATGCAAAAAAGTGTGATATTAACATTGAATAAATTTTAAAGATGCATTTGACCAAGCCAATGAGAATGTTCTAAGAGAAACACAACAAGAAAAACTATCTAGGAGAGAAAAAGTTTACCTTGAATTCCTTGTTTTCTTTGTTCACTTGGATGCGGAGGCATACTGCAGTCAAGGAATAAAATTAGCATTGGAGCCCATCTAAAATAAGTTTAGATGTGTTTGATGTTAAGATGAGTTTAGTACTATTTATGAGAAATTGAAAAAAATTGTTGGTCCTACGTATAAAGATATGTTGAGTTGAAAAAGATTATAAATCCTACGTGTAAAAAAATTTTGAGTTGAAATGAGTTTAGTAATTTGATAATTTGGTATTTAGATGTTAGACTCTGTTTAAAATTAGACTAAACTGAATTGATCTCAGCTGAGTCTTGCAACCAAACATGACCTTATTTGAACTGTGTTGCCGTTGCCCCATTTCCTATTACTTCAGTTTCTGAATCTTTATAGTGGATCTTCCCACCATCTCCTTCCACCCATAAATTGCTCTACTTGAATATTAACCTTGGTGATTTGCAAATTCTAACGAAAACATCAAATTTCTTCCAACCCTTCCAATGATAAAAGATGAGGATTGCAAACTCTACAGAAAATATCAATTCAGTTTGTTAAAAACCATCCAACAGTCATTGTCATTTAAATCCTTATTATCGTGGCTTTTGACAATAAGGAGGATCGTTTATTGAGATAATCAACAAATTGAGATATTGATTAAAATAATAAAGTTTCAGTTCCTTCATCCAGTCATTTGATTATGGGATTAGGTTTTTTTTATTGGCACTGGATGTCCGAGAACAAAGTCTCGACCAATCCCAGAGATGCACAGGCCATCAGCAAAGAGTTTCCCGCAAGTGCACCTCGGATAATTTAAAGGGAAGCTCTCCCAATCTGATGGCCCCTAAAAATTGTTTGCATCCATGAGGATTAGTTCCACATCTTTTGGTTCTAGACAAGATATCTAAAGATATTTTTATTGGTAAACAAGATTTTATTGATCATTTTTTTTTATGTCGGGAAACCTCTCCAAGGCAAGACCCTTCGGACCCATCCTTGCAGAGTAAATCTCGGTCTCGTGCACCGCACCCTCATAAGTTTTCCTACACGAAACTGGTTAAATCGCTAATTTCTCACCAGGGGGTGTGGCTCCAAAAAATTGTTTGCACTCATGAGGTGTTAAACATTGGACCTTGAAGGGAATGATACTCCAAAATCAAGACATTCGCCACTTGAGTCAAACCTTTGGGGTTAGATTTTATTGATCATAAGAATTGGAAAGAGCCCAATATACGGGACATATACAAGTGCATCACCTATGCATGGATATCTTAGAAGGTCATTACTTATTAGCATTGGCTTAGCCTTTTTCCAGATAGAACTTCGTACCCATGTTTTTAAGAGTGGATTTTTTTTTTTTTATATGTAAAATTATGTTTTTAAGAGTGAATTACCAGACCAATTCTAGGGCTATCTTTTTAATGGTAAGTATCAAATCAACAAACCATGCAGATTGGATGTCATGAAATATAAATGAGCACAAAAGGGGAGCAGGCTTGGGAAAAATTAAAGCAGAAATATTTCAACAACACTCACACTATTTAAAATTATATGGGGGCATGGTAGTTTCAAAAGAAGATGAATCATGGTTCACCAGGGAGGTCCAGATGCCTTTATTGCAAGAAATTTCTTCTCTCTTTATGTGATCCACTCCTTACAAAATAACAAGTAAATTGGCCTGGTTTGTTTTTGCAGATGGGATGAGTTAAGATAAAAATTGAAAGTTAAATAAAATATTGTTAAAATATATTTTTTTAATATTATTTTTGTTTTGTGATTTGAAAAAGTTGAATTGTTTACTCTATTTTGTGTGGGAATTTGAGAAAATTGTAATAATTAGATTAGATGATATGAGAATAATTGTGAAAACAAACGAGGCCTAAATATTCTACTTACCAGCGAGGACTGCTGTCCCTATGCAAGAAAGTAGGCCGGAAAGAAATGAGTTGAATGGGAATGATCCAACAATAGCCATGTAAACCACCTGATTAGTAGCAAATAGAGGTAAAATGTCAGAACTGGACCTTGTTAAATTTCAAACCAGTTAAAATCATCAATGTCCTATCATTCACTCCAGCGGAAAGAATAAGGAGTAAACGGGGAATACAAAACAAATCTCTAACTGGCTACATTCCCAGTTGAGATTGATTTTTAAGGACTAAAGTCTAAAACCTTCCACAATTAATGTTAATTTTTGGAGGCAGATTCTTTCCGGTAGACTTTGACTGTGAAAAACAAAAAAAGGCTTCCCCAGCCACAAGTAACAGCAGTTATTGACAGATATTGCTGATCAATAAGAGAGCAGCGAGGAAATCTAAAAGACTATAATCTTCCAAAACAATATAAAACATATCTCAGTGTATCTAGCTACTCATAATAATTACTTAAATCATGGCAGTCATATCTCTTTTTCCCAGCATCAGGCAAGGCTCAATGGTGGACCTTGTGCAGAATGATATCTCTTTCCAGCTTTAGCAAGCAAAAACGTTTCTTGAGGAATTGTGGAGGAACTATTTCAAACCCATCTAGAAATGGAATGCCAAACAACTAAGATTTATTTTTAAACAAAAAAACAAGAAGGAAAAAGTGAAAAGTGGAAACAAAGCTGACTATTATTCCTAACATTTACATTGCTCAAACTTTAAGATCATTACAATCTTCTAGATTTAGAGAGAGAGAGAGAAAATCCTCTCCGTACACTTTGTTTGTTTGGCTGGTGATGCTCTTCATGGGAGGTTGAGTGACTGTTTACTGCAAGTATGAGTAGGAATACGAGCATGTTGAATGTTGTTGTTATCGATCGTAAGTTATTTGAGGTAGTTAGAGTTGGGCGATGGGTGAACATTACGTAGAGGGGCTGGAAGCTAGTGAGAAGTCTGCATTTGGAGGGCTTGTTGGTTCACAAAAGCTTTGGAGGACTGCTCAAAAGTGGGAAGAAGGGAGTTTTATTCGGTTCACAAAGAAGGGGACAAGGGCTACATAGCCCAGAGGTGGTGTCAACTCCCAATGGGCATTCATGGCGTTGGTGGAGTTCAGACAAGGGGGTCAGAGAAATAATCTTCTCATTCCTGAAGGGAGAGATGGGAGGGGGTGGAGTAAGCTGGTGGAAGTGTTGAGAGTGGCAGGAATGGCCGTGTAGCTGAGTCGTCTCCTCCATTGGTGGTAGCGGCGACGACAGTTCAACCCTCAACATCGTATCTGGAGGCCGTAAAAAAATCGAAGGTTGTTTACCCACCCTATCAACCTGTCAGTCAGAGAGGAGGTGTGTTGTTGCAGGCTAGAGACATCACTTCTTTAGTAAAGGTGCAGAAGAGGGAAGGGGTTGGCAGTGGAATTGTCGGACTTAATAAGGAAACTCTTTTGCGGGTTGTGATGGAAATGCAAAGGAAGATAGAAGATGTGCAGGCTGATTTATGTTTATTGAAACGGTGCGTTGAAGATGAAGCAGCAGTGGAAGTGGGTGTGGGCCAAGGTATTCAGAATGGGACATGGTCAATGGGCCAGCAGAATGGGCCCAGGAGTTTTATGCAGGCCTCAGGCAAAGGAATCGACGCTGGGCCTTGGGTTTTTCCAGCCGAAACAAAAGGCCCATGTGGAGGAGATGCGGGGCATCTGCATCAAGCCCTTCGGCAGGTGGGCCTCAGCCACCATTGCCGGCGAAGAGCCAGGTGGCCCTGGCGAAGGTGGCCACACCGCCGAATGAGGCTAGGTTGCCGAAATCTGCTTCGGCGAGAAATGGAGTGGGAGAAATGTATCGGGATCCTTCCGTGTGTGCGATAGATGCCGGTATTTCGTCGTCCACAGAACCGTCGGCAGCTTCTTTGCCGTCAGTAGAGGAGAGGTGCTTTGAGGCTTTTTCCTGCGAGGAGATGCCTGAGAAGGGGGGGTGTACAGAGAAGTCGTGGGATGGCTATCAAGTGGAGTTGGTGGTGCTACCGCCACCGTGTGACGCCGGTGTTGTTTCATGTACCCAGAAATCGCCGATAACCATGATGGGAGGGTCCTCTCCCTAAACAGAGGTCCAGTGTCATCCCGAGGACCATCTTGACTCCATCGTGGTGAGGAACTTCGGCTCTAAAGCTCAACTAGAGGCTGAGAAGGCAGGGGTGGAGGTGGTTCCCGAGACCCAATCTGGTTGTGAGGTGTTGATGGTCCCTGAGACCCCATCTCCCACTTGTAATGTTGTGGTTGAATGAGAGGGTAGGAATCTTTTTGGAGAGGAAGGAAGGGGGGCGATTCCAAAGCTGCAGTGGGCTTCTAGTGATGGGGACCCTATCCCATTGAATCGTTTGCTACCAAATGAATCGAAAGCTTCGGATTGGCTGGTTCATAAGGTGAAAGAAATGCAATATTGGATAGGAACGGAATGTGTGGGTTATGAAGAGCAGTTTCTACTTTTACTTTCTGCAATTGAAGCGGATCATACACAGTCAAAGAAATCGGCGTCGAAAAAACAGCGGGAGCTCAACCGCCTAACTTGGTCACTAAAGTATGAAGGAAACTCAAGTCGTAAAAAATCCAAAGGAAAGGGGCACACCTATTCTTTATGAAGCCGTAAATTGTATCTTGAAACATCTGTGGGTTAAATGAGGTAAATAAATGACTTCGTATAAAAAAATTTTTGCGGGAATGGAGGGCGGATATAGTATGCTTACAAGAAACTAAGTTGAAAAGTGTCTCTAGAAGGATCATCCGAAGTGTTTGGAGTTGTACTTATGCAGATTGGGCCCATCTAGCATCGAATGCGGCTTCAGGTGGAATCTTATTGATGTGGGATAAAAGAGTTGTTGAAAAAATAGAGGAGTTTGTGGGAGAGTACACAGTGGCATGCTCTTTTAAGAGTGTGGTAGATAATTTTGTCTAGGCTTTTGCAGGCGTATACGGTCCAAATGTAGACAACGAAAGACGCTTCTTATGGGAGGAATTGGCTGGATTACATAGTTGGTGGGAGATTTCTTAGTGTATAGGAGGGGATTTTAATGTCATCAGATTCCCTAGTGAACAATCTAGTGAGAGTAGGATGCGTCCAGCAATGACAGATTTCTCAAATTGTATTTTTGACTTAAACCTGATGGATATTTCTCTATTGGGGGGTTCCTTTACTTGGTCGAATAATCAGACTTGGTCCCGGTTAGACAAATTCCTAATTTCATCAGAGTGGGAGGGGCATTTTCCGAAAGTGAGCCACGTCTTTGCTCGAATCATTTTCCTATTCTGTTGGATTGTGGTGGTATTCGTAGCGGGCGTCATTACTTCAAGTTTGAAAACATATGGTTGAAAAGTGAAGGTTTTGTGGATAAGGTAAGGCAATGGTGGTCTTCTTACCAGCTCCATGGTAATCCCTCTTACATCCTAGCCTGTAAGTTAAAAGCTTTGAAAATTGACCTTAAGTTGTGGAATTCACAATCCTTTGGAGATATTGGGGAGCGAAAAAAATTCATGGTTGAGGAGTTGCAACAATTTGAGCGGATACTTGAGGCTGGAGCCCTTTTGCCGAAAGAGTTATTGCGCAAGACAGAGTTGGTTTCAGAATTAGAAAGAGAACTATCCTTTGAGGAGATTTCATGGCGCAAGAAGTCGAGAGCTTTGTGGTTGAAAGAGGGGGATCGGAGTACTAAATTCTTCCATAGAGTTGCTAATTCTCATAGAAGAATCAATGCCATTGAAATGCTAAACATTAATGGTATGGAGTGTAAGGAGGCCCCTTTGATCTGTGACCATGTGGTTGAGTTCTATGAACAATTGCTTCCAGAAGGTGAGGGATGGAGGCCAAAGCTGGATGGCCTCGCTTTTGACACTATTGAGCCCCAAGAAGCATCCTGGTTGGATAGGACTTTTGAAGAAGGGGTAGTGTTTGATGTAGTTAGATGTAATGGCAAGGATAAAGCTCCAGGCCCAGATGGTTTTACTATGGCCTTTTTCCAAGCTTGTTGGGAGGTGGTGAAAGAGGACATTATGAATGTATTCCAGGAAGTATCTTTAGTTGGCAAGTTTGAGAAACGTCTAAATACTACCACTTACCCAAAATCGTCCCCAATCTGCTAGCAAGAACCTTGGAAATAATTTTATACACCCCATTCACAAGGCTATTGGAGCGGTGGAGGTTAAGGACTTTCAACCCATTAGCCTTGTGAATGGGGTGTATAAAATTATTTCCAAGGTTCTTGCTAGCAGATTGGGGACGATTTTGGGTAAGATCATTTCAAAGCCACAAAATGCATTTGTTAAGGGACGACAAATTTTGGATTCAGTCCTCTTAGCGAACGAGGGACTGGATAGCAGATTAAAGGCGGGTTCCACTGGAATTATTTGCAAACTAGATATGGAGAAGGCCTATGACCACGTAAATTGGGATTTTCTCTTGTACTTGTTGGGGAGATCCGGCTTTGGGGCTAGGTGGCGTTCTTGGATTAGTTGGTGCATCTCTACAGCCAGATTCTCTATATTGATTAATGGTTGCCCTACCGGCTTTTTCAGCAGCTCTCGAGGTCTAAGGCAGGGAAATCCTTTGTCCCCACTTCTCTTCGTTATCATTATGGAAGCCTTGAGCAGGATGATATCGACAGTGGTTACGCATAGTTTTGTGACTGGTTTTTCAATTGGGGACCCCAATAGGGGCATTATTACTTTGTCTCATTTACTTTTTGCAGATGACACGCTCATATTCTGTGAGGCAGATAGAGACCAGTTGAGGGCAGTGAAAGCTTTGTTATTATGCTTTGAAGCTGCGTCAGGTCTGAAAGTTAATTTTGACAAGTTAGAGTTAGTGCCAGTGGGGAATGTGAGCAACACTAGGCAACTAGCTAGCATTCTTGGGTGCAATGTAGCTTCTCTCCCCATTACCTACTTGGGATTGCCATTGGGGGCTGCTGCAAGGGCTTCATCCATATGGGATTCAATCATAGAGAAGATAGGAAGGAAATTGGCAGGGTGGAAGAGACCGTATTTGTCGAAATGTGGCCGTTTGACTCTTATTAAGAGTACCCTCTCTAACTTACCGACATACTTCTTATCTTTGTTCCAATTGCCTGCCAAGGTAGCGGCTCGGATTGATAAACTGTATTGTGATTTCCTATGGGGTGGGATAGGGGATGAATTCAAATTTCACCTGATCAGCTGAGATAAAGTGTGTAGACCAATCTCGTCAAGTGGTCTGGGTATAAAAAATCTGAGAACATTCAATCAAGCCTTACTTGAAAAGTGGCTATGGAGGTATAACAAGGAGCCCGAAGCCCTTTGGAAACTGGCGATGGATTGTAAATATGGAAGCATGTGGGGGGGCTGGTGCACTGAAGAGATATCTGGGGTCAGCGGTGTGGCGGTTTGGAAACACATTAGGAAGGAGTGGGGGGCTTTTAGTAGCCATTTTATATTGGTGTTAGGGAGGGGTTCTCGCATTAAATTTTGGAGAGACATATGGTGTGGGAATGAGGCTCTAAATGATGCATTTCCAGCTATTTTCCGAGTTGCACGTAACCAGGATGCCTCAATAGAGGACCTTATGACTCTATCAAGAGACCAAGTGCAGTGGAATGTCATGTTTAGTAAAGCAGCGCAAGATTGGGAAGTAGACACCTTTGAGACTTTTTTTAGCCTTTTATATTCTGTGAAGCCCAATAGACTGCAAGGTGATAGGATGTGGTGGACTCCAGCGGGCAAGGGCATTTTCTCAGTTCGATCCTTTTATAAGTCTCTTTCCCAAGCCGCAAACATTCCCTTCCCATGGAGGAGAATTTGGAGAAATAAGGCGCCGCCTAAAGCGGTCTTCTTTACTTGGACAGCAACGTTGGGAAGGATCCTGACTACCGACAATCTGAGGAAGCGCCAGATAGTTATACTTGATTGGTATTGTATGTGTAAGAGATCTGGTGAAACAGTGGAACACCTCTTGTTACATTGTGAGACATCTAGAGCTTTGTGGGTGGAAGTCTTTAGCCGGATTGAACTATCTTTTGTTATGCTTGCTTCTGTAGTAGATCTCTTGGCCTGCTGGACACTTTCAAGTGGAGTTCAACAAATCAAGGCGGTGTGGAAAATGATTGGACTTTCGAAAACAAGGAGCGGTCTCAAGAGGAACTTCAATCCCTATTTTTCAGCACTTTATTTCTATGGGCCATTACTTTAGATTTTAATGGCCTGAATTTTCATGACTTTTTAGTTTCCCTTACTTCGACCTAGATAGGTCTTATCTCTTATATACCATCTTGTGTACTCGGGTTTTGCCTATCTTTATTAATATATTCTTGACTACTTATAAAAAAAAAACATTTACATTGCTCAGCTGCTAGGTAACGATAAAGAAAGTATTATGAAAACTAAAATCATCAGAAAAACGTTCAATAAGAAGATGAGCCAAAGCCTAAACGTCAGAAAGAAGCATCATAACTAAGGTGCTAGTACATGTAAAATAGCAATGTAGACATGGTAGAGGATAGACTAAGTTTGGATTGGGAAGAAAGGGAGAATTTAAATTTTAAACTACGCAAGCAACAAATATTGAAGATTTAGAAACAAGCAATAAATTCAAAAAAGCTAATTTTCCACAGGAGAAAGATAGCAATTTTCAAAACTAAAAGGGTTTTGTGAAAAAGGTGGTAAGATAATTATCTGAGAATCAATTTCACCTCACCACACAAGAAGATGTCAGGTTGGGTTCAAACACCCTGAATGCAACTATGATAAGGAGTTTATTGTTAGAAAATCGAACAAGGTATCTTTGGGTGCACCTCAGGGGTGTGGCGGGCACAGTTTCTGTCAACTGCATATCAAACTTGGCAAGGGCCAGGGCCCACAAGAAAAGCCTATTTCATATCAATATGAAAACGCTACTCACAATCGCCTTGCGTAAACGGCTGCTGATGCGGAAAATTAAAAACGACGGCGTTTAAATAAATAAATCTAATAAGGCCATTGTAATAACGCCACTACATTCCCTCTAAAATGTAAGTAAAACCCACAACGGTTTCAAAAAAGTAAAGTTGCTGCTGCGAATACTTCGACACCCAGAGATCCAACGAACCCAACTCTGCTCAAAACCGCACTGTTCTCCTTCGGCCTAGGAGCTTCCGAAGGTGTAGTAGCAATTGACACAAGAGGGCTCGCCGAAGCCTCAAGAGAAACAGGGGAAGGCGATGGCGGAAAAGTCACCACTGTCGGGGATAGAGCACTCATCGGTGGAGTCTTCACAGGAGACATCGCAGATGTGGGAGTCGTAGCTGCTGGAGACTACGTAGGAGCAGGGACTTTCGTTGGTGGACTCGCTAGTGGGAATTTGAGGGAGACGGCGCCGGGGGCTGTGCCATGGTGGAGGCCACAGAAAATGCTACCAGCATTGCCATTAATGAAGGAAAGCTTAAGCGAGCCATTACAGAAATTTGAGAGTGAGATGACTGACTATAAGAGTGTGAGTGAGAAGAGAACGAGTGCGTCTATGAAATGGGTTTAGTCTCTCTGTTTCTGGATGGACGATGAAATCTTGCGCAGCTAACTGCTAAGAATGTTTTGGTCTCAGAAGTGGGAAACGAAATGGGTTTAGTCTCTGTTTTTGTATTTGGCTTTTTTTTTTTACAGCTAATGACTGCACAGCATCTGCATGAGACGACTGTGCATAGAAGAACTGTATCAATATATAGTTATATTGCTTGGTGAGTAAAGGTGGAGATTAGTATACATAAGTGTTTGCAGACCATGGAAATCATGTTATTGATTGTTATCATCTTTGATCAATTAAACCTTGTGGTTTTGTTTTCAAGAGTTGCTTCACTCTTTTATCTCCTTCCTTCTGGATAATTCCTTGACACCCACTGATCAAAATTAAGTCTTAGGCCTGATCTAAATAGCAAAATCCTCCCAACTAATTTCATCTCATCTTATCTCAATATCCAAACAACACAAACACTTTTCAATTTCAAATTTTCAACTTTTTCATCTAATCATTACCTAATCATTACAACTTTCTCAAACTTCCAAACAAAACACAAAAAATAATTCAATTTTTCAAATACCAAAACAAAAATAATATTAAAAAATAATATTTTAACTCTATAATATTTGTATTCAACTTTTTCTCTCTTTTCTCAAAACCCCATAAAACATATTAACTCAAACAATTTCACAACTATTTATTCACAGATCATCTCATATCATCTCATCTCACACTATCCAAACCAGGTCTTACCCATATAGTCCTTCATGATATCAAGTGTATATCCAATCCTATACAAAATCCAAGGACAATTGATGTGAGTGACCCCAACTTCATACTTTGAAGTAGCATGGTTAGTCGTCAAAGATGGAACCAGAACTTCTTATTCCCCAAGGGGGAGGGAATGGATTTGAGACATGGAACTCATTATTCATTTCGATTGTAAAAATGAAGTAGGGATAGTGACTTGGATAAAAATGTTGTCTTTTGAGATGAGAGATGTCACGGGAAGGGTTGTTACAAAAGATATGCAATTTTCCTTTACAACTTACAAAACTTAAACAAAATTAACATGTCACTAAAGAGAACATAAAATATATATTCATATAAGCCGATTGAATCCAAACCTCTAAAAATCATAAATAAAATCAACCCACATGTAAGGCGTTTCAACATCATTGCATTAAGTAATAATCAGAACAAAACAACTAAACAGAATTGAAATTCATTTGAGCATTTTAAGAGACATAATAAGGAAGACTGTTCCATAGTCTACACTAGACTGATTCTTTTAATTTTTTTTTATGTATAAAAATAAATATTGTATGTTATATGTGTTGGATTTTTTAGCAATCAACTATATAAAGATGAATTATAATTTTGATAGGGCCAAGCTATTTTTTTCAATTATCGATATTTTTATACTTTAAATAAAAACCATACCCCCCCCCCCCCCAACCGGGGGGCGGTTCCCTCACTATTAATCATGGTGAAATCCCCATGGTAAATTGCCAGCCTGGCAAGGGTGATGCTCAAGTGGTGGCTTCTCACCATATTAACCAACCCAACATTGAAGAACTAGGTTAAGATGAGTCCAACAATGTTCGAAGCATCTGGCACATCTTCAAACTCACAATCACAATTATAAGCATTTTTGCTTGCTAAACCTTGGAAATTTCAATTGAGCTTTAAGCTTCCCAAAAGTGATCTGTAGCCTTGCATCAAAGGAGGCTTCGAAAGTTGGAGTATTCAAATTAATACTCTAGTCAATTGAACGAAGGCTTGAAAATCTCAACAAAGTGAAGATGAAGGATCAAAAAATGATTAAGAGGCTTCGAGCATCTTTAAAAATGCACTTATGAATAATAAAACATCTTTGTACATTTGTAGGAATGTCCTGATGGAGGCAGTGGTGTAGATTAAAATTATCCACCGATCCATGATCACTACTACCCGTGCAGAATTTTCCGTACGGAATGATTGTCAGAAAAAAAATGAGACTACTGCATAGAGCTCAATACAGACAAGGCGGGCCAATACCCACGCCTTGGATAAATCATTCTTTGTACAAGAGTGGAATACCATTGATCTTATTGTAGCCAACCAATTTCTCAAAAAAAAAATAATAAAGAAGAAAGAAAGAAAGATCTTGTCCTGGATTTGAAAAAGAGAATAATAGGTCATGATCTTGCGACTGATACGACAACCGATCCCAGATCCAGTAAAATTTTCACTAGCTTGAACAAAAGCAAAAGTAATAACCATAACTAACAAAACATAAGTCGCAAACTTGATATCCTTTTCCTGAATTTTAACAGGAATGCGACAAACTCAACAGTTCTCAACTACTGATGCATTGACCTTGGAGATATAAAAAAATTCCATACACATACATGGGCATTGACCTTGGAGATATAAAAAATTACATGCACATACATGGACATATTGAATCGTAGAGTACCTGGATCAGAGCAGTGAATACGGAGAAACCCACGTAGAGATCGATTATCTGCGGAGAGAACACAATCCGGGTTAAAATCTTAACTTTCAGAAAGATAAAGTGAGCGAGCGAGCGAGAGAGAGACTTTGAGATTAGTGGGGGTGGACGCATAAGCAGAACGGAGAGAGTGGAAAAGGACTTGGGCGTCTTTGCTCGTCGACTTCGCCATCGCAAAACCCTTCTCCTCCTCCTGCTCTACTCCTTACAAATTCAAACAGATGGGAACCAAAACAGTCAGCTGACCCGTTTCAGGGGTCGTCCAGCAAGTCTCGAGGCTAATATGGTCATTCAAAGAATCTGATGAGCCTAGCGTATAGCTGTTCAGCGTCAAGAAAATGGATGAAATGGTTTTTTATATATATATATATATATATATATATATTTAAAGATGATTGATGTGAATAAATTGAATAAAATATTATTAAAATATTATTTTTTAATATTATTATTATTTTAAAATTTTAAAAAATTAAATTATTTATTATATTTTATTTAAAAAAAATTTTAAAAATTATAATAATAATATAATATGAATTGAGTATATGAAAAAATAAATATAAATGATATTTTGTACCAACGTTACTATTTTGACATATTTTTTATGTTTTTAATTTATAAATTGTACTTTAATATGAACTTTCAAATATCAATTTCATCTGGGTTAATTGCAAAATCAATATTTGAGTTTTCATGCTTTTATAATTTAAGACTTTGATTCTCAATTTGCAAAATTAATATTTAAATTTCAAGAAATTCATAATTAGATACTTACATCAGTCTTCTATCATAAAATTAAAGGGATGATTATTGTGTGTCATCAATATGCCACGTTGGCCTTTGATTGGCTAATGTGGATATTGTTACTGGGTGTTAGACACTTAGGTTCCGTTTGGATAGTGAGATGAGATGAGATGATTTTAGATAAAAAAATAAAAGTTAAATAAAATATTATTAGAATAATATTTTTAATATTATTATTTTTTTAAGATTTAAAAAAGTTAAATTGTCTGTTATACTTTGTGTGGAAATTTAAAAAAATTATAACGATAAGACGATATGAAATGAAACCGTTTCTATATCCAAATGGGGCCTTAAAAGCTAACACATGGCCTCCTACTCGTTTTTTAATTGGAGATTGACCTAATTATCATTAGATGGACACAGTCACTAAATCATGATGTCTCGTGATTGCTCTTACTTGTTATAGTTGTTATTTGAGGCCTTTGGGGAGCTTGGATCTTGGCTAGATGGTTGAATATTCATTTTATTGTTTTTAGTTAATTTGATAGTCTGACAATCTAATATGAAGTTATGAGTATAGTATATCAAGAATGGCCTAAAAGGCCTATTGTATATATATTTTTGAGTAATGCTACATGTAGTGGTGGAGTGCACAAACGTCATGCAGTCGCTTTGAAAAAGAGTGGGGTCAACTATTAAAAAATTAATTTTTTTCATGTAGGTCCTATGTATATTTACTTTTTTCAAAGTGATTGCGTGGCATTTGTGCATTCATGACTACAACTATCATTTCTCTATATTTTTTTATTTCTTTAGGTTTTTATTTTTATTTTTTAGGTTTGCATAGCATATCAAATATTTTTAGTTATATTTTTGGTTTTTTCATATATAAAATCTGTTTTTTTTTTTTTTAATTCTTTTAATAAACATGAAACTTGAAAGCCCAAAAAAAATGATCTATAATACATAGACTTGTTTAAGAGTGGGTTAAACATGAAAAAAATCAAAATCCAACTTTGATAGTTCAATCCGATAAATTGGAGTCGGAGTTGGACCGGAGCCTATGTAAGTCAGAGTCAAATTTCCTATATACCGACTTTGTCTACCCACTCCATCTACCCACTTTGTCTATCAAGATAGTTTTCTTTTCTTAATTTTTCTTGTTTCCTTCAAGATTGAAAAATATATATCTACATTTTTTCGTCAACTTTCGAGAGACACCATCATCACAATAAGACTGTCGGGTTGCAAATCGTTCAAAGGATAGTGGCGATTTTGCGAAAATCACCGTGTGTGGTCCTCATGCACCGCTCACAACTGCACGTGGTCCTCACTTGTCACTCCTTTTTGTAGCTTTTCTCGCTACACACACCAGATCAATGGAATATCCACCATCATATCTTTCAGATATGACTTTTATGGCTGAAAAGAGACAAGCGTAGTGCCTTCATGCGCCATTATAGATTTCAAAGTCTATCGAAGTTGGTCCAAACTGTAATCTGTCATTTTTTGTATATATCTTACTGTTTTCCTTATTACTTAGTAAAAAAAAAAATCATCTCATATATGTTTGTCTATAGAGGTTGACACCTCTCTTTCTATGAAAGATGATGTTAAGCTCTGTTTAAGTAGAGTGTTGTCTCTTGGACGTTTGTCTGTAGAGAGTATCAGCAATAATGAAGATCAGACCAATCACAAAAGAAAATAGTGTACAGGTAGAACTACAAATGCATTAATTGGTTTATGAGGTAATGGTTAATATGAGGATATCTTTGCATATATATGATTATGGATGTAAGTTTCTCTTATAAATGAATGAAGACGCTTTTCCTTAAAAAAAATAATAAAAGTTACCATCGTTCTATTTCGATTATCTTTTTTTCATTGTGCATCATTTAAATGAAGCATGAATAAAACTGACAGGCAGAAAGAATGAGAAAAAAATAAAATAAAAGAGAATTTACGAGTGATAATGACATAAAAGGATAATCTACTATTTTCATTTTATTTCATTCAATCCTTCCAAACAAGCTACAAGAAAAGTGAGGTTTGAAGAGTGTTTGTTTACTCAACCGTATACTACTGAAATTATTTCATTTAGCCCTTCAAAATGGCGTCGTTCTTGTTATTTTCTGTTGTTCCTTCACTCCCTCGCTCTCACACTAGAACTTCTTTCCTTACTCGGCCCGCCTCGCAATTTCCCAACTTTTCTCTCCCTCTCTCTCTCTCTCTCTCTCTATCACTCTTTCTCCCTCGTGCTTAAATTTTCAGAAACTATACTTTTATTTATAAATAATTTTATTGATAAATACTTAGTTGCACGTGATTACCGATATTTATCTTTTTTATTTTTTCGAATTTTGTCTGTTTGACTTTTGTAAACTTCTTTATTATTAGTTAAATTCGTGGAACTTTTGAGCCATTAATTGAATGTTATTTTTCCTCTTCTACTAATTATGAATTGCTTTGGAGCCTTTGAACTTGTTGAAAAATGTTAAACTTTCTCCTGATTCCTCGAGTATAGTGTTAATCATTTGGTTATAGTCCTAATCTATCATGACGACGAAAAGGTCTGTGCTCGAATGAATTCGGCATATTATAACACACCCATCTTTGAAGATTTTTCCTTTTTTATAATATTATTATCTCATGTAGATTGAGTCTGTGTTGTGATTTTAAACTGAAGTTACTGATAGAAAATAGTAGTTATTTTTGGCTATGTAGATTATATTCTGTGCAGGTTTGGTGTCAGATGCAATTATGCTAAAGCAACTGCATGGGATGACTTCAAACCTGCTACAATAGATGTTGTAGCTGATGTTAATAATGAAAGGGTATGCAGGACAAATCCCAGTCCGGATATGCATTTGCAAATTTATGTTTTTGGTACTTATTAACAGATTTATTTCTCATTAAGATGCTTTCCATAGTAGGTTGTAGTCTTAGGAGGCAGCAGTTTTGTTGGCTCTGCTTTGCTATATGCAAGGCTGCATGCAGTAACAAAGGGCATAGAGGTCATAAGTCTAAGCAGGTAAATTGGAAAAAATGTTGTAATCCATTTTTCTTTTCCATCATGTATAAAAGTAAGACACTTTGGTCAAAGAAAGTTATTTGTTTTGCTCGACCTCTCCTTCCCAACTTATCTTCTTGCTATATGAAATCTTTATCAATTTTACAGGTCGGGTTGTCCTACTTATCCAAGTTCATGGGTAGATCAGGTAAATTGGATAGCAGGTACATGAAATTCTTTATGCCTGCAACCCCCTGGTATGGGTAGTCGTGACATAACTTAATCCAGTTTTTATTCGATGAATTGTTTTGGTTTTGGGATTTATTTCAGTACTTGTATAAGAGAATCACTGCCAGCAAAATAAAATAATGGCAATTTGGAATAGAACTTCAGAGAACAATTTTTTTTATTGGCACTAGGTGTCTGGGAACAACGTTCCGACTAATTCCAAAGGTGCACAGGTCCTTGGTAAGGAGTTTCCTACAAGTGCACATCGGGTAATTCAAGGAAAAAATCCCCTAGTTTGACATCCCCAAGCGATTGTTTGCACTTAAGGGGATTTGACCCTTAGACTTGGAGGGAACATACCTCAAGCATAAGGTCTTTACCACTTGAGCCAAGCCCTAAGGGTTTTAGGGAACAAACTTGATGTTTGCTTCAAAAACGAGTGTACCATTTTGTAATTTTGGTCAAATAAGTCACAAATATGGCATATATGTAAGGGTTCTTTCATTGTCAATGGTTTCTTTTGGAATGGTTATTGTTTTTTATATTTACTTTTTCTTTTAAATTAATATGAGAAGGGGATTTAATAACCTTGTATAGGCTATTGCTTTCTTGAATATTTTTTGTGCAAACTCCCTATCCCTTATTTGGTATTCTTTTGTAGTGGAGTGTTTTTAGTTACTTATTTTCAGGTACAATATGAAGAACTTTATTACAGGAATAGAATTACATATCCACTTATATTTTACTCTAATTTAGGCTTGGCAATTTTATGCTTACTTTTACATGATAGCGGGTTTTTCAAATGATCTTCATGTTATGGAGGAGATGTTTTCTATGTGAACTGGGATGAAGTGCTGGTTGGGGCTACTGCAGTGGTTTCAACCCTTCGAGGTTTTGGTAGTGAGGAACAGATAAAAAGGATTAATGGTGAGGCTAATGTTGTTGCTGTGAATGTTGCAAGGGATTATGGTAAGGAGATGTCCATTATGATTGGTTTCAATGAATTGTAATTAAGGACCTTAATGTTTCATTGTTGTTATTATTATTGTTGTATTCTTAATAAGCCTTAGTTGTTTTTTCCCTTTTTCACATATAAAAGGCAATAACTAATAAGAAATGATGTTTCTTAGGACAGACTTTGTTGACATTGCAAGTCTCTATAGGAGAAGCCTAAAGATGAAATAAATAAGTAGAACTCAATGCCCTATGCTGCAAAGAATCTTCTGTTGATCCCCCACACTAATCAATGTCACTTGTCTTTTCCTAAGATACGTAAGCACCTTTAAAGGGTCTGCTAGATCATAGTTGCGGTAGATGGCATCCGTAACATGGTATGCTGCCTGTTAGATCAAAATTAACTTTGAATGAGAATGGACACCACTCAAGGAATTAGAGAGAAATTTGGGAGAAGTCCCGAAGACTGTCAGCTTTGGGACATCTTGCACCATCCAGTACAGGAAAAGTGAGCAGTTTGATTCTTCAATGATGTTATATTCTTGGTGATCATGCATGCGGTTTTAGTTTCAATTGGAAAAGGATATGAAAGTCAAAAGTGTTGATTAATAATTTAAACATAAGCAATGACCTTTTGCTTACAAACCACAAAATATTTGGGGTTTAAGTTAAATGCATACGATTTTTTCTTTTGCAGTATCCTTGGCTGAGTTTATCTGAAAACTCTGCTAAATCTTTTTTTCTCCTAAAACTACAATCTTGTAAAACTTTTAAGTTCCTATGTATGAGTTTTGGTGATGTACAAGGCACCTCAAAGAAATCATGTCTTCATCTCATAATGTCAAGGGAGTACTGCTAAGTAGCCTAACAACTTGATTATATAAAAAAACACTAGTCTAAAAACTTAAAACCATGTTTAGCAATAATGAGATAATCATGTGTTGAGTTTTGTGGAGCATGACTCAGTCCACTCGAGCCCATCATTCAGATGGCTCATGCGAAAACGTTACAAAGAGTTCGCTCATGAGCCGCTCGACAGATGGCTCGAGCAAACGGCGAGCAGAAAATTTGCTCGATGCGCACTCGACAAGCCCCTTGAGCAAATATCGTAGATTATGACAAGTTAGGATTTCCGTCGTGTATTCCTATAAATATGTATTTTTAATACTATGGTCGTACATTGAGCACAGTAATTCGCCCCAAACACTGTACCTTGTGATTCTTCAAGTTAATTAAATTCATCTGCAACTCTGTGGATGTAGGCAAGTTATCGAACCATGTAAACTTTGTATCGTGTGATTAATTGATTTTTTTCTCTTTTACTTTCATTATTGTCATTGTTTTTCACAACACCATGGATATCAGCTAAAAAAAGAATTGAAGTAAATCATGAGTCTAGGCCATGATTACCCTCGAGCTTACTCGTTCATGCTTTAGCGAGGAAAGAAGATAGAAAAAATTTTTGCTCAAAATTGCTTGAATGCTTAGTTCAAGGGTTCTTTTCTACATATACCCAGATGCCATTACAACACCAACACAAACACACCTCTCTTTGTCTCTCTCTCTCTCTCTCAGTATGTGTGGTTCCCGTGTGTTATGATAGTCAAGTGACTTGGGCACAAGTTCAGAGAAAATTCTTTGACTGTATGAAAAAAATCTTGATTTAGACTGCAAAAGGAGCATCTTGATGTTTGTTAATATCTTGCTTAGAGGGTTATCAAGTCATGTTTTTTCCACTTTTTCCTTGCAGGGATTCCTAAGTTTGTCTTGATGTCAGTGCATGATTACAATTTACCATCATTTTTACTTTCATCTAGATACTTCACTGGAAAGAGGAAAGCAGAGTCAAAGGTTCTTTCCAAATATACCAATTTTGGTAATCAAACCATGCCTCTCTCTCATCCCTAAGTAGAAACTTGTTAGGCAAATATTTCTGACTAATTAGCACACAATCAATCATCCGTTTAGGATGATCAACATCTCCAAATTAACTAAATCAACGTGTTCAGTGAGAAGGTTGAGTTTGGTAGATGTTGCTAATTAACAACCTTACTCATTGATCTACTTAATTCGATGGTGATCAACTAATGGTAAAGAGTCTATCTAATTTTTCTATAGATGGAGATCAGTCCCACACTCACCATCTCCCAAAAGAAAAATATTTAAAATCCTCAAGTGCTGTAATTTCGTTAAGTTATAATGAAATTTGAATTTCAGGTGTTGTATCAAGACCGGGCTTCATTTATGGGAAAAGGAAGGTGGATGGCATCGAGATTCCTTTGGATTTGATCGAGGAACAACTGGAGATGATTCTACGTGCTGTCGAAAACTTAACTAAACTTTTGAGTTCTCTTCCAGCATCTGATTTGCTCTTGGCTCCACCTATTAGCATTGATGATGTTGCACCTACAGTTATCAATGCAATATCAGATGATGACTTCTTTGGCATTTTTACAATTGAACAAATCAAGGAAGTTGCAGAAAAAGTGAAGGTATGTGTTATGGTTTTGGATGTATTGTATTGATGAAAATGGAATGAGTTGCTGTAATGTGTTTGTGTGATGTAAGAACAGAATACTAAAAATGGAAAATAGACAGAATTCTTGTATTGCTACGGGATCTTCGAGGGTCCCTAACCTCCAAAATAGTAACAAAATAGTAAGTTTGACAATAACTTTTCAAAGATGGAAAATGTTCTAGCTCTCTTTCATCCCTATAGTAGTGGATGTCAGGGATTACAGAGGAATCCTGTAATTGCTTTTATTCTTTTTCAAGCTAAACGACAAACAGGGATGTGTAACAGATTCAACATAACAACCACTCCATTTCCGGCTAAAATGGCATCATTTCCTGGCTTCTAAGCTTCCCTTAAACACATCACCTCATTTAACTTCCTGAAACGCAGCACTTAACTCCTTCATTAAATGACACTGTATGTTCCCTAGTTCCACGACACCGTTTTGAGTTCAGCACCTCTAAACCTTGCAAGACACACAAACAACTTCAGACTTCACTTCTCTTCAACCTTCTGCTTTGTCCCAACGAAACCCTTCCTATCATGAACTGCCTAGACCACCTCCCACCATTCTTCTCCTAATCTGAGCTCATAACAATCCCCCTGCTTAAAGAACCTTGCCCACAAGGTGTGCGTAACGCTCTTGAAGCTTCCAAAGTAACTCTCATGTATTGTCTTCGAAATGAGCTCCCATCCACTTGACCAATACCTACGTCACGGCACAGTCCCCAAGCCTTTTTAGGTGTCGATCCACCACCTTCTCAGGCTCTGGTAAAATTTTTCTTTCTTTATTCGTGGGTGGTAGTGTTGGAATGGGCTGAATTTGAGATCCAAGTTTCTTCTTTAGACAAGAAATGTGGAATACGGGGTGTATGAGGGTTGATGCTGGAAGATCCAAGCGGTAAGCGACGATTCCAAGCCTCTGGAGAATCTTAAATGGTCCGAAGAACCTCAGGGACAATTTTAAATTCTGGCGTCTCACCATTGAGTTATGTCGATAGGGCTGCAAACGTAAGTACACCAACTCTCCAATCTCGAAACTTCTTTATGTTCTCCTTTGATCTGTAAAAAATCTCATACAGTTTGAGCCCATTCGAGATTTGCCTTTAACAGCTCCTTGATTTGTTCTCTTGTTCTCAAGAATCGATCCACCTCCTCTGTAGCTGAAGTGCTTGGTATATAGGACAAGAGACGAGGGGGAGAATACCTATACAGTGCTTCGAAAGGTGAGATTTTTGTTGAAGTATGATAAGAACTATTGTAGCTATACTCTGCCAAAGGAAGCCATTTACTCCATTGTTTCTGTTTAGTGCCTATGTAGCAACGTAGATAAGTTTCTAGACACTTATTAAGAGGCTCAGTCTGTCCATCAAACTGTGGGTGGTAAGCTGAGTTAAAACTCAGAGTAGACCCCTGTAACTCAAACAAGCACTTCCAAAAAGAACTTAAAAACACTGGGTCACGGTCTGAAACTATCGATTTAGGAAGTCCATGTAGCTTGAATACATGATCCAAAAAAATCTGAGCAACTCCTTGGGCAGTGTAAGGGTCTGATAAAGTGAGAAAATGACCATACTTAGTGTAGAGATCCATTACCACTAATATGATACTAACTCCATTAGATAATGGTAGCCCTTCGATAAAATCTAATGAAATATCAATCCAAGCTTGGATGTGAATTGGTAAGGGTTGTAGTAGACTCGGTGGGGGCACTGTTTCACTCTTGTTCACATGACAAACATCACACTCCCTTATCTTCCTTTTGATGTCACTTTTCATCCCCTTCCAAAAGAATTCTCGCTTAGCTCGTTGATAGGTTTTTAAAAAACCTGTATGACCAGCCTGCAGATCCACATGTAGATAATCCAACACCTTGTTTTTAAATGTGGAATCTGGAACTAACACAATCATGCCCTTCTTATGCATAATCCCTTGCTGGAAAGTGTAACCATGAGGGATTGAAATGTTGTACTGCAATTTATCTAGCAAATCTGCCATCTCAGTTGAAACCTTATAACTATTTCTTAAATCCTCAATTCATTCAACTGTGGGAAAGGTTATCAAGGCTAAGCAACCCTCTCCCTCTTCAATCCCTTCCATTTTCCTCGAAAGAATATTAGCGGCCTTATTTTCTTTCCCTTTTTATACTCAATAGAGAAATCAAACCCCATAAGCTTCGTAATCCATTTCTGCTGTGCAACCATACCCACCTTTTATTCAAGCAAGAACTTCAAAGCCTGTTGGTCAATCTTAACAACAAAGGACTGGCCCAATAATAAGGTCTCCAATGCTGCACTACTGTAACTAAGGCAAACAACTATTTTTCATAAGTGGACACAACAATGCCTTCCCTTTTAGAGCCTTACTCATATAAGCCAAGGGCCTACCTTTTTGCATTAAAACAGCCTCAATGCCCTTCCCACTGGCATCATACTCAATCACAAAGGATTTACCGAAATCATGTAGTTTAAGAACGAGGGGATGAGAGATAGCTTGTTTGAAGGCTGCAAATGCCTCGTTGGCCTCTAAGTTCTAAGAAAAAAAGTGTTTCTTGAGTAAGGAGGTGAGAGGATAGCAATAAACAAATAATTTTGGATGAATTTCCTGTAATAACCCGTGAGCCCTAAGAATCCTTGTAAGCCCTTCACATTTCTAGACTCGGGCCATTCTAACATAGCCTTAATATTTGAAGAATCTGTCATTACACCTTCGGAATTAATGATATGGCCTAAATAATCAACTTCATCCACGGCAAACCGACACTTGAATTTTTCTTTTGCATATAAATAGTTTTGTTTCAGCATGTTCAAAACCTCCCTCAAATGATTCAAATGCTCCTCTCGAGATTTACTATATACCAAAATGTCGTAAAAAAATACAAGCATGAATCTTCTCAAAAAGGGTTTGAATATATCGTTCATTAACCCTTGAAATGTGGTTGGAGCATTAGTGAGGCCAAAAGGCATCACTAAAAACTCATAATGTCCGTCATGGGTACGGAAAACTGTTTTAGGAATGTTACTAGGCACTACCCTCATTTGGTGATACCCCGATTGCAAATCGAGTTTAGAAAAATCATCGCCCCAAAGAGTTCATCCAGTAACTCATCTATAATTGGAATAAGAAATTTTGCCTTTACCGTTTTCTTATTGAGTGCCCTATAATCCACATAAAGCTATCAACTGTCGTCGGCTTTACGAACCAGCAAAACAGGAGAGGAAAAAGGGCTAAAGCTAGGCCTAATTACTCCCGACTTCAACAACTCAGCCACAATTTTTTCGATTTCTGTTTTCTGGTAGTAAGGGTATCGGTAGGGTCTATTTTTTATAGGTTGAGTGCCCTCTTTGAGGATTATATGATGGTCATGGTTATGAGGTGGTGGTAGCCCTTGGGGTTCATTGAAAACCTTTTTAAAATCCTCCAACAGTTCTAAAAATTGCCCATCCACATTCCCATACTCGAGTTCCCCACCCCCATCACACATAATTTGTAAGAGAATCCCCTTCCCCTTGGCCATAGTGGCCTTGAATGTTTTCTCACCATCCTCCACAACTGAAGGGTTCAATTTCAGCCCTTTCAATTCTATGGTCTTCCTTTCCCACATAAAGTTCATGAGCAACTTGGAAAAATCCCAAGTGATAGAGCCCAATGTTTCTAACCATTGAACTCCTAATACAATATCATAACCCGCTAGGTCTAATAAATGAAGAGGAGGTTGTAGTAAGTTACCTTGCACCTTCAATTGCACTGTTTTATACATCCCTTCATTGCTTAGGCCTTGACTATTAGCTACCCTAATTTTAAAATTTGCTAAGTAATCCACTGAAAGTTGCAATTTTGAGACCAAAGTAATATTTATAAAGTTGTGTGAGTTGCCTAAGTTTACTAGAATCTCAACTTGCTCCCCTTTAATACTTCCCATCAACCTCATAGTACGCACTGTAGGAGTTCCAGCTATGGCAGTCAAGGAAATCTCCAATTCATCTTTGTTGTTGGGCATAATTTCTATGTGCTTGTGTTCCTCCTCCTTCCCACCAGATTCCTTCTCTTCCTCATCTATCACTTCTTCATCCACTTGCAAAAAATAAATCCTGAAATTTTTGCAATTGTGTGTTGGGTTCTATTTTTCATCACAATGGTAGCACAACCCCTTTCGACGTTTCTCTTCCATATGCATTGAGGTCACAGGTTTAGTAAACCCCACTGGCTTCTTCCATTTATTGTAATTAGCATTGGAATAAGAACCATCTTCCATTGCGGTAGTGATATTTTCCCCCATCGGTTTACTGAATTTTCTTGTACTGCTATGGTATTCCTCTTGCATTTTTGTTAACTCATAAGTTGCATTTAAATTCATAGGATTCAATATGCGGACTGAAATGCGAATCTCGTCCTTCAAGCCACTGAGGAAACAACACAGCTTATGTAAATCCGAGAGGCCTCTCAAACGGTTGGATAATATTTCAAACTGTGCCATATATCCAGCCATTGAGCTGGTCTGTTTGAGCCTCGTCAACGCCTCCATGGGATCGTCATAGGCTGTCGGCCCAAAACGAAAGAGCAACAATTTGGAAAAGGCATCCCAATCACGGCAAAACCCTCATTCTGCAGCATTTTGGAACCATACAAGAGCATCTCCTTCCATGTAGTAAGAGGCCATCAACAACCTCTGAGGTAGTGGTGTTTGGTGAAATTCGAAGTAATGGGTGGCTTTGAACAACCAAGCAACAAGATTAACACCTTGGAATTGAAGGAAGTCTAGTTTGACCCCCTAGGATTGAACCTTCTTGGGTCTAGATTTTCCATTTATAGTGGTTGTTCTTAGTTTATGGGTGGAGGATTGAGTTGTTGGGTGAAAAGGGTGTGCAATATATCTTTTTTTTCTTGGATATCTATCTTAATTCAATGATCTCTTGTTGGTGATGGTCGATTTGGTGTTGCACTGCTTCTTGTTGTTGGTGTTTGGATCGGGTGTTTTCTGCCATGGTAGTGATTAACTGTTTGGTTGGTTGGTAATGGGTAGGTTGTATTGCTGGTTTGGGACAGGTGAAGCTGTTTGGTTGGTGATAGTGATGAAGTTGTTTGGTGTATTTCTGGGTTGAGAATGGTGAAGCTGTTTGGTTGGTTGGCTGGTGGTAGTGATGAAGCTGTTTGGCTGGGTTGAATAAACGTAAACAATGAAATTGTAGGGTGCTGTTTCGCTAGGATTGAGTAGGATCGACTACTTTGAATACCAATTATTATGGTTCTAGATGTATTGTATTGATGAAAATGGAATGAGTTGCTGTAATGTGTATGTGTGATGTAAGAACATAATGATGAAAATGGAAAATAAATTGAATTCTTGTAATGCTACTGGATCTTTGAGGGTCCCTAACCTCCAAAATAGTAACAAAATAGTAAGTTTGACAATAACTTTTCAAAGATGGAAAATGTACTAGCTCTCTTTCATCCCTATAGTAGTGGATGTCAGAGATTACAGAGGAATCCTGTAACTGTTTTTATTCTTTTTCAAGTTAAAGGACAAACAAGGTTGTTTAACAGATTTAGCATTGCAGCCACTCCCTTTCCAGATAAAACGACATTGTTTTCTGGCTTCTAAGCTTCCCTTAAACGCATCACTTCATTTAACTTCCTGAAACACATCACTTAACTCCTTCATTAAATGACACAATATGTTCCCTGGTTCTACAACACCGTTTTGAGTTTAGCACCTCTAAACCTTGCAAGACACACAAACAACTTCAGACTTCACTTCTCTTCAACCTTCTACTTTGTCCCAACGAAACCCTTCCTATCACGAACTACCTAGACCACCTCCCACCATTTTTCTCCTGATTTGAGCTCATAGCAGTGTGACTTTTCTACATGGAACCAAAGGTGCTAGAAATCTTCAAATCTGTGAGATCTTGTAGTTCTTGTTTCTACTTCTTTTCTTTTTCTTTTCTTTTACATGTACATAAAGTTTGGTTCTTTTTTTTTGTAAGTATTAGTTATCTAATCAATTAAAACAAAGTTTGCAAGCATGGCATATGGAATGACAAGTGGGAGTCTGGATTCAATTCACTTGTTATCATGGGGTCCAAAACCATTATATATTATTTACAGCAATTGAGATTCTCAAGAAGCAGATATTTTCCTTTATTCAGTTATATGAGAATCAACATAAATTTTTTATGGAACATTGGCCTGCAAACATATGAGCAGGTATAGGACGTTCTTGATAAATTATGAAAGATTACTAGTTTCCCCCACATCTATTGCACTATTTTTGTAAGATAGATTATCCGGATTCATAGCACAACCTCCTTTTTCTTGCTATCAGACTTTTGTTATAATTGTGGAACAATAATCTAGGAGTTAGTAAGGTTGAGAGTGTTTTGAAAACGATGACAATAAAATAAAAGTAAACAATAAAATAAACAAATAATGAATTACACGACACAAATTTACGTGGTTTGTTAACGTGCCTAAGTCCACAAACCTATAGAGGATTTTATTATGCTGAGGAATCACAAAATACACTTTGAGTGAAACTTTATTGTTCAGTCAGCTACATTGTTCATAATAAGCATATTTATAGGGTTACACGGTGCAAGCCTTAATTTTTACTTTTTCGTGATATTTGCTCGAGCGGAGTGTCAAGCACACATCGAGTGAACTTTTTGTTCGATGTTCACTCGAACTACCTATCAAGTGAAATTCAAGCGAACTCTCTACTTGAGTTTCGCTCAAACTACTTGTCGCGTAAACGTCAAACGAACTTTCTACCTAGCGCTTTCCAAGTAAAAAATAGTGCAAAAAAATTTAGCCTCATTGAAAATCCACCCAAAAACTGTAACGAGTCATTGTCGGGTCAGGTAATCAAGTTGGGCCACCACAATAATAAACCATATTCTACAAACCCAAAAGAGAGTAATAGTCCTAAAAAAACATAGTTTTCTGTTAGGGTTTTTCCAACATATAATACTTGTTAATCTCAAAATTGGTGGGTGGGGACTATAACAATACAAAGATAATATCAATAGCTTGATGTCATCTATCCATATAAGGTCACGCTCTTGTTGCCAAATTGTGCGAACTTGTGTTTGCACTACGGAATTAACTAGCTTTTTTTGTTCTTTTTTTTTTTTCCTTTATCTACAAGGAGATCCCTAACGGCTAACATGTCTTTACTCTGAAGATGCATTCTCCCATCAGCTTGTCTCATACACTATCTCCTCCCTTTCACAATGGAAAATACACACCAACCCTTTCTTTTATAATTAATATGTAATATTATACGTTGCTTAACTTATATTTGCTTAAAAAAAAGTATCAACAGTCAACCTTTGATATCCATATTATGAAAACAATGGCAAAAAAGTAAAAGTAAATAAGAAAATAAACAAACAATGAATCACAAGATACAAATTTAACTGGTTTGACAATGTGTCTATGTCTACGGAGCTGCATAGAATTTTATTATGTCAATGAATCACAAAATACAATTTGGGACATAATTTCACTATTTAGTTGGCCACACTGTTCATAATAAGTATATTTATAGAGTTACATGATGAAGTCATCATTTTTAATTTTCTTCGATATTCACTTGAGCAAATTCTCTATTTGAGCTTTGTTCAAAGCTATCTGTAGAGTTAATGTCGAGCGAACTTTTTGTCTTGCGCTTCTCAAGTAAAAAACAATGCTAACATTTTTTTCGGAATCGTTGCTCTGGATCTATACGTGTTTATAATTTGAGTAGATTTATTAAATTTGTTAACGGGAATTTTATTTATTAAGATAAGAAACCTAAAGACCAAAAAAAAAAGGGGGAAGTTTAAGGTTATTTTTCAACTCGTCTCTAAACTCAAGAATTAATCATTAAATTTCCTCTATCAAAGAGAAAAGGAGATTTTTAGCACAAGTACATTTGGTGGGGGTAAATCATAAGAATGGTTGGGCACCAGACTTGGAGTGCATCTCAAGAGTGCCCCTCGTGTCTGTCACTGTTGATCCATCTCAAGAGTGCATCGCAAGTCTGCCATCATACATTACTTCGAAATTCGCTCAATTGTGGCCTACTTACCACCCATTTTGGCATCCCTTCGAAAACTTTGCTTCCTCTTTTTAGGGTAAATTTATATTCTTTCTCTTTTGCTAAAAATAGATATTTATTTTTGCTTCTCCTCTATCTGGGTATGTGGAGGATGAGAGCGTACAAAGTTTCGCCGATGCTATGAAACTATTAATTTGATAGAAAAGTAATGCTAAATAGAATAATAAAATATGTAAATTCCGTATACTTATTTAAAAAAGTAAGATTTATTATTAAAAAATAATTTTTTATGTGGATTCAATATTTATCTATTTTTTTTTAAATAATATGTGAAACTTGTATATTATAAAATTATAAATATAATTTCTCTTAATAGAAATAATCTTATGCGGCGGTATCAGGTTATTTGTAGCTCCATTTCCCCTTTTATATTTTTCTTTAATTTAAAAAAATGTTGCTCTTATGATTATTTTTCTCTGACAATTCATTGAAATTGCTCGAGATTATCTAAGCAAGAATTGTGTATTTCTCATTCTTTTGTTTGTTGGCATGTTACGAGCTATAACCAAACAAACACACTTTCACATAGATGTACATGTTAATTTGTGAATTTATTTTTATAAAATATCTTTTTATTAAAACAATTATTTAAGCTGCGTTTAGTTATAAGACTTAGTTGAATTCAATTAAGTTCAGTCTAATTTTAAGCTAAGTCTAACATCTAAATATCTAACTCTCAAATTTTTTAACTTAACACATTTTTATATGTGAGACTTACAATATTTTTTAAATTTTTATAAAAAATATTAAATTCATCTTAACATCAAAATATATTTTAAAATTAATTTAGATGTATTTACATAATTTTCTCCACTATTATTTATAAAGAATTGAAGCCAGCTCCGTAGCTTTATCTTACTACCTATGTATCTACCTTGCTGATTTCGCTTTGGTCTTTCAGATTATTTCTCAAAATCTCTTGTAGCAGGAATCATTTCTCATTTATTTTTTCTTGGCATGAATTATTTGGGCCAATTGCATAAGGTCATAGTTGTTGGGCGTATTCATATGGCGTGGCCAATTATTCTTGGCTTTAACACCTTTCAATTGGCTTTAATGATTCTAAACAATCCCTTTCATTTTTTTATTCTTTTTCCTCTCGATTTCGCTGAATTGCTGTGCAAGAAAAGACCGTCACCTATCTTTAAATAGTCTTCTTTGATTTTCTTGACAATATTATATACAAGTGCGAAAACTTTATGTATTTCTTTTTAAAAAAAATTGAGATTTATTATAATAGAAATGATATTTACAATCGTGAATATATAAATGCTATACAATCATTTTAAAATAAAAATAAATTAATTTTTTAATAATAGATTCTACTCTTTTTCAAAATGACTGCACGATATTTGTACATTCTACGATTATATGTAGCATTATTCTTATTACAAAGAATAATATTATTTTCACAAAAATAAATTTATAAATTAATATATTTTATATAATATGTTAAATTTATTTTATAATAAAAATAATTTTAAATTCAAAATATCATATCAAATTATATCAATTTATAATTTTATCAATATTGACGTCTGATAATAATATTCCAACTAATTTTGAAATTGCACAAGCCTTTTGATAAAGAATTTTTTACAAATGCACTTGGAATAATTTAGGAGACGTTTGGATTCGAAGATGACTTGAGATGAGTTGAGATATATTGTGAATAGTAATGAGATGAGTTGTGAATAGTAGTAAGATTTGTGAGTTAAAATTGTTAAATAGTAGTGAGATGAGTTGAGATGAGCTGAGATATCCTGCGAATCCTTAATTTATCGCGTGGACTATATACATTTAAATAAATACATAAACGTACGAACGAACTAAATTATTGAAGATTTCTATTCAACACATGACAAAGAAAGAGAATAGGAAATTTCCCCTAGGCTTAAAGACAAATTATACAACGTGGGCCCTAACTCATCCCTAAATAATTACACAGATTTTTTTAGATAAATGATTTGTATAAATTTTAAATAGATAATTTATGTAAATTCTTATGAAAAAATAGATCTTATTTTAAAAAAATATAAAAAATTATTTTTTATTAATAAAATTATAATTTATATAAAATTTATTTATTTAAAACTTGTATATAATATTACTTATTTTTTTAATGGGATATAAACTATTCCTCGCTCCTGATCACTCATCTCCTACCAATAAAATGCCATCAGCCAACCAATTCCCACTTACCAATCAATTTCAGTCACGATAGCATAAGGATTGAATAGTGAGTTGAAAAGAAATAAATTAAAAATTAAATAAAATATTATTTTTAATATTATTATTATTTTAAAATTTAAAAAGATTAAATTATTTATTATGAGATATTTTTTGTATTTAAATTTTGTCTTAAACAATCAATTTATTCGGTTGACATGATATCACGTAATTTATTAAAAAAAGAAAAGAAAATATATTCAAAATTAAATAACATATGAAAAAGGAAGGAAGATAGAAATCCTTGATTTTCTATCATTTTTATGTTTGTGCTACTATATCAATTGAACAAAACGAACTATACAACTAACGCGGAATAATAGCATTTCTAAAATCTCTAGTCATATTATTTTTAACTTATATTTTAAATATAATTTATTATTTTCAATAATTTTATTAAATTTATGAATTAACGTGATTTAAGGTGAAACGTGAGATCTACTTTTTGAATAAAAATTACCTTCCTAAAATCTAATACAATATATCTGAATCTTCGTGAGTGGGCGAGAGCTTGCGTTTCGGCCAAGCAAAAGAGAAAGAGATAGGGAGCGGCCAAAAACATCTTCTTTTTAAAGGCTGGGAGTCAGTCCCCTTTCTATTATACGGTGTCGTATCAATCCGATCGCCTTCCGTTTCCTTGAGTTAGGGTTTTCATTCTCCGCCTCCGAACCCTTCTCCTGAAAAAATCAAACCCTGACTAACTTTTCATCTATCGTAGGTAATTTCTTTCTTTGTTTTGTTTTTCTCTGCCCTTATCGTTATTTCTAGGTGTTTTTAACTCTGTTGAACTACTTTTGTTTCTGTTGTGAAGGATCTGGCTCTGTTATTCATGTTTGATCTGTATGCTCTTTGTTTCCGGAGTCTAATTTTGGGCTCAAACCGGACAGATCGGAGCCGGATCTGGCTGAATCGAAGTTTTATACTCAATTTTTTTAAAAAAACTTGTGTCGGTTCAGAACTTCTCGTTGAGATCTTGGTAATTCTTTTAAAAGTTTTGTGTTTGTGTTTTTGGCACAAAAATTCTGATTTAAAAACTAGTGCGTTTCACTTAAGCATATGCATGTTTGTAGATCAATTCATTCTTTGATCTTTATACATGAATTTTCGTTTGGCGTATTAATTTAAATGGGAGTTTTTTTTATTAAGCAAAGGGAATACAAATTTTGAAATTTTTATCGGTAAATTCTTGTTGTTTGGCTGCTTAGAAACTTAATGAAAAGTAAGCGAGTTGAATTTTACATCTTGCAGTCCTCTGCTCTTGTAGCTTAAAGCTAGATAATGCTGAGGAGGTACAAGCTCGGTGCAAGTCTTTGAAAATAAAGTAGATCTTATCCGAAAAAAATTACTTTTTTATGGTGGATCCCATTTTTTTAAAGGTGTCCATTTTTTGCACGCTGGTCGTTTGAGTTCCGCTGGTCCCTGTTTTGGGAAATAATCAACATTTTTGCTGCCAAATTCTTGTTTTCTATTTGAAGTAAAAATTGGTTTTGTATAAATTTTGTAGTTTCATGTTTTTCATTTAATGTCTGAGAAATGAAATTATTGTTTTAGTGAAATTATGATGACAACCCTCTGCCCTTTTGTTTTTGACTTTAGAAACCGAGTTTTCAATTTGGAAAAGTTAAGACCCGAGTTTTATCACATATGAAGTTTAAAATCTCTCTCTGTTGACAGGCTGACATGTAAATTTTTTTCACAGCAAAAATGATACAAAATAAAATTTTTAAAAATCTGTAAAATAGAAAAAGATGGAAAGCCCTCCTCGACTGACACCAGCCCCACACGAATAGCTCCCATGGCTGAGTACAGTCTTGGGGAACTTCCTCTCCATTGGGTGCGAGTAGGGATCTTGGAGAATTTCCTTCCCCTTCACTGCCTGTGAGTGGGAATCCCTCTTGTGCAATGGATGATGAATGGGGAACCCCCCATCCACCACCCATTGAGGGGGTGGGGGGGGGGATTTCCCTCTTTTTTAAAATTTATTTTCTTTATGCTTTAATGTTCTTTTTAAAATTTTATTTTTTTTCTTTTGTTTTTTGTACAACATGCCGCTATAGCCCACATCGGCCTTTTTTGTTGAGAAATTGATGGAAAATGAGACAGTGGTCTTCAATTTCGCGGTGTCCCTTTTTCTATATCTATTTAGGTGTTCCTCTTGTATACTTTGAGTGTACTTGGGCTGCTCCGGCTAAGCTTTGCGCTATTCAATAAAAATTTCAATTACCTATTAAAAAGTATACTTGGGCTTATGCCTTTTTCATATTTTAAAAAAATTTTCAATTCCGTGTCAAAAAAATATTCAAATGTGGTATAATCTCTAGTCCCTTAAATTGTTCATTTGTATTGGGATTTAGGTTTTTGATACTTGTTATTGGATGGATACTTTTCTTAGGAGCAGATCTGGTTCAAGCTTTAGAGTAAATAGGAAAGGGGCTTTTCTTCGTTGAGTTTCGTTGAGGTATCGGAGAAGAGGAACATGTACATCATGAATGCTAACACAAGTGCTAGGTATGCATTGTTCCTGCGGCCAATATTAAAGTTGTGCATGATCTCTATATAAGAGCTTGTTGTTCATGCTATCGTGATTTTTCCATCTTCGTACCATTCTTAGTTGTGGTTGGTAATCACTTTGGGTTTATATTTACTTTCTATATTACTTAAAAAAAGAAATTATCATAAAAATACCACTTACAAAAATTTTTACTTTTCATACTGGCTGGGAAAATTACATGTAGCCTGGACAATATTACTCAAGCAGGAATATCCTATTTATGTAATGTGAAGAAACCTTTAATGAGACCACACATTCCATAGTTCTAGTGCATTGGAATAAGATGTCTTTTCATAATCTGAACATAATTTATGGCTGGAGGAATGTGCTATGCTTGTGTTTTGCTGTTTATAAATTTTTCCCTCTTCTTATGAACGGGAGGTTTTGCTGGGAAAAAATGCACTGTCTTCGGTTGACTGGACTTGGCAACAATGTTGTGGGAAGTTCTTTACTTCTATATGGTTGTTTGTGGCATAGTATTTATCTCAAAATACAACCATGCAAAGAAAAACTTTTGGGGCTTGAAGAGTAGTTGTTGATAAATTGAATTTTGAATCACGTTGCACTGGTAGTGGAGCAAATTGGGCTTGCTTCAAACTTGTTCTAGATGACTGCATTTTGCAGTTTTTGATGAACAACTAATCTGTAACTTGGAAATGGTTTTAGTTGTTATTTAAAAAAATCTACACCCAGAAAGTTGCTCAATGCTCACACTTCGTGCTTCTGCCACCTCCAGATCACTGCACTTCCCATAACACTCCACCCCCCTTGCTTCCCTTGTTGATGTAGCACCATTAATTCAGAGCCACTGTACCAAGGCCTCTCTGTGAGCACACACTTGTCCTGTGTCTTTTGATTTCAGGTGTATTTATTGGAAGTGCCATTGATTTACAGATCCTCTAGTATTTTTCTTGGTGATATAGTCCATGTAGTTGGTTTATGTTGGCATTCATTTGTATGTCGTTTTTTTTTTTTTTTTTTAAATTTTAAAAACATGATTCTATATGTGATCACAGTTCTACTTTCCAGGGTTTGCCATAATGGTGCAGTTTTTGCAAGAATAGATAGAGCTAGAGTTGTACTTTTCTTGTATAGTTGAGCTTTTAGATTTAGAATTGTGGATAGATATTGGTCAAGTAGATATAAATGGAAGCAAAAATCGTAAAGGCATCGGATAGAATTCGGAAAGTTTTGCTTGACTCAAAAAGAAAGCGGGCAAGCAAGTTTACTTCATATTTGAATGGAGTTAACCAACAAATGTTACCCCAGTTGCCCACTTTGCATTGGTTGCAAGATAAGCCTGGCAAGCGAAGGAAATTGGATGGTTGCAAAAGCAAGCACATGAGTTATGGGTCTAAATTTGGGAGATCTTTACTCAAATATTATTCAAATTATGTGAAAACTGAGACACCAAAGCGTCTAATGTTATATCAGAATGGCGAATGGATTGATTTTCCCCAGGGTATTGTTGATATGGTCAGGGAAGTTTTCCAGGTAAAGAAGGCTACTATGGAGATTGAGTTAAATGGCCATCGTTTTGTCCTTGATTTTTTGCATATGTTTCAAATGGACTTGAAAACAGGTTTACAGAAACCAATTGCTTGGATCGATGAAGCAGGTAGCTGCTTCTTTCCAGAAATTTTTGCAGATGATGACGAACTTTTTGATTTCCATCAACCTAAAAGTGGGAAATATCAAAATCCTGGGGTTGAGGAGCCTTCTGGGTCTCATGGGATCAAGCTGCTGCTGGAAATTGAAATAAATGGAGTGGAGGAATCTGCATTGAAGGAATGTAGTGGGGAGTCAAATTCCCTAGCTAAGCAGATTCAAATCAATCATAAACCTGCAAGCAATCACCACAATGTACATGCCGAAGATAGTTGCAATTTTGAACCTGATGCAAAACATGATGAAGCTGCTCAGGAAAATAAACAGATGAATATAGATTTGGTCTCCATGCCTGAATCTGAAAATGCAGAATATGATCCTAATGCTGTTCAGAAGATGTTTGTTAAGGGTATTAGTGCTTTTGGGGGTGCTGAAATTGTTGAGATAAGCTATTGCTCAAGTGCTTTGACGCAAGCTCGCTTTGAGCTTTTCCAGACACAGGTAGAACTAACCAGAAAGTGTCGTGGGGATGCGAATGTTCGATATGCTTGGATTGCTTCTTCTAAAGCGGAGCTTCCTACAGTAATGACATATGGGCTTGGACATTGTGGACCTTCCACAATTAAGTCCATGTATGGCATTGGTGTTCATCTCTCAGCTGCCAACAGCTCTCACATCAGGTCGGGATTTTTTTTTCATTCTATTAATTAAAATCTACAATTGAAATGTTTGGTTTTGTATTGTCTGCAAAAAATGAGGGGAACTTTGTTCCATAAAAGGAGAATTTGAGCATTTTCTGCGACCTATAGGAGTGTTATCCCTTTTCTTTTTCATATACAACTGAACACCTCTTTTTCTGGCAGTGCTCGTATTCTTATCCTTTAAAAATAAAGAAATAAATAATTTTCGCGTTCCTTCATGTTACGTTGGTTTTTCTTTGACTAATGAGTCAATTGCCACTCTAGGACTTGGACCTGGTTGTTGATACCCACTAACTATCAGTAGCAAGGTGCTATAATAACTCTTGTGTTTGTTGGACTATTCATTTTTTGTGCTCCTCTTTGCTCTTTGGCTTAACTCTGTTGCTTTGAGGATAAAAAAATTCATCTCATGACTCTCATTATCATCCATCATTTATCGAAGCTATCATTATTCTTTACGTCCCTTAGCCGATGAAAGGTTATGAAAGAAGCATTTTGTTAAAGGGGAAAAAGACTCTTTTAAATTACACTCCCAAAATTTCTTATACCTTCATTCCCAAACATCACTTAAACACAAAGTACTTCCCTATTTCAAATTTTAAACTTTTCACCTAATCATTACTCAAACACAAAAATCGGTACAACTTTTACAAACTTAAAAACAAAAATATTATTAAAACAATTATATTTAAACAACTTTTTAACTTTTATCTATTTACTTTCACAATCTCTAATACAATACTTATTTGAAAGAATATTTTTATTCAATTTTTTCTCATTTCTCAAACCAATAAAACATTGTCTTTCAAACCATTTCACTAGGGGTGAAAACCAACATCGTCGGTGCGGTTTCAGTCCAAAACCGACGCTGCACTGACGTGTTTTATAGATGTTAGAACTGGCCGAACTGGCTGATTAGGGTGAGCAAAATGGCAGCCTCGGTGTTGGCATGATTCTGGTTCGATTCTTTGGTTTCCCCCGTCGGTGGCACTGTGAAGGAGGAGGGGCGCGGAGGGTTGTGGCGCTACGTGTGAGAGAGGAGAGGAATTTTGAAGAAAGAAGAAGAAGAGGGAGGGGAGGGGGCGGGGTTATTAAGCCTTACGTCGAAACGGCACCACAACCCTCAGGGTTATTAGGGCTGTACAAAAACCGACCACACCGGCCGACACCTACAGGGAACCGGTTGGCTGCCGGCAACAAAGTAAGAAAACCGACGTCGGCCGATTCGGTCCCGATTTGAACTTGGTTCAAACCTACATTTTATTACTATTCACAAAATCTTGAGATACTTTAAGCCTCCAAACATGCCCTTAGATGAACCAGAAACAAGAAGGATGTATTTTGAAAAAAAAAAAAAACCAATTTGATAAAGGCGGGTCCAAATTAAAATGTCATATGGGAAGTTAAAAGGATAAATGCATTCTTTTTTTTTTTTAAACTTTCATCTATTTTGGGACCGCTAAAAAATCATCTATTGTCTTTGCAAAGTGAATAAACTACACGATTTTCCTAGAGAAATGTTTGGGATGCATCATTGTGGGTGGTTATTATTTCGTCTTATTGTCCTGTATTAATAAAACTGTGTTTACTGGTTAAAAAAAATTATTTCATCTTACTAGTTCCAAACAATGAAAAATGCTTCTCTGTGGTCATTGTCCACATTATCATGTTACAGTTTACATTTGAGTTTATTAGTCGTTAGACAAGGATTGAACATTTTATTTAATTACAGTGCAAGTCATTGTGATGTTGACGAAAACGGGGTACGACACATGTTTTTTTGTCGAGTGATAATGGGAAATATGGAGGCTGTTTGTCCTGGCACTAGACAATACCGTCCCAGTTGCAAGGACTATGACAGTGGAGTGGATGATCTTGAAAATCCGCGATTTTATATAATCTGGACTATGAATATGAATACTCACATCTACCCAGAATTTGTTGTCCGTTTCAAGATCTCTTCCAAAGCTGAAGGTGAAATATCACTCCTTTCGTGCGCTCTTTTGTTTCATGGTTATCTCATTTTTCCATGAAATTGCATTAAAACTTGTGTTCTCACATTTTACAATTTGATATTCATGCTAGTTCTTCATTTATCAGAAATAAACTAGTGATCAATTGCCCCGTTTCTGTTTCAAACTTTTATGGAGAATCTTTAGAAGTATTTTAAGAAACAGGCTTCAGCCATGGATCATAGATATCTTCTCTTGGTTGGGTTTTGATACATTCAAGAGATGATTCATCACTGCAACTACTGTCCAGTGAGATGGCCAGCTGTGTCTTCGGCGGATGCTGTATGGATTACATGGATTTTTTTTCTAGGAGTTTTTCGAAAACTTGAGCATTTGGTACCATATGTTGTTCCCTACAGGGCCTTTGGTTGGAAATGAGACTAAGCACGATGTTTCAGGGATTACTACATCTTTTCAGATACCTCAGGGCCAACGTTTAGAGTCTTCTCCTGTTGATATAGTAAGCATCTTAAATTATTATATGGTGCTTGAATTCATGTATTCTTGATTTCCTTTTTCTTTTTATTAATGTTGTTAGATGCATTTTTCAAGAATTTGCAATAAGGATGCATAAAAAATCCAAGGCCAACATTAAAGTTTTTCCCCTTTAATTTTTAAGGTTTGATTTTTTTAAAAAAATTGTAAGTGTTCTTTTTAAAATTTAGCTGATTTTCAAATTATATTTATTTTAATTATAGTTTTTTTTAACAGTTATTTTCTAGTTTTGAGGATTTTTTGGACATGGCAATCAGAGCATTTTTTAAAAGGCTTCTTCCTTGGTTTTTTTGACACGCTTATGCATCTGGTGTTCGTGTGGTGAATGCCATGTCAACATTTCCTTTCAATAAGTTAGCAAGAAGTTGGGTGGGATCCCCTCCGAATATGGTACATACATACAAATTTTTTTTCTTTAAAATTGTACCCTATGGACCAATGCAAATGGATGAAATGACCAAAAAAAAAGGAGAAAAGAAGAATCATACTCATTTATTTGCAATGTTGGCTGGATATTTGCACATATGGTCCTAGGGCTGTTACCTACCCTATTATAATGGGGCAGGTAACTACCTGAACCCGAACCCCGTCCCACCTAGGCAGGGTGGCAATATGCCCCTTGCCCATAGTTTTGAATTCCGTTCTGTGGCCAGGATTTTCCGTTTCGGTGTAGTACTTGGTATACTGAGTAATTTTACTCATCAGCCACTATTCACTCCCACATCCCACCACTACAACTTTTTTTTTTTTTTCATAGGGTGTGGGGTAGTGAATAGTGGCTGATGAGAAGAATTTTTCGTATACTATACATCCTCATTCCGTTCCATTTCAAATTTTGGCCCATTCTGGTAAATTTCAGACTGCATTACATTTCGAACCGTTTTAATAGAAAATTTCAAATTTTTTTGAGTTTGGATGTCATTTTTGTAAATTTTTAATCTAGATGGTATTCATGGGATCCCCTCCGAATATTTTTTTTCTTTAAAATTGTACCCTATGGACCAATGTAAATGGATGAAATGACCAAAAAAAAAAAAAAAAAAAAGAGAGAAGAAGAATCATACTCATTTATTTGCAATGTTGGCTGGATATTTGCACATATGGTCCTAGGGCGGCTACCTACCCTATTATAATGGGGCGGGTAGCTACCCGAATCCCGTCCCCACCTAGGCAGGGTGGCAATATGCCCCTTGCCCATAGAATTCCGTTCCGTGGCCAGGATTTTCCGTTTCGAGGTAGTACCTGGTTATACTATGAGAAATTTTACTCATCAGCCACTATTCACTCCCACATCCCACACTTTATTTTCTTTTTTCATAGGGTGTGGGGGGTGGGGTGTGAATAGTGGCTGATGAGAAAATTTTTTCGTATACTATACATCTTAATTCCGTTCCATTCCAAATTTCGGCCCATTTTGGTAAATTTCGGACTGCATTCCATTCCGAACTGTTTTAATGGAAAATTTGCAATTTTTTTGAGTTTGGATGTCATTTTTTTTAAATTTTTAATCTAGATGGTATTCATGTAATCTAAAAATCATTTATATTATTTTTATTTTTATTAACTTTAAATATGTCCGATCACTCTTTCTTTTTAAATCTCTTTACTTTTAATAATTTTTTGGCTCTTTTATTTTTTTTCTTTGTTCTTTTTTGTCAACTCAAGTTTATGATTTTATAAATTGTCAATTCTTCCATATCTATATATGGACACACACAATTACATACATGATACACACATATATGTCTTTATTTTACTAATTATCAGTTTATATGTTTAAATATATATAAATATATATAGCTAATCCCGAAACGGTACACCGGAATGCATATATATCAAAATATTCTGTTCCAGTGTTTTAATTGGAATGACTACTGGAACGGAATTTAAAATATTGCCCCTGCAACCCTGATCCCAGCCCCTGCCTGCCCGTATCTGTTGAACTGGTGGGCTGATTTTCCTTTGTTACCACCCATAAATCTGCCCAACATGAAATATGCAAGAAAAAAATTCAAAGAAACATACAGATTCGCATATATCAAAAGATCTGCAACAATTACGTTCAGATTTTAAAAACAATCTCCAGTAGAACAATGGAGAAGGAAATAAAAATGGTAGGGTTTTCTTTGTTTACATGAGGGTATGCCAGGCAAATGGGTGGGGCTGCCCGCCCATTAAATTTTTAAAACTCAGCCCGGGATAACGGGTGCGGGCAGGCACATTGCCATACGGGCCAGGTAGGATTGGCATGCTGGCCACATAGCAGGCCCTCGCTACCCAGCCCTACATATGGGCTGTTCATTGCTAGCTGTTCTCTCTTCTTGGCTGATTATAAAGTATATGTTTCTTTAATTATTACTTTCGACTATTCTTTATTCATTTATTATTCGGTTGAGGTTTTCAGATTCGAGCAGTTGTTTGATTAAAAGTTGTGTTGTACTATTGGAGTCCCTTTGATTATAGTTCCTTCCAGAACTTATTTTGGTTTCTTTATTGTTATGGCTGTCATTCATATTGGTGGCCAGATGCGTTTTCTTTTTATTCTAGTATCCTAATAATTGTAGCATGCACCTACTTTTAATATTACATATATATATATATATATGTTGTCAAAATCAGATATATATTTGGAGCGTGCACTTTTGATTAAATTGGAGAGTGCATGCATTCTGATTCTTTCAACCATTATTAGAGAACCCAATCATCTTTGCTTGCAGTCACAAACTTCATGATGGAGTTGTTTTCTTGGTGGTTACGATTGTTTGCACAGATGTCAAGAACTGTTTTGAACATTTAAATTTGTTCTCTTTTAGGAGAGCATAAGTCAACCAATTTCAGATTCTGGGAGATCTGAGGGGAAAGCTGCTAGCCTAGGCTCAAGCAGCACTAGAGCTCCTAAATCTGCTTGGATGCCTTTTCCCATGTTATTTGATGCTATCTCAAATAAAGTTTCTCCCAAGGCTATGGAAGAAATTAATATGCATTATCGCTTGTTCAGGGTATGTTTTGTATTTTCTGTTTTGCTTAACTACCCCCGCCCAACCCTATACCTCCCAATATTTTGTTCTTGATTGAATTGTTTTTTATTCTTCCTATATAATTTTCTTTTTGGATATTTATCAGGCAAAAAATATAGAACGGGATGAATTTATCAGAAGGTTGAGATTGACAGTCGGAGATACTTTGTTAAGGTCTACAATCACAAATCTTCAATGCAAGGTATGATTCATTGTTCTGAAGATTAGTTGGTGTGAAAAGTTCTTTGTGCTCTTGGGCTGTCGGTGGTAACTTATTGCAAGGAGTAATTTCATTACATGCATCAAAAGTGCGTGCTGCTATGAAGTGGAGTGTAGAAATGTTTATATTTACAGTTGTGGAAATGTTCTAATCATTTAACTTATCAAAAAAAGAAAAGAAACGTTCTAATCATTTATTCAGTGGCAAATTTATTTGTTTTGATTTTTATTATCCTGCTAGGTCAGCTGCTAGTACTTTTTGGTGGTGGTTGTAGGTTCATTTTGGTTTTGAGAATGGTTGTACCCAGCGTTGGTGAAAACGCTAGGCACACTAAGCGCAAACATGGTCTAGAGCTTAGTCGCAGAGAACAAACGCGGCTGATTGAGTAAAGCGCATAATTTTAAAATTGATGTATTTATTTACAAAATACAATAAAAAGGTTTAAAAACAGGATCATAATATATTTAGCAGTCAGAATTCACTCAATTTGTTTAGAGTATTATGCAACATTAAAATTAAATAGGAAATGATACTTAGTCTCGAGGATTTGCCCCCTCAAAGAAAATGAAAAAAAAAAGTACAATTTGCACTAGTGGTAATTTTGAGGGGGCAAATCCACGGGGCTAAGTAGCTGCATCCAATTAAATAATAAAATTAATATATATTTAACTAGGGGAATTTTGGTCATACACCCTTTTGTCATGGGGTACTTAGGTTTCGATCTTGTAATTTTTTTAGAAATAACCACCCTTAGTATTGTGAATATCCCATTCTGACAAGTGATAAAGGTAGACGGTGTATGAAATCTCACATTGTTTGGGAATGATAAGTTTTTGCTATTTGTAACGCCTCAATGGAAGGTCCAAGTCACATGACTTATACTCCAAAAGAATTGGTTGATTATACAATTAGAGTTCCGTTGGAACATTATAAAGAGCAAGAGTTTTTCCTTCTCAAGCAATGGTAGAACACATTGCTTGGAAATGAAAAGTTCTTATTCTTTCTAATTTTAAAATGTCCATTCAGGGACATCTGATAAAATTGGAACGATATGGAGAAGATTAGCATGAGCTCTGCACAAGGATTACATGCACAAATTGAGAAATGGTATTAGAGCATATTCTAACTAGAAATGTGGGACTTGAGTCGTGTCACCTACGACGGACTGGCCAGACTAGATCGTCAGGAATATAAGGGAAAGTTTGTGTTATCCCATTTTGATTAGTGATTAGAGTATGTGGTGTATGAGATCTCACATAACTTTAGAAAGAGAAGTTCTTGCTCTTTATAATGTTCTATTGTAGCTCTAATTGTATCATTGACTATTTATTTTAGAGTGTAGATCTTGTGACTTGGGCCTTCCATTGTGGCGTTACAAGTATGAGTTAATTAGAAAGAGGATTGTCAGTATTTTTGGTATTTTTGTCCATCTATGTTAATCGAAAATTAATAAGTTTCATAGATTGCAATGTGTCAAATTTAATTTTGTAAAATAATTAAATTAATATTTTTTTTAAAAAATAATAATTATTTTATTTATTTTAAAATAATAATAATAAAAAGTAAAACATATTTTATAATTAAAAATATCAAACTTAAAAAAGTGGAACAGTCCCATGGGGTGGTATGGCCTTGTTTGGATTTTGGAACATATTGAGATCAACTCAGTTCAGTCTAATTTTAAGTTGAGTCTAACATCTAAACATGCAACTCTAAAATTACTGAATATCACTCAACTCAAAACCTCTTTACATATGGGACCCACAACCTTTTTCAGCTTAATATCTCTTTACACGCGGAACCTACAACATTTTTTAACTTTCCATAAATACATCTAAATTCATTTTGACATCCAAACACATTTAAACTCATCTTAGGTGGGCCTCACAAAACTCATTCCAATATCTCAACTCACTATTATTTATAAAAAAATTCAATTCATCTCAACTCAGCCTAACATTCAAATGGGCCTAAGACTAGGCCTCTCATGTGGTGGCTGAACTTTACTTGAACATATTCTATAAAATTCTCTTGTACATAGTATATACATATATGACACTTGATGGCCACTCATAAAAAGATATTGAATAGCCATAATTGAATTAAAGTACATAGTTGGAACAAAATATAACAAAAAAGGCCATGACCATAAAAGCTCAAGATTTGCAGGTATTGACTTTATGCTAACATAAGCCATCAAATATTAATCAATCTAGAAAGCCAACCTGGACTTTTATATCAGAGTTCAAAGGTTATACATCACATATGACGAGGTGCCATGGTACGTTAAGAAAAGAAGTTTACATCATTTTCTAGGTCTTGAAATGTTAAATTCATAAATGTTTTTTAAAAAATTACAAATGCGTGTTTTTTTGTGCATTAAGCTCACACAAAATGCAGGCTTAAAGCATGCTTTTGTGAATGCACTTCACATTTGGTAAGCAAAGTCCTTGGCACTTTGCACTTTACGCTTAAGCTTGCTTTTACTAACACTGGTTGTACTGGAATTTATATTTAATTGGGTGTTAGTAAATGTAGTCCCAGTTTAGTCAAGAATATGGGGCTTCGACAAAGTCTAGCCATTCTGGTCACAAAATTATGGAGTTAATTTTTCATATATTGGAAATAGACAAAAAGTGACTGCAGGTATATGATAGTAAATGTTGCTATTCTGGCTTGCAGTTGAAGTATGAGGGGAATATGTAACCCAAGGATGGGATTTACCGCAACAATTTATCCAATCAAAAATGTTTTAGCTATGACATTAAAAGAATTACATTCGTGTAATTGAACTCGGTTGGTTTATGTTGTGAAGTTGTATAGACTTACTCAAAAGTGTTAGTTAAAATGATTTTACGTAGAATGCTTAGCAAAATATAATCCTAGTCTTAGGTGAGACGTTTGAAACTGACTGGTTGTAGGCGGTCACACAATGAGGGTTGCCCCTTATAAAATCCCATTTGCCCAGGAAGTACACTGAGCCTGTTTCGACTTGTCCTAGGGTCATCTTTTATAGATGTGCTCCTTGTATATTCTACATGATTGAATTGACCTGGCATCAATGTCGTTGAAAGGTTTTCTCTGTCAGTATAGTAGCAAAGCACGACTATATTTACAGGATAAGTTTGTTTGGTATTTAAGGTGTTGGGTCATTTCGGCACTTTCTTCGTGTCTCAAATGCTGCCTTTGAGTTACAGTTCAAGGTACACGGATCTAAATTTAATCTACTGCGTGAGGGTGATTCCAATTTAATTTAATCTTACTGGCTGATGCAGGTACCAGTGAAATCTAAATTTGATCCGGAAGTGCCGAAGCCTAACATATAAAAAGGTTCGAGATGCCGTTAATAAACTGTGGCACATTTCAGCGTTTGAATATGGTGGTGCTTGAGGAGTTAAGATCTTGGACTTTGCATGCTGTAAATGCGTCGACTTCAAAGTTGTGAATATTATTAGAACTGCTAGTAGTTTTACTTTTTTTTTTTTTTTTAAATTTATTCGTGATCTAATTTTATGAAGTGGAAGTTGGAACATGGGATTTACTCCGTACTTGTGGGTTTTAATTTTTCTTTGTCCGTTGACTTTGCTAGACTTTGATGCTTGTGTTTGAACGAGCAATATTTTAAATATTATTTCAGTGAGTTCTTATTGTCTTTCCTTTGTCGACCTCACGATATTTTATTGGTGAGACTCTACGGGTGTTAAATCTTAAGTTCAAGGGTCTAGAAACTTGGATCCGCTATTTTTAACCATTTGGAGTTGGAGTTGGAGTTTCCTTCATTTTACCTTGCTACAGGTGTGAAAAATAATGTGGAAACTAAAGACAAGCGGACAAAAAAAAAGCATATCCGATTGTCATTACTTTTGGGAAATAGGATCTTCTACGGATTAGAGGCCATAGCACGTGGATTTTAATAAAACATTGCTTTGCTGTTGTTTTTGACATGTAACAAGAATTTTTAGGCTTGCTTATGTTTTTTTAAAGCGTGGATTAAATGTGGTTTTCCATGTTCAAGAGCAACTTTCTATGGAATGGGTTGTGACCTCACGAGGAAATTTCGATTGTGGAGATGCTACCATGCTTCCTTGTTGCTGGTCTACATGGAATCAGGAGAAATTGATGTTGATCTCTGATAGATATCCTTTCCTTGGACTGCTGGCCACGACAACCGAAATGGATTGAGTTCATGTGCCTCGTAAGTACTTTGCGAACCATATACTATACTGTACTCATCTTATTTTTTATTTTACTGTGTAAACGTAGCACTTTTTTTCGTTTTAAAGTCACGATTACAACGTCAGGTGCCATGACTTAAGCCTTTGCTGAGAGAGAACTTTATATCTCTATTTGGATTACAGGGGCAGCGCCCCTCTATTTTTCTGTCTCCCTCGCCTACCACAAGGACTGCCATGGCATCCGGGTATGATTCTTTGTCCGTTCATTGTTTTGCAAAATTTCACGATGCCTTCTTTGGTTTCCGTTTTTTTCAATGATTCTTTCTCAAAGTTCTATCTTTTATCTTTTTCGAACTCCACGATTACCCTGTTTCATATAATATATATATATATATATATATATATATATGGGACATTTACCTTTGCAACTACTCGGTCCTTTTCCTTTCTTGAACAACGCTTTACTTTCAAGAAAAAAAAGAAAAGATTATTTCATTCTCCAAGGTATTGTTTTGGTTATGCCTAAGGGTGTCAAATCGTGTTTTCAGATCGTGTTCGTGTTGTGTTAAAGTCATGAACATTTGACTATATAGGTCAATCGTCAACCTGAACCCAACTTGTTAAACCAAACGTGTCAAACTTTCAACTCTTAATCCAACCCATTTAGATAACGAGTCATGTCGTTTAACTCGTTTTTATCCGTTTAATATTAATTAGAAATATTTTAGCACGATACAACCTAAACCCGTTTGTTTAATGTAAATGGGCTGAACTAGAACACATAACTCATTTGACCAGATTAACATAATTTTACATAAAAGTTCAAATTTCATTTATTAATAACCACAATATCTTAAAAAATATTTATCAATATTTATCAAATTTTAAAATATAATAAAACCAATATTACAAACCATGCAATAACAAATATGAGCATAGGTCTAAAGTTACAATCTCAACAATAAAAACATAAGCATACTGAGAAATATCGATATTACAACTTAACAATAATAAAATTTTAATTTTAAACTCAATTCTAAACGGGTTGATTTGTGTTTAACCAGGTTGACCCGTTTATAAATTGTATCTTAATGGGTCAACCCGTTTTGATCTAAACTTGTTAACATCAAACTCAAATCTGTTAATTTTGTGTCGTGTTTGTGTTGGGTTTACAGATCATGTCACGTATTGCCACCCTTAGTTAAGAGAACGAGGGTCATAGAAAAAGAAAAAAATACTAGCTTTTTTGCTTCCTAAGTTGGTTGACAGTGAGACTCTAATTAACAAATATTGCTTCTCCTTTTATATGGGAAAGATGCATCTTGCATTGACCTTTCTTCTTGATCAGCTTTTAATTTTGACTTCCAAGCGTAGAAGCTGTCAAAGTAATACAAGGGTAAATCCCAAGATCGAATTCACAGGGACAATGAGAATTTAGCAAACATTTCATATTCGCAAGACAACATATTACCGTTTGTGGTGACAATAAATTTTGCAATGATAAAAAAATAGTAAACTAAATGAGCTAACAATGAACAAAAATAATAAGAAAAGAGATAAGTTTTAGAAATTAACCACTAACTATATCAACACCAAAATGGAGCTATTTACTAAGGGAGTGTGGAATGAATTAAGAGTGAAATTGTTAGGAAGTTCCCGCATGAGTGAAGTTAAAAATAAAAGTGAATCTATTTTTCTAAAATTGCTAAAAATCAAGAGATTTAAAGAAAACGTGCGGAAGTTAACTTAAACTTGTAAGAAACAATTAAACAAACACTTGGGATGCAATTTTCGCCCACTAATTTGGTGATGAATTTACTTCTCTTTTCATTTTCTCTCAACCATTCTCTCATTCCTTGAAATCATGGTCGGATAATATAGCAATGTACCACAATTTTTAATCTAATAAAATTACTTGACAAATTATATGACAATCATAGAAAAGTGAAAGAAAAACATCAAAGTCATGTTACTTGTTCAAGTATCAATTGTGCCTTTACGTCTACAATTGATCTAAACCAAGAACAAAGAACTCTAATCTTTTCTAGATGCACATTGAAATATAATCCATCAAGTTAATCATCAAAAGCACTAAATAATGAAGAAATCCATTCCCAAATAGTCATGAGTTACTCATTAAATCCTAAGTTAAATATCTAGCCTATCATCTCTAGATTAACAAAATATTCAAAAGTATTAAATTTAAACATCTTTAACTACTGCACTGAACGAAAATTGCAGGGAAAGAAAAATGCTGTAATCTCAAAAGGAGTTGAAATTCCAACCACCAAAGAAGAAGAAACAGCCGAAGGAAATAAAATCCGAAAAGAAAAAAATGTCTCAGAGTAAAAATGCGGAAGAAAAAAAATCGACGAAAACTAAAAAGAACGAGATGGCGCACGAAAATTCTTTTTCTTTTTATACTCTATTTTGCGTCTAAGCCTTCTCAGCTGTGTGTTTCATCTCAGCCCAGCACCATGCCGTTTCGCATCCATTTTCGTGCGTTTTGACGTGTGGTCCAGGTTCGCGTGAGTGGTCTCCACCCGTGCGTCTTCCAGTCCCTACGTTTTGAGGTGAGGCCTTCCCTCTGCAATGCGCCTTCTGCCCGTCCTTTCATCGCGCGAGTGCCCTGCACCATTTCTCTGCAGTGCGCTCGTCCCTCTTTCATTTCTTTTCTTTGTTTTGTTTCCAATCCCTAGCTGCTGTGTATTTCTTTTGTTGCTGCCATGCTAATTGGGTACTTCCAATAATACCCATATATTTTTAACATCTTTCCCACAATGCCCTGCAACATTAGTAAAATATCATAATAAAATTTGGGATATTAAATAGAATTGAACATTGAGTCAAGCATTAAACTTTACTATATAATTAAGTGCTTAATTCATTTTTTTGGTTAAACAAATCATTTATTTAGCAACTTAATCATGTAATTTTTAACACTTTATCACACCCCCCAACTAGCTTTTTGCTAGTCTCTAGCAAATAATGCGATAAAAATATTTTAAGATCCAAGAGTGAGCTACTAAACTCAAAAATCTCTACAAAAGATCAAGCATATTGAAATCTTGGGCATAAGAATGTAGTCAAGTCAGGTTTTAGTTTAACACCAAAAGCTTATAAAATTCTCAAGAGCTCAAACAAGGGAAATGTACTTAAGCTGAAGATCTTGAGTGCACCAAGTGTGTGACAGATTTCCATTTGTTAGTTTCAAGATTTCTCACAATAGTTTCACCCTAACAACTTTTTCAAGAAAAACCAAAAGGTATTCACTCCAATTCAAAACCATTACATTAGTGGCTTTCACGCTATCACTCTTTGAAAGACCCTTTTTTTTTTTTTTTATAGATCCCGGTGATAGGCAGCCTTTTCCAATGTACTTGCACCATTTTTTTATTTTGTGCATGATCTCTAGCCTGCCCCTTTTCTCATGTACTTTTACAACTACTCTTTTTTTTTTGTATCACACTTTTCCTAGGCCATTAAGATATGATTCATTGTAGTTCTTGAGTTGCTTAGAAAAAACCACTGGTTGTCATCAAACAAACTACAAAAAGTATCTGTTTGTGTCAATTAAGGTCATCAATCAATAGTTTTGAAGTAAATTTCCCAAGTTTGAGTTGCTAAGACCTATCATAAGGTCAAGTGTCGAACTTAAAACTAACCAATGTGAATTAGTGTAGCCCAAAACTGCAACTATCTGATCTTAAGTAGAGAAGTGTGAAAATAGTAGCTTGGTAGCAACAAAAATTCAGACTCCACAATAATTAATCCTGAGAGACTAATGGTAGAAGGCTCTCCTTACCCCCTAACTAAAAATGGGCAGTGTCCTCAATGCAAATCATGAATAAAACAAGGCATGAAAGAAAATAGGACCGAAGGAAAATACCTGAGATGGCTGAAAGGATTGTGAACGTAAAAATGAAACCATAAAAGAATAAACAGTGCTGAATCTGAAAAGATATACTAAAGAAAAAGAAAAAGAAAGAACAAAACATAGAACTGAAACAAATAAAAGCAGAAAAATAAAAGGAAAAGAAAGAGAAAAAAAAAATTAAAACAAAACAAAAATGAGCTAAGGACCATGAGAATAAGTGGGATTTTCCAAAGGAATGGAAGTATCCTCATGTGAAAGTTTTGCCAAAAAATGTTTATGTCGTTGGCCATTAACTTTGAAAGTATTTCCATTTTGAGGATTAGTAATCTCAACAGCTCCATATGGAAACACAGTCTTAACTACATAAGGCCCACTCCACCTCGATCTTAATTTGCCTGGAAATAGATGGAAGCGGGAATTGTAAAGTAAGACTTGCACATTGGGCTCAAAATTTTTTATTTGGATGTGCTTGTCATGTAATATCTTCATGCGTTCCTTTGACAATTTAGAATTGTCATATGCATCTCGTCTAAGCTCATCCAATTCTGAAATCTGAAATTTTCTCACAGAACCAGCATGGTCAATAGAAAAATTAAATTGTTTAACAGCCCAATATGCCTTATGTTCAAGCTCAACGGGAAGGTGACATGCCTTTCCATATACCAAGCGATAAGGGGACATGTTAAGAGAGGTTTTAAAGGCTGTCCTATAAGCCCAAAGTGCATCAGTAAGCCTTAAAGACCAATCTTTTCTGTTGGGGTTGACTGTTTTTTTTTAAGATGTGCTTAAGTTCCCTATTAGCTAATTCAGCTTGCCCATTCGTTTGCGGGTGATATGGAGTGGAAACCTTATGGTGTATACCATATTTTTTCATGAGGGCAGCAAATGGTTTGTTGCAAAAATGGGTTCCATTATCACTAATGATAGCTCTAGGCATGCCAAATCTAGCAAAAATCTTTTCTTTCAAGAACTTAAGCATAATCTTATGGTCATTTATTTTACATGGAATGGCTTCAACCCACTTAGACACATAATCAACAGCCACGAGGATATACAAATAACCAAAAGAAGATGGAAATGGCCCCATAAAATCAATCCCCTAACAATCAAAAATCTCAATGACCAAAATGGGTTGTAAAGGCATCATATTTCTCTTAGTGACTGTGCCTAGTTTTTGACATGGCTCACAAGTTTTGCAAAAATTATACGCATCCTTAAACATATGTGGCCAATAAAACCCACTTTGTAAAATTTTTACAATGGTTTTATTTGCAGAAAAATGCCCCCCACAAGCCTCATTATGACAAAAAGAAAGACAGCTTGTATCTCATGATCAGGCACACATTTCCTTATGATTTGGTCAGAACAATATTTAAACAAGTAAGGATTATCATAGAAGAATGACTTTACCTCATGCTTGAATTTTCGTATGTCTTGAGCACTCCAATGGGGTGGAGTTTGTCCTGTCACCAAAAAATTAACTATGTCAGCAAACCAAGGCAAATTTTCAACTGACATTAATTGTTCATCAGGAAAAGAGTCAAGGATAAGGATAGTGTGATCCTTTTCAGCAAATGTAAGCCGAGACAAGTGGTCGGCAACTACATTTTCAGCACCCTTCTTGTCTCTGATGATAAGGTCGAATTCTTGGAGAAGAAGAATCCATCGGATTAAATGTGGTTTAGCATCCTTTTTCGACAATAAGTACTTTAACCCTGCATGGTCAGTGAAAACAACCACAGGAGAACCAAGAATATAAGTTCGAAACTTGTCTAATGCAAAAACTATAGCAAGCAATTCATTTTCTGTGGTAGAATAATTTCTTTGGGCTCCATTTAAAGTTCTACTTGCATAAGAAATGACATGTGAGAACTTATTTCTACGCTGTCCAAGAACAGCTCCTATGGCTACATCACTAGCATCACACATTATCTCAAAAAGAATAGACCAAACAGGGGGCTGCATGATAGGGGCTGTGGTGAGCAAAATTTTCAGCTTATCAAAAGCATCTTGACAAGAAGAGGTCCATTCAAAAGCAACATCATGCATAAGTAACTCACACAAGGGCTTAGAGATAGAACTAAAATTTTGAATGAATCGCCTATAAAACCCAGCATGCCTAAGAAATGATCTGATTTCTTTTACTGTTTTGGGTATAGGAAGCTTGGAGATAAGTTCAATCTTAGTTTTATCGATCTCAATACCTCGTGATGAGACTATGTGACCAAGAACTATGCATTGTTGAACCATGAAATGACACTTTTCCCAATTGAGAAGCAAATGCTTCTCCTCACACCTGGCTAAAACAACTTGTAAGTTAGTCAAACATGTATCGAAAGAACTGTCAAACACTGAAAAATCATCCATGAATATTTCCAAACAGTTTTCAATCATGTCGTTGAAAATACTAAGCATACATCTTTGGAAAGTAGCTGGTGCATTACATAGTCCAAAAGGCATTCTTCTAAATGCAAAAGTGCCAAACGGGCAAGTAAAAGTTGTTTTCTCTTGATCTTCAGGCGCTATTTCTATTTGGTAAAAACCAGAATATCCATCAAGAAAGCAATAGAAATCATGGCCCGCAACTTTTTCTAATACTTGATCAAGAAATGGCAAAGGGAAATGATCTTTCCTAGTGGCGGCATTCAACTTCCTATAATCTATACACATTCGCCAACCAGTAGAAATCCTAGTAGGAATCAGTTCATCTTTATCATTTTTCACAATGGTAAGCCCAGATTTTTTTGGAATTACATGAATGAGACTTACCCACTTGCTGTCCGCAATAGGGTAGATGATTCCCACGTCAAGTAATTTTAAAATCTCTGTTTTTACCACCTCTTTCATGGTAGGATTTAATCTCCTTTGCATCTCCCTAGAGACTTTAGCATTTTCTTCTAAATAAATCCTATGAGTGCACACAAGAGGATTTATACCTTTTATATCTACGATTGTCCACCCAATGGCACCTTTGTGTTGCTTTAAGACTTCCATCAATTTCCCTTCTTGATCATGAGAGAGTTGGGCTGAAATCACCACTGGGAATGTGCTGTCCGGTCCCAGAAATGCATATTTCAAGTCATTTGGCAATGACTTCAGCTCTAGTGTTGGGATTTCATTTGCTGAAGGTTTCAAACTTGCTGTCAACGGTGGGAGTTGCTCAATTTTTGGCCTCCATTTAGTCTCAAATTTATTTTCTGCATTAAAAACATGAGAAACATCAATGGGGGTGTCATCAGTGAGGAGTTCACGAATATTTTCTAACTCAAACAGCAGGTTAGTGGGCTGGTATGCCAAATAAGTCTCCTCTTCAAGGATGCTTTCCAACAAATTTACTTCTTGTACATCTTCCAAGTCTTGAGGTTGCCTACAAATATTGAAAATGTTTAATTCAAGGGTCATGTTCCCAAAACTCAGCTTTAAAACACCACTCCTACAATTTATTAATGCATTTGAAGTAGCAAGAAAAGGTCTCCCAAGAATCACAGGTGCTTGAAAAGAAGATTTTGGTGTCAAGTGAACATCCAGCACAACAAAATCAACGGGATAAAAGAATTTATCCACTTGAACCAAGACATCCTCAACAACTACTCTTGACATTTTAATAGACCTATTCGCTAGTTGTAAAATGATAGGAGTTGGTTTTAATTCCCCCAAACCAAGTTGCTCATAAACATTATAAGGCAGTAAATTCACACTTGAACCTAGATCTAACAATGCTTGACCAATTTTTGAACTTCCTATAACACAAGCAATTGTTGGTGAACCGGGGTCTTTATATTTTGGTGGGGTATTGCTCTGAATTATGGCACTGACCTGCTCAGTAAGAAAAGCTTTCTTTTGCACATTTAACTTCCTTTTAACCATATACAAATCTTTTAGAAACTTAGCATATGTAGGAATTTGTTGAATGGCATCCAACAAAGGGATATTAATCCTAACTTGCTTGAATATTTCTAAAATTTCAGATTGGTGTTTGTCTTTGTGCAGAGGAACCAATCTTTGAGGAAAAGGAGCAGGTACAGGACATGAAATCTTTTCAGTTTCAGTTTCATTTTGTTCAAACTCACCATTTTCAGCCTCATTTTGTACAAGTTTAGAGACCTTACCAGCCTTGTCTGAACCTTGAGCTGGAATGCTCACCACCCTACCATTTCTCAAAGTAGTGACCGCCTTCCTTTGCCTCACATTTGAACTCTCAACCGCTCCTTGTGATGGCTGACTTTGTGGATTGGGTTGTGGTTGTGTAGGAAGTTTTCCTTTCTCTTGAGAGCTCCATGCCGTAGTCATCTTTGTAAGTGTGCTCCGAATGTCATTTATCGCTTGAGAGTTTTGATTGTTGATTGTTGCTTGACCTTGCATAAACTGCTGCAAGGTGTTTGACAATTGATGCATCGTCTCCTCAACTCCCTTCTTTTGCATTGGAGGTGCTTGAATTGCGAGTTGAGAGGGTCTTGGAGCCAAGGCTGCTGGAGCTAATTGCTGGTCATTCCTCTACCCAAAATTTGGGTGGTTTCTCCATCCTGGATTATAAGAATTATAGTAAGGACTAGAATATGGTTTTTGTATCATATTTACAGCATTAGATTGGTCCAACAATACCTCTTTGAATGCGGGGATCGTGGGACACTCATTAGTTGAATGCCCATGATCCTCACATATGCTACACTTCTCTGAATTCTTATGGACAGCATGCACTTCATTTACCTTTTTCAATTCCATAGCTTCTATTTTTCTAGACAACAAGGTTAATTTAGCACGCAAATCATCATCTTCTTTTAAAGTATATTTTCCATGACCAGACTCAACTTGCCTAGACCTATCATGCACATCAGTTGTGTCCCAAGATTGAGCATTTTCAGCAAGGTAATCAAAATATTCAAATGCTTCCTCAGGCTCTTTGTCAAAAAATTCTCCATTACACATGGTTTGTACAAATTGGCACATTTTAGGTGTCAAACTTTCATAAAAAAAACTTATCAAACGCCAATTTTCATAACCATGATGAGGACAAGCATTTAAAAGATCATTGAACCTTTCCCAACTTTGATAAAAAGTTTCAGAATCTTTTTGGGTAAAGTTCATGATTTGTCTTTTAAGTGCATTTGTCCTATTGGAAAAAATTTCTTCAAAAATTCAGTTTGCATTTCCTACCATGTGCCTATAGATCTGGGTCTTAATGCATTTAGCCACGTTTTAGCCTTATCTTTCAAGGAAAATGGAAACAACTTTAATCTAATAACCTCCTCAGTGCATGTTCGGTCCATGAATGTAGAACAAACCTCTTCAAATTCTTTGATATGAAGGTACGGATTCTCGGAATCCATTCAATGAAAATGTGGAATTAATGGAATCATTCCAGGTTTGAAATTAAAGACATTTGCATTCAAATGTAGGATTATGCATGAGGGTGTGCTAGTCCTGACAGGTTGTAAATAATCTCTAAGTGTCCTATTCTGATTCACTACTTCTCGATCATGATTCTCATTTTCAGCCATGGTACTATTAGTGTCAGAAGATGACTTAAGAGAAAGCGATGCTGAGGTAAAAGATGCTTGTGATTCTGTCCTAACCAACCGAGAAGTTTGGTCCCTAGTCCAACCAGTCATACAAACAAGAACAGAAAATAAAAGAATATGCAAGGCAAACAAAACAAAAAAAAAAAAAGTAAAATAAAGTTAAGAAAAATGTCACCCAAGCTGTGAAGAGGTTCACAGCGCTACAAACATCTTCTCAATAATATGAGGATGCTTTGCTAAACACCAGTTGTCCCAGCAACGGCGCCAATAACTTGATCAGCTTTTAATTTTGACTTCCAAGCGTAGAAGCTGTCAAAGTAATACAAGGGTAAATCCCAAGATCGAATTCATAGGGACAATGAGAATTTAGCAAACATTTCATATTCGCAAGACAACATATTACCGTTTGTGGTGACAATAAATTTTGCAATGATAAAAAAACAGTAAACTAAATGAGCTAACAATGAACAAAAATAATAAGAAAAGAGAAATAAGTTTTAGAAATTAACCACTAACTATATCAACACCAAAATGGAGCTATTTACTAAGGGAGTGTGGAATGAATTAAGAGTGAAATTGTTAGGAAGTTCCCGCATGAGTGAAGCTAAAAATAAAAGTGAATCTATTTTTCTAAAATTGCTAAAAATCAAGAGATTTAAAGAAAACGTGCGGAAGTTAACTTAAACTTGTAAGAAACAATTAAACAAACACTTGGGATGCAATTTTCGCCCACTAATTTGGTGATGGATTTACTTCTCTTTTCATTTTCTCTCAACCATTCTCTCATTCCTAGAAATCATGGTCGGATAATATAGCAATGTACCACAATTTTTAATCTAATAAAACTACTTGACAAATTATATGATAATCATAGAAAAGTGAAAGAAAAACATCAAAGTCATGTTACTTGTTCAAGTATCAATTGTGCCTTTACGTCTACAATTGATCTAAACCAAGAACAAAGAACTCTAATCTTTTCTAGATGCACATTGAAATATAATCCATCAAGTTAATCATCAAAAGCACTAAATAATGAAGAAATCCATTCCCAAATAGTCATGAGTTACTCATTGAATCCCAAGTTAAATATCTAGCCTATCATCTCTAGATTAATAAAATATTCAAAAGTATTAAATTTAAACATCTTTAACTACTGCATTGAATGAAAATTGCAGGGAAAGAAAAATGCTGTAATCTCAAAAGGAGCTGAAATTCCAACCACCGAAGAAGAAGAAACAGCCGAAGGAAATAAAATCCGAAAAGAAAAAAATGTCTCAGAGTAAAAATGCGGAAGAAAAAAAACCGACGAAAACTAAAAAGAACGAGACGGCGCACGAAAATTCTTTTTCTTTTTATACTCTCTGTTTTGCGTCTAAGCTTTCTCAGCTGCACGTTTCATCTCAGCCTAGCACCATGCCGTTTCGCATCCATTTTCGTGCGTTTTGACGTGCGGTCCAGGTTCGCGTGAGTGGTCTCCACCCGTGCGTCTTCCAGCCCCTACGTTTTGAGGTGAGGCCTTCCCTCTGCAATGCGCCTTCTGCCCGTCCTTTCATCGCGCGAGTGCCCTGCACCATTTCTCTGCAGTGCGCTCGTCCCTCTTTCATTTCTTTTCTTTGTTTTGTTTCCAATCCCTAGCTGCTGTATATTTCTTTTGTTGATGCCATGCTAATTGGGTACTTCCAATAATATCCATATATTTTTAACATCTTTCCCACAATGCCCCGCAACATTAGTAAAATATCATAATAAAATTTGGGATATTAAATAGAATTTAATATTGAGTCAAGCATTAAACTTTACTATATAATTAAGTGCTTAATTCATTTTTTTGGTTAAACAAATCATTTATTTAGCAACTTAATCATGTAATTTTTAACACTTTATCACTTCTCTTTTTTTTCTTTTTTCTTTTTTTTTTTTAAAAAAAAAACATAGAATAAGAAGTCTTTACTTTTTGAGGGCTTTGTGTTGGGGTGAGACGCATATTCACGGGTCGTGTTTGTGTTATGTCAAATCATGAACATTCGGTTATAGAGTCAATCAAAACACAATCCGTTAAGCTAATCGAGTCAGACTTTCAAACCTTAACACAACTTATTTAAATAGTGGGTTGTGTCGTGTCATCTATTTAATAATTAATTAAAAATGAGTCAACATGACACGACTCATTTTAACCTATTTCATGTAAATGGGTTGAATTTATTCACATAATTCATTTGACCCGATTAATATAATTATATATCAAATTGAAAATCTATATTTTTTAGTAGCTACAATATCTAAACAAAAACAATAATACTATTTACGAACAAAAAATATCAATATTTTCAGATTTTAACCTATAATAAAACTAATATTACAAACCCAGCAATGACAAATATGAATATAGGTCTAGAATTATAATTTCAACAATAAAATCATAAGCATATTGAGAAATACCAATGTTACAACTCAACAATAATAAAACTATAATTTTGAAATAAAATTTCAACAGATTATTGTGGGTTGACCATTTTATTAATTATCTTAACAAATTAATCCGTTTTGATCTGAACTTATTTATATCAAATTCATACTGCTAATTTTGTGTCGTGTGAGTTCACAGGTCATGCCAAGACTTTACCACTCCTTGAATCGCACTTGCCTCTTTCAACCTAAATCAATTAGTTATTTATTAAAATTAAAAAAAAAAAAAACCTATTTGCAAGCTATACAACTCGTCTTTTACACTACTGACATGTTAGATTGGAAAAGTGGAAATGACTCTTATTTTCAAAAGCTCTATTCATTCTCTCCAAAACAGTTTCTTTGCTCTCCTTTCATTCCTCTCTAAAAGAAGGGGTTTCACACTCCCTATTTTCTCCTACTTCTACGTAAAGAAAGGCGTGACTTAGGAGTGTAATCGGTTTGGTTCAGTTTTAGACATTTTAAAACCAAACTGATATTTACGGATTTTGAGATTTAAAGAACCAATACTACACCAGTTATACCTCTAAACCGGTATATCCGGTTTTACCGGTTTCGGTCCAGTTCGGTCCAATTTTTTCAATATATTATATAGTATATATAATATAGTATATTATAGTACATAATAATATAATGATTATATATTGTAGTATATTATAATATATATTATAATTGTATTATAGACTATATATAGTGATACATTATAATATATAATATAGTGATACATTATAGTCTATTATAAAATATAGTGATATAATATTAATATAACTATTAATACAATAGACTATAGTGATAATATATATTTATTTATCTAGGATTTTAAAATTTAAAATTATATTAATTAGTTATTTATCATATAATACAAAATTACTTTATATATAATTTTATATAAAAATTGTATATAATATAAAAAATCATATAAAAAATTAAAATATATATATGAACTGGTTCGGTCCGGTCCGGTTTGGTGTTAGAAAAAGGAAAACTGAAACTGTACCAATTTTAACCCGTTTCAAGAAAAATGAAATCCGATACTAGACCAAACCCACCAGTTTGGTCCTATCCGGTGTGGTTTACTGGTTCACCGATTTTTTTTTCACCCATAGTGTAGCTCCTTAAAGCATTTACATTGGGATGATCAAATATTTTTTCAAATTTTATATACTTATTTTTCCAAAACCTTACATCAAGCTCTCTATTCTTTCTCCATTCTATTAAAATAATTTTTTTAATTCTTTTTTTATTATCTTTTTTAATTAATTTCCTTTTACAATTTAACTTCTCAATTTTTTTTTTTTTTTTTTTTTTTTTTTTATGTTTGGAATTATTGATCTCTAGCGAATATTTTAAACAAAAATTTTAATTATGTCTTTCTCGAATATGATAATATTTTCAAAAGTGATCCGTTTATAAGAATAATAATTTTTTTTTTCAAAATTCTTCTTTTCCAAATTGATAAGATCTCGTTGAAAATCAAGATCATCTCAACGGGGATATTTTTGAACGATTTCAACGGTCATATTTTAAAATTTTGTCAGTCTTCTAACAATTAGATTTTCAACAGTAATAATTGTTGTCCTTGAATCCTCTTGGATGCAAACAATCTCTACCCGCCATCGGACTTTAGGATTTTTTTGTTGAATTATCCGGAATTAGTTGGGACATTGTTCTTGGACACTCAGTGCCAATAAACAACGAGATTAAGGTTGCATTTGGATAGTGAGGTATTCTCAAGTATTCTGTGAATAGTAATGAAAAAATAATGATTGTATATTGAATAGTAGTGAAAAGTATGTAAGAAATAATAATAAAATAATGAATAGTAATGAGATATTCTGAAAATACCTGAGATGTTCTCAGTACCTAAACTAGGCCTAAGACGTTTATTAATCATGTCTTAATGAGTCAATCTATTTTGACCTGAACTCATTTATATCAAATTTAACCTGCTAATTTCTTGTTGTGTGGATTCACGAGTCGTGTAAGATATTATCATCCCTATCGAGACCTTTCTACGCCTTGTATCGCACTTGCCTCTTCCAACCTGAACCAATTAGTTATTTATTAAAATTAAAAGAAAAAGATAAAAAAAAAAGTCTATTTGCTAGCTATTCAACTACTCTTGTAAGCTGCTGACATGATTGAAAACATGGGAATGACTCTTATTTTCAAAAGTCCTATACATTCTCTCCAAAATAACCTCTTTGCTCTACCCCTTCATTCTTCTCTAAAGAAGGGGCTTCACGACCCCTCTTTTCTCCTATTTCTCCCTAAAGGAAGGTGAAACTCTTTAGAGTATTCACATTGGGATGACCAAATATTTTGTCAAGTTTTACTTAAAAATTATCTTTCCCTATTTTAAATATTCATCTTTTCAAAACCTCTTATATCTCACTCTCTTTTCTTTCTTTATTATTTTTTAATTCATTTCCTTTTACAATTTAACTACTCAATTTTTTTTCCTTCTGTTTTGAATTATTGATCTCTAGCGAATATTTTAAACAAAAATTTGAATTATTTTTTCTTGTGGACGATAATATTTTCAAAAGTGATATGTTTTTAAGAATAATTTTTTTTTTCTCAAAATTCGTCTTTTCCAAGTTGATAAGATCTCATTTAAAATCAAAATAATCTTAATGGAGATATTTTGAATGATTTCAACCGTCATATTTAAAATTTTGTTAGTCTTCTAACATTAGATTTTCAAAGGTAGTAATTGTTGTCCTCAAATCCTCTTGGGTGCAAACAATTTCTAGGGGCCATCAAATTTTAGAATTCTTCACTTGAATTATTAGGATTAGTCGGGATATTGTTCTTGGACACCCGGTGCCAATAAAAAAATTATCATTTTCCTAATGCATATATTTTTAAATAGTAATATTTTAGTGTATAAGTAAGAGCACTTGCTCTTTCATTGACATTTACATAAATTTAGGTTTCATTTGAGATTAGAATTTTCATTCTGGCCTCATTCTTCACTTTATTCTTTCTATGGCATATTTTTTCTTTCGCAAATTGCTTCTTCACTTAGATGATGAAGATGAGTTGGAGATAGTTCTGAACGAAGATGGAGGATCACCATCTACTCATGGTGGTACTCATCAACGTCATAAGTTCATTAGGTGTGATCATATACATGGTGTTAAAAATATAATACAAATAATTAAATCTACATCTTCCCATCAGGTTAACTTTTTAGGACAAGTAATGATTTCACACAAGGGTACGAATGGTTTTTTTGCAACTATTTTGTAAAATCATCAGTATATCCCCCCAATATATTTCGAAGAAGATTCATATGGGTCGTTCTTTTTTTTTTTCATATTTAGTATGAGGTTGAGGTTTACAAGCCTTACTTCATTCAAAGAAAAGATAATGGTGGAAGACTCGGTTTATCTTTACTGCAAAAGATAACTGCTGCACTTTATATGCTTGCGTATGGAGTAACTACCGATTTCATGGATGAATACATACGAATTGGAGAAATCACCGTAATGGAGAGCTTGAGAAAACTTGTGGAAGTGGTCGTTCATATTTTTTCTAATGAAATTACGTGTTATTATACTTTATGAAATTCCCAATGTACCCCTGTATAGTCACAAGATTGTGTGGCAATTCACTTGAACAACTTGGTTAGTTCTCAATTTTGTAATTATTTAAACAATCAAAATACTTGAGGTAGATAAATACTTTTGCATAAGAAAACGATTGGTAATGAAGGGAAACTCTTTAAAGAATTCTTTAAAGGCAAAACACTACAGGGCAGCTAAACCCCAAAAAGACAATTTTATTATTTGAAAATTAATTTACAAATAAGTTCTTAATTACAAAATATTTGTATTGACTCTCCTACTTGAACAGACAAACGACACATTTGTCTTCTACTACAGTAGCAGTCAGAACCTCTAGCGATCTTCAAATATTGCATTTTCTCTTGGAATTCCGGTGGCTGAAAACCAATCAACGACCCTCCAAACTTTGGAGCACGATCACACTCAATGAGAGATGAAAAATAAGATGAAAATTCTCAAGTGAATTTTCACTCTCAAGCACTTAGAATATACTCTCAATAATTCTTGGCTAAAACTCCTTAATCAATTATTAAACCGAATCCTTTTAATTAAAGGGTTTGGAAAAGAGTCACATTTGAGGTAGAACTCTGCTAACGGATCAAGTCTTCCGCGAGAACGTCTCCTGACGGGTTATTGATATTTTACGATAACTCTTCACTGTAACTTCTGATTTCAGCTGTATCTTTTGTTCTGGATAAGTGCAGATCCTTATGGACGTGATTTACTCATAACTGACCTATCTAAACAACCTCTAAGACTTATAGATAAACTCAATGTTTGTTGTAGATAAAGTCAATAATTATTTTACATTCATCCAAAAATACAAATATAATGATAGGATAGACTCTATAATTTAGTCACCTAGTCCTAGCCAACGTTTTGCATTTACACTTTAGTAAATTAGTATCATGTGTCACGAGCTTCTTATACTACTAGACTAATCAGTTATTTTTATACTAGTGTTTAATTTATTTCTATACAAGACTTATATTATAGTGTCTAATTACATGTATTATATATTAGTATTACATATTATTATACTTTAGTAAATTAATATTATGGGTTATTAACTTATTATACTAGACTTATTTCAATACTAGTGTCTATATTGATTATGTATGATAGTAATACTATGATGTTTACATATATTAAGCTATTATTAGTCTATTTATATTAGAGTGTAAATATATTCTTTTATAATAATTAGCTTATACTAGTATATTATTGAATTTAACTATGTAAATTATAATTATATAACTATATAACTATACCTAGTATATATGATAAAAATATAGATAAATACAAATTTTTCTAACATATGTACAATATTGAAGTCGGAGTTGGTCCAACAACACCTTCGACTGAAAAATTAAAAAAAAATCTGACTCCGACTCCGTGTTATTGGAGTTGGAGTGGAGTCGAATTTAGAGTTGGATTTTTGCTCAGCCCTAATATGTATCCAAAGTTGTCAACATTTGTGAAATCGATCTCATCTCCACAAGAAAATAAGAAGAAATATTTTGCAGCAGCATAGGAATCAACAAGAAAGGACCAGTTCAATGTTCAAAACCAGTGATCTAAAAAACATTATTAAAGCATGCGTAATTCTATATAATATGATTATCGAAGACGAACGAGAAGATAATGGAGTCTTCAACTTTTATTACAAACAATTTGATGATAGTCCTTCTTAACTCTCGCGCAATCATACAAGCCAACTTATGGAGTTCATTCAACGTCATCATCAAATTAGACACACTTAAAATCATTCTCAGCTGCAGTCAGATCTAATTTAGCATTAATGACAATTATATAGCCAGCAGTAGAAAATGCAAATGTAGTATTACGTATATTGTCAATTATGTTTTTCCATTCATATCTACAATTTCATTTCATGAATTAATATTGGTCATGATTTGTGCTACTTTTTTTTGTTCTCGCATTATCTAACCTTTTAAAAACAATTTGCTTGAACGACTTTTAGTACACTATACAAACATCTAACATCACAAACGCTGTCCTAAAGTCCAACGGTAAAAAAAAAGTTAATTTTTTACAAAATTATAATAGCCCAGCAATATAATTTTCAAAAAATTTACTCATCATTCCTACATGACCACACATGACCACACATCACATGATTTTTTATTTTTTTCATTACCAAATGTGTGGTGTATGGATGATGAGTAGAAAAATTCATTTAGTTTAGAAGGAATAAAATAAAGTGTGGTATGTAGTATAAGGATGATAAGTAGAAGGACTCGGTAAGACGTTGACATAGATAAACATAATTCGCTCCTCCTTTTCTTGCCGCTCTCTCTTGGCTTTCTCCTCGACTTATAACCATGGAAATTGAAATCTGTTTATTTCCAACTTGATTCTCTCCTCCTCTTGGCATATTCTATACTCCTCCATTTCTTGATTGAAATGTAGTTTTTGTTCCTTAAAACGAAAATACTCTCTCTTGAAGGCGTGACTCCTTAAAAAGAGTATATGTCATCCTCGAGATCTCGACAAGGTCCTCAGTTGGCCTATTTAAGGTCTTTCGTTTCGTTTTCTCTACTTTCCTTTCCACTTGCCTCTCTAAGTCAACAACATCATTATCTATGAAATTGTTCCCCATGGCTTCATTTAGTGAATCATGAGCACAAGATGTATGAGTTAGGGTCGGCAACATATGGGATCTTCTCCTTGCTTGGTCCTTGGAGGAACACTCAAACCATTTTGGTTGGTCCTTCAACAGATGCCAGCAACGCTAGAATAAAATTTGAGTTTTCTCCACTGATTGGTACATAATCTTCACTTTGTCAAGCTTGCAAAACTTAAACAAACATAACAAATATTAATGTGTATGTAATGGTTTAAAACCATAAAAATGATGTATAGACAATAACATAAAAAGCTAGTAGATGGATATACCTTGTCTTGATTGGTCAAACCACTTTGATTTAACCTTCTCACTTGGGCTAGCTTCTCATAGAACTTATTGGTATTTTTTTGAATAGTCTACTACTGATGCATTAAAGACCCAATTGTTCGCTCGTTCATACTTAGCTTATACTCATCGAAATATAAAAGCTGGATATATTCTTTTTATCTATCCCGTGTATCTCTAAACTAGTAAAAGACCTCAAGTGACTTTGGGAGAGTTGGAAGGGGTCTTGTGGGATGCGAAATCTCAATTGAAGGGAGTTATGGATTATGTAATAGATCTAATGATTAAGGTGGATAAGGGGCTGGACCTAGTCGTGGGTACAAGTGTGCCGGAAAGTGTGCAGGCAAAGGGTGTGTCAACGATAAAGTCGTTGGATGCTGGCATCTTTGTTTATGCTAGTGTCACTATGTCTTCTGAGGGAGCTGTAGGGTCTCATGCACCAGTTACAGATGTAGTTGGTCCTTCTATCCTGGGTTCATTTGTAGTTAAAGACGGGGGGTCCCTCCAAGGTCTTGAGTATTTTGGAAGAAACAGTCAAGCCTCTTTTAGAAGATGCAATCGGGGTAACAAATGGTAGTGCTTCCCTTCTTGAGGAAGCAGTAGGGTCAGACAAAGTGGCACGACAAGGATCGTCGAGGGGTGGAGCATATACACAAAATGTTGATGGAGGGGAAAACAACCATATACCTGTCAAGCAACCATTTGGCGAGAAGGAAATTATTGATTTGTCATTGGTGCCTCATGTAGGGGAAGGTTTAGAGTTGGAAGTGCAATTGGGTACTGTGGTTGGGGATAATGTCGTTCCCCTGTTTCTCTTCCTCCGATTAACGATATAGCTGGTTCAACAGCGGATTGGATTCTGAATAAAGATAATGAGTTTCTACAAACCCTGGGACTTTCATATGGAGAACAGGGAGAATATGAAGACCAATTTAAATCACTACTCACTGCAATCGAGGAGAGCCACACGCTTGAAACCAAATCTAAGTTTAAGAAAAACAGGGAGTTAAAGAATCTTTCTTGGGCAATGAACTACGATACTAAGGGAGCTAACTCAAGTCGAGGGAAGGCTAAAGGGAGGGCTTTGTGAAGACGTTCTCGTAGTGGGATGTTTGGATAGATGATTTTTTCACGGATCTAGGGGATGGGGTCAGGGAGGTGTATCGATAGTTTTCCAATTCGGGCTTTGTGTATTTTGGGTCGGTTTTCATGGGCTTTTGGGTCATTAGGGGCTTCTTGTATGGGTTTGGTGTTTTTCTTGTATACATCCAATGTATTTGGTTACTCCTATTGATATATATATATAATATTATTACTTATATATATATATAAAAAAAAAAGCATATCTAAACTATTATTCAACCACTCTGAAATAAGTAGTTTGTCTTCCTCTTGGATGAAATTGGCACTGCTTTGTATTTTTTAGTGGTAAATACCTTAAGTTGGTGTAGGGGTGGAGTCTTCCACCAACACTTGATTGAGTTGAGTTTGACTCAAGAATAAATGATCAATGTTAGGGTTTTGATTTAAGAGGCTTGTGAAGAACATATTTCCATGGTCTTGCGAGTCCATCTCTATATAAGCGTAGACAATGAAGTAATTTAGACATATAAAAATCTACTCACAGTTCAAAATTAGTTCATGGATATATAATTGCAGAGCCTCTACTCATAAATCAGGATTGGGGGAGGCTCAGAATGGGCAATGGGGACATAAAGGAAGGGGCACAAATGCCATGGCTGCAACTCACGGTTGTGAGTATTTCCCTTGTCCCCAATGAAGTTTGATTTCACAATAAAAATCAATATTATACAACAATCGTCATAGCCCCATATAATCCCAACATAGGCATTCATCACAACAACAAAAAGACATTACACCAAAGCAAAACAATGCATCACAAGGGGTTGTCGTATAGCTCAAGAACATGCTTGTAACAACCCCTTCATTTAGGCTAGGGATACCACGTGTTTTCATAAATAAAGCCAGATAAAAGATTTCATAATTTAATAAAATAAATATTTAATTCATAAAATGGATTATTAAATAAAACGTCTTAAAAATATATAATCAAAGTCTTCAAATAACTGAATTGGAAAAATGCTTGTCATAAAAATTAACTGAAAAGCTTGGAATTAAATCTTATTATTCTGCTCCATCTAAGTATGGCTCACCTACTTGTACTCATCATCATCTTCACCTAGGGTGGATAAAAACATAAAATAAAACTAAAATGACTCAAAAACTCAGTAAGAAACCTATCACAATGTAAACATGATAAACATAAGATTTCCATAAAATAGTTTATGCTAGAGAAAATTTAAATCATGACATTTCACAATTTTTCTTATGACATGCATGACTTGTTTTGAATTATCTGATTTATCTGACTAGCCAACACACTTAACCATGTGTGCAAGGTTATGCACTGGCCCCATATCTTGTGGTCATAAGGGGAACCACTGATAGTATCCTAACATACTATGGTAGATCACGCTTAGGTCTATAGCTTGCACATCTACCCATAAATCACATTGGTACCATTCATATGAATGACAATCTTATTTAACTAATCTTATTTTACATTTGATCATAAGAAGCTTAAGTATCTTGTGCAACGTGAGTTGCATAACATACATAATAACATAAATAACTATAAAACGTGAAATTTGAACATGATGCGGAATTAACATAATCGAATGATGAATGACATTCTAGCATATATCATGACATGGGTGATATATAAAAATTAGCTATCAAAGAACTGACTTTAATAATAATCTATCTAAACTAACTAACGTGTGCTAGTTCTAATTTATGATCAAGCTACTTATCTCGTAGTGCTACTTCCAAAATTTTGCCTCGCAGTTCGTTACCCATACGAAGTTCCATAAGTCACTAATTTTCTAGAAAAAACATGTCATAATAATATTCTACTTAATTAATTACATGGAGAATAATTTAATAATTATTATGTTTTAGACAAAAGTAACAAATACTAATAACATATCACACTTTCAAATTATAACTTAGTAGGAAACTATATTAAAATCTATCAAAGTAAACAACTGAAACTTGTTTAATAAAATAAACTTAATTTGATTTAAAGTGTTCAAATAAAATTAAACTCTTATTATTTACTACTAAATTTAGTTATAATAATTAATACTTAATAACATAATTTAAATCCCTAAATATTTTCTGTAGGAAAAAAATAAAGCCTATGAACTAATATATTTATTCAAGTAAAACTTAGCTCAACTTAAAAAAAACATAATGCTTTTTGTAATAAAATTAAGCCCATCGAAGGAATCAAGCCCACGTAAAAATATCTGTCCAAAAAACCATTCTGACATTGCTTACATACTAAGGGGGATATATGTAATAATACAAAAATGAAATATTCAATATGTTGTACGGAAAGAGCTATGTCAAGGGTTATAAGGGTGTTTATGTAAAAATTTTAAATATGAAGGCGCACTTGGGAAGGCCAAAAACCAATTAGACAATTGCTTATGAAACAACAGTGTGTTCATGTGAGACGAAAGTCGTGCGATATGAAAGAATTTATGAAAGTGTTTTGGTTTAACTCACCAAAACAGTCGAATTATATAAGATTTATATAAACAATTCAGTTACAAGTATGAGCTGTACATAGATTTAAATTATAAAGGACCACATCTTATATATATATATGTGTGTGTGTGTGTGTGTGTGTGTGTGTGTGTGTGTGTATTTGAATTTAAACCAAACTATCCTATAGACTCGGTCTTCAGTTGTGAGGGATCTTTGGATGTAGTTGAAGTGGAGACTTCACTAACAGCCCTTTGCAAGCTGACTAGGGGTGTAACAATATGAAGCTTGGAACGAAGAGAGATAAATCGAGAGATTGTAAGACCTTTAGTAAAAACATCAGCTAGCTGATTAGTGGTGGAGATATATTTGATGCCAATATCTTTATTGAGAACCTTTTCACGAATGAAATGGTAATCAATTTCAATGTGCTTTGTATGCGCATGATAAACTGGATTAGCACATAGGAGGAGCATATAGAGGAATTTGTAGGTCTTGAAAAAGCATTCTTAGCCAACAGACCTCAACAGTAGCAATAGATAAAACTCTATATTCAGCTTTAGTATTGGATCAAGCTACAACGGATTGCTTCTTAGCACTTCAGGTAATAAGACAATGACCAAGAAAAACACCAAAGCCTGTAATTGTGTGCATATTATTGAGACCACCAGCCAAGTTGGTGTCACAGTACACTTCTAGTTGCACAGAGCTCTTACGGTAAAACAAAGCATGATCTACACTGCCCTCCCTTTAGGTAACATAACACTCGTTTAAGAGCAGTCCAGTGAGAGGATGTGGGTTGATGAATAAACTGGCATAACTGGTTCATAAAAATGGCCAGGTTAGGGCGGGTAATTGTACAGTACTGAAGAGCACCCACCAATTGTCGATAGGTGTTGGTTTCTGCCTTAGAGAGTGGTGTGTCGTCAAAAGCTGAGAGTTTAGAGCCACTAACACATGGAATTGCATATGGTTTGCAACCAATCATTTTAGCACGATGCAACAAGGCGAGGACATACTTGGACTGTTGAAGATGAAGACTAGTCGAACCTCGATGAGCTTGCAAGCCAAGAAAATAACCAAGATCACCAAGGTCCTTCATAACAAATATAGACCAGAGCTGAGTAACGAATGAAAAAATAGTGGTCGATTGGTTCCCCGTAATCAAAAGATCGTCAACGTAGACCAAAATATATATAGAAATTGAACTCGAAATATAGATGAAAAGATATGTATCCACATTTGATATTCAGAAGCCAAGATCAATGAGAGCCCGAGACAAGCGTTGTTGCCAAGCCCTTGGGGTCTGTTTAAGACCATAAAGAGCTTTATGGAGAAGACATATAGTTTCATCTAAGTAGTCATTGAGAAAAACGTTAGAGACGTCCAACTGTCTAATGCACCAATCAAGGTTAACAACTAAACCAAGTATAAGTTTGATAGTAGAGGATTTAATTACGGAATTGAAAGTCAGCAAAATCAACACCACTCTTTTGATTGAAACCCTTGCCAACTAAGCGAGCTTTAAATTGCTCTATATAACCATCAGGTTTTCTTTTCAATTTATATACCCATTTGTTGTGGACAATGTCCTGATGCAGTAGGCAAGGACACAAAGCCCAAGTGCCATTGGCAATTAACGCATCAAACCCTGCCCCTATAGTAGCACGCCAATCAGGTGAGACCAAAGCTTGTGAATAACAAGTCAGTTTAGAGGGAGTAATCACACTGTTAGTGCTTTAAGAGGGTGTTTGGTTGAGTAGAAAAGAGTGTAATCAGAAAAGGCACGAGGGCGTAAAGAACCAGTCTGACTGCGGGTGACAATTGAGCATGGAGGAGTTAATGGAGGAAGACAGACAAAAGGATCATTTTGAGAAGAAGATAAAGAAGAGGTAGACACATCTGCAGTAGAGGTAGGAGAATTGGATAGTGGAAGAGAGTCTAAAGTTGGAGTGCAGGCTGTAGGTTAGAACAAATTGAGAAGGAGGACTAGAAGAGGAAGTTGAAGATTTGCCTAGAAAGTTATGTACATCAAATACTACTTGACAAGTGACATACACCTTGTTAGTTAGAGAGTCAAAGCATTGATATCCTTTTTTATGAGTGCCATAACCAACAAAGATGCACTGCTTGCTGCAAAACGTGAGCTTATGAGGAACATTGGGACATAGCACGGGGAAACAAGCACGGTCAAATGTGCGTAGAGAGGTATAGTCGAGATGTTGATTAAATAAAGTAAATAAAGGAGTAGAGTTCTGCAGTGTAGGAGTAGGCAATCTATTAATATAAAAAATGGAGATGAGAAGAGCTTCAACCCAATATTTATTGGACAAACCAGACTGAGCAAGCATGGAAATACCCATTTCAATAAGATGCCTATGTTTCCTCTCGACGAGGCCATTTTGTTATGCAGTGTAGGGGCAGCTTAAACGATGGAAAATGCCATGTTGGTCAAGGAAGGAACGAAAAGAATAAAAGATGTACTTGCCCTTATTGTCAGTTTGAAGTTGTTGAATAGAACAAGAGAATTGATTTTCAACTAATGCTTTAAACTTAACAAATGAAGGGAACACATCAGGTTTATTAAAGAGTGGGCACATTTAAGTATATCTAGAGTAGTCGTCTATGAAAATTACAAAGTATTGAAAACCACTGAGAGACACTACTAGAGAGCACCACACATCGTTGTGAATAAGCTGGAGGGGAGAAGTTGAAACCCGAGAGGAGGCAGAATATGGTAAACTTTTGCTCTTGCCCATTTGACATGAGGCACAAACTTCATCACTATTGAGATGCCCGAGAGTAGGAAGATTGTGAGTGGAGATGATGCCGGAGACAATAAGAGAAGAGGCATGGCCAACATGAGACTGCTAGATATTGAGAGACTCCTTCACACCAAATAAAGTAGTGTAGGCGTGAGTTTTATTGGAGGAGAGTTTATTGAGGTAGAGGGGATAAAGACCATCTTCACTCTTTCCAGTCATAAGAGTTTGCCCTGTTCAATTGTCCTTAATAAAAAAAAGAAGAAGATGTAAGAATAAAGAAGCATGAGTTATCTCTGCAAAATTGATGGATGTAAAGTAAATTGACAGATTCTTGAGGACAATGGAGAACACGAGAAAGATGAAGAGAGGAAGAAAGAAAGGCAGCAGATCCAATGTGTTTAATTTCCAAACTTGCACCATTACCCATGACAATGGTCTCATTACCAAAATATGGTTCATGTTGTCAGTAGCCATAGAGTTGGAGTGCGCAACCATAGCTGCTAGTTGTGCTTGAGGATGATGGCCTTGGTACGCATAGTCCATGTGATGATAACAATCAAGTGCTCGATGCCTAGATTTGCCACAAATTTGACAAGGAGACCGGGGTGCAGAAGGTTGGCTAGGTGTTGAGGCAGTAGCATGCCGAGAGGAGGGACCATGTTTCTGAGATGACTGCTTCAAAAGGCTAGGAGGCTTGGTCTTCTTGATGGGTTGTGGTGAGTAATGTTTGTTGTAGAAGGCAAGGTGAGGGTCTGGTGCAAGTTGTTGGTGTTGAGAAAAGGAGAGCAGCTAGACATGAAAATCAGAAAAGGAAAGTTGGGAATCACGAGTGGCAAAGGAAAAGGATGTAACAAAAGGATTGAAATTTGGATTAAGGTCACCGATAACATAGGAGATGAGATAATCATCATCAATAGATTTGCCTACAACAACAAGTTGAGTAGCCAAAGTTTTGGATTAATTAATGTACTTAGTGAACGTGAGGGAGCCTTGATGAAGAGACTGCAATTGATGCTTCGATTGGGTAATTTGAGAGCGTGACTGAAAAGCAAATTTAGAGAAAAGGGAGACTCATACCTCACGGGATGTGTGAAGGCCATACACAGTGGACAACATAGATTTAGTTAGAGTGGCATTAAGCCAACTGAGAATAAAAAAAATCTTTCTTATTCCATAAGGAATAAGCAGGATTCAGCATTGGTTCCCCATCAAGAGTATCATGAAGAAACTTGGAGGGGCATGGATTAGATTTATCAACAAAGTATCATGAAGAAACTTGGAGGGGCATGGATTAGATTTATCAACAATTCCCATCAAGTCATGTTCTACGAAGAATAGTACCATCAAGTTTAATGGAACAAAGCTAAGAAATGTTGGGAGAAGTAAAGGAGGGTGCGGAAGCCATTACGATCGAAAAAAGTGTTAGCATAAAGTCTCTGATACCATGAAAGAATTTATGAAAGTGTTTTGGTTTAACTCACCAAAATAGACGAATTGTATATGGTTTATATAAATAGTTCAGTTACAAGTATGAGTTGTACATAAATTCAAATTACAGAGGACCACATATAATATATACATATATTTTAATTTAAGCCAAACTATCCTATAGACTTGGTCTTTAGTTGTAAGGGATCTTTGGATGTAGTTGAAGTGGAGACTTCGCTAACACGAAAGATGGTGTTCAAGGCTAACTGTGTGAGTTGGTGGCTGGCTGAGATTGACGGTGGTGAAAGCTCTTGAAAGAAAGAAAAACTATTTGATGTTGTTAAACCAAGAAAACGATGAAGCAGAGAGAAAAAAAAATGAGAGATTTCGATGGGGATTTATCGAAAAATTGTGGATGAGGCGATGCCCTTGCTGTCATTAATTGGAATATCTTTCATGCCTCCCATCTTGATGACCCTGCCCGATCTTTTTGTCTTTAGTGTCGCTCGAGTTCCTAGTCTCTGACTTTACTTCCTGCTTCTTGGGCTCCAAAAGAGCCTACAACGTGTCCTTAACATTAATGAAGTCGTCTGCCCTACCCATGAACTCCCTCAAGGTGGAGGGGGTCTTCTTGGCTAGCTCAGCCATGAATGGGCTCCGAGGCCATATGCCCCCCAGGAGGGTGGCTAGCGTGATCTTCTCGTCTTAATCATCCGTGGTCAACTTCTCCTTGCTGAAGCGGGTTAGATATGCTTTCAAGCTCTCTCATTCTCTTTGTTTAATGGTGAGCAGCGGTCTTCGGCGCCTCCTACTTGCCATGATCTGCATTAGGAACTGCTTGGCCAATTCCTCGAAACTGCTAATGGATCCCAAATGCAAAGTCCCGAACCAGCCACGTGTTATTCCCTTTAATGTTAACGGGAAAGCCCGACAAGCCACCTCTCCGAGAAAGCCGTGGAGAGTCGTGCACTTTGAAGTTCTTCAGGTGATTTACAGAGTCCCACGACCCATCATACATGTCGATTTGAGAAACCTTAAACTTGGTTGGGGGAGACACTGACATAAATTCCTCGTTGTAAGGAAGGTCGGTTCGGTTAAGCAGTTGTTCCACGGAAAAGGGCCCTCCCATCCTTCTTGCCATCTCCTCATATTTGTCAACGAGGCTATGCAATTCGTCGTGTAACATCTTCTTTTCCAACTCTTCATTGTTCATGCCTCCTGCACTGTCTGCATCTCCTTCCACTTTATCCATTCTGGACAAGTGGTGTAGTGGCATTCTGTCGCTTCAACTCTTCATTCTTCTTCTGTAACTACTCAACCATTGTCATGGCCTTTTTCAACTTCGACTTCTGTCAACCTTGCTTCTACCTCCGTTGTATTCATCTCTTGATCACGGGTTACTTGAGATCACGTAATAGTTGGCATGTGAAAATCAAGTTGAAGTCTGTAAAGATCCCATAGATGGTGCTATTGTAAATGACTTGTTTCACACTACAATAGACATGTTTCACACCACCAACTATTCGGATAACCTGCAACAGATGAGAGGGCGACAATGCATGCCCAAAGGACCTCTGAGGTCTAAGTTAGAGATATGTTATCTCAATATAAGTATATAAGTAATAATAAATTATTTGTTACCTTCAGATGTTATTTATAGAGATGCCAAGGATGTAGATAATCATTAAATTCAAATGGTTCATCTTGAATAATCCCTTAACAAATGGACGAGATATAGCATTATCATATCACGCGGTTTGTGTCATGGGCTCTTGGGCCATGAGTCTCCTAGTCTTGGGCTCGTAGGCTGAATTTGTCCTCTAGTCGTGGGCTTATTGACATGGAACCTAAACATCCCTTCCAGTATCTATTGACAAAAATGAAGCCAAGAGCATTTTTTTTTATGACTGAAATAAGATGTTGGATTTGGTTTTTTTTGTTTTTAAACAAGCGAGGTTAATAAGTTTCCAAAAATACTAAAGAAAAAATAAATTCAAGACATACAGATTTTTCCAAGAAGGCCCTAAGTTCACGAAAAATCTCACAAAAGTAAAATTTACAAACTGATGTGATTATATATAATATGTTAAATCTTTGTTACAATAAAAAGAATTTTATAATATAATGTATTGCAATAAGCTACATCTTTAAAAATGTGTCCCTGTTTGTTAGGACCAAAGTTTTGAATACCATTTTGATGACCGTTTTGATTAAGACACTGGAACGAAATATTTCGATACCGGTAGCGGTACAATTTTGAGATAGTTTATATATAAATAAATTAGTTATATATTTATAAATTATATTTCAAAATAATATCAATGCAAGTCTTAAAAAGTTAAAATACATATTTATTAAACTTAATAATATTTCTAAATTCTCAATCCAACTATTAAAAATAATAATAACTCATCTTCATCACGAAAATGAGAATAGTGATTCGATTTTCAATCATCGAGAAAAGAGAATTAAAAAAAGTTAAGAAAATAGTTTTTAGATGTGAGAATTGAAGTAAAAATTACGAAAATACATTGAAAATACAAAAATTCACTAATTTCGGCCGGTACACCGAAAACCAACCGGTATTAACCGAAAAGCACTGGTACAACTGGTATTTGACTCGGTATGAAACACATACCTTCCTTATACCGGTCATTATCTCGACACGGTAAGTACCAACTGGTATTTCACGATATTTAAAACTGTGGTTAGGACCCCCACTATGTGGGACATAATGGAGGTGTTGTAAAAAAGCCCAAACATAAATGAGAAATTATATTAAGATTTAAAATTAAATTAAATTAGTATGGTATTTAAATAAAACTAGCATGTATGAAATTAAGTCTCATTTATTTTTGCAGATGAGATGAGATGAGATGAGTTGAGACTAAAGTTAAAAAGTTGAATAAATTATTGTTATAATATACTTTTTAATATTATTTTTATTTTAAAATTTAAAAAAGTTGAATTATTTGCTTTATTCTATATTAAAATTTGATAAAGTTGTAATAATTAAATAAAATAAGATAAAATGAGATGAAATATTTTCTAAAAACAAACGACTAAAGAGTTTCAAGAGGGGGAAGGCGAGGGGCCATTGGCTGCCCTTGATTTTGTCTCCGCACTCTTTTAGAGAACTGCTCCGTCTATACTAACGTTTTACAAAGGTAAGTTACATGCCGACTTGGCAATGATAATGTCAGTCTTGGTTCAGCCAAAAAATTAATTCACAAATTCAATCAAGAATAAATAGTAATATTAGATATAGTACTAGAGTGTCCAAACTTCTCATAATCATTTTGAAAATAAATAGTCTACTATTAAAAAATTAATTTTTATCATTTACTCATTTTTAAAAAAAAATTATGTTGAATTGCACACTCCACGACTACAAATATCATTTCTCATTTCTTTATACATTGGTTCATCATTAACATGATGTATTCTCCTTAAAAAAAATTATAAGTGTTTTCACTTATAATACAAGGTCTAAAATTTTCAACCTGTGACAGTTTGGCCTTCTTTGGCTAGTAAAAGCACTCAGCATTGTAAGAAGTACTACAATCACAAAGAAATTTCACAAATAAATCTACTGACTGATATAAATTCATAGGATACGTTAGATCTATTTTACAATTTAACGTAACACATTAAGTCATGTCAGTTTGTGAGTTTACTTTTGTAGAATCTCTTTGTAATTAAAGCATTTCTCCTGCATTGTAGCTAAAGGAAACGGCCAAAATTCCTTTCACTGGAAGGGAAAATGCATACACACTACAACGATCATGGAGTTCATGCAAGATGATGATTCGAGTGTTGCAACTAATGCAGAGACGTGGCTATCTGTTTTTTATGTGTCTTAGCATCAGCTCTTACACACATGGTAGTGTTGGGTTCATCCAATTAAACAAAATTTCTTCAAGAAATGAAAAGAAAGGGACAGAAATACACAAGGGAAGGAAAGGAATTAATATCTGATTTTTATCGAGAGGCAATTAAAATGCATAAATAAAATTCATTTTGATCTCACCTACGAGTGGTTACTCCGCGCAATTGATGTGTTTGTTATTATCATTGACCAGTAGTCCTATATTTGTACGATGTGGCTAATTCTGGAGTAATTTGAATGCATTTTTCACTTCAACGCCATGATTGTTCTTCATTGCTTCAAATTATATCAATCATCAACTTGGAGAGAATTGATTAAAAATAACTATATATAGAGAATATTAACAACAATGTTCTCGTTACTTGTGGAAAATCAGCATTAGGTTATAATATTAAAAGGGCTTGATAACAGAAAAAAAAAAAAAATTGGAGAAACAAAATTTCAACCGTCAATTATACCTGCAATGTGAATTTAACATTATAGTGCACGTTGAGGGAGATCATCCCCAGCTGATGGATCCCAACCAGGAGGCTTGATGTTTGGCCAATCACCACGACATCCCAGCCTTATATATAGGCTCTTCTTCCCTTCAAAACGAAAACAGCCGTCAATTAGGGACTGCTAAATTTCACCAGTCCACCTCAAAGGCTATGGGGGGTAGTTATCCATTCATAATATCAGAGTTCCACAATAAACGTAGAAGTTGGAACTGAGTATTTCATTCGTCTGCATACTCTATATACACAATAAACGTAGAAGTTAGTGTATTATTCTTATGTTTTCTTTGACTACTAGTGGATTAAACATGTTAGACTGCCCTCTGCATCTAAGGCACCATCAAATTGAGTAACAGCAATAAATAGGTGTATCAGTTACTGCCAACATTGTGCCATCTTTTGAGTTCTCATCATATTCTGCTCCAAGAGGAGAAAGAAAAAGAGTTCTCATAGTATGACACTGACAAAAGGATGATAGTAGGTTGTAGCCTGTTAAGCGAAAAAATAGGAGCCAACTGTTGTGGTGGTAACTTAGTATGTATGCAGGTTACCGGAAAGCGAGGCTATCTTTATTGTGGTGACACGTACAGAGCAAAGATGGAATATAAACGAGTACCTGGAAGTTTTTTGTCAGATAGAACCAACTGTTTAAGCGCACTCAAGGATGCCTGGGCCACACTTTTGGTAAGGTCAGCGTCCCAACCCTGAAGTTTGACAACCACGTCTGCCTTTGAGTAAGCTAGTGCGTCTAGATATTGCCTCCTTGCCTCCTCCTTTGCTGAATCTTCATCTGCATTGAATAATTTCAACAACCAATGCGATTGACGAGTGCAAAATACGAAATAAAAATGTTAACTACCAAGTGTGAGGGTTGTTATTATTATTTTTTTTATAGGTAATCAAAGATAATATATTCAAAAAAATAGGCATAGCCCAGGTACACAGGAAGTATACATGAAAACACGCCTAGCTAGCGGATACAATAGAAAGAAGAAGATCATGGACACTACGCCCGTTACAAACTAAAGCCCCCGCCAATAAGAACAATGTCTTAAAAAAGAAAGCTTTAAGCTCTCCCCTTGTTCTCTCTTGATCATCAAAACATCTAGCATTTCTCTCCTTCCAAATGCACCAACACATACATATTGGTACCAATCTCTAAATTGCTGCTACCTGAGAATCTCCATGTAGTCCTGTCCAGCTTGTGAGGAAATCCACCAATCTCCAAGGCATAACCCAAGACAATCCGACTCTAGAGAAGAAATCATCTCATATAGCCTTAGTCACCTCACAGTGTAAAAGCAGATGATCAACAGACTCCCCATGCTTCTTACACATACAACATCAATCTAGGACAATGACCCATCGTTTCCTCAAATTATCTATAGTGAGGATCTTGTCCAAAGACAATGTCCAGACAAAGAAAGCTGCTTTTGAATGAGCTTTCGTCTTCCATATGTTCTTCCATAGTTATATAGACAAACCAGAGTTCGTGAGCTTTTGATAAAAAAAAACTGACCGAGAAGATACCTTTCTTAGAATGATTCCAATGCAACTTGTTTCTAGAGCCCCCTGGAATACTTGCTGAATATAAAGCCGCAAAGAATTCCGTAAAAGACTCCAATTTCCAATCATGGGCTGCCCTAATGAATTCAATATTCCATTGGGGGGTGCCATTTGCGGAAGAATAAAGGTGGGCAATCGATGCCTCCTTTACTCTAGCAAGCGCAAAGAAGGCAGGAAATGTATCTCGTAGACAATGGGTACCACACCATATGTCAAACCAAAAAGGGACACGTGAACCATCGCCTATAATAAAATGTTCATGTTCTCGGAAGGTCCCCTAAAGACTCCTAATGTTTTTCCACAAACCCACTCCATAAATGGCTCGTACCTCATTCGAGCACCATCCTCCCCAAGCTTCCCCAAACTGAGAATCTATAACCGCCCTCCAAAAGGCCTCCCTTTCATTTTGGTACCTCCACAACCACTTATCCAAAAGAGCTTGATTGAATTTCAGCAAGTGGCGAATCTCCAAACCTCCCCCAGAAATTGGGGTACAAACTGTAGACCAATTAACCAGGTGGAATTTGAACTCTTCCCCCAATCCACTCCATAAGAAATCCCTTTGTAGCTTCTCAATACGGTTAGCCACCTTTGTGGGAAGTGGGAACAAAGACAAGAAATAGGTGGATAAGTTAGAAAGAGTGCTTTTAATCAAAGTCAACCTACCACCTTTTGATAAGTAAAGCCTCTTCCAAGCAGCCAATCTGCGCTCCACCCTTTCTACTACATTCAAAATCCTTTCAGATTTAAAAGAGGCACCCAACGGTAAACCAAGATACTTCATAGGTAGCGAAGATATCTTGCATCCCAAGGTAGTAGCGAAAATCTCCACATTGAGGGCGGCCGGCCCCCACTGGCACTATTTCCGACTTAGCGAGGTTAATACTCAATCCAGACACAACAGCAAAACAAAGGAGTAGCGCCCTCAAGTCTTGAACTTGACTGAGGTGTGCACCACAAAAAATAAGCGTAATTTCATTTTAAAAATAAGAGCGTTGTTATTATATGGGCCTTGAATGTGAAATTTAGGCCGACCATCACAGCTGGATGGCAGACAAATTCATAGTGGGCCACCATCAATCAAAAGAAGGGGCCAATTAATATACATTGGAAGGAAAAAATCAGTGGAGGGTAAGATTTGCTAATCTTTGAGGTGGCCATCCTTATCACTAGATATGGTTTCTTAATAACAAAGGGAATGGCTCTCTCCAGGGGCTCATGGTACAGTAAGCTGTCATGAAAAGCATCTTGTTTAGCATGGAGTGATAACACACTCACACTTTTCTCTTTTTTGGGCAGAGACGAGAGAATGGGCACCATGTAAGAACATTAGGATTCCGACTTGTACACTAACCCAGCCCGTCCTCCCATTTAGGTTAAAAACAAAAGTACATACTATTTGTTTATGATGAATCCCAACATCCAACAAAACCCTCAGATAGAAAAGGAAAAGGAAAACATAGAAACAACTTTAACGTAAAGAATCCTAATTAGAAGTTCTGTTGCCATTGATTACAAATAGAACTTCAAGATGACTTTTTCTAAGAAAGATAAGCTTTATTCAATGAGAAAAAACACCATCCAAGTGCACATAGTTTATACATCAGGTACATTCAAATTGAGAAAGTAAAAAGATTAAGAAAAACCTGAACCTAGAGAAAAATAAGTGGGCAGCAATCCAATAATAAAGTGCATTAAAGAAGAAAGAGTTGAAATCATTGTCCTTGTGCCGTCTTCAAAGCTTCGATCATTTTTTTTATTCCACATCACCACATTAAACAGATTGGAATCATTTTCCAACAGATTTTGCTGTGATAACTCTCAAAATGTCCTTTCCAGCATGCTAATAGATCTACCACCCAACTACTTATAAAAAAAAAAAATAGATCTACCACCCAACTAGGCATCACATAGTCTAGTCTAAAGAGATCAAAAACATCTTGCTACAAAGGAGTAAGAGATGATCCACAATTTACCCATCCCTCCATCACTCTTACATATGCAAGAACTTGTTAGAAATCTTCCCTGGTACAGACGCCCAAATAAAAAATGGATCTCGAGGGGCCTTACTCATCCAGATAGACTTCCATTGAAAGGTGATGCTATCATGAGGGACAATGCATTATAGAACAATTTACTTTCAAATACCCGTTTTGGATATGGCCCAAAACATTTTGTTTTCTCCACCTTGTCTCAAACAAGCAGACAACAACCTAACATGGAATGAGTTAAAAGATGTCCATCTCCCAGTCCTGTGCTTCTTTGATAACATCCACTTCCTATTGAGAGAGACCATTTGAAAGTTGTAAACTGTTCATTACCGATGCATCCTTAACCCAAGAAATCCAGAATAGATCCAGAAAAGCCCCTCTAAGAGACCACACCACACATCATCCCAAATATAGATCCAGAAAAAACCCTCTAAGAGACCACACCACACCATCCCAAAACTTTAACGTGGGTCTACCTCCCACTTCGCTAACTATGAGTCACAATGCATAAACATATGGGACTTCAATTATCAAGTAAAACAATAAACTAGCATAAACTTAGGATTCAGAATCACAAAGCATAATTTTTTTTATAGGTAAAGAATCATGAAAGCATCATGCATTGAGGAAGTCATGTCTGCAGCCTGCAAACTTAGACAATTGCACATTGTTTGGTGAACAGAACATACTTCTCAAAAGCTAAAAGAACTGAGTATGTTTTTCTTTAGCAAGTATATCTGCCCATTTAAAGCCGATTGTTTCTTAAATGATTTCCGAGTTCAGTCTATACAAAATAATGTCGAGATCATGTAAATTCAGCCAACTGAAGTTTTCCACTCAATTAAAACTTCTACTTTGCATCATATGTTAAAAAAAAAAAAAAAAAACTCGGTTCTAACTTTTTTCAAATTAGACCTACAAAATTTCAAGTTGGCCTGGAGCTATCTGGCCCTGCGTTGGTTTGGTATTGACAAGTATGACAACTACATCTTCTCCACAGAGTATTGAAAAAAAAAAAGTTGATGCTGATGGAATGATTGATGAGAAAGGAAAAAAAAGGTTGAATATGATATGATCAATCTGAGATCTCCCTTTACCAATGTTTCCAGATAATGGTAAGACTAGGGTGTTCTGTACATTATTTGGGGGGTCACAGCAATGAGCTGCATCTAAGTAAGCTATTCAGGCATTTTCTTGTATTAGCAATGGTCTGGAAGCAAATTGTTGGTGGATTATCTGAAGATGTCCCCCCAATGAAATAAGATTACTTATGTTTTGGAGAAGATTAGTAGAAATAAAACTTCTCAACAAAACTTGTTTTATGTGAGTTTTGTCAAGATGTTAAAACTGCTTCTAAGGCAGTATAATTCACAACTGACTAATAGAAGTTGTTTCTCCAGCAAAAGGCAACAAATAAAAGAGCAAACATGATTACCAGTTGCTTCCGTGGTGGACAGCCACACAGTAAATCCAGCATAAAGATGCTGCCATTTATCAGCCCTTCGAGCAGCTCCCTGCTGCCCTCCTAGCGTTGCAATGACAGCTCGAACATGACTGCAAGACCAACCAAGTACAGAAAAGAATGCACTCTTTGTAACCAAAATTGGAAATGAAAAAAAAAAAAAAAACAAATGAGGATTCTAGCCATAGACTGTACCTACTTAAACTCTCCAATATAGCACTTTCTGCTTCTGCTACAGAGTCAGAGCCCTCAGTGAGCACCCCTGGAATTGAGTAGACTTGTTAATACACTGCGAGATTGAAGAATAAACAAGTCATTTCAAACAATAAGCAGGATGTCACCTTGTGAGTCTTATTAGATACTATCAAACAGCATGAGTTAAACATAGCAGGTAGATCCTTTTTGCTTTATGATGTAGAATATTGGGTTAAAAGAAATAATAAAAAAGAAAATATTGACAAATAGATTGTACAGGGGAGATGTTAAAATTACAAAACAAAAGGATGGAAGGTGTGACTTTGGATTAGAGGCAAAAGAAGGCATTTAAGGAGAGAGGCTGGCAACAGCATGGATAAAATTAAGAATATGTACAACATTTGATGTTTCCAAGTGAAGACATGCTTCCTAACAGAAGGAAAACAATTGCTTTTCTGTAAATATTAATATTATTTTAAGCTGTCAAGTCATGACGTCTGAATAATGTTCCAATACCTCTAAAAGAAATCAACCACGTTCTAGAAATCAAAGTCTACGGAGCCATTCAATACGCAACCTAGGAATTAACCAACATCCATGATTTATTAGGTATAATTGAGACTTGCAACTTCTAGGGTTTGGTTCAAGTGGTAAGAGCCTTGGTCATGGTGGTATGCTCCCTCCAGGTCTAAGATTCAAACCCTTGGGTGCAAACAACTTCTAGGGGCCCTTCCCATCAATGAAAAGCTGATGATTTATATTATTCGTGTGATGGGGATACATTACATATTGCATTTGCAGTCTCTGGGATTCCTCGTCGTCATAAAAAAATTGAGACTTGTGGTGTAATTTGTTGACACAACTGGATTAAAAGTATTCTGCCTTTCATTAGCTTCATTGATCATCACCACCACTACCATCCTCATAACCCTTATTCTCATACTCTACGATAAATTTCAGTCAAGAGCTGTCTTATGCAGTCAATTTGTAATGGAAAACATACTAGCAATATCTTTAACAAAGAAAATATAAATAAACATATTACGGGTTCATTTGTTGCACATCCAAGAAATCATCCACAAGTTTTATGTGTGTAGGAGATGAGCTCCTAGACAAAGAGAAAAAAGGCAAAGAGCTAGCTTTAATGGCCTATAGGTGGTGTTCGCAATATACTCACATGAATCAATGGTTTGCTTGGCATATGTTTCCAGCAACTCTTTTGTATCAAGTGGTGTGTACCTGAAAACCGTATGAACGAAATGGAACTATTAGGACAGAGGACATACATAAAAACCAAAGAGATGTGCACATCAACTGATCCGTGCCTTGAGTCATGCTAAGGCACCGATCAAATCAGTAAATGGGTCTGGTCTGGATTTGGTCTCAAACAGAGAGTGATGGTTGACAGATTGGATGGAGTTTGATACAAATGGCAAGTCAAGCCGGAGAAGGAGAGCTCCAAGAGCATGAAGCCAATATGAATATGGGTGAAGGTATTGAGGGGCTTTAATGGCATGGTGGGCATAAGGTTTACATTGAAAACAAATCAGAAATTCCAGGATCAAATTGATCAGCAACCAAATTGACAACAAATTCAGAAACTTCAGGGGTATTAAAACGTATTTTTGCCACAACCAATTATTGAGGTCCAAGGTGATACCATTTCAGTCAGATCCAGAGTGAAGGCATGATAATCAATAACAGTTTTCAACTGTGCACTGTGTTTTCAATTAAAAACTTTTTTTTTTATAAGTGGTTTCAATTAAAAACTAATAGACTATCACTAACAATAAGAAAATAAAGACATAAAAAAAATAATAGTGTACTGGATCTGTTGTTAGTGGTAACCATCTAATATTGACCAAAATGAAGATAAATCAGTACCCAAGACCAACTGCAAGTTCTCGAGCCACTTTCTGGTTAATTTCAGTTGAATCCCCGACGATGTAGATTGATGTTCCTTGCAGAAGTTGCATTGAACCCACTGTCAGGGATTCCCAGGACTCCACAATGTCAGGCCACTTCAAAGCCGGATCTTGCTTCTTCAAGTTTATAACCAGTTGATCATCATCAATGTACCTGTTCAAAGCATGAATCCTCAGTTTAAATATGTGAAGACAAATGTAATGGTTATAGAAGTTTTTTTTTAAAAAAAAAAAATCACCCCACAAACCATATTGTTTCTGCAGGCATTATTTTTTCAAATAGTTGATTAGTTTCTATAAGTGTGACGGGAGAGCCATGGTGCTGTACTCTAATCGTCAAAGAGGTGCCATTTGCATCCACAAATATATCTCTGGGACTTTGAATTTCATAGGCCCCAAGTTGTAATCTCAGTTCGACCTCAGAAGAAGCATCAGAAAACTGCATTGTGTTTCACAAAATTAAATAGGGTTAACATTGAACTGAAGCGGTTAAAGAATCAAAAGATTTTGTACTTATTCGTAAATCAGTTTAAATAATAGACATGCATTGCTTTATGTTCCTTTACTATGAAATTTGGGCCAAGTATTTTATGCACTACAATTAAGGAAACTTGAATCTTAGACAGTTCTTTGGAATTCGATCAGCTTGTGGAGTAGAATATGCAGTGTCATAATTTACGAAGTAAGTGTTCCTGTCTATGCTTGTGATTGTTATATAAATGCACCAATCATGTTGCAACAAAACATTGCTCATCACACTCTGCAGTAATTGTTATATAAATGAATGATGCAGTTATGATGGCATTAGAAGCAGGGGTGAAAAAAAAAAAACCTGTTTATACTATATTATCATTAACATATAGCATTAGTAGATAACTATATCTATATAAATATATATTATTATATCATTATATCACTAGATAGTATATATATAGTATTAGTATAGTATACTAATACTATATATAATGGGCGTGGATTACTAATGGTATATATTAGCATTAATACTAAGTATACTATTAGTAATCCATTATATATATATATATATGTATAACTATATATTATCACTAGTCTATGGTGATAATATAGTATCACTATACTAATACTAATAGTATTAATATAGTGATACTATTAATACTAAGTTCCTGCATCAAAAACTTTTTTCCTTCATAAAGGTTACACGCGCAACACACACACACATACACAGGTATATATTAAACCAAAAAAAAACTATTTCTTTAATAAAACGACGTGCCCAAAATATACTATATATAATGGGCGTGGATTACTAATGGTATATATTAGCATTAATACTAAGTATACTATTAGTAATCCATTATATATATATGTATAACTATATATTATCACTAGTCTATGGTGATAATATAGTATCACTATACTAATACTAATAGTATTAATATAGTGATACTATTAATACTAAGTTCCTGCATCAAAAACTTTTTTCCTTTGTAAAGGTTACACGCGCAACACACACACACATACACAGGTATATATTAAACCAAAAAAAAACTATTTCTTTAATAAAACGAAGTGCCCAAAATGACGTTTTAATATAGGGTTTCGTATAAAATCCGAAATCCCCAGCCGCCCAGCCATTCTCTTCCCCCCCCCCTTTCTTTCTCTCTCAGTGCCTTTGTTTTAGTGTTTTATGGCATTGCCTTCGCCCCCAGCCGGTTTCTGTCACCTTCGTGGTCTCTCTCTCCCTCTTGTTGTCGCCCCCAACCGGTATCTCTCTCTCTCTCTCTCTCTCTCTCTCTCACACACACACAGAGCCTCTGTTTTAGTGTTTTATGGCATCGCTGTCACCCCCAGCTGGTCACCATCCTGGTATCTCTCTCTCCCTCTCGTTGTCAACCCCAGCTGGTATATATATATATATATATATATATATATATATATATATCTCTGGTCGCTGGTTCACTGGTTGGTATTTGTTAACTTGGAATGGTGGTTCACTGGTGGTTTTGGTTTTTTTGGCTGTGGGTGGGCAGTGGGCTCTCTGTATTTTAACCGGGGTGGGCAAGGAGGTCAATCCACCCCCCGGCAGCCGGACATGGGTCGGGGCCTGAGCCCTGGGGCCCAAACCTCCCCCGCCCATGCGGGGGGGCACGTCTGGGGTGCAGGTAGCCCTTAGCACCCCTAAATATAATGATTAATTATTCGCCACTTTCAGGTGAGTTTTCTTCAATTTTTAATTAAAATGTTTCTGGCAGTGATATGAACAGCGAGATTGAAATATCATCCATTATGTACAACAACGTCCAAATTTCCATCGCCGATAAGATTTTAGTTTCTAAATAGAAATATGCAAAATATGACTCAACCAAAAAGAAGATTACTAATCATGAGGAGAACATCATGCTCTGTTTGGTTCTCGAGAAAATGCTCAAACAGAATAATTAAAAAAGAAGGAACTAAAAATCAAAAATTGAATCTTAAATAATCTAGAATATGGAAGAATAAAGAAGAATCAATCAATAGCACATAATTGTACTCAGCCATGCCCAATAAGAAACAAAGACAAAACAAAAGAAATTCTTTATCTCTTCCTAGGTCTTCTAGGCAACCAAACAGACGGTAAATTGGGTGATTTGAAGCGAGCACCTCGTAGTTCTTGGTGCTGACGGGAAAAGTAGAGGCGCTGTTGCAGGAGATGGGATTAGAACTCTTGCGAGGGACGACCTTGCTCGATAGGAGGCGAGGAAATGAGCGAGAGAAATTCGTGATGGAAGGGACACTGGGTTTGGGAATGGTGAGAGGAAGCTTTGGGAGTGACAAATGCAGGGTTTTGGCGGGGTTTTGAGAGAGAAAGCAGAGAGTCGTGGAAGCAGCAGCAGTAGCCATTTGCGAGATTTGGGGTCAAAGTGAATACCTGGATAAGATCGCTTATTTATGCCTCGTTTGGTCACATCGCTTGTAAGAGCCTGGCATTGCCAATGCAAGTTTAAAATTTAGTTATACGTAAAAAAAAAATATCTACATTAAACTAGTTAAAAGTCTAAAATTAAAGACTTCAACTACAGTAAAATTAGACTCCTCTCTAAACATAGTGAGTTACTGTTTATAATTTAAACTAATATTTTATTATTTCATCTATCTTCTCACGTTATTTTCTCTTTCTTCATCTATTTCTCTCATTTTCATTTTTTCATCCCGAAACACACATCTCGGTAGCCCTTCGTCTTCTTCATCTGCAAGCACCAAAGAGACCTCCGTCTTCTTCAACCGCAAGTCGCATTCTCTCTGTCGTCTTGTCGTCTTCTTCTAACCCAAAAGGTAATTTCTCTTCATCGCTCTTCCCTCCCTCTTCTTTGCTTGGATTTCATCTCTCTCTTCTCATTCTATTTTCTCCCATTTCATCAAGTGATTAAATCTATGTTTAGGGTTTGCGCATCCCGAACTCTATCACAAGGTTGCCTTGCCCGTGAATCCTCGTCCAAAAGGTTGCACATTTCCTCTACAAACTGAACTTGAAAATCGCGATTGGGATATTTCCGTGTAACTGATTTGAGATTTCAGTATTTTGGTTTTTGATTTTGGTATTTTTCTATGGTCATGCGTAGTGTTTAATGATTTCGGTATTTTGTTTTGAGATTTCGGTATTTTAGTTTGTGATTTGAGTATTTTTGTGCTGGAATCTGATTTGAGATTTGGGTACTTTGGTTTATGAATTGGGTATTTTTGGTTTGAATCTGGTATTAGAACATTTCAAATATTTCCATTTCCATATTTCTAGAGCACATTTTCTTGCAAGTCTCGCAACCCTGTACACAACAGAATACTTGATAAGATATAGCAAATATCCCACTGTTTTTGCATGTATCGGGAGGAAGCATGAAGGGTGCATTAATATGAAGCAAGAAAATTTAATATAGATGTAACCCACTATTTTTGGCAGTGTATATTAAAGCCACCCACCATCACTTACACAAACGAGAACTGATATAGATGTAATTAATTACAAAATCTTTAGAAATATTTTGTCATGTATCAGGAGGAAGCATGCTGAAATAAACAAAACAAAATAATAAATGGAAATAATCAATTAGAGATAGTTAGGAACTGATCAACAAGATGTTGAGAAAAAATGCAAGTGGAGGTAATATGGATGGGAAGCAAATGCCAAACATGACACACATGCTTTGGGATTAGTAAGGAGCTCATAGAGTATTGGACACCTCCTTAGTAAACAAATAATGCTACCATAGGCGTCGCACTCTCTCTTGGATACCTTCTATTTTGTTTCTTTCAGCATGCTGCCCCATTAGATTATTCATATGTATACTATAGTTGTTTCAGTTTCCGTGATTTAGCTACCATTTTATAGTTGTGCCATGCTACTTTATGGTATCTAGCTGCCCCTTTATGTATGTTGGAGACTCACTACCACGCATTATCCTTTATGCATGTGAGAACTACTTTGTTGCATTTTGCTAGATAAGTGGTGTCAGAATGTTATATTTGTCTTTGTTTAAGAAATAGGAGTGTTATATTATCTTGTTTCTGAGTTTATTTGATGCTTATCACATTATAGTTTTACAATCCTCTTGTCACACTTCTTTTAATTTCATAAAGTTTTGTTTAAACTAAAAAATCGAGATATGAAGTTAGGATTTCACCTTTAGATATATATATATATATATATATATATTAATATATATAGTGTTGATATTGGCAAATTCAGTCACTATTATGTCTCTGATTCTGATCCACTATTCCAGACCTAGTTAGGGACCATTTCAGTCTTCTCGAGGTAAGCTTTTAGGCCTGCAGTGTATATATAACTTCACCTAATCTGCCAACATATAAGTCTGTAACTCGGCCAACGCTAGTGAGTTAGTCTGAGTTAGTTTATAAGTCTGAGTTAGTTTTAGGCACGTTGCATAAAAAATATGGATGATGATTTTCGATCAGAGTTACAGAGTGGGAACAGTCCTCATCACAAAGTGCTTTAAAACGTAATATACTATTCTAGGACTAACTCAGACTTATAAACCATCATCTTTACAGTTTGTGAGGTAGATTAACATTACATTCAAATGGTTAACATTATGAAATCCATGAGTTATGCTTTGAATTTTTTATTGTGTACTTATAACTATTGGAGCTGGAATTGCATTTCTTTGATAATTGTTATTAAAAACCAAGGCAACTCAAGCTAGAATGTTGTGAATATGCTAGAATCTTGTGAATTTGGACTTATATTGGGTCAATTTCCCGCTCATCACATTTAATTATTATAAATTTTAAAATTTTTTACATAAATAAAATAAATAATTTAATTTTTTAAAATCTCAAAATAAAATTAATATTAAAAAATATATATTCTAACAGTATTTTATTTAATTTTTAACTTTAATCTCGACTCATTTCATCTCATCTTATCTTCTCTGCAAAAGCAAAGCACCTTAGAGCTTCCTCATTGGCTTAGTCAAATGAGAAGGTTGGCTAAACTTTACATAATTAATGTAAAAAGTATCCCACATTAAATTGGACAAATTTAAAATAATTTAAATTTTTGTTACAGTGGTTAGCCAAAGATGGAGAACTACAAATGATTCACCAAGCATTAAAATACTAATTTCTCACTCCAAGCAAACATTAAAATATTAATTTCTCACTCCAAACAAAAATACTATTTAGTTTATAATTAAGAAATTTATATGAGTTTAATCAAATATTTTTTATTATTAGTATTAAATACTTTTGAAACTATGATTTTTTTTAATATTAATTCAATTAGAATATAATTATTATTAATATTTAATTAGTAGAGCTATAAAATGTGATAAAAATAAATTAAATAAAAAATGATTAAATTAATAATATTTTTTTATTATATAAAGAGTGAATGGATAATCTAATATGAGGATTAAATTTAAATGGAATAGACCAATATAAAAAAGTGTGATATTGATTAAATTTTGAAGATGAATGATTTGAATAATTTATCACACGAAAAATGCTAGTTGAACCGAGTATTGTGACATCGATTGTAATTTTTTTATTTAATAATTAAGAAAATGACTATTAATAAATTGATATTTTAAAATTTTTTTAAAGATGTATAAAAAATGTTTAAAAATAAATAAATAAATTTACAGTTATCGGTACAATGATCGGCACCTCATCCCCCTAGCATTCTCCTTTGTCACAGTAGTCTTTTGGACGTGATAGCTGACATGTAATTTATTAAAAAATAAAAAATATAAACACAAAAAAGTAGAAAAAATCTAAAATTTCAGTTTTTTTTTTTATATATATTTTTAGACGTGATTTTGATTTGAATTTTTTTTGTTTTTAATAAACCACGTGGCACTTCGTAGCCTCGTAGTGGTGTCATGTGAAGAAGATCATGTGAAAGATAAGTTTTAAATGACCGAATAGAAGTACTCTTTTCTTAAATTATTTTATCCCTATTTATAAATAAATTCTTATAAAAAATATGTGCACTCTCAGAAGTCAAATTAATTGAAACTTTATTCTCGAATATCTATTATTAATGTAGTATTCTATTTTTCCTCACAAAAGTCATTAACTAAGACGTGAATCTTATGGTTTGAATTTTTTTTTTAAAAAAAAAAAAAGTTTCAACTATTCATATATCAATTTTCACTCTGTGCAATTTCGTTTATATTCTTTCTGAGTTTTTAATAAGTTCTTTTGTTTAATTTGAGACAAAGTGAGAAGTTGAAATACTTACGGGAGGTTTGGTAATGAGTTAAAATGAGATAAAAATTGAATAAGATATTATTAAAATATTATTTTTTTAATATTATTTTTATTTTGAGATTTGAAAAAAATGAATTGTTTATTGTATTTTATATGAAAATTTGAAAAAATTGTAATGATTAAATAAGATGAAATGAAATTAAATGAGTTAAAAGGCTTCTTATATCCAAATTAGTGCACAAGTTTTTAGATTTTTTCTAATAAGTTGCCTCTGTTGTGTACTCACATTACTTATTAGTGTATAAAAACAATCACATATTAAATAGAGTTACAGTTATAAAGAAATTCTATAAAAATAAATCTATAAACATGATTTTATATAATATGTTAGATCTAATTTATAATACAAGTAGTTTTACAATCTGACATACCACATAAGTCACGTTAGGACATTGACTGGAACTTTACTCTAGAGAGAGAAACTCAAACTTCTCTCTAAAAACACTTCAAATCCCCCCCCCCCCTCTTTCTCATGTTCATATTTTCAATCTGTTGTTTTTTGTTTTTGTTTATTATGTGCTTTATTTTCAGCTCAAATAAGGGGTGAGCACTTTCAAGTGATCCCAATCTTAGCATAGCTTTTATTCCTCTTCTTCTTTTTCTGAGATCTGTCTTTTTTACCTTCCGGATAATCCTCTTTTTTCATCTTTTCTTTTTGTCCTGAGTGAGGTGTCGAGCCGCCTGGAACGTACGCAACCTGGGACAAGAGCTGGTTGAGAGGGGCGGGCAATGTTATGGCTGGTGGTCATTGTGGCAGTGCTCGAGCGTAGGAGGGTCTTTTACATAGTGGAGGCAGGTGTCCGTGCAAGCTGGGTACTCGTACCATCTGGGCTCATGCCAGTGCTCGTGGTGGGCGGTGGTAGCAGAGTGAGGGACGGGCTACGGAGAGTGGTAGAAGAGGGCAATGGCATCGAAGAATCGTAGGAAGGAGAAGAAAAAGAAAGTAAAAGGAAAAAAAAAAATAAAGAAAGTAGAAGGGGGGCAACGGGCTAGGAAGAGATGAAACCCTTAAGCCTCCACTTGTAAATTTTTATGTGTTTTTTGTATTTTTTTAATGTGTTTTCTTTTTGCATTTTTTTTAGTAATTAATAAAAAATAAATAGGCTATTGGACTTGGTATCCATAGTAGTAGAGTCTCGTACTCCTTCTCCCTGGGAAGATGGAGGGGGCTAGTACTTCTCTTCTTTGGAAGATGGGTCGTCCAGTTCTGTTTTTACAGAGCGATCTTCCTATTAGGAGAGAGTTTTATAAAAATTAAGACAATATCCGTCACAAAAAAATTTGTGTGTGGGGGTGCCTCAGAGTAGATGCTAGTTTGACTTATAGTCTGGATTTTCCCTGTATTTAGGGCTGTAATCGAGCCGAGCTGAGCCGGTCTTTGGCTTGTTGAACTCGGCTCGACTCAAAATACTCGAGCTCGAGCTTAAGCTCAAGTTCGAGATTTATTTTATTCTTTGTTCGAGCTCGACTCGATAAGCTAAATTCTCAACTCGAGTTCGAGCACGAGCTCATCCCACAAACGAGTTCGAGTCGAGCCGAGCTCGAACTGTTTTTTTATTTATTTTTTGAATAAGATTTAATAATTAATAAATTAAAAAAATATAATATTAAATTTATACAACTAACAAGTAAAACCTCTATTGAATTTTAAAAAATTAATAAATAATTAATATATAACTAGTTGATATTTATCCAAAATAACAATATATTATATACCTACATATATTATTAATACATACACTTAATATGATAGCATATATCTATTTCATTATAAAAGTGGTATGCTTATATTATTAGATACTACATATATATATATATATATGTGTGTGTGTGTGTATACATAGGTGTATGTATATATTTATCAATATATGAATGAGTTTTAATCGAGTCGACTCGAGCATAAATAAGCGAGCCTTAACGAGATTTAGCCAAATCGAGTCGAGTTTTGTCAGGTATGTGTCATTTACAATTCGAGCGGATATCTGATTTCACGAACGAGCTTTTTTTTTCATAAGTCGAGTTCGATTCGAGTTTAACCGAGCGAGTACCGAGCGGGCTATCGAACAGACTGGTTCATTTACAGCCCTACCTTTATTGAATGCAATAAAGTCTGTTTCCATAAATAAAAAAATTAAAAAAAAAAAAAAAACTTATTAATTTACTTTTGTGTAATATATTTGTGACCAAAATATTTCTCTTTTAGAGTATACAAATTTCATTTCATTCTAATTATTTTCTATGAGAAATTATGTTGTGTATCTTAAAACTTGTCATTCTCAATTACACTAGTTGATACACAGCATTTTAATTTATTGTTCATTTAAATGGTTGGTTTATAGAATCATTTAAAATACAACACATCATTTAAAATACACCACATGTCAATCTGAGAAAGTGGGTGCTGCCTTAAGACCCTACAAGCAAATGGAAAGATTTCGTGAAGTCTTGGATTTCTGTTCTCTCAGTGACATTCTTACAAAGGGTCCTAAGTTCACATGGACAAATAATAGAAGGGATAGAAGATTTACCAAGGAGAAATTGGATAGAGCTGTTGCAAATCCAGAGTGGCATCAACATTTCCAAGAGTCTCACTGCAATGTATTGCCTACTATCAAATCATATCATAGTCCCCTCTTGATAGTGCTTGATGAAAGAGAGAGGAGGTTAAGGAGAGACTTTTTTGTTAAGTATAAAGCCTCATGGAATCTGAAGGAGGATTGCTCACAGATTGTCAAGGATGCTTGGAAGAAAGCTTATTAAGGATCTGTAAAAGGGCCAGATATATGTAGAAGGATTCAAACGTGTCAAGATTCTTTGAAATAATGGGACCACTCTTCTAGCAAGAAAACCATAGGTGCTATTAGAGAAAGAATGGAGAGAATCTCATACTTGCAAGGCTTAACATATGAAGATCAAGTTAGCACCATCAAGCAACTGCAAAAGGAAGTGGACAGCCTATTAAAAGAAGAAGAGCTCAGGTGAAACCAAAGAGCAAAGCAACAGTGGTTAGTACATGGGGATAAAAATACTAAATTGTATCACATGTATGCTAACCAGAGGAAAAAGGCAAACTATATCAAGCAGATCATTGATAATGAAGGATTTTTACACTCAGATCAATCAATTATAGGTGATATTTTCAATTCTTACTTTAATGATCTGTTTCACTCTTCTAATCCTGCAAAGATAGACAGCTGCTTGGTTCATATGAAGCCTAGCGTCACTCATGATATGAAGCATGCTTTTATCTAAATTTTCTAAAGTAGAAGTGAAAAAAGCAATTTTTCAAATGGCCCCTCTAAGCTCACTAGGACCCAATGGTTTTCCTACTCAATTTTATCAAAATCACTGGGAGGCTGTTGAGAAGAATATTTACAAATTTGTGTTGAATTATCTCAAGAAGGGAGGTTCTCTTAGAAGTGTTTCTAACACTTATATCACTTTTATTCCCAAATTAAAGGAGCCTAAGAGGGTCACTGAATACAGACCTATTAATCCGTGTAATGTTCTTTATAAAATAATGGCCAAAGTACTTGCTAAGAGATTAAAACATGTGTTGCCAATGATCATCTCTCTAAATCAAAGTGCATTCATTTCAGGGAGGCCTATAACTGATAATGTTCTTGTGGCATATGAGACTCTTCATAGCCTGAACACTAGTAAGAAAGTTAATGAGAGTTATATGATTCTTAAACTTGACATGAGCAAGGTATGTGATCAGGTGGAGTGGAATTTCTTGAAGGCAGTGCTGAATAAAATGGGTTTTGAACATAGATGGGTCTCTCTCATTATGGAATGCATTTCTTTAGTTTCCTATTCTATATTAATCTATGGTGAACCTCAGAACTCCTTTTCCCTTTCAAGGGGTCCAAGACAGGGAGACCCCATTTCTCCATATCTGTTTATAATTTGTGTTGAGGCTCTTACTTCCTTATTGATTCAAGCTGAGAGACTTGGCAGCATTTCAGGTGTGCTTATTGGAAGATCTTCACTAACTATAAATCATATATTCTTTGCTGAAGATAAACTGTTATTCTGTAAGGCAAACTCTCTAGAGTGGAGTAGAGTCTTATCCATTTTGGAACAATATGAAAAAGCTTCTGGTTAGATGCTTAATAAAGATAAGACATCTATTTTTTTTAGCAGGAACACTCCACCAGAAATTAAAATTATTATTGTGCAAGTGTCAGGTGTGAGATCAACTGGTACTTATGAAAAATATTTGGGACTTCCAGCTGTTGTGGATAGATCTAAGTTTTCTGCTTTTAACTCTCTATTGGACAAAACTTGGGCTCGAATATCTAATTGGAAAACTAAATTTTTATCTATTGCAGGTAAAGAGATTCTAATTAAAGAAGTCCTTCAAGCCATCCCTACTTACACCATGGGCATTTTTCTGCTGCCCTTCTTTATCACTCAGAGATTGAACAAAATGTTGAGGAAATTCTGGCGAGGACATAATGAGGAACATACAAAAATTCAATGGATAAAGTGGGAATAGATAGGCCTATCTAAGGAGGCAGGAGGATTGGGATTTAGAGATTTCAACAGTTTTAATCTAGCCAAGTTGGCCAAGCAAAGCTGGAGAATGCCTAAAAATCCTAAATCATTGCTTGCTTAAGTGTTTAAACAGAAATATTTCCCACGTAAAGATCTACTGGAGGCTACTTTGGGTAACAGGCCATAATATGTTTGGAGGAGCATCATCGCAGGGCAAAAATTATTGAAGAATGGTCTAATATGGAAGATTGGTGATGGAAGGAAAGTCAAAATTTGGAAATATCAATGGATCCCAAAATCTCTCTCTATGAGGATTCAATCTCCTATGATGAAAGCTAATGAAGATGCAAAGGTAGCTGAACTTATTGACATGGAAATGAATGCTTGGAATCTAAGTAAGTTGAATCTCCTCTTCTTAACCCAAGAGGCTGATCTAATTCAAAGCATCCCAATTTGCATTGGAAGAAAGGAGGACAGATTTGTGTGGCATTACACAAAGGATGGCATTTTTATGTTAAAAGTGTCTATCACTTACATAGAGATATTGAGTAGATAAATCAAAGGAGCAACTCTAATGACAAAAGGAAGGAAGATGTATGGAAGACAATCTGGAAGCTAAATGTCCCAAATGTCGTTAAAATATTCATATGGAGGACCTGTAAAGATGCATTACCTACCCTTTCTAATTTGTGCCGAAGGAAGGTTATGGAGGAAGGTATATGTCCCATACATAAGCTATATTCAGAATTAGTGGGTCATGCTCTTTGGAGTTGTGAAGGCGCTAAGGATGTTTGGAGCCAAGGTAGTAAAAAGATTCAAAAGATAGCCCTTCACAACACTTCTTTTCTAGACATATAGAGTAGATTATGTAATATTCTTCAACAAGAGAAACTAGAAGAAGCAGCAATTGTAGCAAGGATGATTTGGCACAGAAGAAATGATTTCATCCATTGTAAAAATTTTGGACATCCTACCTTCATCCTCAACAAAGCAAAGGAGAGTTGGCAAGCCTAGAAACAAGCTCAGATTCCAAACAAGCCTCAACAACAGCAGATGGATAAAGCCTCATGATCTAGTTTATAAAGTTAATTGGGATACTACTATCAATAAGGAGAAGGAAAAGATTGGCATAGAAGTGATTATTTGTGAGGGAGGAGTGATTATTTGTAAGGGAGGAGGTCAAGTGATTGGATCTCCTCGTGCTCCCAGAGTTGTAAATGCTACACCTCGGGTGGCTGAGTCCTATGCAGTTATGGTGGACAGCTAATTTTTGTAAAGACGTGGGTATTAATAAACTCATATTAGAAAGAGATGCTTTGCAAGTTGTGAAAAATTTGTCAAGTGCAAACTAAGATTGGAGTAGGGGTGGGCAGCGGGGCCCTGCCCTCGCCCCCGCTTCCGCCCCGCCCCGCATAGAGAGGGCCTAGCGGGGGGGCAGGATGACCCCAGCGGGGTTTCAATCCGAAACCCCAATTTCAGTTTGGGGTTTCAATTGAAACCCCTAACTCAATTTAGGGGTTTGAATTGAAACCCCCTCAAGTTGAGGGGTTTCGGATTGAACCCTTAAAATTGAGGGGGTTTCAATCCCAAACCCCAATTTCAGTTTGGGGTTTCGGATTGAAACCCCAATTTCAGTTTGGGGTTTCAATTGAAACCCCTAACTCAATTGAAACACCCCTAAAGTTTAGGGGTTTCGGATTGAACCCCTAAAATTGAGGGGTTTCAATTAAAACCCCTAACTCAATTTAGGGGTTTATGTTTGGAATTATGTCGTACGTGATTGATAAGTGCATGTTTGGAATTATGTCGTATGTTGATTAATTTTTTTTATTTTTTGTTGTGTTGTGGAATCAGGAATGTCTTCTCAAAGAGAGTTCACTGATAGCTCTCCCACCCCTACCAGTACCCCTGCCCCTACCAGTACCCCTGACCCAGAACCTAACCCTACTCCAACCCCTGGAAGTGGGAATACACCTTGCCCCGCCCCTAAGCCCACACAAAGTAAGAAACTTGTTTCCGTAGTTTGGTCTCATTTTACTAAACTAGAGGGTGGTGACCCCAATAACCCACAAGCTAAATGTAATTATTGTGGAAAAATATATGGATGTCACTATAGGAAACATGGTACATCCCAGTTAAAGGTCCATTTAGAGGAACAATGCAAGAAGAGTCCAATATTAAGATCCTTAGTGGAGAAGGGTCAATCAAGACTAGAAATTGGACTGAAAAAAATGGCGGATGGGAGTAGTGGGGGTTCAACATTGAAGGGGTTCACAAAGTATAATGTTGATGAGTGTAGAAGGAAGTTAGCTCGTATGGTTGTCATAGACGAGCTACCTTTTCAGTTTGTGGATGGGAGAGGGTTCCAAGAATTTGTCCAAGAATTGGAACCTAGATTTATGCTTCCTTCTCGCCACACTGTGGCAAAGGATATTAAAAAGATGTACTGGAAAGATAAAGATGTTTTGAGGGGCCAATTGGCGGGTTTGGTAGTTTGCCTCACTACCGATACTTGGACTTCAGTCCAAAATTTTAATTATATGTCTTTGACTGTCCATTTCATTGATTCTGACTGGATTCTCCATAAAAAGATTATCAAGTTTTGTCAAATAACTGATCACAAGGGTGAGACAATTGGAAAGGCCTTAGAGGCCTCAATCAAGGAGTGGGGGTTGAGTAGGGTTTTGACAGTTTCGGTTGACAATGCCTCGTCTAATGATGTCGCCTTGGGATATCTGAAGACTTATCTTAAAGAGGCAAATAAGACATTCTTGGGTGGTGAATATTTGCATGTTAGATGTTCTGCACATATCTTGAATCTAATTATGACTGAGGGGTTAAAAGATGTTGATAACTTGGTTGCACGAGTTAGATTGGCTGTGAAATTTGTGAGGTCTTCTCCTTCTAGATTGGAGAAATTCAATATTGCTGCGAAGAGTGTGGGCATAACATCAAAGAGGGGTCTTTGTACTGATGTTCCCACCAGATGGAACTCAACCTTCTTGATGTTGGAGGCGGCCCAAGAATATAAAAAAGCCTTTTAATTATTGGGTGATGAAGACATTCAATATGTCAAATACTTTGATGAGCACGGGGGTTTAGGATTGCCTAATGATGATGATTGGGAGGTAGTTGCTACATTTGTTGATTTTCTCGGGCTATTTTATGAAGTCACGTTGAAGTTATCTGCTTCTTTGCACCCTACATGCTATGAATTTTGTTAACAAATATGTAGGGTGAAAGAAGAATTAGACGACATGTGTAGGGGTTCCAATCTAAGGATGAGGGGGATGTCATTGACCATGAGGGTCAAATTTGACAAGTATTGGGGAGATTTGACTAGACTCAATATTTTGTTATATGTGGCTACTATTCTTGATCCCCGTCTAAAGATTTCTGGCATGTTATATGGTTTGGGACTTGCGTATGATCAGGCTTGGACTGATCTTATTGGTGAGATGGCCCTCGATACCCTTCATAGATTCTATGATGAGTTTAATGCAATTAAGGGTGGTACTACATCTACTACACCTACACATATCCCAACACCTCCTCCAGACACCGGGGCAACAAAGAAGCGTAGATTGGCATGGACGAAAACCCTCGCACATAATCCCACACTAGTCCATCAATCTACGGAGGTGGTTTCAGAGTTAGACAGTTATTTGTCAACGGATCTTATTCAAGATGATGATGATTTTGACATTTTAGGATGGTGGAAGATAGCATCAAAGAAATATCTCATCCTTTCTGAGATTGCCCGTTGTATATTGGCCATCCCTATTAGCACCGTTGCCTCGGAGTCTGCCTTTAGTACCGGAGGGCGCATATTAGATCCTTTCCGTAGTTCATTGTCTCCTACAACTGTGGAGGCATTGATATGCACACAGAGTTGGACGATGGGAAATGATATTTATGTTCCGGATGTGTTAGATTTTAAAGAGACCGACGAAGAGGGTGGTGATCAGTCTGGATCTGGACCATCTGGTAATTATTGTTTTTATTTTATTATTTTGATTTATTTATATTCATTTCAATTTCATCAGTATTTATTTATATTCATTTCAATTTCATCAGTATTAATTTTAGTATTGATTGTTGTAGCAACACATGAGACGACTCAGACGATGTTTACCTCCACTGCTATATGAACATGTGCTCAAGGCTCAAGCCTCAAGACTACCCATCCGGTCGCCCCAAATGTCACAGTCAAAGACCCAAACTGCTCGCATCTTTTTTTTTATTATTAATTTCGTAGATTTTTGAATTTTGAATTAGTCTATCAGATGTATGTATTATATATTTTATTTGTAATTTTATAATGTTGATACAATGTCCCTTGGACACTTTTATTTGTAATTTTGTAATTGTTTAGACAGTTAGACTTTCCATTTTATTTTTGTAATAGCTTAGTTATTATTATTATTTATTAGTTTATTAGGTAGTAAACTTGTAGTCTATACTCTATAGTAGTATTTCATTAGTCTTAATTATATAAAATTGTGTATGTATATATTATTTTCATTCATGAAATTTTTTTTTTTTAACTCTTCTTTTTTAAAAAATGCAAAATTATATTTTTATGGGCCTAAAATGGCCCAGAAGCTGTTTCTGGGCCATTTTCGGCCCATTACAGCGGTTTCTGGGCCTTAGGCCCAGTAGTGGTGCGGGGGGTGCGGACGGAGGACCCCCTCCACTTGCACCCCGTCAACCTGGACGGGGTCCCCCGCCCCCGCACTCCGGGGGCGAGGGGCGGATGAATATAGTGGCCCCCCGCCCATGCGAGGGCGGGAGGCGGGGTGGGGGCTACCCCGTCCCGTATGGGGCGGGTAGCACCCCTAGTTTATATAGGAGGCTAAAACAATCCAAAATCTAACTTTAATGAGTTTAAGTTTTTTTTATATTTATAAATTTAAATTTATTATTTAAATTATATTATAATTTGGGTCTAAAAAAATATTTTTAGACAAAAAAAAATTTTTTAAACACAATGTAGTACCTAGGCGGAGGGCGGGGCGGATTGAATTTTTTCCCCTGCCTCGCCTCCCGGTGGCGGGGGGAGGGGGGAAAACCCCCAAACCCCGCATGGTGTGGGGCGGAGTGCTGGGGAGGACACTCCCCGCCCTGCACCATGCGGGTATCACCCCTAGATTGGAGCCAGGAGGTTTGTTAGTTGAGCACACCAAAGGTTTGCTCAATTCATTTACTAAATGGTTAGTTAAACACACTAGAAGAGTTAGTAATGAAGCTACTCATATTCTTGCTCGGGAAGCTCTATCTCTATAAGAGGATCTCATAGACATGAAAGAAATTCCATCTTGTATTCAATCAATTGTATCCCAAGAGATTAAGACTTGTTGAGCAATAAAATTATTCACTTTGTCAAAAAATAAAAATAAAAATAAAAATAAATAAATATGGAGAATTGCATTACTCTCACTAATATATGTGTCTATATACAAACATCTACAAAATGTGAAGAAAAAATTTGAAAGAAAACTTGATTAATTAGCGTAATTTAAAAGTTATTGTTACAATTAATTAGCTTGTTATTAATGTTATTATTATTATTATTATTGGGTAGTGGTAAGACTAGCTGCACGTATCAGTTTCATTTTCATTTTTCCTTTTCTGGCGTTTTCAATGTTAAACTTGTCAATCAAATTATGTTTTAAGAAAAATTATATTCTCAAGTCCGTGTATAAAACATACTTAATAAAGTATTTATATGACATAATTTGATCTGAAAGATAAATTTTAAAATTTAAATCTTACAAATAAGATTTTATCATTTAAATTATTTGAATGATTTACTTAACACATCGACTTAAAACTTGAATAAATCTTAAAACAAGCCTAATTATTTTTTCTATAATATAAATGGGAATGGGCATAAATAGGAACATTTAAGGTACCACTGTTCATTTGGGTTGTTTGAGTGAGAATTAACAGTGTTCATTTGAGCTATTTTTTTCCTAACCCGATATGGAAACTAGGTAATTGGGTTTCAGAGGTGGTTATGAGCCTTGGTTTTGCTTGGGCCGATAACTAGATTACTCACCTGCCCATATCTAGAGCAGGTATGGGTACATGAGGCGAGTATCGGGTTTTCAACCCGGTATCTAATGGGTCAACCTATTTGTAGTTCTTGTATGTAGCCCAAAAGGAGCAAAAGAGAGGCTACAAGAACCCAGTTTGGGAGGATCTGACTGTAAATTCCATTGAGAGAGAAATTCCATTTCGCAGATTACTTGAAAAACACAGTTTGGGAGGATCTGACTGTAAATTAATCCAAATATAATCATCCATTGATAAAAATACATCCACAAGGATCAGATCCCTGTTTATTGTTTATAAAACCCTCTTTGATTTCCCATTTTTTTAAAAAAATTAACGTACTTTTTTATAAGTAAAATTAATATCCAAATTAATTTATTGTGTGATGCAGCTAAGCTAGCTTAAATATATTATTAAAGATGCTAATCTAAAGCCATCTCTAATATAAACTAACCATATACTCATTAATAATCAAATCTAGACATTAAGGCCTAATTTGGGTAGGAATGAGAATATCTCATTACCATTTATTATTTTATTATTAATTTTTATCTATTTTTTACTATTATTCAATATTCTATCATTATTATTTTATTACTATTCACACAGAATACTTAAAAATACTTCATTATCCACCCAAACATAACTAAAATTACATAGTTAATTATCCAATAGATGAAAAAATGGTCCCATAACAAATTAATATTACATTCTTACAGATGATCTGTTTCGATAGAAACTAGACTTTATTAAATACAGAAATATCTATTTCATGACAAATTCATGTTTATAATCAAATTATAAGCATTACCATCTTTACACAAACATTTTTTTATTTTATGTACAACTTCATGTGAATGGTCAATGGTGGTCCACAGACAAATAAAATAAAAAAGATAAAATATTTGGCCGGATGGGTAGTGTGATGAACACTGTTGTCTCATTCCACAGTGGTATATAATGTTTCAGAAACATGTCACATCATGCCATCACCCGTGTATTAAAAGCAAGTCATTATGAATGAATGATTCATTACAGACTTTGGGATAAATGATAAAAAGAAAAGAAAAGAAAAAAACAACTCTGAGTGATGATCAGTACGCACAGATAAGGTTTCTGACAACTTGATTAACCCCCCTGGGGTTTTAAGAATATCACTAGGACCACAAGCTTAATCGTGCTGTCAATCTCCTTGCCCCCCTTAGCCTCCTGCTGTCCTATAAAATCTCTGTTTATTAAAATATTATTCCATATTTCACTTAAATTTTCATAAGAATAGAGTGTATATATATGTTAGAACTTAGATAAATACATAATAAAAAAATATTATTAAAAAAAATATATATTATTAAAAAAAAAAGAGTCATGTCATGCCTACTAGCTAGCCAGTGTCACATATATTAATTAAATGCCTGTCCATATCAAGTATAAGTGATCAAATATATGATAAGAAACAGTCTAACTTTTCACATAAAATCTAATTCTTTTCTTATATATAAGAGAGAAATTAATTATTAGTCAATCTTTAATTCCCAGCTCTCTCTTTTTTTAACCAAGTCTTTTTATTTCCATTTTATTAAGAGAAGAAATTTAATTCCAAAAAATAAAAGAGGAAAAAGTTCACAAAATTGGACCACAAAGTTAGTTCTTAATTAATAATTATAAAGGATATATATATGTGGCTACGGAGCATGAAAAATACAAGACGATCTATGTATTGTCACCATGGATATATGAATTTTTCTTTTTCTTTTTTAATTTCTTGATCTTTCATATCGGATCATATATATGCATAGTCACATCATCTCTGGAGAAAATTCTTCAGCATTCTTAATTATTATTCTTTAAAAGGCAAATTATAAGGCATGCAGTCAGTAGCATATATATATATTAATTATAAAGAACTACTGATGATTGGAGTACTACTGCATGTAGCTTGTGTTTACAGGGCAGGGTTCTCGATCTTACCTACATGCAGCGAGCAGGATTGGGACAATGCATGCATGCATAATGATAAGATATTGGTGCATGCATGCATGTAATTAGGTAGGATATTTTGAAAGAAAAAGTATATTCATTATCTATTTTTTCATCATCTTATAATGTGACATTAGATGGTAGATTAACAAGTGAAATATAATAAATAGTCTCCAATCATCTAATACCACATCATGAAATGATGATAATTAGGACGATGAATATAATAATTACTCTAAAAGAAAAACTTTTCGTAGGGTCGAATTATCATGTTAATTAATTTCCATACAGTCCGAAGTACTCCCAATTAATTAGTAGTTTATAAAGTGCAACGGTACAATATTTAAAGACATAACTAAACTAAGAATTAGTTTAATTAATGTGATCAATCAATTAAGTATCAGGGTTATATATCAAATACTACTTTATTTTTTTCAAATAAAAAAAAGGCAGATAGAAGTGTGATTTGTCGCATTATTCTATATAATTATTTTGTTTTAAATCGGATAATTATAACTACCTCATTTTGCAATACCTGTATACTAATTCACAAACTGAAATTGAAGGATATTATTAACCCAAAAAATAATCGATATTGTTTAATATATAGTAAGTTTAGTTTCGTTTTTAAGTGGGAGAAAAATCAAAATGATTGATAGTAGCCCGTCTTGAATGCCGGGCAGGCAAAGACAGCATCAGTAATCCAGTACTTGTCCCAAGCTAGGGGCAGCATTACAGGATGTATGGTCGCCATCGAACCCCCACACCCCCTAGTTTTTTTTTTTTTTACCTGAAAAGCCGACTTTATATTTATAAAAAGAAAAAAAAAAATCAAAGGATATACAATAAAATCATAAATTATACAAGCATTTCAAAGTCCTAATGGACAAAAAAAAAAAAATAATAACTTGTTTAATCAAACATTTGAAGATCAACCATAATAATTAATTAATTCTACATGGGCTTTTTAATTTAATCTTCACAAGCTCATGTCGGGGTTATGGCCTGATGTGTGGGAGAGATTATTGGAGTTATCCCATATCAACTGTAGGATAACTCTAATAATCTAACTTTTGAGATTGAAAGAACTGATCATGATCACTCAACAATTTAATTTATACAAATAAAACTACTCAAATCAATAGTAAAATATATAATTAGATTTCACGAAGAGCCTCTATATCGTCACAAGTGATGTCCATTGAGAGTACTGTATTATCTCCATATTGGTAGGAGGTTAATTAGAAAGATTTCCTTTTCAAACAACCTCCCTTGCTTGAACATCCAACATTGATTTTCATTCAATATCACAACTAAAACACCAAGGTAATTCTCTTTTCCACACAAAATGGTTTTTTTTATTTTGTTTGTTTTGCCAAAAAAAACAAAAAACAAAAATAAGTTGAGCTAAAGCTGCTTGTCCAATTTGCACCACAATCCACCCAATCACAGTAGCAGTAGTACCGCTACTACGACAGTCCGGTCAGGGTGGCGTCAATCCTAGATTGCAATAGATTGCAATAGATTGGTAAATGATTTAGGGCTCTTTCCTCTTTGCGGCCCAAACAAGCTAGCTTTTTTTTTTTAAAATTTTTTTCCTTTCCTATTGGCTCTGACACAGACAGTATATGTCTTCGACCGTATCCCTTACATGCGCCACACACACACACTCGACATGTCACTTCCATTGACACGTGCGAGGAGCCGTACGTGAAAGCATAATTTTATCGCTTATATGCTGTTTGTCCTCGACCACCAGGCATTCCCTCTCTCTTTCCCTTTCTCAAAAATAAAAATTTTAAAAAATAAATAAATAAATAAAAAAGTAAAAAGAATGACACCGATGGCTCCCGCGAGAATCTCGGCTTATATTGCGTTGTATTACAGGAATGGTCTTCCACGGTAGACGTGAATGAGCTTTTGCTTTTGTTCTTGTTTTTGTTAGTTTCTTTCCCATTCTTTTTCTTGGTGTCTTTCTTTCACGTGCATCATCTGTGTGGTCTTAAATTCATGTCAGAAAAATTTCTTTTACCTTTGCCTCTGCCTTCCCATGATCAAACTTTTATATATATATATATATATATATATATATATATGCATTAATACTAATTTTATAATAAAAAATAATTTATACACAATATTTTTTATAATATATTTCATAATAATGTGTTACATGATGGGTGATTTTGTAAAATAATTTATAAAAATAATATTATTTTATAAAAATATCATTATTTTACAACAATATTATGAAATGTATTATGAAAATATATTGTGTGTATATCAATACTCTTTTACAATATATTTAGATATATTAATGTAAATTCGCACGTATATATGCACTCTTGTTTAGTGTCATCATGTATTTAATCTTTATAAATTCACTTGAATAGGGCAAAAATAGAGAGCTCAACACGTTTGTTCACTTGAAATTGACACAAACTGATTAAGTCTTAAGTTCATGCATTATTAATCACGTAGTTTAGATTTCATATTTCGATTACACATTTTCTTGAATTAGTGACGGAAAGAGAGAGAGAAGAAGAGAGAGATACGTAAATGGATTTTTTTTTTTTTTTTCCCCAAATTTCGATTACAGGGCAGTTGATATTTTCAAGGACCATTTATATGATCTTTCAACATCAACTTTCCAAATAGATCGAAAGACCAAAACCTCTACCAACACGGCATTTATTTGATCAATCGTACAGCAAACGATATATCCGATCAGGCTTTGTAGAATTGAAAACAAGACCATATATACTAGTGGTGGTTTATCGTGCAAGCACGTTTGTCATATTTGTCTAATTGAAAGAAAAAATAAAATTCTTGAAAATAACGTGTCCAAACTGTAAATAAAGTGTGACTCCTTACATGAAGTACAAAATATTAAATAATTGAATAAGTTGTTAGTTCACAATCATCAAGATTGAAAGAGTATATAATATTGATTAGTAAATAGTCTAATGTATAAGAGTATAAAACTTAATATAAGCAAACATCTATGAATTTTCATCTTTCTCTACTTTAATAAGAAGAGTTTGTTCAAATTGCACTATCTTCAAACATTTCATTTGGGTTGATCATCAGTACGTGAAAAATCAATCACAATCACGTGTTAAAGCTCTACATGAAAGTTTCAGCTCTACAAATTAACTATATTTGACGGTAGAGATCAATGGATGCATGCCATGTTAACCAACCATGTAGAAGATGTAATGAGCTCGTATGAAACAAATCCACCCTCCCTGTTCCTGCTCTCCCCTTTTTTTGATTATTAATTAAGAATATTATGAGATTTAAATTATGTTAAAAACTATAACTATTTATATGATTTTACTGTCTTAAAAATATTTAGCAAAACTTCATCATTTAATTATGTCTACAGAGGGACATAAGTGGAAGAATGAAGTGTCAAACAAAATTATTGTTCATAATTTATTATGAGATTTAAATTATATTGAAAATTCTAATTAATTATATAGTTTTATTCTCTTAAAAATGTTTAGCAAAACTTCATCATTTATTTAATGATGAAATATTAGTGTTTTATAAATTAAAGTTGACTTTTAAGTGTATGTTATGATATTTATATTTTAATTATCTATTTTAAGTTAGTTTAAATTAGTGTTTAAATCTCTACCGTTTGATCAAATCTGAGAATTCAAGATGAAGGGTTGAGATTTAAAATCTCAAACCTAGCATTTTCCCCTAACTTTCCATTTCTCCCTCTTTCTCTCCTTCCCCTTCAACAGTCGCATGTCTTCCCTATCTCTCACCCGATCTCCTCCCTCAAACAGCCCAATACTGCCGTGCACCACTCTGCGGCGTCATCGACCACCTCACCAGCTTCCCTTAACGCCGGCAACCAAACCCCACCGTCGAAACCCCTTGGCAGTTCCTCCCTCAACCGCACGCGAGCAACTCGAAATGGGTCTCAATGCATGAGTTCTCCACTCTTGCACTACCGCAGCTCAGCCCCAGCTCCACCAAACAACACCATCGAGTTCCCCTCAGGCGCATGGACCACTTCCATGGAACCCATTACCTGTAGCTTCTCCTTAGCCCCATGCACGCAGCCCCTCTACACGCACGGGTTTCTCCCCGTAGCGCAACCGTTAGCCACCCCCACGCCTTCGCACCACCACCAGCAGCCTCCTCCTTCGCCGACGACCCCTCTCCTTTCTCGTTTCCTCCAGCCGAAGCCCCAGTTCCTCTCATGCCTTCTCCTTTTCACGGGATCCCAGATCCACCACCATAGGACCACCACGACGCTGTTGTATGCCACCTCTAGCAGCCATGATTTAGCTCCCTTGTTTTGTTGTGTGGTGATTTTGTGATGATTGATGATTTTATGAGAAATATAATTGTTGTGATGATATATAGATGGACATAACTAGAAGAAGAAAAGTGTCAAACAAAATTGTTGTTTATTATTATTCATAAAGATATAGACTCTTTTAAGTATAAGGAGATATATATTTATATATATATATATAGTTTCCCTCGATCTAAATTTCTACAATGATTGTATGTGTAGAGCATAGCTAATTATAAATGATTAAATTAAAAAATTAGTTGAGAAAATAACTGAGCCAAAGAGACCGGCCTAGCTCATTCATATTTCCCTCAAGGACAAAGTGATCTTCGAAATCCAATTATCGAGTTTGAGTTGGGTTAAAGCCCAAATGGTTATATATATATTATCACTCTGGCCAGTGGCCGTCGAATGGGCTCTCTAGACTCCGAATGGTTTTTTACTACATGGAATAATTGTACCCAATAATTATTTAGAGAAGTGTACTTATGTTAATAAAGAGGTCTTATAAAAATGTGAATAAATTGGCATGACTAGAGCATGCTTAGAAACAGAAATTATTTTATCTTATCTCATCTCATTAATATAATTTTTTCAAATTTTCACATAAAATATAAAAAATAATTTAACTTTTTCAAATCTCAAAACAATAATAATATTAAAACGAGACCTTAATGTAATATAAGGTCATATCTACTTTGCAATAAAAGTGCTTTACAATCTAAAGTGTCATATCAAGTCATATAAATTTGTAATTTTTTTTCTAAGATCATTTTGCAGACCAAGAATTTCTCAAGTATTTGCTCTACTCTATTGTTATTGTTATTATATATTTTAGTATATGTTCTCCTTGAATATAAATATATATATATATATATATATAAAGATTTCACAAAAGTAAACTTATAAATTGATATTGCTTCATATGATTCGTAGATTTCACACACACATGTACAAGAATGTTATTGACCAAAAAATAGGTAGAAATAAAAACTCTATTTGCAAGCTCTATTTAATTAGATACACCCAACACAATATCACTGAAGTGGGTCTCGTACGTAATAATGAAAAAGTATTGATCCTTATTTCTTTAATAACCATAACGGGTCTCCTAATATATAATAGTGTCGATCTGACAAATCAAACTTTACAAGTAGCAAAGCTCTAAGTAAACTCTAAGTACCCAACTCCACTTCGCACCTCATTTTGGCTAGTGTTGATCATGAATTCATAGGAAAGATAGTCAAAACAATAATATTAGATTGGGACCTCTTGCTACTTTTGTGGTTATTTGTCAATAGTTCTCGATCATCTAGGGCCCCTCTCTAATACCAAGATCAACAGCTAGGAGACCTATGAAAAAAGCTAGCTTTGCATGATCTTATATCATGCAAAGCCTTGGAAGGAAAAAAATAAAAAATAAAAAAAATACATAAACCTGAAAAGGCTCGTGATCGAGGCGGAATATGTCCATAAAAGGTGCTAGCTAGCTAGTTTCACTCTTTTCCCGCAGCATTTTATTGACCATTCATGGAGGAGTCATTTAAGACATGAAGATAATTGCATGTATTGTCCATCCTATGCCTAAATCTCAAGAAAAGGTAAAATTTTATAACAAAGTTTTCAATTAATTTGATCGAAGCTAGCTAGCTAGATGTCCCTACTAATTTAAATTAAAGGCTTTTTATTTTTTATTTTTATAGTAAAAATATCCTTCTAGAGCTATATATATGGTATTGACTATTTCAAGCCAACCTCAGTGCTATGCTCGAGGCCGCGACCAAAAAGTTATATTTAAACTTATAAGACTTTGCGATTCAAGCATTTTCTTATAGAACTCAGATTTAACTTATAAGAAAAAGATTTCATTAATTGCTTGTTTTCAAACTTAAATATATCAAATGAAAAACTATATATATATATATATATATAATAGGCCCTATAATATTTATTGCTCATAATATCTTTAAGACTCATGATATTTTCAGTTTTAGGATACTGTGTAAGTCTCGCGTACTTCCTTTAAAGAATTTAGATAAATCTGTTACTCAAATCAAAAAATGCTTTTCCTTTAAAAATGCTTTTTTTAATATTTTTTTATTCAATATATTTAAAATCACTTCGTTCACTATTAAATAAAAAAAATAAAATAAAATCATTTAGCAGTCAAATAGAATGGTAAGTTTTGGAGGACGTAGTAATTTTTCCCTGATAATTTTGTTTAGAAGGAGAGATTGGTTTTCGAGCCTCACAAGGAAGGCCCACAGGCTATCACTAATAGGCAAAGGCTTTTACCATGTGCATGTATCTCTTATTAATATCTGCACAAATGCCACAAATAAAAGCTACATTACATGAAAATCGAAAAGCAAGAAACTGATGTATGGGGGGGCAGAAGCAAAAGAGAGAGATGTAATAAATTTCTCTGTCAAAGTCTGCAACAATCCATCAAGATTTATTGCATAAAACTTCCATGCATCCTGCTGTCACCTAATGGCTCTAGGTGGAAGGGACCCACACAGAAACTTTCCCATGCAAAACATCTCGAGCTACTCAAACCTCTCTGCAAAATTCATGAGACGACTCGGTTTGGTTGAAAACAAGGTCGTCAAAATAGCGTCACCCTCACAGGTCATTTTCACTGAAACAGTGCCCGTGGAGACCGGCAGATCCGACGGTATGCAGGGGGTGAGGGCGTGGAAATCAATGCCATGAGATGCGAGCACGTGTAAAGATGTTGAAAGAGAATGAATGATGGGGTAATGATGAATAAATAATTTGACATTCGTCTCTGTGTGTGTGACAGTTCATCTATTAACTCTGTCTACGACCTCTGTTCCCCATATGGGGTTGAGTAGCTCAAGGCTTTTTGGTTCAGTCCTTGTCTATTGTCCATAATACCACTTTCTCTTTACTTCTCTCTGTTTCATGAATTTATTTCCATCTCTCTGTGTCCTTTCTTGCAAAATAAAAAATAAAAAATAAAAAAAAATAGAATTTTAATCTCAACAAATTAAATACCAGTTTTTTATTTTTATTTTTTATTTTTTATTTTTTATTTTTTTAAAAAAATAAGTTAAAAACCACAGGCTGAGCAAACTAACAAAGAAATATAAAGAAAGATAAAATTTACTGTGGACTTTTTGTATAAATGATGGTAGATGATGATGATGATTTATGATACGTAAAAAAAGGAGATCAAACAGTATGCATGGGATGGGATGGGGTCCATGCTTTTGGAAGGTAGAGCCATTCTTACTTTTTATTATTTTCTTTAAAGTAATGTAATACCATTCTTACTGTGGGTGTCAGGGTCTAGGTAGGATTAAATGACACGGGTTTCAAAGGTGAAAGGTTGCTGAAAACAGGAAAAAGTCAAAAGAATAAGAATAATACATTCATACTTTTGCTTTTTTGAATTTTAAAACACTTTTGAATTCTCAACCAGAATGGTAGCACAGTTTCAATTCTTTAGAGAGATCAGTCCTTTCCTTTAGCATATGGATCCTCCCTCCACACTTTGGGAACAAACCTACCTACGCTATAGAAGAAAGGAAAAAAAAATATTATTATATAAAAATAATCACACATATTAGTGTGTTTATGAAATTATTTTTATAATTTAATTAACTACAATAAATCACGTCAATTTATAAATTATTTTTATGTAATATATTTGTTGCTAAAGTGTCCTATGGATAGATCATTTTTGTCGATGATGACTCTCCTTCTTGTGGCGGGGACGGTAGATAATTTTTCTTTTCCTTTTAGTGAAATCTATAATATTTATTGAGTATTTGATGTCGATATAAAAATCTACATGGAAAAAATATTTTTTTAATTAAAATTTTGGATCTATTTTATATATTTAATTTATTTTTAATTTGAAACTCTTAAATAATAATAAAAAAATACTTGCTAAATACAAACAGTTTGACGCATCAAGCATCGTATCAACATTCACATAGTTCTTTTTATTATAAAAAAAATCTTTGAGAAAAGAATAAGATCTTCTATCTTATAAAAATTATTTTTATCTTTAATTCGTGTAATTTTATTAAATAAATACTTTATATTTAATATTAATACTTAATTTGATGGATTTTTCATTAAAAAAAAGGAAGTGATTTTTTTTTCCGAACTTAAAGTAACATAAGTCATTGCAGTTAATTGCAAGTGAGAGATTGGTAGGTACTGGATAGGTAAGTTGTAATAAATGCAAATTAAGGTTGAAGAAGTTGTTATGGACAATGATGGAAAATGTTGACACAAACTGCAATTAACTTTTCTACCCAATAGAAATGAAAGAAAAGTTACTTTGACATAAAGTTGACAAGAATAATTTGCATATCATTGCATTGGGCTTGTAATTGAAAGAAAGCATTTCAGCTCAAGAGGCTATTTATTAATTATGAAGCACATGGCACTTTTTTTTCTTGCAGGATATTTGAATCAAATTAATAAATTAGTGAGAGAAAGACCAGATCAGTTTGAACTAAAGAGCAGTAAACTTTACTAAAATTATATCTGAAGTCTTGTCTTTTGATGTAGACATTTAAAGCCTGTCAAGAAAAAGAAAGCTATTAACTTCCAAACATATGTAAAAATGAAGTGACTGAAATTGTTACAATTAAGAAATTTTTACCTTGTGTTTAATAATATTGTTGTTATTATTTTATTATTATTTATAAATAATTAATTATTATTAACAAAATAATTATTATTATTTATAAATTATTTTATTACTATTTATATATATTCTTCCCTCTACGTCTAGCTGATCACCCAATCATTTTGGAGATTAATATGTTTAAGTTTAGCTAATCTCGAGATTGTTTCACAAGACTAATGTATGGCTCGTTACTAGATCATGTCGTTGTAGATATCGCACCTCAATCTTGTGTTTTTTTTTTTAAATACATAATCTAAATTATTTTGGAGAGAAATGATACTTGCAATCGTGAGTGTATAAGCGCCGTGTAATCGCTTTGAAAAAAGTGAATAAATATGAGACCTACATAAAAAGAAATTATTTTTTTAATAGTGGATCCTACTTTTTTTTAAAGTGACTGCAAAGTACTTACGTATTCTATGACTGTATGTAGCACTACTCTATTTTGGAGTACAATTCAGAAAAATTCTTGGCCAAAAATCAATTGGCGCCTTTGGTGATCAATTCATAAAGGCATAAGAAAGCAACATATATCGTTAGGTATAAATCACATTAAATTGTTTTTGTTCTTCCTTTCTAAAGAAAAGCAAAAAACCTAATCCTTCTCTTTTGTCCAATTCTCTTGAAAAATTTACCTTTTTTTTTCTCATTTAAAATTATTTTACTTTAAGAGGGTATAAACTATCTCTATAATTTTTTTTCGATTTCTTTTATTTAATTACTAAAATTTGAAAGTGACATTGCTGTCTCCACACTTTTTTTCTTTTTTTATTTTTTTTTATTTTCTATATTTCTTTATTTCTTTTAGAGAAATGATAGAATTACAATTACATATGGTCAGAAGAGGCGGCATATGTGATGAGTCAACTCATGCACTCTCTCTCTCTCTCTCTCTCTCTGAAGTTTTCACTATTTATTTATCTTATTTTATAAAAATATCAAAGATCAAAAGGGAGAAGGGCAGGGGAAGTAATCATGGCAGCAATAATTTGCTAAAAAGCTACCATGCATGCAGAGGAGAGGAGAGGAGAGTCCAACTTGTTTAACGTGGCAAAATCAAGATCATCGTCGTCGTCAGCTTCATCCAGAGTGATTGTTAAAGAAGTCGATCGATCGAAGCCCTCTGCAGAACTCAAGCATCGATCCTTTGTTTCATTCTGTCTAAAAATTAACCCATCACTTTCTGGCATTATTTTTCTCAGGTTCACGCGCCCTTTATAGCACGAATGGAGTAGTATATATACTTCACACGCACCTCCATGCATGCGAACTGGGAAAAGGGATTTTATGATTATTAATTAATTGTCCCCAAATGACTTTCAATCAAAAAGGTGACTACAATTTCTTGAAAATATTTTTCATGAAAACATAAGTAGGAAAAAAAAAAAATTTAATCATCATCTCCACACCCGGCCACACATTGTATATACATTATTTTTTTTTATTATTATTTTTTCGTTTACCAAATATGTGTTGTATGGATGATGAGTACAAATACTCAATTAATTTAGGTAGAATAATACAATTTTTTTTAAATAAAAATTTTAAAATTAAAAAAAATGTAGTGTGTGGTATACTGTAGCATGCGTGAGGATGATGAGTAATGAAACTCATAGGAAAATGATAGTATATATGCCTATGATTTTGCTCTCTTATTTTGACTACTTATGTATTTATTTATTCATTTATTAATGGTTAAGGAATTGATTTAGTATATTGGTGTATTTTTTTATTTTTTAAAAATATTTAAAAATGTGGAAAAGAAAAAAGGAAAAAAATTAAAAAAACTACAATTTGCACAAGGGGCCCAGTGGCATAGTAGCAGTGTCCATATTATATATATGTCAAGTGGTCATGACACCCATGGACAGGCGCCCAAGCAAGGCCTGACCTCATTTGATGTTCCGTCTCTTTCATTGCGATGCATGCTTCAGCATTCAGCCTTCAGTTGCAAGCTTTTCCAGGGTTTGCATGTACTTTGGAATTCAAAGATTTTGAAACATATGAGTGTGTTTGGTTGCCCGGAAAACGTACGGTCTAGCTCTATACTTGTAGCCAAGAAAATAAAATTTGAAGAGGGAAAAATATAAGCTAGAATTTCTAAGCACCACATGCATGATCAGAGAATTACATACGTACATATAGATAAATCTTAAACAGGTGAAGTTTGGATAGTGAATAATTGAGATTAAAGTTGAAAGTTAAATATAAAAATATTATTATAATATTATTGTTTTTAATATTATTATTATTTTGAGATTTAAAAAAATTGAATTATTTATTATATTTTGTGTGAGAATTTAAAAAAAGTTATAATAATTAGATGAGATCATGAGATGGGATGAGTTGAGACTGTTGAGGATATCACTCCTCAATCATAGTCTTCCCATTTATGTCAAAGATTGACCAACGTGATTGTAGGAAATTCTTTGTATATTGTTTCCTTTTCAATTGTAATTATTTCCTTTTCAATTGTAATTTCATTTATTTGTATTAATGCAATACGCTATGTAAAATCATATAAATGCAAACATTCACCATCAGAAAAGTAAGGTGAATTTTCAAACATTCTCATGGTATCAAGAGCCTACCTGGATTAACATCCGTCGATCCTCATGGCCTCTGATTTTGCACCCACCCTCATTCCCTTCAACACCATGATTCACATGGTTACCATCAAGCTTTCATCATCCAACTACCTCCTATGGAAGAGCCAACTCCTTCCCCTTCTTGAGAGTCAAGATTTACTGGGTCATGTTGATGGCACACTTGTGCCGCCATCTCAATTCGAACCCGCAGGCTCTCAGACGCCTTCCAACAAATACCTGGCGTGGAAAGCCACGGACCAGCGTTTGCTCAGCCTTCTGCTTTCCTCCCTCACCGAGGAAGCAATGGCCGAAGCTGTAGGCCTCTCCACCTCTCGTGAGGTGTGGCTAGCCATGGAAAATACCTTCAGCCACCGCTCGAAGGCACGCGAACTCCGTCTCAAGGATGATCTCCAGTTGATGAAGCGCGAATCCCGCCCTGTTGCAGCGTATGCTCGCGCCTTCAAGGGTCTATGTGACCAGCTCCATGCGATTGGAAGGCCCGTTGATGGCACCGATAAGGTGCACTGGTTCCTCCGCGGATTAGGGCCCGACTTCTCGAGTTTCTCCACCGCTCAAATGGCCCAAACTCCTCTCCCCTCCTTCGCGGATCTGATCTCAAAAGCAGAGAGTTTTGAGATTTTCCAGAAATCTCTAGACTCCTCTTCTTCCACTGCTGCGGCTTTCATCACCACCAAGAACTCTTCTCATCGTGGTGGTTTCTCCCGAAACCAACGAGGCCGCACCAACGGCCATGGCAGCGGCTCCTCAAATCACGGACATGGACGCTCCAACTCCTCTCAAGGACGTCGTCCCCCTCGCTGCCAAATTTGCAGAATGGAGGGTCACTATGCCGATCGTTGCAACCAGCGCTATGCTCGGAATGAGCACTCTGCTCAACTCGCCGAGGCCTTCACCAACTCGTGCTCCCTCGCTGAAGACGTTTCCTCTGATTGGTTTGTGGATACAGGGGCCTCGGCCCATATGACCTCGGATTCATCTCAATTGGACCAGTCTACAAGTTATACGGGTAAGGATTGCGTAATTGTTGGGAATGGTGCGTCACTACCTATTTCCCACACCGGTAACCTCTCTCCTATTCCGAATCTCCATCTCCTAGATGTCCTTGTTGTTCCTCATCTCACTAAAAATTTGTTGTCCATTAGTAAATTAACATCTGATTTTCCTTTATCTGTTACCTTTACTAATAATTTGTTCACTGTTCAGAATCGCAAAACAGGAAGGGTGGTGGCAACCGGTAAGCGTGATGGAGGCTTGTATGTGCTCGAGCGTGGACATTCCGCTTTTATTTCTGTCCTTAAAAATAAATCGCTTCATGCGACATATGATTTATGGCATGCGCGTCTTGGTCATGTCAACCATTCTGTTATTTCTCTCTTAAATAAAAAAGGACATCTTTATCTTACTTCATTGTTGCCTTCTCCTACTTTATGCAACACATGTCAAATTGCAAAAAGTCATCGTTTGCCTTATTCTCGTAATGAACATAGGTCGTCTAATGTGCTCGATCTTATTCACTGTGATATATGGGGTCCCTCCCCCGTCAAATCCAATTTGGGGTTCGTTTATTATGTCATTTTCATTGATGACTATTCTCGCTTCACGTGGCTTTATCCATTGAAATTGAAATCTGATTTTTACCCTGTCTTTCTTCAATTTCAAAAATTTGTGGAAAATCAATATTCTGCTCGTATAAAAAAATTTCAAAGTGATGGTGGTGCTGAATTCACTAGTAATTTTTTTCAAGATCATCTTCGTTCTTCTGGCATTCACCATCAGCTTTCATGTCCATACACACCTGCCCAAAATGGTCGTGCAGAAAGAAAACATCGCCATGTGACTGAGACAGGCCTAGCACTTCTTTTTCATTCTCACATCTCTCCTCGTTTTTGGGTTGACGCTTTCAGCACTGCAGCTTACATCATTAACCGGTTACCCACACCGCTTCTTGGAGGTAAATCACCTTTTGAGATTTTGTATGGTACCTCTCCAAATTATGAAAATTTTCATCCTTTTGGTTGTCGTGTTTATCCTTGTCTACGTGATTATATGCCTAACAAACTTTCTCCTCGCAGCATTCCGTGCATTTTTGTGGGTTACAATCCCTCTCACAAAGGTTTTCGTTGCCTTGATCCCACCACTTCTAGGCTTTACATCACTCGCCATGCTCAATTTGATGAAACTCATTTTCCTTCCCTTGCTACCTCTCATGCTCAACCTATATCCTCACTTCAATTTTCAAATTTTCTTGAACCTAGTCTTCTCCATACAGACCTGCCTCCCTCTTGCTCCGCACCCCATTCCCCACATATTACTCAATCTAAGTCTAACCCGTGCATTATTTGTACTAATCCAATGAATGAGTCCTTGCAGGTTCCTGATTCTCTTGCAGGTTCCCCTTTGCAGCAATTGGCCCCTAGTCCATCTCCTTCTGAGCCCCGTACAGATTCTACTCCTGCTGCAGTTCCATTGAGCTCTCATCCTATGCTTACGAGAGCTAAAGCTGGTATTTTCAAGACTCGCCATCCGGCATATCTTAGTTTCTTGGGCTCCTCGGGTCTTCTTCCTGCTCTTCTTGCATCAACAGAGCCTAAAGGTTTCAAATCTGCTGCTAAGAATCCTGCCTGGCTAGCTGCCATGGATGACGAAATTCATGCACTGCAGAATAATCGTACCTGGATTTTGGTCCCTCGACCCAACAACACCAACATTGTGGGCTCCAAATGGGTTTTCCGGACCAAATATTTGCCCGATGGATCTATTGAGCTCCTCAAAGCCCGCCTTGTTGCCAAGGGTTATACGCAAGTACCTGGTCTTGACTATACCGATACATTCAGTCCTGTCATCAAGGCTACTACAGTTCGAGTTGTGCTCTCTCTTGCCGTGACACAGAAATGGCCTCTTCGCCAACTTGACGTCAAAAATGCGTTTCTTAATGGCACTCTCACTGATAAAGTTTATATGGAGCAGCCTCCAGGGTACATTGATCCTCGCTTTCCCAATCATGTCTGCCAGTTGAAGAAAGCTCTTTATGGTCTCAAGCAGGCCCCCCGTGCCTGGTTTCAGCGCTTCAGTTCTTTTCTCATTCATCTTGGTTTTTCATGCAGCCGTGCTGACACTTCTCTTTTTGTTTTTCATCAGAAGTCGGATGTTATTTATTTGCTTCTTTATGTTGATGACATCATTATTACAGGCAACAATTCTTCTCTTCTTGACAGCTTCACTCGCAAACTCAATTCTGAGTTTGCCACCAAGGACTTGGGCTCCCTCAGTTATTTTCTCGGTCTTGAAGCTTCCCCCACTTCTGATGGTCTTTTCATCAGTCAGCTCAAATATGCACGGGACATTCTCTCTCGCGCTCAGTTACTTGACAGTAAGCCTGTTCCCACTCCCATGATTGTTTCTCAGCATCTGTCTGCAGATGGTCCTCCATTTTCAGACCCCACTCTTTACAGATCTCTCGTTGGCGCACTTCAGTATCTGACCATCACGCGTCCTGATATTGCTCATGCTGTCAACTCTGTGAGTCAATTTTTGCATGCTCCCACTGACGATCACTTTCTGGCTGTTAAGCGTATTCTTCGCTATGTGAAAGGCACCATTCAGTTTGGTCTAACCTTTCGACCATCTGTCTCTCCTGGTACTCTTGTTGCTTATTCTGATGCTGATTGGGCTGGTTGTCCTGATACTCGTCGTTCGACTTCTGGTTATTCTATTTATCTTGGTGATAATTTGGTTTCTTGGAGTGCCAAGAAATAGCCCACTGTCTCCCGCTCCAGCTGCGAATCGGAGTATCGTGCCCTTGCTTTTACTGCCGCTGAACTCATTTGGCTCACTCATCTATTGCATGATCTTCAGGTCCCTATCCCACAGCCGCCTCTCCTCTTATGCGACAACAAAAGTGCTATTTTTTTGAGCTCAAATCTAGTTTCTCACAAGCGGGCCAAGCATGTTGAATTGGACTACCACTTTCTTCGCGAACTTGTTGTTGCTGGCAAACTACGTACACAACACGTCCCCTCTCATTTACAGGTTGCTGATATTTTTACTAAGAGTGTTTCTCGACCTCTATTTGAGTTTTTTCGATCCAAGCTCCACGTCCGATCTAATCCGACGCTCAGCTTGCGGGGGGGTGTTGACAACTTTGAATCCAAACATGACTTTTTGACTCTTGGTTTTATACGTATTTCTCTTGAATAATCCGTTTCAATATACAATCACGGTAATTTGCTGTCAAAGAGATTGGTCTCGTTTGGTTATGCAGATGATGAATGATATGAAAAAGACGTAAATAATAATAAAATAATTTATGAATATTAGTTACATTCAAATGCAGGATACGACGTTGTACTATATATAGTAAAATTAAGCACTGCTAAGCCCACTGGTGCATGCAATATATTCAGCAAAGCTAGCAAAGGTGAAAGTATCAAAAAAGAAAAAGTGGGTATTTCTTTTAGAAAGTGTGTGTGTGTATATATATATATATTTATTTATTTATATAATATATATATATATATATATATATATATATATATATATATATACTTTGTTGGTTGACAATTTTGGATTTTGAGAGCTCAAGTATGACCATATATGAGATGAGAACTGCTATAGGTACAAAAAAATTATACAAAAGTAAATTCACAAACTGACGTGTCTTCACGTGATCCGTTAGATCTACTTTATACTAAAAAAAACTTTACAATCTGACATACTGTATCAAACCACGTCAATTTGTAGATTTCTTTTTGTATAATTCCTTTGTGACTAAAATATTTCTCAATCTACAAACTAGCATTCATTTATATATATGATACGTTAGATCGATGATCTATTTTAAAATAAAAATAGATTTACATTTTAATGTATCACGTCAAGTCATATGAGTTTATGAGTTTATTTTTGTAGAATAATATTTTTGTGTTTTAATATTTTTCTTTCATATTTAATTTGAAACCTTTGAACAGTACTTTTCAACCAAAAAAATAAATGAAGTTACGACGTGCGTGCGTTATACCCTCAAGCCAGAAAGTATATAAAGACAAAAAAAAAAAAAAAAAAATGCCAATTGTTTTTTTTCCCATGCCCTTTATTTGACGACACTTTGTGCAAAGTTATTATGATTAGAATTGTTGCTGTTGTCATTATTTTGATGGAACACTTTGTCCAAAGTTGTTGTGTATACATGAAGCTGCTGCTTTATTGTTATTAGCATCATTCTGGTACCAAATTAATTGAGAAGACCTTTTATTTTTTGTCCGCCTTCAAAATATAGCACGAAAAACCGACGTTTGTTCACATGATTCAGAGGTACATGATCATGATCATGATCTACTACTAAAGAACAAAATTAATATGGCATGCATGCAGGACTCTCAGTACTGTACTAGAATTAATATATAGTACTTGATCTGGTTGGTGGTCATCATGCATGATCTTGACTCTCCCGGGCAGGCCTTTTTCTTTTTCCCGATTCTCCTTATAATGATCTAACTCCTTCCGATCCATATATTCTTTAGTTTTCGAAAGAATTGATGATAAAAAAGAATCCCTTGACAAACTCTATATATATATTCATGTAATGAAATCACTATAACTGGGGATAGGAAAATGCATGCCTTGGAAGTCAGTCTGCCTTTCTTTTTATAGTCTTTGTTTCCAATCTTTTCATATGGCTCTTACTCTCAATCCTTTCTTAATTTTCCTTTGTTGATAGAGTGTAGATCAGGATATGAAAATGCCTAACTAGGAATAAATAGAGAGCACCAACTCCTTTGGTAAAAATCCTAAAATATATCATAAAAATGTAAAGGGGCTCCATTACAACTACCAAGGATCACTTTCATACTTTAAGATAGTTAAAGGTCTCTGCAGAGAGAGAGAGACTCTCTCTCTCTCTCTCTCTATGAGTGCAGAAACATACAAAATCAATTGATCTAATATATTTACGTAGTAATATAATATGTTAAATTTGATCTGATCAGAGCCTGAAAGGAAGGATATGCTTTTTTTTTTTCTTCCCTCATGACCCCCTTCTCCTTTTGTTGCTTTCTGTCTTTCTTGTCTCCTTGTCTTTCTTTAGCTCTCCTTTTGCTTTTCCTTTTCTTTTGTTTTCTTTTTCATTTCTTTTCCTCTCATGATTTTCTCAGCGGGTACCTGATTCTCATCTCCAAGCCCCCCGGCCCCTTCAGTACTGTTATAATGATATTTCAAAATGGGGAAATATTAATCAGAAGAGATTTCAAAGTGGTCTACCCAAGGTGAACTCCAAATTAGGCTTCTTGGGGCTTGTCCTCGAATGGGTTGTTGATGAGCTCACATCTGAATTTCTCTCATAGCTTAAGCATTTTGGATCCATATCCTTTAGAAGCCCCCGCCATATAATAACACCAAAAAAAAAAAAAAAAAAGGTAAGAGAATGATATATAAAACACGTACAAAGAGACATTGGCTAGAGAAAAATTTAAAGCTGAAGATGGGAATCACAAGACAACATGTAGAATACATATAAAGTAGGAAGAAACATCGGTGGAGTAAAATTTTAAAGCTACCCTAGGCTCACTACAAACCTTGTACGTACGATATGGTGCTCCCCCACCCTCGCCAATATATATATATATATGTGTGTGTGTGTATGCGAGTATTTCACACACTCATACACACGAAGGGCATAATAATATTATGGGTTTGATTGCTCCTGCGTGCTACTAATTTAGAGATATTGTAGCTAGGTCATCTCTGAATTAGGTCAACAAGGTTCTTGATGAGTGAATTAGATTGGGGTTCTGTGGGTAGTACTTGCAGGCTTGTAAATCATTAATGGTGGAAGTTTGAAGAAAAAATAGATAGGGGGAAGACGGGATTTTAAAATCATAAAAGCCTTTTTTCGTAGACTAATGCAATGACAAAGTTGCCCCTAATACTTGTGAAGGTATGGTATGATAAAAGCAGCTTTTGCAAGGCTTTTTCCCCTTTCTTCGCTCTTTCTAATATGCATGACTTCATGAAGAAAGATGAAAACATTCTTTCCTCTTAACTTTCTTTTATTCCTTCATTCCCAGAACCCGGGCATGTGCATAGATGCCTTGTAGAAAAATTTTCCAAGTAAAGATCATTTTGAGATCAATGAAGGGCTTGAAAATGGTACCTCAAGGGATGGCATGTTTCCGCCAGAATCCTTAGGTTTGCCATGCAACCAAGCTTCCCTACTGCAAACCAACATATATATATATGAGAGAATATTTCCTGTCAGTGGTAGGCTGGTAGCCATGCATGCAGAGGAAAAAGCAAACTGAGAGAAAAAAAAAATGCTACCTTTACCGTCTTGTTTCTAGTCTGTCACTTAACATTTTGTGCTGATTGAAATAAAGGTAATCCTATCCCATGTGATTGCTCAATACTCGTAACAGATTATACAAGGAAGTCTCAGAGTGCAGAAAACTTTAGGTCCAAGATTTCCAGTACCAATATATGGGTCCATCCAAGGGCTTAACTTTGACAACAAGTTTTCCAATTGTAGGTCCCTTTTAATAGGCCTATATATATCTGATCAGCCCCACAAAATCCAAGGGAAAGAGATATCTCCCTTTTTTTTATGTGTATTTTGTCAAATGGGATTTCCATGGTCTTGAAATGGTAGAGCAGTGGGTTTCTTTCGTTTTTTTTTTCCCTTCCTTTTAATTAACAACTAGCTAGAAGGGAATTATATAATGAACCCATCCTGGAGTTTCAGACTCCATGACTGTGGACAGAGAAAAAAGCATAGTGAAGTCATCTACTTGTCTTTGGGATTTATAGAATGCAAGTGTCTTTTTTTATATGTATGAGACACAGAGAGAGAGAGAGAGAGAGAGAGAGAGAGAGAGAGAGAGAGAGAGAGAGAGAGAGAGAGATAATCTTCATTAATTTTATACGATTGTTTTTGGAAGCCACCCACCACAACATGATTTAGATCTGCACATTGAGGAGCAAAGTCGACTAAGGAATACATTATTGTTTTGACTGTACAGCTTGCATTTAACATATGTACAATCTATTGCAATGTACATATAAATGGAGTGTCAAATTACACCATGCATGCATGCTAGCTCCAATATCCCGATGAGGGTATGTTAAATAAACTGGCTTTGTAGAATAACTTTGCTGATCAAGTACTGGCATTGGCTACCAATTTTATTTTAATTTCCACCTATTTTTCAAGCGGCCAACAGCCAATAATGCACGGAGATGATTCCATCCAAAAAATGGAGCGTATGATATTAACTAATTATATAAGAACATTGATAGACGATCGAGCAGATCAATAAGATTAATTAATTACCTAGACGAGTTGCTCCATAGACCATGATAATCCTTATCTTGAGGAGTTAACGGTCTAATTCCCTGTTGATTAATGGATCTCTCAGGCCTTCTTGGGTTTTGAACGTCAAACATTAAATCTTCAGAATTAGTATCTCCAGACGACCCATTTTCAAAAACATCCGATTGTCCTGTTGTAAGCAACAACAACATCAACCAACGTCATTTCAGGAAAATAAGCAGAGAAACAGGGAAGATCATATGAACAATAATATTATATTTCACATTTGTACGTTGACGTAATCGTAACTGATATATGTGTGTGTGTGTGTATATATATATATATATATATATATATATATATATATATATATAAGTAGATAGGCATTGACCTGAAGAAGCTGCTGCTCTATCGGTGGTCTTCACGGTTCGATACATCTGTAGTAAAATTCATATGAATTAGTCGAGGCTAAGAAAACATAATTTTGAGATCCAGAACGCACACATGTATTGATCATATACACTAAGAAAATATTAACTCTTTTTTAGTTCAGTATACTAGGAAAACGTATTTTTTTGACTAGAACATGATATCGGAAACTGAACTGGAAAACAAATTAATAAAATCAGGTTCACGATACTCAAGACATCATCAGACATATAGTGCAAGTACATGCTAAAATACAGAAGCATTTATGGATCAGTAAAATATTTGCATCGATGTGCATGTATGAGATAATTACCATGGTTGAAAAAGTGTGGTTAGAAAACCCATCAGAGGAAGACATCATTGAGAAATGATGGTGTTCTGTACTTGTCTCTTTTCTTTCTTTATTTCTCTCTCCTTGTAAGGTGAAGATGTTATTTTTCTTTTTTGGTTTTTATAATGGAGTATGTGCGAGCTTGTCTCGGCATGTGTATGACTCATTTGCATTCCTTGTCAATTGTCTCACTTCTTTACTGAAATCAATAATACTCTCTCTCTCTCTCTCTCTCTCTCTCTCTCTCTCTCTCTCTCTCTCTCTCTCTCTCTCTCTCTCTCTCTCTCTGTTAGTTTTGATTTTTTCTTTTACTTTGGGTGGTTCATTCTTCCAAGCAAAAAGCTGTTTATTAGCTTGCAGAAGCAGAGCCATCAGATCTAGTAGAAACAGAAGCGCTAAGGATACGAGAGACTCTCTCAAGAGAAATTATTGGAATTTGAAATATATGTAGTTAACACCTTCCTGTAATGCACGCTGTGCAAATGCAAAGTACTTCATCTCTCAAGCAAGAAGTTTGAGAGAGAGAGAGATATGAAAGTCTATAAACCTTTATAAAGCGCTTAGAAAAAGAAAGAAAAGGAAGTTCTTCATAAACTTCGTAACAGCCACAAAGAAATTTAAGAGAGAGATACGAAACAAAGAAGTTTCATCATATAATTTAAATTTCTCTAATGTGCACGTTGGAAACTACATCAAATTAAAGAAGGAAACCCATTGAGATTGTTACCGAATGATAGGTCTTAATTTCTTACCTGCAAATGAGATTTAACATGTGCCAACGTGAGATCTTTCACATCCATAAGCTCAAGAACTGACTTTGGTGTAGCCCCTAAACCCCAGCAAGAAAATAGAAAGATAAGGACAAGAGAAAAGTTAATGAGTCAAACTTCTTTTCTCGTTTTTAATTTTCCGTTCTGCAATGGTGTAAGAGACGAAAAAGAAGAGCCAAAAAGAAGCAAAAGCAAGAAGAAAGCTGAGAGAATGAAATAAAAGAAATATAGAAAGAGTTAAATGAAGGTAGCTTACTTTCATGGCCACCCAATAGATCAACAGCATGAACAAAGCGACCATGAAGCGTAGTAGTCCATCGCATCCGAGGTGCTCTCATGCTTCGTTTAGCTGGAAACCGTGACAGAAATCTTGATCGCATTAACCCTTGAGACTGAAAAGGACTTGAACTTGTGGTAGTATTAGCTATAGAAGGTTGAGAAGCATCTAGTAGCTGTTGAGAAAATGGGAAAGCAGGAAGATTTTGGTACACTGGAATTCCTCTTATGGGTCTCAGAAAATCAAGCTCGTGACTTAGTCCTTGCGGTGGTTGCTGAAACATTGGCTGGTGGTGGAGCTGGTGTTGGTGGTGATGGTACTGGTTTCTCTGAAAGGTGTGGAAAAGATTGCCATTTCCATGTTGATGATTATGATTATGGTTGGAGAGGGACTCGGAAGCCCTCGGATTCGACAAGGAGAGCTCGAAACAGGTGTCGGGTTTTGCCATTGAGGACACGGAGTTTCTGGAGTCGAGAGCTCTCTTCCAGAAACCCAAATCCACCTCTTCTTGATCTGTCCTTCTCTTCCAACTTGTTGTGGTGGGTTTGCTGTTTGGAGGGCTGATTTGCAGGGACAAATCTGGTTGTGCTGGGAATAGCTCCATCTTCTTCAACCAAACCAGTCCCCTAAACTACTCCTTTTCGTATTTGTCCTCCTGTAGTAGTTATTCTTATGGCCCCTTTTTCCTTCGTTCTTTGAATGATAGCAGAATGGATATCAAAGATTAGAAAGATGAACTTGTGGGGGATTTTTAGTGATCTTGGGGCCGGGTGATTGTTTTCAATTTTCAGGTGAGGTCTCTGGGTTTTGTTTCAAGATGGGGTTTGATCACTTTGAGCTTGGAGTAGTTGCAGAGATTTGAGATAGAGAGAGAGAGAGAGAGAGGAAATGACAAGGTATGAAGTGAATGGTTGTTTCTTTTGTGTGAAGTATATGGGAGAAAATGACACTTGAGAGACTGTAGGGGAGAGAGGGAGAGAGAGTTTCTTTTTGTGGACGTGGGGGGTAAGGTACTATGGAGAAAAAAGATGAGAAAGGAAAAAAGTGAATAAGTTGGGACTTGATTCCTTTTTACTTCTCTTTTTCCCTTTTGTTTCTTTTATTTTTATTTTTATTTTTAATTTTTATTATTTATTTTTAATTTTGTACAAATTTCCTTTGTTCTCTATAGAAATAAAAAATAAAAATAAAAATAAAAAAGGAAAGGAAGATTTTTTTAGTGTAAACTTTAACGTGTGCATTTGTCCCTCTTCAAATCATGCTTACTTTTCTAACAAACCCCACCCCACAGAAACCTAAGGTCCGGTAGTAGTGCTCTTTCTCAGTACAAATCCTAAATTTCAAAATCCTCTTGACATATGCAATTATTATTATTATTATTATTCATTTTAAATATTATCATTCTTTTTCACATATATGATTTAATCAGCTGGTAATTATATATTATAGCTAGATTTTAAATAATTTTTATTATTTATTATTTAAATTAATGCGAGTCATTTAAAACATATTAATTAAGATCGAAGTTGAAATATAAATAAATAATAATTAAAAAAAAACATATATATTTTTCTGATATTTTAATATTTGCAGGCCATGCATGCACATCGATCGATCCTAGGACGTTCGTACCGTAGTCGATTTCCCGGCCATTACAACCAGTCATTGAGATCATGATGACACCCTAATTCCCAAAGCGCAGCTTTCGTCTTTGTTTTAACTTTACCCATCATTCATTTTCTTGCCTTTTTTCTGCTTTACCTTCCTATCCGCAAAGCAAGATAAATCCTTTGAAAAGGGTGTATTTGTCTTTTCACGTATGCTGATCTAGACATCAGAAGGACACCCCTAATGCACGGGCTGCTCATGTTAATTATTATACTGTCTTAATAATCAAATATCATAAATGAATAAATAAAGGCAAAATTATACTCCTCAAGACCATATAATATATATATATATATATATATATATGTCCCTTTCTATTATATCTGAGGTTTGGGATTAATTTGGCATTTTGACCACCCCAAAAAATAATAATTCTAAGGGATCATAATATATACAATCAATTAGAACCATATATATATATATATATATATATTATAAATTAGTTCAGCACTAGTAGTAGTACTGGTACGAATTGATCTCCCTGGCCTAATTCCTCTGTCCTTTGGAAAATCTCGAAAATTATATACAATTATTGAAGCTATAATTACTACTACAATATACGTGATTGACCAATTCTATAATAATTTAGCAACAAATATATATATATATATATATATATATGTAAAGTGGCTTTATTTATTAATTCATTGATTTTCATGCAATGGTCCAAGCTGAGCCTAGCTAGCAGCATGCCATGTGATGGTCACTTAATGGGTAGCTAGCTCCTTCATTAGAGGTAGATATCATGCCATGCATATATGTGTGTGTATATATATATATATATGTATATATTAATGTTCTTCCTGCTTGGGAAAAAAATCATGTCAAGCTAGCATATATATATATATATATGCATCGAAATAAGCTGGTGGTAGTCCATGCATATATGCATGATATATCGATAATAAAAAGGCAAAATCATCAAGAAATAATATTGCCAAGTGGCCTATATATATGTGTGTGTGTGTGTGTGAGGCTATGATATATGAGTACTACGTACTTACTGTAATTATATTAGAAGAAAGCTAGATGTAAACGAAGCATGATATACTGGCCGTGGAATGGGACATCATCATGAGTATATACGTACCGCGTATATAGTACCTATATATATATATATATATATATATATATATATATAGATATAGATATAGTCGGCAGGTAGGCTTATGAAATTTCTCAAAACCGTGGTAAATTTTGCTTTAGCAGTTCAAATTGTTGAAGCGTTGTTGGTGGACCCGTTTTTACTGATTTTTCTTTAGGATAAAATATCGCGTTTAGCTATTTAATCTCGGGCGTTTCAAAATAATTATAATATAGCAATATATAATAATATTGTCCGTCCAACGTCGTCCGTCACTTGGCACGATCACTCAGATTGTAATAATTGGCATGATTTGCTTATATATATATATATATAGTCATGAGTAATTACGATGATGAGGATGAATTAATCTAAAGCCCTTAATTAATTCCAAGTTAATTAATTATGGTAATTATTGATGAATTACGTATAATGTTTCAAATATTAAAATTATTTTTGAAAACTGCGTTAAATTAATTATTTCCTAGCTATTTTTTGTATGCATGGATCGATGCATGGTCATGTTTTGATCTTTGGGATCGATATTATATAATTGCTTGAATAGCTACGTACCCGTCTTTTCATTGGGCGCTTCAACTTGATAACAATTAGCAACGAAATTAAAAAAAAAATCTTTATTGAGTGGTTGATTAATCGAGCTTCAAGTGCCTTAATTCAGCCCATAATTCGATATTATTTGTTTCAAAAAAAAAAAAAAAAAGTAGCTTAATTCGGTATTATTTGTTTGTCTTTGTCGGAGGGAATATATATTGTTATATATAGGCAAAATATTATAATCAACTTGCATGGATTTCAAAAAAGTTATTTGAATTCTTAAGTAAAGGCACCTTTATTTTCCCTCTTATCATTATAACTTTGCTTTTCGAAGAAAAAATGGGAGCTGCAAAGAGTACTGCTCATGAAGTGGAGAGTTTCTTCATGAAATTAATAATTAATATATAAGAAGCTGGTCATATGTAAAATATATAGTTAATCGAAAATCTCATCCACACACATTATTTAGGTCTAGTACTTATTAAATCATGGTTTTCTCAATCCAACATTAATGTGATTGTCGAAATGGAAAAAATAAAAAATTATCAAAGAATTATGGATCTTAATTCGATCGTGATCATTTACAAGATCATATGTTATAAGTTCTTTAATTTCTTTGTACATGGTATTTCTCCACGGAAAGTGAAGGCTATTAATAAAAATGAGGGTACGTACCATCCCTCTTTCTAAAAATAAAAAAAAGGATCATCGATCACGTGTTAGTTCGTATATAGAGACGTAAATATTTACTTGAAATATCCTCCGTTTGATTAATATTATATAGATTAAAACTTTTGAAATTATATCTACTAGCTAGCTAGTTTTAAGGTCGAAGGTCTCATGTGCTGCTACATATACGTTTTTAATGTACATAGTTCGACCTTGCAAGTATATATGTCAATTGACATATATATAGTTAGGGATCGAAACAATGTGTTTTTGCTTGTCAATTGATGTGTTTTTTGTTTTTTAAATCCGACCTGGGCCTGTTGGTCTCATGTCTTTTTGCTTGTAAATCACTTCATCTGTGGGATCGATGTCGATTGGTAAAATATTGCATGATTTTAGGTACGTACGGTGCTTCTCAAACCAAGCAAAGTTCATATATATATATATATATATATATATATATATATGACCTATTCCAAAAACTTGATGTAAGATCTTTAATTTATAAGGTTAAGAAGTCCAATTCATGACATTTATCGTCGCGGTTATATATATATGTTTCTTGAAATGTATTGCCATCATGAGTCTTCCCTTTTATATATAGATATTAACTAAATCAGGATACGTGTTTTGTAAAAATAGCCTGGTTTTAGACATAAACTAGCTTTCGTAAGGCCTAAATATTGATCAGTTTCAAACTGACCCAAATTATTAATTATACACACTTGCGCCTAAAAATAAGATGAAAAGTCAAACAATTTTAATTAGCTAGGAACACTACATATTCATGAAATCTTACATACTAGCTAGTAATTATATATATCATGACCTAGCTAGCTATATAATTAAGGATATTGCATTAGCTGCTGATGATCATGACCTCATAGCTAGATGATCTGATCTGCATATATAATATCACTTTGCAATTAAGAAACTAATCAAACTGGAAAAAAGAATTAATAAAATTAGCAATATTAATTGGTAGACAAGGTTGGGTGGAAGTTATATATGGAATTAAGTTTGTAAATTGAAATATCCAAACAAATCAGATATTCATGGGATAATAATTCAAAAGATATCTCTATTCGGTAATAAAACAAATTACAAAGCCTGATGAAAGTTAGGTTATGAGCTATTATTTAATATTGGATCTTGCATGATGTGCATATATGCATTCTTTATGATCAAAAGATCATGAGAGGTATATTTGGCGGAGAAAAAGGTTGAAACAGTAGCCAATTAAGGTTGGTTCGATCCAAATATAGCGCAATTGTATGAGAAACAAAGTTTATAATTTCTTTTTCTTTTTGTTAACTTTTTCATGAAAAAAGTAGAATCATTTATCTTGGGCATATAGAAAGATGATGCAAAGCTTTTAATAACTTTAAACCCTGCCTGTAAGCTGTAGCATCGGTAAGCGTTACCTTTGCCGTGTAACTTTGCTTTTGGTGCCCCGGCCCCTAGCTCTCATGCGTCTTTGAGTCACCCATCCATGCATGACTCGTTCCCTTTCTGGATAAACTTGAGGGTCCCCACTCCACAGCTCTTCTATCTTTCATTAACAGACAGTCAAACCTCTCAACCACCATCTTTCATGAGCCATGGGAAAGCCAAGTAAATTAGCTAGTACTGATCCGGGTCGTTGATCTTAAATATTACGTCCTAGATCTAGCGCTAGCAAGGACTTTCTTAAATATGATTTTAATAATAATGATAACAGGTCTGATCTAAGGAAGATACACTTAAATCTTTACTGCAATATTCGATAGCGATCTTACATGAGCTAGTACTCCGCAGGTTTGTTTTTAGATCAGCATTTGCATGCAGGCCGAGTGCCTAAATTGGTACAGACTTGGTCCGGAACATACATATATATATATGATGCTAATACAAAATCATATCACATATGCATGCATGGGAGCATGGGATCACTAGCCTTGCATTAATGCTAAATGTAATAAGGGTACGCACCGATTAGCTAGCTAGACTGGTCAATGACGATTATTGTTTGGGGCCTTTTTTTTTTTTTTTTTTTGGGGGGGGGGGGAGCCCTATCTATGTTTGATTAATAGAGCTAATTAAGTACCCTAGAAATTTGACCATATCCCACACATGTGTACACACGCATATATATATATATATATATATATATATATGCATATTCACAATGTCACTCATGATCATGATCATGGTGATCTGCTCAAAATTAATGTATATATGTAACATGGGGATCTCCGTGGAAAAAAGTTGGGACATCTAATCTTAAACAACCCGTTCGGTTGGTCCCTGCAGGCCTCTTCTTCCAAGATTAATAAAATTAAAACATTATATATATATATATATATGATTAAAGAATTAAGGCTGCTCTTGGAACAATTAATACTATGGAGTTAGCTAGGCCTCCCTCATGGATCTAGAGCAAGGTGGCACCCCGGCTGGCCTAGCTCTATATTCAATAGATGGCGAAACTTTCCATTCCCTTGACTTTATAGTCAAAAAAAGCTTTTAATGCGTTTGTAATTATATAATGGAAATGACAGAGCAATTTGAATGGAGAGATGCATGCAGCATGGTAAATAATATAAGTAAGTCACTACAATGACAAACTTAGATATAATTTATAAGGTGGTGTTTTTTCCTAGATAGGGTTCCCGACAACATTGGAAGCAATATGCATGTCAATATGTGCAGTGAGTGATCAGCTCATATTCATAATGTATATGCATGTATTTATGTTTCTGACATATAAAAATTATATATATATATATATATATAGAAAGTTTTGTCGTGGCGACCAACACGGAACAGAAATAGAAGACTGACATTTTTGTTTTCTGTAGCAATCAGCTTATTCATGATCATCGCATCTTTAATGGGATGATTATTTATTATATAATATTATAATAAACTAGATTATATATAATCGGATGAATGTCAACAAGTCCTCGATCACTAACAAATATTAATTAGGGTTTACCGACACGATGTTTGAGGATTTTTTTAAACAAGATTTTATGAGGGGGAAAGAAAGCATCTAAATTTGTCAGGAAAAATTGCTAATTAATAATTACTACTTATATTTGCTATATATATATATACTATATATTATTTCTTTCTGTTCCACTATGCTAGCTAGTGCTTATATGTATTGTCGGTACCGTCCATCAACTAGCTCTTTGATGAACCCGTTTTTATTTTTATTCATATATATATATATATATATATATATATCAATACCATGAAATAAGAGTTTTTTTTTATTTCACTGCATTTACTAATCTGAGTTGTATAAAGGTGTGGCTTTAATCATGAGGGAGGTCATGATCAAGGAAAGAATATAATATAACTAGCTTGTTAATTACAATAAGATATATTTATCTTAGTTAATATATTATATATACCAATTAAAGTGTCCTGATTACACTATATATTTGGCGCCTCAATATTCCTTGTTCTATTAATATATAATATAGTATATAGTATTCTAATTTTCTACTTATATATATATATATATATATATATATATATATATATATTAAGAGAGAGTGCCTAGCTAATTAGTTGACATGATTAATTAATTAGTGATTAGTTGAAGTACTATGATATATTGTGATCATGATCCCGAAGGTTAAAAGGTTTAACTAAATTAATATCCAACAATCTTTAAGAATTTTGGATATGATACAAATTGTTAAAAACTCAACTATTGATTCAAAAGTTTTAGAAGTACTATTGAATGCTAATTTGGTTAAGCGCCCTTTAATTAACCTGGCCTAGTTAGGATCATAAAATGCATATATGTGCAATTCCCTTTCCTTCCCTTGAAAAGTTCCTATAGAATGCAGAAAAGTTCATTCTGATCAAATATCCTTAGATGATCTATAACTTTAATCAAAGCCTTCCATTTGTTCTCTTCTACATATATAATAAAATTTTGTCTTCAAATTCTGGCGTAATTGTCTCTTTAATTTATAACCCTCCCATTAAAAAAGAAAATTCACATTTTTTTTTTTTTTATGGATGATGACATATATAAATATATATATATATTCAGGTCATTGATATGACAATAATTAACATCTGGCCAGGCCTGATATGTGTGTAGCCTATACGGCCACGTTGATTAATTAATTAATATTTAAGGTACTATGATCACTACAAGAAAATTAAGGGGTTAATTTCCAGCTAATTTAATTCTCTCAATGATGATCATGACCGGCAGAAGGGTAATTAATTAAGTAATTATGAATAGGCTAATTAATATATATTGAGTTAACAATAATATATATAAAATCATATATATTATATGCATGCATGGGACGTAATTAATTAATTAGTTATGAATTAACAAAATGTACACGTGATGATCAATTGATTGATCATGTGCTATATTTTATATACTGAGTAGTTTAGATTAGAATCCAATTATATATATATATATATATATATATATATATATAATTATAGGGAAAATTAAGCATGAGTAGTAGAAGTAGTACTTGTTTCCATACCGACATTATTAATAATTGTCACTATTTTGCATATGGACATTGTTTGTCAGCATTTAATGGGTGAACATGTTTTCTATTTACTTGCATTCTTTCTCAACCACACGTACAATTACGTCTATCATTATTCATGCGTTAGAAATTTCAACCAAATTGAGATCGATATATATATATATATATATATTGTCGTCACATCTTGTCAAAATAATTTGGGAAAAGAGTTTCATCTTCTTTCTTGCTTCTAGTGTACGTCCGTCGCGTTGGCCTTCTGGATGTCGATCGATCGAACAAGAAACTGATGATCTGACTCCTCGATCTTTGCTAGCTAGTTTCATCCTCTTCTTTTGTCGTTATAATAAGGTTTTTTTTACCCTTTCCCTTTCCTTCAAAGAGAAGTTCAAATCTTCTTATATATACCTTTTGATCATTATTGCCATTAACACATGATTACAAACAAAGTACTCTCTTTGATCTCTAGTTCATGCTTCGCTATTATATATATAAGCCGTATCTCATTCATCGACACGTACATGTTAATTACAAAAGATGTGAGAATGGAGATCCTCCTTAGGCATGCAGCAAGTTAGATGTATTATGCCTCATTGTCGTACCAAACTTTCAATGCAAATAGTGGTTCTAAGGGGTAGGTAACCAAGACTACTACCGCCTGCAAAGGCCTCCCTCCCCTTTACCTTTAGAGCAGGCCCCCAAAGAAAAACAAGTAAAGGGTAAGATCCCAATTATATTTTTCATGGATGTGTAAGGCCCCATTACAGAAAACCCAAGCAAGTTGGCAAAAGTTGGGGAGCCATGCATGTCTCGATGATGACTTAAAGTCAAATCTAGCTAGCTAGGAGTAAATAATCAATCGAATTTTAAAAAATATCTACCAAATGGATCAAATGTTAGAAATAAACGATAAATTATAACTAGCTTAACTACTAATGGTAAAGTTTTTAATTACAAATGAAAAATAAGTTTAAAGCTAAGTGATCTCAAAATCAAGAGCAATTTTCAAATAAAATTTTAATTATTTTTTACTTAATATTTGATTGTGTTAAATTAAAGAACTAATTATCTATTATTATTATTATAATTATTATTATTATTATATCAATCAACAAAACTTTAACATTGTGTTATTCACTTTTGTTGCCATTAAAGGGCGCGCGTAAGTGGCAAGCACCGGCCCTAAGGCTAGGGGTGGTCAGAAGGAGGTTATTTCAGGGGTGATTCGGCCACCCCGTTGGGCTTTGATAAGTGGTCGGCCATCCACTTTAATTGAGTGGTTGGTCGCCATGTATTTTCTTTAGATTTCAAATTTAAAAATAAAAATAATATATTTTTAGAAAAAAAAAAAATTAATTAGGAATTTGGATATTTTAAGAATTTTACTTCAATTCCATATATAAAGGTATTTCATTGTCATTTAACTCTATAAATTAATTAAAGCTAAGGTTAATAAGGGGATGATTCGTGATAATTTGTGAAAAATGGCGGTAATTTAATTTGAGAGGGGAAATGTATAAAATTAATCTAAAAAATACATATATAAATGAGAAATTCTACATAGAAACTTTACATATACTTTTGGCAAGTGAGAGTACCTCAAGTACTCAAGTACTCTCACTACTATTCTTTACTTTATTATTACTATTTTTCTACTATTCATTACTTTTCACCTACTTTTTATTACTATTCAATATTTTATTATTACTTTTTCACTACTATTCACAAACGTTTTCAACACTTCTCACTACCTAAATGTACCCAGATAAAATATTGAATAGTAGTAGAGTAATCTCAGATCACTCAACTACCCAAACACAACTAAGACACTTTTTAATATAGAAAAAATCAACTACAAACAAATCTTCAACTTGCAAGACTTAAAATTACCGACGTATGGATGACTCAACTCCCCCGGCCGGCCAGTTCTTTCTTCTCCGATATGCTGATCAGTCGAGTCCAACATGATCATGAATCCATGCATGCTCTCTAGATATATAATTCCTAATAATATTAAAATTGGAATCGTAAACGGTATATATATGACGAATGCTCCATGTAAGTCCTAACCTTAGCAGTCCCGATTATTTTATTTTTGGTACTCTATCAGTTTGCATAATTTTATTTTTTGGCAGCAACACATTTTGGAATATTTTAGACTTCTTCCCAAAATTATAAAGGGCGCCGTTTATTAATTTATGGCTCAGAACTTAACCAGAGAATTTAGGCAATTTAAATTAATTCATTCTTTTGACAGGACTGATAATATTGTCTATTAATTAATTGAGTTGAAAGTATTTCTCGTTTTTTTGGACTATCTTATTGGCTAAACATAAAGCATAATTTAGTGGTGGAAATGCCAATAATATTCCATAGTGTCGTGTGTAGCTAATTAAAGGAGAAATCATGGAATGTGGCTTTTCCCTTAATATGAAACAAAATACAGGATGATTGAGAAATGCTATAAGAAAGCTTTACACCACATGATGTACACTTTCACTTAAACAACATGCGATTTGTCATTCTATTTAAATATATTCATATTTAAGCATTAATATAGAATGACAAAAATGATAAATCACATGTTAATTAGATAGCCGATGTGTGTGCATGGTGTAAAGATTCCATGTAGAATTTTTCCAGCATGATGATGATGATGATCAGTACCACCTAAGAGTACATGATTAACTTCATGACCACGTTTAAAAGTAAGAATCAAACCCACATAATTAAGTAGATTAATTTCTATTTGAGTCCTAGCTAGCTAGATAGCTATAGGGCGTATAGATGTTCTGAGCCCTACTACAAAAGAACAAAAAGATGAAACATTTTGAATCTTTTCCAACGACTTATAGCGCAAAGCGGAGCTTGGAGAAGTGCCCTACAAATCTAAAGGAACTAGTGACTGAAAGATATATGCAAGATTTTGACAAGAACCCATTAACATATATAATTTTGCTTTTGTTCCTTTCTCATTCCTCATTTTTCTTTCTTCGATCACTTTCCACCATTCCACACAAATATTCCCTTCAAATAAAGGTGGAAATGATTGTGGGAAGAGCTGGTCCCACTATATTATATAAATCAATCAAATTGGAAATTTATGTCGTTGTTAAGCATGAGCGAGCAAGCTAGGTCAAGGTACGTACAGAATGAATGAATGATATATGAAGGTTTCCCAACCTAAGATCAGATCAGATCAGATCATCATGGATGTTGAAACCAACATCACGATCATCTATCCATGGCTATATAATAATCCTTTATTAGATTCCTCTAATGGAGGAAACTATATCTTCATTAACGTCCATTTAGGAAACAAAAAGCTAGCTAGCTTGAAAGCAACATTAACCATGACCGCATAGAACATTATATAATAAATATATATTTTCTGAAAACTCAAAGAACAGCAGTTTAGCAATGGTTAAAGTCGATCCCTTTTAACAAAAGGCTAGAAGATAAATTATGTAATAAAATAATATAATTTTCCTTCACTCAAAAGACTTAAAAACAAAGGAATTAGTAAGCCTAAGCCATGCCACGTACCATGGGAGCCAGCCATGCATGGGATGGTGGGAGTTTCCTATCTAAGGGGACATTCGATTCAGAAAGTAATTGTCAGGATCAGTCATATAGATAATAATTTGGGGATATGCTTGAGAGATCAGTGAGGCTTTAATGTGTTTGGATTTATTTCTGTATTTGGGGATAACCTCTTCTATCCAGATGGAAACAAATCCTTTGACAACATTCTGTTTTTTAATGGCTCCCTCAAAAGTGCAAAGACCCTCTCCCCTCCCAATTCTACGTTTTTCATCAGTAGTATCATCGTCGCCTCTCTTGGCTATTGACAGCATGCCAGCACCATCGCCAGTAGTACTCTCTCTATTTCTCGATCTTGCTGAAAGGTTTTGATGGTTTGGGCCGGAGAAAGTCAAAAAAAAAAAAGTACATGATTAGAAGAGGAGGTGAGGCCCATGTTAATGATTAGAAGATCATGTCTCAGCATTACAAAGTCCACAAGTTTCGTGGTAGCTCTTCCTGAAAATCATGTCCGACATGAAATTTGGTTTTGCTCAAAAAATAAAAATGAGAGCATAATCATCACATAGCTTCAGACCCAAATTGTTTATAATTCTATTAAACAGAGATCGGGAAGGAATGAGAAATTGATATAAGAGCTGCTGCTGATATATAGTGTATAAGAAACTCTCTCAAAATAAAGAAGGCATTTCTCTTCATTTTATTAAAGTAGTCCAAGGTGGGTACATTGAACCGACCAATTGCTACGAAATGAATAAAGAAGCTAAAAAAGGTTGGGGTGGGGGGGGAAGCAGCAGGGACTGAGCTCACATGAGAAATCAACGGGTGGGTATAATACCACCCACTTTCCTCACAAGAATTAGCTGAGTGGTAAAAACAAATTTACATAATTGATCACTAAGTATCAGATCTCTAATTTTAGCAAAAAGCAGGAAGGTTCTCTCCTGCCAAAGACGGAAAAATACCCTGGCCCGAGAACCCCAAGAATCACCACCACCACCCGTGCAAATTGCCCCAATTTAGGGCCTGCACAAAGAATATAAATCTTAATCCTAATCTTGGTTAATCTTCTGCCACTGCTCCCACAATCAATCTTTAGATTATACGTGTTGTTAGAAACCCCATTAGATAAAATGAAGTTAGCAACGTCTTCGTCAGGCTCAAGGTGCTTGCTCCAAAAGGCAGGCCAACCATGATTCTACAAATTGTCACTCTACTGATCTAAACTTAACTCCAACCTGCTCTGTTCCTAGGTATGACGGGCCTCTGACTTTAAGGCGCTTCGGCCCAATCTCTATTGGGGGTGGTTCCCTCATGGTCTTACCCATTTCAATCTGGACCCTATCTTTTCTTTGTTGTTCTCGCTGTCTGCTTATTGCTTCCTCATTGACCAAAGTTTTATACTTGATGGAAATGGGAATGTTGCTTCCTCTGGCAAACCTTTCCTTCACAGAACAATCTGGTTCGTCTTTATAACGAGTAGAAGGGATAAATTTATAATTTGATTCATTAGTTCTGCACCAATCAGATGATGACAGCAGTGCCCCACATCTCCCTTCAAGTTGGACTTTTTTCAGTCGTTTAAGCCCCTGTTTGTATTGAGATACCACAGCCAATGATTAGAACTAAATATAAAACTGACACAAGAAGTACCATACAAGAGCATAGACTTGTTAAAAAGTAAAGTAATGGCATCCCAGAGGAGTAATAACATTCCAATGCCCAGACCAAATGGTTACGAGTCTACTATTCTACTAATTAATCAAAAAATCAAGAGGCAAAAGTAATTTCACAAACTTTTGCAACTGCGCTTAGATTTTAGGAGAAATTCAATAACTAGTAACATTTGCAAATAATACAACCCAATGCATGTATAGGAAGTTAAGATGAACATAATGTACCTGGTGATCAGAATGCTTTGCACCCACGGCATCATTAATATCTCTTTTCTCCACCTTCTGTGAAGTACGACGCTTAACTCTAAAAATTTCTGAATCGGAATCGTCACTGTCTTGATCCACAATGGGCTTCAACCTGGATTGATGAAGATTGCTTGGAAGTGTACTCAAGGATTCTTCACAAGACTGGAAGGATATAGAAGATTCATATGCACGGTGTGAAGCTTCAGAATACTTAGAGTCCGGATTCCCAGAATTATAGTTGGCATTCACCTTAAACTGCTTGAAAAAATAGAAATACGACAACAACTTCAATTAGTTCAATATTAGATTTAGAGTTAGTTTACTCCTTGCAGAAGTGGAAGTAACCACAAATTCTATATCCCAAAGGGCAGCCACATTTGGCGATCAGAGAGCTAGATCTTACATTGTTTGGAACTGTGCTCTCAAGAGGATCTACTGAAGAGGAAAGAGTTGATGGTGCACAAGAAAGGGGAGCTTCAGATACTTCACATTTTGTATTCTCTTCACCATAAATCCACGTGGGCTGCCTATCAGCAACATGCTCTGCTTCTTGTGACTGATCCCCAGTTGTAACATAGAGATCAGGCTTCATCTCAAATTGTATCTCACAATAAGGGGAATATCCATCTTCTCCAGCTCTATCAAACATACATGAAAAGGGGTGTGAATACAAATTATCACTACCTCTAGCTTGCCGATGAATCTCCTCTGATATTCCCCCTTCCTGCTCAAACTTCTTGGCTGCAGCTTCCATTTCTGTAATATCCACCCTCAGAAAGAGAGAATGATTGCTCCCACACGAGAAGTCAAGGGACGCAACATCTGGGTTGGGCAATCAGGATCATCATAAGTAATCAAGAAGATGCAAGCAAAAAGAAGGGTCTATCTGGATGTCTAGCAAAAATTTGAATTCATTCACTGTTTAAAGTATAATTTTTTGAGGTGAAAAAATCCATCATCATGAATGGGAAATTCAAGATTAAATAACTATAGCGTCCTAAACAAAGATTATGTCATGAATTCCAACTTCACCAAATAATAGCAATGCTCCAATTTCTGTCACCACCCCATTTAAGATGATGATTCGATGAATCTGTTTTAAATACTATAAAAACAATGAATGGACTTTTCAGACTCCATGAGATAACCATCCCGTCTCTAAAAGATCATATAACTTTAGTTATTATGTTAGTCCTACGAAACAGCTAGTCAGAGCAAAGCATACCATGGCAAAGGCACACGGGGTGCATGTAGCAGTTGCAGTTGATATAAGCTACGTAACAGTCACGTTTGCATATGCTGCATACAATTGTTTCATGGGCAATTGAAGAAACACCCGTGCAAGCCCTTGATTTCATTAAGGCCCAGCGAGCAAAATGCTGGAAACGCATCAGATTTACAAAAGAAATCTTAATGCTACGATGTGAAGCCAAGTCTGCTGATGAATAATCTGAATCTTCAAGTTCTAAACTCCCATAGAGCAGCATTGCTTCTTTACACAGAAGTTCTTCATGAGGAAGCAAAGGCACCCTGTTAAGGAAAGCATAGCGTCGGCTGGCCACCGCCCCCAAAGGAAACCAATCACCAATTGCGAAGTTCACAGCCTCCCCACAATTGAAACCTAGAGTTCCATAACAACATAGGTACATTTCAGAAATTTCGACATTATCAAGAATGGGAGAGATCACCGGAACATCTATTTACTACTCCTGCCTAATTTTGATCAGTGGGATAACCAAACTGTAAATCCTACCGTGACTGAATCCAGCATGATATGCTCTTGGGAAGGTAATTACGAACTCCCCAGGATTTTGCACAGCTTTGTAGACAGGGACCCCATGTTCCAACAGAATATTCGGTGGAAACAAAGTAGTTTTCCCTAGAAGAACATCAAAGGCTCCATCCTCACCATCAGTTGATAAAATATCGTGAGTATAGACATGTTCCCTGACCACTTTTTCAAATTTTAGAGCCGCATCACCTGGAATGCCATACCAAGTTTTTGCTGCCCCACAGTGATGGTAATTAATACTGCATACACAAAAAGAAAAAATAAACAAACAAAATACCTACAATGATGATTCTCGACGAACAAAGCAGAGATAGTGGATCACGGGAACTCTTGAAGAGAAATAAAGAAACACATACCTGTACAAATAATGGTCTTCCACATGCCAAGCAAACATACTGAACAGCATTCCAATGTAAAGCATAGGTTCAGTTACCCCCTAAAATAGATGCAATATAAGTGAATGAATGCAAATTGTGTGAAGAAGGCAAAGTTTTCAAGAAAGCAGAAAGTCATCTTATTACCGGAATAGCTCTATCCAGAAGACGCAAAATGGATTTGGGCAAGCGTGAAAGTTTCTGAAATAGCAGAAAAGAAATTATATATAAGACTTAATAGAATGTAATTTAGAACAAATAACAAATCCCCAAACATAATAAAAGGAGAATATGCTCTTAAAGAATGTAAAACTTTGTTGGGTGTAATTAAGGTACTAGAGACAAAAGATGTTCAAAGCTTAAAAGGAATAAATTTTTCTTTTCTTTAAGGGTGAGGACCTGGGGAGGAGAAATGGATTGAGAAACAAGATATCATTTTAATAGAAAAATAAAATAAGAGATAAGAAAAGGAAAATTTAAGAGAAACGAAGTGCTACACAGGATAAAACATCATGCAGGTGTCTTGCAAGTATTTCAGTCTTCTTAGGGAGAAGTAACAACAGAATACTAAAAGAGACACCAGTTAATTAATTCTCTCTTTTCAGCTTTCTCCTAACTCCTCTTATGTTTCCATTAGTTTCTCCATGATTGGTATCAGAAAACCATAACCAGTGGTTATAAATAATTAAAGCCATCAAATTGCCACCAAAGACAGAAATTTTGAAAACCTATGCCCTTATGAACTATGACTATTGTCAGTACTCATGACAATATCAATAAAATTTCTATAACTCATGACTGTTTCATTCATATCAATAAAACTTATCTCTTATAAAAAAAAAAAAAAAAAAATGAACTCGTGACTATTGGAAAGTTATGGGCTAATCCAAGGCTTAAAGCTAGCTTCACACATATTCTACAGGTCTAAACCCTATAATATATTTTTTCCTTTTTCTAATAAGAAAAAAAAGTTGCTCGTCCTATGAATCATTTGACATAGGACAGACTGGAGAATCTGTTTATGTTCACTTGCGGTGGGCTTTAGGATAGAAAAGTTACGATGTTGAAAATTTTAGGCTTCAAAGGCAAGGAGAAGAACTCAAATTGGAGTTCGCAAAAGACAGGAGAAAAGATAAAGGAGTTATGCTACTCATAACCCACGTAACACCATTGATGTATGCATAGTTTTACGGTTATTGTTCAATTTTAGATTTTCAATATTTTTTATGGCTAATACATGCCCACCATGCTAATCGAATCATGCAGATGTTACAGCCGCAGTATTACAAGTACCATTACTCTCGTGGCAAAACAGTATCCATGAAAAGTATCAGGGAAAAGATTACACAAAGGTCAGCATGTCTCGATACTCAAACACACCTTCGAAGTCTATAACTACATCAGCATATTTATATAGGACTCTTCAACCTCAAATTCAAGTTTGCAAAAGAGAGAAGAAAAGATAAAAGGAGTAATGCTACTCATAACCCAAGAAACACCACTATGTATCCATGGTTTTAAGGTTATCATTCAATTTTTGATTTTCAATATTTTTGATGGCTAATACATGCCCGCCATGCTAACCATATCATGCAGACGTTAGAGCCATAGCATTACACTCGTGACAAAACAGTATCCATGAAAAGTATCAGTGAAAAGATTACACTAAGGTCAGTGTGCCTTGATACTCAAACACACCTTCGAAGTCTATAACTACATCAGCATATTTATATAGGACTCTTCAACCTCTGCCTTATCTATCTATCAGAACTAACTTCTAATTGAGCTACTAAACAGTAAAAGATTTAACTTGGACTCGGAAGATGAAGCCAACCACTATTGCTAGGCATAACCTGAGCCAACCAACTTTACCAATGTCGTTTCACCAGACACTGGCAACCGCACGATAGATTAAAAGGTGGTCTACATATTCCCCACTCTTTCTGACATACAACACCAATCAGCCACAATGATATGATGTTTCCTTAGTCATCCATGGTGATGATATTTCATATGAAGGCTATCCAAGCAAAAAAGGCTACTTTATATGATTAGTTAATCATATACTCTTCTAAGGAAAAGAATTGCTATCCTGAGATATGAGGACCTGATAGAATGAATAGATGATAACTTGGAAGATCCAGAGGGTCTTATCTACATCTTTCAGTCTTGATCAAGTTGCCAAGAATGAACTTTTTTTACACAACTTGATCTTTTTTCCACACTACATAAGCACTTGGGTGTGACAATATCAACAAGGATATACTTATGCCATTTCAATATTTTTTTATCAGTAAACAAAATTTTATTGATCATAAAGACAGGCAAAAGCCCAAGCATACCTTGTGCTCTTTAAATCTTAATTGGATTTTAACATAATTTTTACTCCTCTATATGATGTTGTATAGGGATGTTTAGGGCATTATGCTGCTGGTTATGTGGACTTTTGTGTGGGCCTTATTTGGGGCGTTGCTATTCATGTTTGTTTCAAAGAGACTAGCTAGAAAAACAAAGGGCTGGGTCCCTCGGCATTATGCTTTCCAAAGCAGGGTAACTAAAAGTCATAAACTGAGCACTAGGATCATCCTCCAAGTAAATAAAATCGATTTACATAAAGAAAGAGATAAAATATGCTATTGACACTTGGCCTGTTGTAGATAGACAACCATTCCTCTAGTGCTAAAATTTAGCAATAGAAATTCTTTAAATGTTATAGATCATCCTCCAAGTAAATAAAATTGATTTACATAAAGAAAGAGATAAAATATGCTATTGACACTTGGCCAGTTGTAGATAGACAACCATTCCTCTAGTGCTAAAATTTAGCATTAGAAATTCTTTAAATTTTATAGATAAAAAATTAAAGGAATTAGAACCTTCAAATTCCATTTGCTATTTCCAAGCTGGTCACTGGCAGAAGATGAAAACGCACTTCCATCAACATCACATGCATACTCAACAGTTTCCGTCTTTCCACAAGCAATTTCTTGCCAAAACTCCTTTTCCATGTATGTGGCAGGAAGACATCCAGCACTATAATATCTACGGGAAAAAATCTTGTTTGCCATCTTCTCGTAATCGCGAAATGTATAATTTCTGAAAATTATACACACTCAGAACCAGAAAAATAAAGCAAGCCAAAATATCGTGGCTCTATATGGTAAAGGAACTCACCTTCCACTCATGAAAAAAGTGACCTTATCATCAGAGTCCCACTCTGCAAGTCGAAGAGGCTGTACTCTAGTTGTGAACTTGAATCCAGATTTCTCCTTCATCAATACAACCCCAGCTGGAACGGATGCATTCAATGGGGAAATAATCTTGCATATTCCTGAAATCAGTAAAGACCCCAAAGGAGAAGGGGTTAAATTCCATTCACGAGGACAAAAAACAGTGAGCTCCACAGTTTCATTTTCAGAAGCAGCTGTTGCAGCCAAATAAACAGGAAAAAAAATATCATTCCATCAGAAAACACCAGAGATGGCAGAAAAATAAAAGAAAAAACATAATAGAAATATCACAGTTGCAGAATCTTCTGCCAGCACAATTCCTCATGTTTTGTATTGGTTCATAATTGGCATTAAGGCAATCACATTTTTTGATGAAATCCATTTTCTAGATCAATAAATCAGAACATTCACTGGTTCAATCTTCACCAAAAAAAATTATTCACCATATACAGAACTTGGTTAATCTTTTATTACTGATATCCAAGATCTCAACATGATAAATCATGTAAAAAATAAAACAGCCGCAGACCAAAACAATTTAGGTATCAAAGTCTAATGCAATATTATTTTGAGTTCCCAAGGACAACAGTGTAAATAGATAGAGATCTTACAAATACTTTGTACATAGCTAGATTTCTTACAAGCACATTCCATCGTGTAAGGATTCTGTGTGTATCCCTGTGCTTGTGGACTATGAACAAACATGGTATCAAACTAAATGTATAACATGTGGCAATCGCACTCTCAAAATTCCAATTACTATGACAGGCATGACTCAGAACGTATAAACGAAGGAAGAGAATGTTACCATATCTAGAGGCTTCTGGAGCTATCTTCTGCAAGAAAGCCAAAGGATCCTCAAATTCCTCCTTTGTTGGACAGTATACAGGGCACTCTGAAATTTTCTCAGTCCATTCCAGATCACTTGTGTCAAACTTGTCAACCTTACGCTTTGAAAAGACATCTGCATTACCGTGTAGCCTCACACCACAGGATGCTGAAGCTCTCAAAGCATCTCCTCCACTCCTAGTCATCATGTTGGTGACGCTTGTAGTCTCAATAACAGTTTCTGATTTCATTCGCTGAAGCCTTTTAAGCTTCAGATATTCTAACCCATTTCTGGCCTCTTTGGACAAACAAACCCTTCCTTCTACCTGTCAAAAGGCAATATAATTTAATGAAATCAGAATCGGAAAAATGGTAGCAGAGATATAAGTGGATTTAAGACACAAATGGTTAACTTTTAGTAAAAGTTCTCCAATATGATAAAGGAGTTTACCAATAACCCAGTTCAGCTCCCGTTTAACATCTGGTCCATGCATGTTATTAACATACAGATATTCACTAATTAAACTCAGCTTACATAATGAATTCGACGTAACACTACCATTAATACAAACCAAGAAGTGCTCAATAAGCTGCTACCACCACAATGACTACTGCCACTAGCTAATAATTGTCATTGATCAGCTTACTCAAACTAAATCATGGGTGACAAACCTCTACTTAATATGGGCACATCCACACCACTATACCGTGCAAAAGAATGGGTGTCAATGGTAGTGAAAACATTAAAAAAATGCAGTATATATTTTCCGGTAAAAACTGCTAGCTATGCATATTAAAGTTTGATGCATGGATATCAACCATCGAGAACTGACTCACTGTCTTCACCAACCATAGTTTTTAATCTGCTCCAAAATTTTGAGTTATAAAATCACCCAGTTGGTCTCCATGTAATGAATCCAAGATAGGTATCAAACACGGGTACATCAAAGCAGCAATATCATACAAAAGAATGGGCATCTATGGAACCCAGTGAAAACATAAAAAAGATTTGCAGTGCATATTTAAGGAAAAACTCAACCAACACGAACTGACTCCACATTGTCTTCACCAACCATAATGTGTAATCTGCTCCACAATTTTGATAAACCACCCGGTTAGTCTCCATGTAATGAATCCAAGATAGGTCCCAAACAACAAGATTATAGATGATGTGTCCATTCAAATCACCATTGGAAAGGACTAATGAATGTAAAAAAAAGGAACAGAATTACGATTCTGCCATATATGATTTTTGTTGTCACATTTAATTTCTCTATGTGGGGTTTACTTAAAGGATAGGTCCGAAGGCCCTCCTTAGCGAGGTTTGCCCCCCATCAAAAGATGGAACAGTAATGAAGTATTTTTAAAAGCAATCGATCAATTTGATAATAATCTACTGAAATTGATCGTCATAAAAAACATTCGTAAAAGGTAAAGATATTAGGAAGAGGCGAACTACATGAATTAAACGTGAGATGAAAAAGATAGAAGCGAAGGACAGCCGAACAAGTTGCATGGACCAAACCTACAAGAAATTTGCAAGGAAAGTAAATTGGCCCAATATTACCATATCAGACTCCTTCCGGTCCAAACATTTTTCAAACGCAACTATCAATCTTATCCATTTTCCACAAATAGTTAAACCATATGGTCAAACAGAATACTAATAGCGAACAATCTCGTTGAAATCTTCACCAGGTCCAACTTCGTCATTAAATGACACCCAAAAAACCATTAGTACAAATAGAAAATATTTGTGGTAATTAATTTTATTTTTTAAATGTAAATTAGAAATAAGAAGAAAAACATAACTCCTATTTTAAATATATATATATATATATATTTATCCATCATCGGAAATGCATCGTATACGTTTGATTCATATACTAACAACCCCGTCAAAATCTGAATCCTTACAAAGCCAGACCCTTATAAAAAACCAATTGGGAAAAATCAGAAAAACTTATCATAATTAGAGAAAAAATTATGAACCCGCTCCAATAGAAAACAATGTCTAAGATCCAAACGATGAAACAAAAGAAGAAAAGAAAATCCACAAAAGTTTTAACCGAAAATTCAGAAAATGCAAATTAAATGTGAAGCCAGAGAAAACCAAACCGAAAAAGATTAACCACATACCATTTCATTCCGAAGTCTTTCTCTACAAGCCTCCGTTTACGTTCGCTTCACCGTGAGCGGGATAAAAAACAACCACAGAACAGATTCCTAATCTCAAAATCAAACCCTAGATCACGATCCCGGGCATAAAAAACTCAATAACAAGCCTTTAAAGTGAACGAGGCCCGCCACATTCTCTCAAAACGCGATGAGCAAGACCGGACCAAGTCAGACTCGGAGATCCAAAGTCTCCCGAGACCGAGTCAAGGAAAGCGAGAAGGAAATCAAAGGACCTCGGCGTAAGAGGGCTGCAGAATTTTCCGGCGAGATGCGGAGGCTTTTCGCCGGCGAAAATAGCTGTTTACCGGCGAGAAACAATGTTTACAGGTATGGAAGGAAGGAAGGAAGGAAAGAAGGGAGACGAACGGTGGATGAGAGAGAGAGAGAGAGAGAGAGGGCATTAGAAAACCGAAAAAGGGCCCCTAGGGCGGATGGCTCATGATTTTATAGTCCAAAATGTATCAACGCTTTAAAGGTAAAAACAATATTTTACTAATTTTATATTTGTTTTTAATGAATATTATTTATATTTTTAAAAGAATTAAAAATAAAGGGCGAAGTGTGAAGGAAAGTGGAGGTTGTTAGGTGGTTCAAGTACCGTTCAACCAAACGCTTGCCGGCCAACGCGTTTGTTTTTCTTTCTTGCTTTCCGTTTTCGAGTGACTATATTACCCCTACAAACTAGGGATCTCATACATACGGAAAGGACGGTATTGTTGGCTTTTATAAGGGTATTAAGGTCAATTAAATGGACGGTGTCATCGATGAGTTCTGGTTTCTGTTGTGGTCAGAGATTGAGAAAAAGTGGAAGCAAAGGAAGGAACCATCACGTGAGTTAAAAGAGAGCGTAAATATGTACAGAATAAGACAATCTGACCGCTCATCTCTTCATCTGTGACTTTGAACGGTCACAAAACGACAGATCTAGCCTATCTCAAATCCTATCCGCACGTAGTTTCTACGTCGAAACTGACGGCCACTACACGATTACTTTCACCCTACCTTCCGGTTAGTTAGTCTCGTAACGAAAAGACAATTGAATCCTAGTTAGTTTCCCCCTATGAGTAGAAAAATGGAGGGGTTTTATAGACTTTTTGCTGAATCTCTCCACGAGGAAGGCGCCAAAGTCACTTCCGTAATGTGTAAGAACCACCACAATGCGTGACCGATAGTAAGTCCAAAACACACGACGATGACTCGACACGTGGCAATATATCTACAAAGGAAGTACAGATGGCAGGCGGATATAGCTGCGTTTTCGAGGGTTTCGTATGTCTGTGGTGCCAGAATGGACATAGCTGGCGGTTACAGCAGGTTTCACGCAAGACGTCCAACCGGTGGTTCCCGGTTTCCGGTTTCATAGCAGCAATACTTCTCTCTCCTGATCTCATTGGTTGTTGCACTTTTAGCCTTTTTGCTACGCGGAGGTTGGCCTAATGATTAGTTTTCCACAGTCAGCCTTTGAGTTTGAACTCCGAAGAAAAAGTATACGTAATATTTCCTTGACGTTTCCTTGACGATTTGGCGGCTCGGCTCTAAGTCAACCTTACACACTGCTCTCCGGCTTGAAGGCTCGGCTTCTTTTTAGCCGGCTTCGTCCTTTGAGATTTTCTCTCGTGTTATCTTTTTTCTTGATTCTTATTTCCTCCTCCTTTGTTAAAAAAGAAAAATAAACAAAATTTACCCTTTATTTGTTAATTCAAATAATAAATATTTTATATTTGAACAATGGGATTTTATTGGAAAATAAAGTTTTTTTTTTTTTAATAAGTAAAGCTGGATATTGACGAAAATACCAAGTAAATAGGTTGAAATCACTTGAATGCCTTTCCATTTTGGTGTATTGAATGTTTCGGATTACAAAGCACAATGTCCTTTCTCTTTGGACCAATTAGGAAACAAGCTTTTGTTACGGGTAAAGAGATCCTATGCTAGATTCTGCATGTCTCTACTCTCTAATACTATTCAAATTCATATTTTTTGTAAGAAAACTTTTTTTTTAGAGTCTTAGTAGGTTTAGAATGGCAATTGAGGAAATAAGAACTAAAAGTTCATTTCAAAATAAGTAAAGTCTACAATACAGCCCATGAGTAGGCTTCTCTGGACGGAACATGCACGAGAGAACATGCTGCATAGGATTGGACTCGTTGACTTAGAAACCCTTCAAATAGTATCCAGCTCTTGAGTGATTATTCGTGTAGTGGCGTAATGTACTGGAAACCCTCGATCTTCTAACAAGAGAGGTATTAGCAGACCACCAAGGACGTTAGCAGGGTGAGAAAAATTAGAAAATCATGTCGCATTAATAGTACCGCTATTCAAGCTCCACGCCTCATGAATGATACCGTCGCAGAGTCACGCCGCATTAAAGAACTCTGACAGAATGAACAATATGAAAGACACAGACTCCATAGGGGCAGACAAGATCTGTCCCCTTCGACTTATGGTATAAATAAAAAGTTTCAGGTATGAAAAAACTCTCTAATCTCTAGACTCTTTTATTTATTTACAATCTTTCAAGAGAATTTACTAATTTTGACATTGGAGACTCATCGGCCCCAAGGCCGTCCTCTTCTAGTTGCCCCATTTTCTACCTTTTGCAAGCCTAAGTTCTGAAGACCTAGGTCGCTAAATAAGAAGTTGGCTCAAAGACGTACGAAACACGACATTAACATTTTCCACCTAAGTTAAGACTTTTATAATTACATAAATAAGAAGTTGCTTAAAATGTAGTAGATAGATTAACTAAAGTGACTAAAGATTATAAATTAAAAATAAAAAATAATATTTTCCTGGATTAAGAATGTTGTTCTTTATTAGTCCATTAATATATATGAGATAGAATTTTAATTTATTTTCTATATAATTAAATGGTTGAGATAAAATTAAAATGCATTAAAAAAATAAAAGAAATAAAAGATAACAGTACTACTCCTCCGTATAGATATATGATTGGGGCCGGGGTGCAACATTTATATATGATGGGTAGTTATCTGTTATCTAGATTGCTAAAATGGGTAAATATCAAGGTCCACGAGAAAAGATCCAAATGTTTGAAAAAGCATCAATAATGTTGGAAGTAAAATGAACTTAGAGAGAGAGAGAGAGAGAGCAAAAGGAATCGATGTCGTCACATGCATGTTACATTATTATTATTATTAAATATAAGGGGATGGTTTTCTTTGAGCTGGGAATTAGAGGAAATATGAATGATGTGGATGTGCAAAATTCCCGTTTCCAAAGATAAACATCATTCACTCGAGACATCGAGGTGGTGGGGGGCAGATAGTAATTGGTCGGTATGGACGTATATGGGTCATTGACCGACCGGGCTTTTGAACCCATACATGCAGGCTGCGGTGGCGGTGCAGGTAGATTTCTGTGACTATCAACATTAATTATTTTTTCAGGATTAGAATTTTTAATATTTTTTTGTATTTATATATATTTTTAATACCCGTGGACTGTATTGGAATACACACATATATATATTATATAATTTATTAATATTGTCTCCTTAGATACTTAATGTTATATTATTTTTTAAATTTGAAAGACTATATAATTAGAGTTTTGTTATGTATATATAATTAACATCCAATGTGTATATATTATTGGCAGATAATGTAGGTTGTAAGAACTTGGTTCGGCACCTCGTGCTGTTTTTAGCATATAACTAATAAAAGCATTTTGCTCCATTTTCTTCAGCTTTTTTGCCTTTTTATTTACAGATGGTTTTCAGTTTCTTTATGTTTTTCATTTTTTAAAGAAAGTTTGATGGCTACTTCGACGTTGACTTTTTGGGAAAACAGATATAAATGGAACAAGGAATAATGGGGTATTTATATATAGCACTCGGTCAAATGAAATAAACAGAGAGAGAGACACACATAAATCATGTGTAGAAAAGGAATAAAAAAACTTATATTTATTTAATTTGAATATTTATATTTCAATATATACAGATAAAAAAAAAATGCATTTTTCAAGGTTTAAATAAGTTTATAATTTGTTTAAAGCTTCGAAAGGAAACCCATAAAACAGCTCAAAATTTTGGGATTTAACAAAAGAATCGTTTCTCCGAATATATATAATCACAAACAATAATTATATTTAAACACATTTATATTATACACAATTTATGTAACATAATTTAATTTAAAAGATAAATATCTTAAAATTTAAATCTTATAAATTAAATTATGTCATGTGGATAATATGTAGTATAAAAGTTTTTAAATAGTACTACTCCTGCAATCACATAAAGTAATCATATTAATAAAGATTCACGCCAGACCCATCTACAATCAAATTATATATTTTTCTATCCCCTCTTGCGTAAGACTAGTTATATGAGTGTGTGTCTGTCGCGTTAATTCCTATCTCAAAATTAATTAAAATTACATCATTTTGGTTAAGTTTATTACAAGAAAAATAAATATTTGTAATCATTTTTTTACAATAAAAAAAACTATATTCGACAAAAATATATTTATTTTAATTAAAAATAATTATTTTATTAAAAATAACTCATCGTAAATAAATAATTTTTTTTTTTATAGTGATCACAATATATATATTCACCAAAAGGATGATATTTTTTACTATTATATGTTCAATCATTCAACCTAGTTAGCTAGCTTGTAATATTAAATAAACAAATAAATATATATTCTTACCAACCAATGTATAATAATATTATATCCTCCATAAAAATAATAAAAAAAGTTATGAGAGAAGTACCCAATTAGCAGCAAACACGCCACCACCAACAACAACAACAGCACTAAGCAACAAGCAATTAATGAATCTCCTCGATCGAAAGCAGGTATCCTAATCCTGCCTTAAAATACAATTCAACGCTCCATATAATATTTTTACATGGCTTTAACTAATCTTTCTATTTTGATGATACAATTAATGGATGGTGGACCCCAATATCCCACCAATACGCAATAAGGATGTAAATGCAATGGGAAAGTGATCTTTTATGAAAAGTTGGGGGGCGGGGGAGGGACCCAAATTAAGCTATGTTCTATATATCAACATTCATTTTTGGTACCGTACGTACTGTTGTCATCACAATGACGCAGATTGGAACTTGGGAGCTTTTTGCTTGCAACAAACGATGTTTCTAGTTATATAATAGGGGCGGAAAAGATCTATTCTTCGTCTCTTTTTTTATCATCTTCTTATCATCTTGTGAAATAATATTAAATAATAAATTTATAAAATATCATATCATAAGATAATGAGAAGATGATACGAATTAAAATGATGAATAACATTACTCATATGGTAAAGATTAGAAAATTGCACTGAAAAAGAAAGTTTCGGTTGCTTCGAGTAGGAGTCGATTCATTAATGCACAAGAAAATTGAGCTTATTTTTTAGAACACAGTACTTCATGAAGCTGAAACTCATGAAGGGAACTGCATGGAATGCTCTAAAAGTAAAAAACCTGCATGTAGACCCAACTTACATATATTTTCCTTTCATGGGATATTAATTTTCTGGCAAGTTTGAGCTGCTGTTAGGTCGAATGTGTCTCGAAAGTCAGCCACGTGACTTGCTATTCTTTTTTCAGTTTTTACTCTTTTTCCCGGCAAGGACGTACTATATCATGATTGGCTATTCTATTAAGGGGTCTTGGCCAAATCCATGTGCTGACATTGATACTTTTGAATGAAACAAACGAACCTGATCATCATTTAAGACTTATCGAATGATCATGACTTTAGGACATGTGGCAAATAGAAATTAAAGTTATGATATATATATATATATAGAAAAAAAAAGTAAGTTCTTTTTGTGCCTTATTTTACTCAAAGTATTTATGAGAAAATCAACAAAAACTTAGAAAAATCTATTGAGAATGATGTGAAAGAAAGTGATGATGCGAGAGGAAAAGGAGGGGTAATGTGGCGCAAATTAAAGAAAGTGGGACTGTAGTGGAACTACCACATTGACATTATAATAATCTTAGTAAGTTAGCCCCTACGACTACACTCGTGAAAATTATGCAATGACATATATTAAAAATTATGCAAATAAATGTATATGTTAATATTCATATTAAAAAGACTCATTTTGTTTTCTTCAAAAACTTTGAAATTTCCATCACCAATTTTTTATCTGATTATCGTACACCTTGGACCTATAGAAAAATAACAGTTAGAGTTTGAGAATGCTATCTCATGATGATAGCGGATAGGGATCTTGTATTGCATATATAGGAGTAGTACACTGTTGACTTTACATGTAAGGGAAAAAATATAGAAAGAGTGTGCTGCACATGCCTAAAATAAAATATTATAGAAGGTTTCTAGTGATACATTAAGAAAAGGAAGGAAAGTATACTGTGATCACGTTGTTGGTGGTTCTTTTGCTTTGCTGTCTTCAGTTACAAGGCTATCAGGTTGGAGCTTGAACTTGTAAACCCATTTACAACCTACAACATTCGTGTGAGGTTGATGGGGTACAAGGGTCAAAGTTTTGTTTTTGGCCAGAGCATCTAGCTCTTCGTTCATGGCAACAAGCCATCTTGGATGTTTTTGGGCAGCAATAATAGAGCGAGGCATAGTGGGAATGTCAGGGCGAGCAACATGAAGAATGTATTTGGGATTTGGTTTGCGGATCCCAACTTGAGCATGAGTAATCATGTGATGGAGATGAGCAGCAACATGTTATGTAGAAGAGACAACACATTATGGAGTCAGAGGTGGTGAAAACTCTTCTGCAGAAGATTTATGTGCTGAAGACATGGGTAGTTGAGGGTCCAGGGGGCTGGTTCAATGTGGATCTGGAGGTGCCATCAAGGGAAGAGCATGAGCAGAAATTGGAATGACAGGTGCATGTGAGCTTGTAGAAGGAGGGGAAGGCTCTCAATCCAGAAGTGAAGAGAACTTGCCAGTGACTGTGTCATGACCATAAAGATGTGCAAGGGATGAGTAAGGGAGAACAGTTTCATCGAAGACGACATGCCGAGAGATGTAAACTCGACCAATTGAAGGGGGTATAGACATTGGTAGTTTTTGTGTTTGATGTTGTAACCAAGAAAAGGGAAGCAGGGAGAGCCCAAAACTCTGAGACCGGTATAGTCCGGATGACAACCATGGAGGCGAAAGAAGGGGGATTCCATGTTCAAGGCCTTGGAAGGCAAGTGGTTAATGAGATACACAACACTGGAGAAACAATCTACCTAAAATCGAGCTGGAAGGTGGGCATGAAACATCATGGTCAGTCCAAGTTCAGTGATATTTCGGTGTTTTTGCTTAGCTTTTCCATTTTGCTTTGGTGTCTTGGGGCAAGCTAATTAATGATGAATTCCATAAGAATGAAGATAGTTGATGAAGGCAGTGGAAGAGAATTCTCTTCCTTCTTCAATCTGAAAAACCTTAATCTTGGTAGCAAATTGGCATTCAATGTGTTTGTAGAAGACATCAAAACAACCAAGCAAGTCAGATTTACAGTACATAGGGAAAAACCATGTGAAATTGGTGAATTCATCCACCAAAACAGCATAAAAATGAATTTTTTCTCTAGATTTTATAGGGGTTTGTCCCCATACATCATAGTGAACCTTTTAAAAATGAGCTATTATTTTATTATCTTTTGACAAAAAAGGCAACCGACAGGACTTGCCTAATTGACAACTAACACAAATAGTAGAAACATTGGATTTTGACATATTGAAGAAAATGCTCTTATTGGAGTGCAAGAAATTAAAACCTTACTGATGGGATGACCAAGGCATGAGTGCTAGCAATGAGGTTCAACTGTGCGAAACCGAGAAGAGAAGCAAGCTAATGGTGCTCCATCGAATGCATAAAGGCGACCACGTCTATGCCCCTTCGCTAGTATGTGTTCCTTCGCTTTGTCCTTGATCACAAAACCATCACCATCAAAGGCAACCATAAGAGGATAGTCAGTGGTAAGTTTGCTAACAGAAAGCAAATCCTTGGTGATTGAGGGAACAACAAGGACATCATTGAGATGAATATTATAACCAATAGAAGCTTTACCAGTGTGGGTGATAGGGAAAGTGGTGCCTCACCTATCATAAGGCCTTTGGACCCATGATAGATTTGAAGGTCACGAAGATTACCTGGATTGTTGATGACGTGGTTAGTAGCTGTAGTATCGGGAAACCAGTCTAAGTCTTGAGACTCAACAATCTTCATGGCAGCAAGTGCCTGTGGCACACTGTTAGCTTGGAAGGAATGGTTGAAATGGTTGAAGCACTTGAGGGCAGTGTGATTGCACTTGTTGCATCTCTGACAAGTGGGGAGGTCATCTTTGGAGGGTTTGGGTGTAGATGAGAAACCATGGTTGCTTGAGGCTGTTTGGAGTGTGAAGAATGGCTGGGTTGGAAACCATGGCCTTTGGAATTAAAGGGTTGGCCATGCTTCTTAGGCTTGTGATTTTTTTGAGTATAAAATGTCATTTAAGGGGTGACTGGAGTATCAAGTTTATGACGCTCAGTGTAGCTTTCCAAGAGAGTGACAATATCTGAGTGTGAAGGCATGGGTGGTCGCATCATGGTGGTAGTGAACACTTGATAGTCTTTGCCCAAACCGTTGAGGAGCCACCAGGATTTTTTGTGGTCTGAAATAGATTTCCCAATGGCAGAGAGGTCATCACAGATGGACTTAAAACGTTGAATATATGTTGATAGAGAATCAGTACCTTGGGTTATGGAGGTGAGCCTTTGCTTAAGAGTAAGGCTGCTGCTTGAAGAATGACAAGCAAAAGCATGCAAAACTTCAGTAGTAGAGTTCAAGCCGACAACAATGCCAAGAACTTCCTTCAAGAGAGTGGCTGTGATCCAACCTTTAACAAGGCGATCAAATTTTCGCCATTGAACATAATTTGGGTTCGAAATGGACCCAGTTATCTCATTCTCAATAAAGACCGATGGTGGTTGAATATCACCATTTAAAAACCCTTGGAGATCATAGCTCTCCAGGATGTTAAGCATTTGAGTCTTCCATAAAAGGAAGTTCGTAGGTGTGAGATAGAGTGAAACAAAGTTTGTCACATTCTGAGTGTCTTCCATAAAAGGAAGTTTGTAGGTGTGAGATAGAGTGAAACAAATTTTGTCACATTCTGAGTGACAAGATAAGGATAAACAGTGAAGGCTACGAGCGGGAAGGTGGAAAGGGAAGAGGAATTGATGGCCATTAAAAAAAAAAAAAACTTTATCTGACAATCACCGTAAGGCTCTTGATACCATATAGAAAAATAACAGTGAGAGTTTGAGAATGCTATCTCACGATGATAGTAAAGAGGGATCTTATATTGCATATATAGGAGTAGTACAATGTTGACTTTACATGTAAGGGGAACAAATATAGAAAAAATGTGTTGTACATGTCTAAAATAAAATATTACAGAAGATTTCTAGTGATACATTAAGCAAAGGAAGGAAAGTATATTGTGATCACGTTGTTGGTAGTTTTCTTGCTTTGTTGTCTTCAGTTGCAAGGCTGTCAGGGCCTTCCATCATAATCGTGTGCATGCTTGGCTCTCTTCATCACACATTCGAGTAACGTTCATCGATGTGACTTCATGTAAAAAATGCATTTAACATCTCTAGTCACCGCTAGCAGGAGGGCTCCCCTACGTCTCAGGTTGTTACAAATTACCTCTATCGTGGTGTTGATTGTTTGTCATAAATTCATGGTCTATCTTTAGACACTCCATAATAAACAAATGAGTTTCACTAGAATAATCTTTCATTCTAGCATTGGAGTCATAAGGTTTCATAAATAACTTCAGACTTTATGCGATGATACTATGTTTTGACAAACATATAGTTTCAGTTGTAAGACAATGTAATCCAATCATACTTAACTCTACTAATTAATAAATTATCATTCACACGACATCACAAAGTGGAATTCAAAGGTAACTTACCACTCTATTTTCATCAATTACTCTTGAGCTTGTTGTCTAAGTGAAGATCTAGCCGAGAAAATGACTTTTCCTCGGTTAAAAACACTAGTTGATTACTCTATTTCTTTCTTTCTCTGCTTCTCTTTGGTTTTTGCGTAACTAAGGAAGAAGATGAAGTGATCGAATGAAGTTCTAAGTGAAGCCCGTCTATCTATATATAGCTTATAGCAAACACGACAGTTGTGCTATGCATTGTCAAGCCAAACATGAGTTGTTAATAAAGTTTTTTGTGAGGTGTTAAGTACTGAAGTGTGAAATGTGGCAAATCCAGGCGAGAGTTTACACATTTTTGAGCATTACATACCATGCACTTAAATCATATCCAAGGAAAGCTCAATCCAAGTATTGGGCGACTAGCGAGTAGTACGGAGATCACAAGCATTCTATCCAAAGAGTAGCTCGATATATTAAACCAAACTCTTGAGAAGAGTGGGGAATGCATTATGGGTATTTGTCCGAAAAACTTCTAGTTATACTTTTGAGTACTTGTTTGGATGTTTAGAGGAACATACCCCAGTTTGCTCGCCCTATTTGGAGCACTTACCATCGTTGCTCGCCTAACCATGCTCACAAAGTTCCTTGCCTGTCCTAATCCTTCGCTACCTGTTCTCTTGCTTGATCATTTGGCCATCCTACATTCTTCTTTTGCTTGACTGTTCGGCCATCCCACATTCTTCTTCGCTCGACAACTGATTGGACTAACTCTTTACCCACCAACACCTTTGCTCAGCCAAGTACTTTGCCTAGTCACTTGATGCTCGCCCAAAGTAAATTGCTCGGGCACTCATTGCTCGACTGATTTGTCAACTTACTCACTTGCTCGTATAAAACCATTTAATCACATTTTCTTTTAAACAAAGACTAATTAAGATTGTGGATCTCACAATAAATAGGCCTAGGTGATGGTTAACTCATATACAATCCAAACTCGAATTGACATAACTTGAACCCTACATGTTACACTAGAGTTGATAATTTTTGTTACAATTGATGAATCAAACACAAACTCAATATAAAATTAAAAAATGCTACTGTCCCTAATTTATACCACTCACTTTGCCCCTTGATATAATGCCACATGGCTTATTAAAAAAAAAAAAAAAAACACAAACATAAAAGGATACAGGGGATATAGGGTTTTAGTCTTTCTCTTTTTATGTTTTTCAGAGCTATTTTGTTCTAAATATATAGTAGCATTACTCTATAAAATTAGCAAATTAAATATTGTTTTGAAATTATATATTAAATTTAGTAAAATTTATGGGAAACATTTCCTAATTGATAACACTGTATTAAATTCTCAAAGATCATATTTAATAAAAACAGATTTTGAGATTTGTTTTTTATTGAGTCTCTAAAAGTGGCCGGATAAGAAAAACTAAGTTGACTAAAAATTCTTTGATATATGATTTGTGTTGGAGTTTATGAAGGTGGAAAGTTGTTTGGATAAAAATTGTGAGCATTTTATTTTTCTAAAAAAAATTCATGATAGTTTCTTTTACGTTTTTTATTGACAGAAACTTAAGAAAATAACTAGATGATAATTATTTGTTAAAATAATGTTTTTTTGATATTTAGATGGAAATAAAAAAAATTAAAAAAAAAGCCCTAAAATGGTAATTATCAAACCTAGAATCTATATAATATGGTAATTTTAGTTCAGGTGGCCCAAAAAAGGAGGAAAAGAAAGAGAGAAACATTCTTAATTCTAAAGACTGGATATCATCATCCCCCACAAGTTTCGTTTTCAGAACAGGATAAGTACACATGATAATATTATCCGGTCAAGATATTATTGATTAACAGAAGAAAACGTGCGAACAAGTACAAGGTTTTGAAACTGATGGATGAGGTATGAAAAGCTACACACGTACGTCTCGGCTGAATTAAACAATCAAAAGACAGCTCTCCCCAAACAACCAAACAAAAACAGCCGACAATCTGTACAACAACAATCCGTGCCCAAATTAAGAGACCAATTTGTCTACTCGATCCGACCCTAAAGTCTAAACGCACGCCATTTTACCACCCCGGCAGCGGCATGCATTCACACGGATCCAGGAAAATAAGTACCCCTTATCGCCTCTGTTGGAAAAGAGTCTCAACAGAACTTCATTCTGTCGTTTGGAGGTTGAGCCCCACTCACCAAATCTTTTGATTTTGATTTTTTATTTTTCATTTCCATGCCCTTTTGATCTTGTTTCATATCTAAAAGTATTTTTGTTGAGGTTATTATATTATAGATATGAGATTTTTATTCATATGAGATTTTATCATCTATATACATATGAGATTATTATATTATAGATTGTTAGATTGTGAAAATGAAAATGAATATGATTGTTGGAAGTTATTGAAGATTATGAAAATAAAATAAAAATTAATTAAAAAATAAAAATAATAAAAATAATAATATTTTATTGTTATAAAGAGTGTGACGACTAATGCAATATAGACTTCAAGTTTTGAATGATTAGCTAAAAGTAAAAAAACTATATATTAATCAAAATTTGAAGAATATGATGGCCAATCCAATGCTAATATTTTAAGTTATTATAAGTTTTATTCATCAGACTCTAGACGAGTCAATTTTTTTTCTAATTTTGAGAACTTAAGGTTGTATTTGGATATTGAGATGATTTCAGATGATCTGAATTGATATGTGAATAGTCGTATCTTGTGAGTTTTATTGAAATATGTTTTAATATAAATAAGTTAAGATATGTATTTAAATATATGAAATAATTTACAATGAGTTTGAATTTTTTATTAAAAATTAAAAAAGTAATACATCTAGTTGAAATTATGTTGACATTCAAAGATAGCTAAGTTGTGCAAGAGAATTTTGAGTGAAAAGGTTAATTTATTCCTATTTTTGATCACGTGTTCTAATGACATTTTTTTTTTTTTTATAACTTTTAAAAATATATTAGAATATGTTCACAATCACGTAGTCAATACGTCTAGTTTTATTTATTTTTAATATAATGAATTTACATATTAGAAACTAAATATTAAAATGTTTACTCGATCAATGATATATGATCCTCCTTTCTTTTTGAGTTGCAAATTATTGATCAATATTTTGTAACAAGTTTTATTAGTATATAATACTCAATAGCTGATCATAGTACGAACAATTTTTAGAATATTTATATTGGCAAATTCCAGTTGAGAACATGTTTTTCAATAATTAATTTAATTGTTCTTGTAATATGATCTGTTATAAATATGAACTTTAATATTCATTTATACCATTTTTCCTATTATCCAAAAAAAAAATCACTTAATTATATTATGACAGTATAATATGTTCAGTTCACAATAATTCTTTTACCACAATAATTATTAAATAGAGATCTTTAATTTTTGAGAAGTCTGCGCAAATAGATTACACAATAATAAACTCACTAACTAATGTGAGTTTATGTGATTCGTTAGATCTATTTTATTATAAAAATAACTTTATAATCTGACATACTATATCAAATTATATCAATTTGTAATTTTATTTTTATTTAATTTTTTTATGATTAAAATATTTTTCTTAATTTTTTAGACACTTTCTTTATGCAAAGGCATCCAAGCCTACCAATCTACCTTGGTCCTTGGTCCTTGGCCCTACTCAAATTACTTTTTTTTTTTTTTTTTAAATGGAATTGTTGAGGATACGAGAATTTGAATTTTAGATATTTATTTATTCCTCACCATCTTGAGTAAGAAAATTAGTTAATATTATTAGACAAAAAATGTTACAACTACAAAAAAATTTTATAAAAATAAATTTGTAAATTGAAATAATTTTATGTAATATATTAAATTTACTTTACAATTTAACATATTACATCAAATCATATTAATTTATGGATTTAATTTTTAAAATTCTTTAAAGGACAAAATATTTATTCTATTAGATAACAAAATCAATAACTACAAAGGCATCGTTTGAATATTGAAAGAAGAAGATAAATTTGTAAATAATAGTAAAATAATAATGATTTGATAGTATGATTAGATGAAAAAAATTTAAAATTTAAAATTTAAAATTAAAAAGTTTAAAATGAGACAATCTTACCATCCAAACAGGACCTAAGATTTCTTGATAAATAGAAAAAACAAAAACGAAAAAACATATTTCATGCATCATATTAGATATACAGCTCAGCTCTTGTTGGATCGTTAACGTAAATAATGAGTATTTGGCTCGTGGGTCAATGTCTTTCTCTCGACTTTTCTTTTTTACGGCCATGGAAGGCACCACGTAAAGACTTCCGAAAGAAAGAAAATCAAGCCGAACTTTTCTACTTTAATATATATTTTTAGAAGCCATAACCCACGAATGGGTTCACATTGAGTGTGAAACCCACCAAAGTTCTTGTATTTTAATAATCATCTAACTTCGTTTAGAAGTTGAGTTAATCTCAACTCATCATTATAATTTTTTCAAATTCTAATATAAAATATAATAAATAATTCAACTTTTTCAAATTCTAAAATAATAATAATAATAAACAATAATATTCTAATAATATTTTATTATCTCAACTCAATTCAACTCAACTCACTTCAACTCAACTCACTTCAACATCCAAACCCACCAATACATGGTCAGTGGAGTTGGTTCAGCAACATAATTAAAAGATACTGTTAAAAAATTTATTAAATCATTGGAGAGAGAAAAAAAAATTAACAATCTTAATGGAATTACAACTATATCCATACAATAAAAAACTATATATTTAAAAACCAGCACATGTCTCAACATGTTAATTTATATATATAAATATGTGATTACATATGCAAGAATTTTCACCTAAGAAATCTTTCGATGATTTTTTTTCGAAAATTTTGAAAAAAAGAAATCTTAATATAACTTTAGAGTTATGTTACACAAAAGCTTTATATTTTGTACACCACTTAAAAAATATATGATTTTACTCTTTTATACTCATATTTTATATTTCATGAAACATAAAGATAAAAGAATAAATTCACATACTTTTAAATAATGTGCAAGAATGTGAGACTTATGTATATAATTTTTCATAATCTTATCATGTATTATGATAAAAAGGAAATATCATAATGAAAAATTATTCATCCATGAAGAAATTTAAAAATAATTTTTTTTATAAATTAATGGTATTTAATGCGCTAGATTCTCGTGTAGTTATTATTATAATAAAATAAATCTAATATATTATATTAAGTTATATTAATTTATAAATTTATTTTTACATAAATCTAAGCTCTTCCTTGAAAACATAAATAAATAAATTAATTCCTTCCTGTTGTTTTGAGCTCAATTCAATATTTAAACGGATTAGTATGGTTTTAGACCTAGTTTATTTTCATAATCATTTTTAATACATCACATTTCATTTCATTTAATTATTATAATTTTTTTAAATTTTAATACAAAATAAAATAAATAATTTAATTTTTTCAAATTTTAAAATAAAAATAATATTAAAAAAATATATTCTAATAATATTTTATTTAACTTTTAACTTTTATCTCAACTAATTTCATCTCATTTCGTTAAATTTCCCAAAAAAAAAGATGAACTCTTACCTAATACAGTTCAGTGCCAACTCTGGAAAGTTGCACGTCTTGGTATACACTTTGAAAATGGAAAGTGCCTTTTTAAAAAAAAAAAAAAATTAATTTAATTGGGCAAACAAACATATAGCTCAGTTTCGTGTAAGCTTCCAATACAACATGCCGATTCCCTAATTTGTCACTTTGTCGGTGTCTGATGACCTTTTTTTTTTTATTAATTCTTACTAATTTCAACGTTCATACACATTGTTACTATAATACGTTATTTGATTCCTTGACACCTCAACTTGTCTTGCCCTTTTCTGCCTCACACCTTATCTATTTGCTCACACCTTCTTTTAACTTTCTCTCCTTTTCTTAACAATGCTATTCCAATTGTTTGTTCTTCTTCTTCTTTTGGTTGTTTTGTTTATTTATTTATGGTGAATCAAGAGTACCATTTATGCTTGATGTGTGGCTGTATACACATATATGCAAGTTGGCAACAATGGGATTGGGGTATAAGTCTTGGATTGAGATGATACATATTCAACAATTTTTATAAAGTAAAATTTTATTTTCAAGTTGGTGCGTAACCGTTGATATACCAGATGAAAAATTCTATTATCAAATTGATGTGTAAAGCAAATTCAGTAAAATGTTTATATAGTATAATTTGATTTGAAAAATTAATTTTATAATTTGAATATTACAAATCAAGTCTTAAAATTTAAGTGATATCACTAAATGAAAACTGTTTATTTATGACCAATTATTTACTGCGAAAATGACTATTTTCTATTAAAATGAATCTGTTTTCATCGTAAATAGTCATTCTCGCAAAAAATAATCCATCACAAATGTTCATTTTTCTTGTAGTGTATAAATGATATGTTTTACACACCAATTTGAGAATAAAATAATTCATAACAGATTGAAAAAAAATCTAAAACTTCTTTTGTAAATAAGGTTTTGTAGAACTTGTAAGTAGAATATCATCATGATCTCTACCTTAATTGTATAATCTTCTTTTTTTTCTTTTTCGAAATCTTGTTTCTTGCTTCCCTTTGAAGAACATTAAAAAAAAAAAAAAAAAAAAACAGTATGTTGCCAAACTTACATTTATAAGTAACCTCATTTAGGGGAAGCATGTCTACCCCTAATGCCTCGTAATCATATGATTGGTAAAAATTAACCTTATTATAAACTTACATGTGGAATTAAATTAGTTGTAAACACGGCTAAGCTCTAGGGGTTTAGGGCTTTCATTAATATTAGTCTAAGCTTTTACTTCTAGAAGGTAATATTTAGTAGTGGGGCCGGCGATGAAAAAATAGAAAAGAAAAATTCATTAGTTTTGACCAATTAAGAATCCCTAGTAATGCCTCGTGAGTTTAATACCTTGAACCCATCCAGAAACAAAATTAAAGACGACGGTTGACCATGAGGACATTAGCATTTTAATATCACATGCACTTTAATTTTTTTTTATAGGCATATATATATATATATTATCATACTTTAAGAAAAATGATTTATTTAATTAATTAATAGGAAAGTTAATTCAATCATTATAGTTTTGATTTGGACTGATTCAACCCCAAAAAACGAGGTTTGAACTCGTCATGGTCTGCGCCTAACATCACCATCATCCACCAGTCAGGGCTCATGAGCTGAAGAAGGTTCAGTATTTCGGCCTCCATCTATCAATTCTCATTTATCAGATCTCCCAATTCACACTTCACGGCCAGCTATTAGAATCCAAAACAAAACTCGCTTCTAAAGATCAGTTCACACTCATTCATCATTAAACAAACAAACCAACCCTGGGATCCATATTCCATGTGCTGCAGATCATCCCAGGTTCTTCTAGCTCGATCGCATGCTATTCCAGCGCCAACAGGAATATCATGCAGAAATGTTTCCACTTGGCCGGGGATGTTGGCCGCATGTTGTTCATGTATTGATTTTTTTATTTGATCTTACACATAAAAACAGTTAAAAGGATGATGTTTTGGTAAACAGATACATCGATCTTAACTGTCATTTTAATTAGCCCATGAATGATGATGACCACTAGCTTGGTAGGATGTGGATAGGCTGTCGGTTTCAATCTTGGCCCAAAAACTTTGGATTGGGTGGGGATATGCCGCATGCCATGTCCAATAATATTGGGAAGACTGCTATATATAACGCGCTATTATATATTATTCAAGTTTGATTTTTCTTCTTTTTGTGTGACTCTTTACTAATCTAATCAGTGGAGTAGTGATGCACATCATGAAACTAAATTAATGTAAACAGTTTGCTTTAGATATAAGATGATCATCATCAGCTATCCGTCCCTTCTTCTCTCTAGGTTTTTTTTTTTTTTTTGTCTATGACTTGATGGGCTTATTTCTCTGATTCTGAACTCCTCTAAAATGTGGATGTTTTAAGAAAATATGTTATATGTATATGAAACACGACAAAGCATATGCATTCAGATGAGGTACGCATATTTGCAAAAGCTTTATATAAGTACTATTCGGCTGCATTTAGATGTTGAATTGAGTTCTTTATGAATAGTAATGTGTTGAGTAGTGAAGAGAGTTATGTAGGATCCATCTAAACTGAGTTTAAAGTGTGTTTGAATGTTAAGATGAGTTTAATACTTTTTATGAGAAATTGAAAAAGGTTGTAGGTCACACATAGAAAAATGTTTTAAATTGAAAAAAGTTGTGAGTCCCACGTGTAAGAAGGTTTTGAGTTGAGATGAGTTTAGTAATTTGAAAATTGAGTGTTTAGATGTTAGACTCAACTTAAAATTAGATTGAACTCAATTACTGAACTCTGTTGAGCTCAGTCTAAGTTCAATAACCAAACGGAGCCTTAATGTATCAATTATCAAGAAATTAATTAATGGAGGACAGACCTTATAAATATGAATATATATATATATATATATATATATATATGCTATTTATGAAATTATACTGAGGAAATAATGTCAACTTCTGAAAGTTGTAATTCTAACGAACTAAAACTCCAAGTTTTATAAAATCAAGAATCTTTATCATAACGTGGAATTATGGTCTTGTCTGTTGCATTGTCTAGCTGCCTGCTTGGTTGGTATATATTAGGGTGAATGCATTTACTGTGGCAGCTGTTTGATTGGGTCTTGTGGAGCCGATGCTGCTGTACTGGCGATTGATTAATGTTTGTTCTTTTGGTGGAGTTGCGGCCAAGTTATTTAATTAATGTGGTTGTTTTTGGCCATGTATTTTGTGGTTCCTCTTGTTGATCAGTACTGGTTGTTTCATTGTAGTAACATCTTTTTAAGTTTGGCAGCTGCTAGAGCTATATACCCGAGGAAATCCACCAATGATTTCTACCGATTGTGTAATTTTTTTAAACGTTTTTTTTTTTAAAAAAAATTACAAATTCATTAAAAAATACTTCCTTAACCATTAAGTAAAAAAAAAAAAAAATTTTTTTGATACAAAATTTCGGTGTATGGATATTCCTTACTCATGAAAGTTGGACCAAATACCAAAATCTTAAAGATCAAATACTCTCTCAAACACTCCCTCAAACTTCAATTTATGCCTTGATAATGTAATGAGAAGGTTTACATGGAGATCTTATAAAAGTAAACTTGCAAATTAACATAGCTTGATCATGTAAATTATTAGATCTATTTCACAATTAAAAAACTTTATAATCTGATGTCTCATGTCAAGCCATGTCAGGTTATAAGTTTTTATAAGATTTCTATACAGACCAAGCATTTCTCCTCAAAGAAAAAACCACGTAAAATAGACATGAACACCCACCAGCCAGATTCTGAATCAATCATTCACTACAAAACAGGCAACAGACAACATTCAGATACTCCAACAGTGATGCAATGAAAGCAAGTCCTCCAACAGCAAAACACAAAGAAGCTTCGGACATCAATCAAGACGATGCCCCAACCAACACGGCAATTACTCCAATCAACAAACCCAAGCCACAACCAGAAACCCACCAAGCCATAACCAACCAACACAACTACTCCAATCAAGAGAATAATCGCCAACCAAAATCAGAGCTAGCTGCAGAAACAATCATCTCATGGCCAGAATAGATAATTCGTAGAAGCCCCAAGCTACTTAAGCAAAGCTATATTTCCTCGTTAGGCATAGAAATTAATTAGTTCAAGTGGCTCGGAGGCATGTGCGTACAAGATACAAAAAATAGAAGTACTTGTTTACTCTTAGAATAAGAAATGTCATTTTTTATTGGAAGAAACATGGCAGTTGAGGCCTTTGATACCATATGAAATCTGTAGAGATGATTTTTTCTTTTATATTTGTTTAAGGAAGAGAGACAGTACCCCCAATTTTATTAATAGTCATCACTTTCGGTGAAGGAATATAATGTACAAAAAAAGAACTTGGGGGTTACAAAAATCCCAAACCAAGTCTTAAAAATAATTCTAAAAACTATATTAACTATCTATGCAACACTAGAATGTAATTAGCAACAATACAAACACTAGAGCGTAAAACTATATTAACAACTTATTCAAAAGCAATGAACATGAAAGAAATCTAACAGCTGCAATCTATGTCTAAACTTTGACAGGCCATTTAAATCCAATTTTAACTCACCCCATGCTAATCTAGGCAAAAGGGGAGACAAGAAGAAAACTTCAGACAAACCATTAGTACAAGCTTTTTCTAGCTGATCAGCAATAGATCAATACCTTCTCTATAAGTGTGTTGCAATGAGAAAGATAAAGATTGACCAAAAACAATTATATCATCCCAAACCTCTAAAAACTTTCAAGGCAGAGAAGAAATATGGTCGAACCAGTGTACCAATTCTATAGAATCATACTCAAATACAATATCATTAAACCCAAGCTGTAAACAATATGGTAAACTTTGCTTCAATGCCATTACTATAGCAAACATAATAGTTTCCTCTCCTAAGTGGAGGGAGAAACAAAAAACAAAATGTTGAGGGAAAATTAGTTAATTGGCATATTATTGTGAAAAACTGGTGTAAACCTGTGTTGTAACAAGTGTGTAGTGTGTGAAAGTGAAAAAGGGAGGGCCAACTCAAGTCAGAGAGTTCGCTCGAAGTGGCTCGACATTTCGCTCGAGCGAATCTCAAGTCAGAGACTTCACTCGACATAGCTCGACACTTGGCTCGAGCTAAATTCAAGTCCGAGAGTTCGCTTGACTCGGCTCGACACTTGGCTCGAGCGAACTTCAACTCAGAGAGTTCGCTCGACATGGTTCAACACTTCGCTCAAGCTACATTCAAGTCAGAGAGTTCGCTTGACTTGGCTCGACACATGGCTCGAGCGAACTTCAAGTCAGAGAGTTCGCTCGACATGGTTCAACACTTTGCTCAAGCTACATTTCAAATCAGAGAGTCGCTTGACTTGGCTCGACATTTGGCTCGAGCGAAACTAAGTTCGCTTGACACTTCGCTCGAGCCAATGTTCTAGAAACCTAAATTTCTTAGTTTTGAGCGCCTCTTTCCTTATTGGTATAAAAGGAAACCTTTTGGTCTATTCTTTGGTGTGGAAAAACAGAGCCAAAACCTAAAGTGTTCCAAGAGCCAAAGAGAGAAACCTTTTCCTCACCTTGTGAATCTCTCTTGGACAAACACATATCCACTACACCACACTCAAGATAAAATCTCATTCAAAGTCCATTGAAGTGGACGTGTTGACTGTCCGGAAGGTTTCCAGAGCTGCTGTTGATGCAAAGATCGAGAGGTTCTCGTGGAAAGCTATAGAAGGTTGGAGTTCCGACACTACATGCGTGTAGAGATCGAGTGGGTCACTCGTGATGTTGGAAGCCAAGTTTAGGAACTACAAAGGTTTTGTGAGTGTCTCTAAATTGGTTGTAATAAACTTTTTCTATAGTAGATTTTAGGTGGTGGCTTACACCCGGAGTGGTTTTAGAATTTGAAGACGTTTTTCAAATGAGTTTCCACTTCGTGACCAAATCTCTGTGTTGATTATTTGTATGATTTGTCTCATCTTTTAATTGCTTACTTGTTTTATATTTTATTAGACAAGAAAATTTGAACTGCACCTATTCACCCCCCTCTAGGTGTTGTATGGGATAGAACCACTGCTTTTTCACAAAACCTCCACCATCATCTCTCAAGACACCTGCAAACCCAATCGGACCTGGGTTTCCAAGAGATGAGCCATCAATATTAAATCTCATTTTTCCTACTGGGGGAAGCCTCCAGTGCACTAACAAGGGCCTTCTTATTTTTACTTGCAGCTGATGCACTTGCAAAGCCAACAAAGAGCAAGAATTATTATCTCTTAGGACCTCTTTTGAATTTAAAAAAACTATTCAAACCATGTAACCAATTAGTAACATGATTTATAACTACTTGAGATCATGGCAAGATTCCATTAATCACATAGTTATTCCTTCACAGCCACAATTCCCAGAGGATAATCATTGGTACCAGATGGACCTCTTCCATGGAAAGCTTAACAGGGAGGAGTAACCATAAAGTAGTGCAAAATGCTCCCATACTTCAGTAGCTAATCTCTCATTTTCAAACAAATGCTATACAGATTCTATCTTTGGGGAGTTAGGGAAGCAAACACATTTGGATACCATGGGAATCCACACCCTTGTCCGCAACATCAACTGGTACTGCATTATGGTAAGGATAATGCTAGTCCCGCTCCCACCGCTGGCAATTTTTGTTTTTTGTTTACTTCGTGATTAAGAAAGTGGTTTTTTAGTGATGCTGTGAATTTTTTTTTAAAAAAATATTTAGAAGTGTTAAAAAAATACATGTAAAAAAAAGCAAGAAAAAAACACACCAAAATAATTAGTAGGAACCAGTGGTGGCTGTAGTGCCGCCCTAAAAATTAAAGAAAGTGATACTCTCACCACTGATTCTTACAGCTCGATGTTACCGCTAAAATTTTTTTATTTTATTTTCTAATTTTCTTTTTACTTAGTGATTAAAAAAGTATATTTTAATAATATTGTGATTTTTTTATTTATTTTTTAAAATATTCAAAAGTGTCAAAAAATACATGTAAAAAAGATAACAAAAAGGAAAGAAGACGAATTATACCTAACGGTAGCTCCCAACGGGAGTTGGGAGCGGTAGACGTAGCACCGTCCTTATGGTAAAGCTTCCCTCCAAAAACAGGAATTTTTTGAGGCAAAATATGGTTTCATAAACAAGTAGAAAGAGGAAAAACATCATGTGGACTACTAATTAAATTTCAAGCAGACTTTATAGAAAACTTACTAGAGTAAGATGATATCCAAACTCTCAAATCTTTCCTTGTTTTAATCTGAACTTTGGACTTCAAAACAACTATTTTCAGTTGGTTTCCACCAAGCTGAGAAATGAGATTGATATTTGGCCCATTTGGTGTCCAAATATCTTTAATCCTTAGTTCCGGCTGACTAATGGTAAATCTTTTTTTAGATAGTGAACCATCATTTCCCCAATTTTCAAACAGAAATTAACTTCATGTGTTAGTATTTTTTAATATATAGAATTACTTTTAAAGTTTTTTTAATGTCTAATAATGGTGGTTTCTTGAAAATTAGAAATCTTCTCTCTATAGTTCTCTCTCGAGAAGGTAGAGGTGAAGTAAAACGTCACTCCCTACTCTTATAGGGTAAGGGCGAACTGCAGTCATCAGTCATGGCGGTTGTTCGTGGTGGAGGGGATGGAGGGTTTAGAAGAACAGTGGGACAAGCTACAACTACGGAAAGGGAGTATTCAATTATAGAGGTGGAAGATGGAAGATGAAATAAGATTCTAAAGTGCTTGCCAACAGACTCAAGAAAGTTCTATATGTTATAATCTCATCAAATCAAAGTGCTTTCAACCTTGGAGGTCTCATAACAGACAACATAATGGTGGCATGTGAAGTTCTTCACACAATGAAGACCAGACAAAGAGGAAACACTGGTAGCATGACTTTGAAGCTAGACATGTCTAAGGCCTTTGGTCAAATAGAGTGGTCTTACTTGGAGACTGTAATGAGGAAACTAGGTTTTAGTAAAAAGTGGATATCTTTGATAATGAACTGTGTCACCTCTGTCTCATATTCCGTGTCGATCAATGACAAGCTAGGGGAACGGTTCTTTCCTTTGAGAGGTTTTTGAGACAAGGAGATCCTATTTCTCCTTTTTTATTTATATTGTGTGCTGAATGATTAAGTTCAATGTTCAACCAAGTTAATACAAGAGGAGAAACTAGAGGAGTTTTAGTGGCAAGGGGAGGCACTAGAATTAACCACTATCGTTTTCTGATGATGTTTAGCAGAGCAATGAGGGAAAAATGGAACAAATTACAAGCCATTCTTTACATCTATGAGAAAGCTTCTGGTCAAGTTCTTAACAAGGATAAAACCACCATATTTTTTAGCTCTAATATAGGATAAATAGACAAGAGGAATATCTTAATAGCAACATGAGCATTAGTTTGGGGAAGTTATGAGAAGTATTTGGGGCTTTCACATATGGTGGGGAAATCAAAATAAAGGAGAAAGTTTGGCAGAAGATAAGCAATTGGAAGAACAATTTCCTACCTCAAGCAGGAAAGGAGATCCTTATTAAAGCAGTTTTACAAGCTATCCCCACCTATACATCCTTATGTTCTCAAGCTTTTGGTAGGGTGACAAACAGATGGGGATGTAGAAAGCAAAAGGAGGTTTGGGTTTCAGAAACTTGGGGAGTTTTAACTTAGCCATATTGGCAAAACAAGATTGGAGAATACTACAAAATCCCTCCCCGATGTTTGCACAAGGTTTTATAGACAAATATTTTCAGAACACAAACCTTTTGGAGGCAAAATTAGGGAGCGGTCCATCTCTGATACAGAGGAAACGAAAACAACATAAAAATTTGGGGCCACTAGTGGCTATCAACACCTTCTTCTTATTATGTACAGTCTCCCTATGAAGATTCTTAATGGTGATTCTAGAGTAAAAGATCTCATCAATGAGCAGACTGGAGAGTAGGATGAAGCATTTGTTCAAGAAATTTTTGTGGAAGAAAAGCTGAGCAAATATGCAGTATCACCATTAGCAAGATCGGAGTTGAGAACAAATAAACTTGGGGCCACACTAAAGGTGGCCTTTTTTTTGGTAAAGAGTGCATACTATGTGCATTTAATTAGAAGAAGCAGAGTGCATGGAGAAACCTCAAAAGGAGAATACCCAGGATGAAAGATGGAAGAACATGTGGGAGTTGAATGTACCTAGGATGGTGAAACCGTTTCTTTGGAAATCAGGGAATAACATTTTGCCTACAAAGAAAAATCCTTTTAGCAAGAAGATAGTTGAAAATCCCTTATGCCCTATATGTAAAAAAGGTGAGAAGACTGTGGTGCATGCATTAAGGAGCTGCCTAACTGCTAGAGATGTGTAGATAATAGACTCTAGTCCAGTTAAGAAATGGGCCATCTCAAAAGAAGACTTCCTCAATGGGAGAGTTTGATGAGGAAGCTTAAGAAAGGCAGAGATAGAATGGATAGCAACCACAATGAATTCATTTTATGATCAATTTCATAGCCCGAGAAAGGTGGTTCAATTAGCCAAAGAAAGCATGGAAGAATTGTCTACACAGGTGCTGTTGAAGGGGAAGCCAAAAACAACAGCCACATGGAAGGTTGTGCATTCTTGGAGAAAACCAGCAAGGAATTGTGTGGAAGGCCAACTCGGATGTAGCTTTAGATCCTAAAAATAGGAAAATTGGGATATGGGTCATTATAAGAGATGATGAAGGGGAAATATTGGCTTCTGTAGGTGCACAAAATAGGAATGTTACTCAACCTGTATTGGTCAAATGCTATCCTCTTTTGAGGGCACTAGAAGTTTGCAATGAATTAGCCTTCAGGAAGGTGATTTTGGAAGGAGACGCACAAGTCATCATCAGTGCCATCAACTGAGTAGAGGAAGAATTATCTTGGTATAAGCATATCATAGAAGACATTAAATGTTTCTTATTTGGCAGAGCAGACTAGAAGGTACAGTTTACTCCTAGAGAAGGAAATATAGTGGCACATTTGTTGGCAAAGTGAGCTTTGTCTTATGAAGTTGAAATTATCTTGGAAGGGCTTGCTGTTTATATTTAGTTCTATAATGAGCGATAAACGTTGTATTGTTTGATTGATTATGGTAATGAAATTAGCTTGTTTTTTTAAAAAATAATGGTGGTTTTCTTAAATTCATCATGTAGTCGGTTTGGAGTTATATTAGATTACTCGTTTGGATAGTGAAAATGTTTCATATCATTATTATATATTTTTTAAATTCTCGCACAAAATATAATAAACAATTCAATTTTTTTAAATCTCAAAATAATAATAATATTATAATAATATTTTATACAACTAACTTTTAACTTTCTTCTAAAACTATCTCAACTTATCTCATTATTCAAACCGCACTTAATTATTGGCCATTGAGTGCATTTTTATACTTGATCAGTTGTTGGTCAATTTGTAGCTGATTTGATCTCATTAATTAACTTTGTATCTCTCGTTATGTTTGGAGAAAGTAAAATGCCCGTACAAGGGTCCGAGTAGTTTTAGCTTTTTATTGCCTTTCGTATTAACGTCACCTGCCTCAATTGTTTTATTGTCGTTGTCTTTCCATTCTAGTAGTCTTTTCGTTCTAGTAAATGAACGTTTTACGTTCGGTATTAAATCCTCATTATTGGAATAGAATTAGCGATGGTGGTGTTGATACTTGATAGTCGATTGGAATCTCTTTTACATTGAGGCTTTACTACCTGGCAATTAGTTCTGGTACTATTTGGTGAGAGGTCGCCTAGAGAGATTCACACTGATGACTGTTTTAGAAGCTTGAACCGATTGACTATTTTTCATATGATATAGAGAGAAGTTTTATAGAATAAATAAAAATAAAAATGTGTAGATACTCTTGAGAATTTTTTCCAGATAAGATATAGGTGTTTTTTCTTGTGAAACTTTGGATTCAACCACTTGTGTAGGATTTGTTTGAGGTGTACGACGATCAATTGAACTGTTGTATTCTGGAAGAGACAAAGTTATGATGAGGTCTGTTGCATCAGTTCATTTGAACTTTATCTACCGCAAAGAGCTTGAATCTCCTTAAAGAAAGTGAGATTTTTGTGCCTTAGTCTAAACTGATTTTGTCTCAATTTTAATTTTATTGTAATTTTAATTTTATTTATGTGTTTTTCACCAACAATTTTAAAGAGATTTTATATGAAGCCTACAATAAATAAATACATGAAAGCGTTGGAGATCTCAATAAGCATTTCTGTTTCAAGGAGCCTATTTCAAGAGATGGAAATACAAGGTACTGTTTTTTATAAGCATTCTCAACATCTCCTACATTCTCACGACAAATGTAAATTTAATTTCTGCAAAAGATGGCTTGCCCAAGGGTTAGAATCCAAAAAATAGTCATTTGAAGCAGCCAAAAAAAAAAAAAAAAAAAAAGTAGACCTCACAAAATGGACTTTTCAAGCTAAAAGAATAAGAACCAAAAACTCCCTTCATAACGTCAAGAATGTTTTGTAAGTGAAAAAAGTGAGCATTATGCTCGAATTTGCAAGTTCCAAAAGCGAAAAAATAAGCCTCAAGTTAAAATAACTAAGGAGCCATTTGTAGTAATGATTACAGACATTAACATGGCTCAATTTGTTGAAGGGTGGTGAGCAGATTCTGGTGCCAATAAACATGTCTGCTATGATCAAGATTGCTTAAAAAACTATACTCCATTTGAAGAAGGGAAAACTATTTTGCTCAGGGATTCAAGTAAAATGAAGGTTCTTTGGAGTGGTAAGGTCGAACTGAAATTCACCTCTTGATGTATACTAACGCTTAAAGATGTGCTCTATACACCTTCTATATAGGAAGAATTTGATGTCAAGTCTTTTACCCAACAAATTTGGCTTCCAACAAACTATGAAATCTGATTTATAAGTAATTACATAAAATAGAGTTTTTGTAGGCAATGACTATGCTTGCGATGAAATGTTTAAATTGAACATTGAGAATAAAGTATTGAATGAGAAAAATTCTTCTCATCTTCACTATTTATCACACCACACTCTATGAAAAACATCACATACTCTATGAAAACACCCCTATACCCTCTGAAAAAGGTATAGGTGCGGGTGTGACAGTGAATAGTGGCTGATGCATAATAAATTCCTTTTGTTTATATACTTTCTTCTTTAAATTTTGGCATGCATGTTTATGTCATATTAATATTAGATATGTTGCAATCATGAGTAGTTTAGGATTAATTTCCAAACTGACAAAAGATTTTAAAAAAATGTGAAGTTTGTAGTCAAGCAAAAATTACAAAACAACCTAATAAAAGCGTTGAGAAAATACCAAATTATCAGATTTAATTCACACTGATTTTTGTGAATTTGAAGGAATCTTAACTCGCAGAGGAAATATATATTTTATCACTTTTATTGATTATTTTTCAAAATACACTTGTGTTTATATATTAAAAATAAAAGTAATGCTTTTGAAAAATACAAAGAATTCCTCAATGAAGTTGAAAATCAATTTAGCAAAAAGATTAAAAGATTTAAAAGTGATAGATGCTGAAATTATGATTCAAATGAGTTTTAATCCATTTGTCCAATTATTGGTAATTATCCATAAAACTACTACACCATACTCACCAACATATAACGGTGTGGCTAAGAGGAAAAATAGAACGTTGATTGAGTTTATGAATACTATACTTATTGATTCAGGCAATCCTTTACGTTTTTAGGGTGAAATAATTTTGGCTGCTTGTTATATTTTAAATAAGATAAAATTTAAAAAACTATAACATTTTGAATTATGAAAAGGGTTTAAGCCAAATTTGGGATATTTTAAGTTTAGGAATGTTTAACATTTGTAAATTGTAAGGCTAACAGATCCTAAAAGGCTCAAATTGGGTGTTAGAATTACCACTTGCGTCTTTCTTTGATGTGCAAAAAATATCACATCCTATAGATTTTTTTATATTGATAATGTAAGTTTTGAATAAGTTGATGCAATTCTTAACAAAGAAAATGTTTCTTTTAAATTCAAAAATATTGGGGATCAAGAATCTAGACAAAGTATTGTTTCTTGGACTCTTGCACGATCAAGAAAGACTATAAGTCAAATGAGAGTGATAAATATATTTATAATAAATATTGGGATAATTTTCATGTTATTATTAGGTTATATGTGGATGACTTATTGATATTTGGTTCTAATCTCCATGTCATAGATGAAACAAAAAGCATGTTTAGTAACCATTTTGATATGAAAGATCTTGGTGAGGCCAATTTTATCCTGTGTTTGAAAATCACAATATCTTGTGATGGTATTTTTCTTGATTAGTCACACTATATTGATAAGATATTAAAGAATATAATATGATAGATGCAAGCATTTGCTTACTCCTTTTGATTCTAGTACTCATTTGTTTTTTGTTGAAAATGACAATGATGTAGTTAATCAAGAGGAATCTGCTAGCATGATTGATAGTTTACATTATGTGACTAATTGTACTAAACCTGACGTTGCTTATGCAGTAGTACTTAGTAGGATTACTACCAAGTCAGGAAGAGACCATTGGTATGCAATGGATCAGACAATGAAATATTTATCCGATACAAAATATTATGGCTTGTTTTATAGAAATTATCATGCTGTACTCTAAGATTTTAGTGATGCCGATTGGAATATCTTGAGAACTAAATTCAATGGGAAGAATGAATCATTTGGTAGTCGTAAGAAATGCACTATATATTTTATTTGGTAGCTATTTACATTCATATGGTGTAAGTGCATTCTTCCTATAATGATTGAGAGGAAGAGTTTTATAAAAACTCTTAATGAAAATCTACAACTCTTATGAGTAGGGTGTTAAAATTACAGAAGCACCTTTGACACCTATGTAAGTGTGGGGAGTAGGCCTGCTTCCAATGAGAATTGGACTTGTTTTCAAATTCAATCACAAAACTGAGATTAGCACAAGGTCGTAATGTCCTATCTAATAAAGCTCATGTTAACACTTGGAATGTTATGCATGAGCAATAATATTTTATTTCCCTTGACAAGTTATAGTTCAAGTTTGAAACCATAACTAACTTTAGAGTAAAAATTATTATTTCGCTAAGTGAAGGTTCAACACAGATTATACCTTTACGATGCATAATAATCTTTTTTTATCTGCAAGTATCTCTCTTATTTATATTATTTGTCTTATTAAAATCTAGTGGGGGAATTTGTTATTTTTTAATATATATATATATATATATAGAATTATTTGTAACGTTTGTTTAATGTCTAATAATGGTGGTTTTTTGGAATTCATAGTCATTAAGGTTGGGAATTATATTAGATTAATTGTTGGCCATTGAGTGCAATTTTAAAGTTAAATCAGTTTTTTAAAAAAAGATTTATGAATGATAACGTTGGTCAATGTCCAGCTAATTTGTTCTCGTTAACTTTGAGCCTCTTCTTATTTTTTGAGAAAATAAAACGCCCGTACAAGCCTCTAAGTAGTTTAGCTTTTTATTGCTTTTTGTATTAACGTTGGCTGCCTCAATTATTTTATTGCTTATGTCTTTTCATTTTAGTAAATGAATGTCTAGTATTAACTCATTTCCTACTCCACTTTGGAGGACGCTCTCTCCCCAGGCGAAAAAAACCATTTCTCTCTGTCTATCTCCAAGATTCAAGCCCCTTCCCTGGGACCTCCTCCATTCTATCAACTTTTTATATATTCTGTTTTAGGGTTTTCTTCACAGCGTCACAACAAGTCGATCTCCTACTTTCCGGCATCCTCCGACCAACACGCTCGTCCTCCGACCAACAAGTCGATCTCCAATCGCCAATCTTCAAGTTCGTGGAAGTATTTCACTAATTTGCTCGGCGCGTTCCTCACACGCGCTACTTAGCCGAGCGCAACATCCACGCGCAACCATGTCCTGGAGATGCTTCCGATGACATGCGTGGCTCCCCCGGCATCAGAGGCGTTGGATCCTCTGGATCTGACCCTCCATTCCATTCCTATGGCGGTGTGCGCCGTCATAGCCCGTGTTTATATTGGTCCTTTGCTGGCGACTTGACTTTGTTTCGAGCTGTTATCCTATGTTCCCGCTTTCCTAAACATAGGATCATGTGGAAGTGGGCGTGACAACCTTTTCCAGCCAGTCCAAACCAACAAGATGCTGCACAACCCCTTTTACTACGGCTTTAAGTTGCAGTAGTATAGTATGTTTTATCAGACTATACAAAAACCGCCTCATGCGGCATCCCCTAGTGGGACATGGGTGAGAGCCAATTTATTGGCTCCAGATCCTTCTTTTTTCTTTTCTATGTGATGTATCTGTTGGTTTTGGAATGATTGTAGGGTACTTCCACCCCACTGAAAACTTGTATTCTGTAATCTTTTAGTTTATCTATAAAATACTAAACTTGCTTAGAAAAAAAATGAACATTTAGTATTAAGTGTATCTTTGAGATTGTGGTGGGAAATATAACTTATAGTGTTAAGACTTATAATTTATAGTTTAAGTCATAAGTTCTACTGTTAAAAAATTATTTACTATTTGGTAATCATATATTTAAAACACTTTCAAATATGTTATATTTTTTTGTAAACAAATTAAAAAAATAATTTCTGAGGTAGAAATGACGATTATTTGAATTTTTAAAAATTATGACTATATCTTTGAAAGTTTGAAAGTTGTAATTATTTGAAAGCTGTATGCGTATTTTCGTCTATTGACAATCTTTTTAAAATTTGAATTGTGTTCTTCATTATCTGGAAAAGCATGTTTGAGGAAAAAACGTATTTTTTAGCTTATTTGAGATTAAAAATGCTTTAATATGTAACACCCAAAAAGTATAATTTTTCTATTAAAGAGCTTTTAAGATTATTTAAACACTTTTTAAGACTCCTACCGCAATCCCAAACAGACCCTAAATCCTCATTACTGGAATCTCTTTTACCTTTATTGAGACTTTACTGCCTGGCAATTAGTTCTGGTATTTGGCGAGGTCACTTAGAGAGATTCACACCTATGACTATTTGAAGAGTTTGAATCGATTGACTATTTTTCGTACAATATAGAGAGAAGTTTCATAGAGAAATGAAAATGAAAGTGTGTAGATATTCTAGAGAATTTTCCAGACAAGCTAAAGGTGCTTTTTCTGGTGGTGGTTTGAGCTTAACCACTTGCGCATGGTTGGTTTGAGCTATACGATGATCAGTTGAACTATTGTATCCTGAAAGAGATAAGTCAAGAGAAGGCCTGTTGCACATGGTTTATTTAAATCTTTATCTACCTCAAAGAGCTTGAATCTCCTTACAGAGAGTCAGATTCTTATGCCTCGGTATAGACTGATTTTGTCTCAAATTTAACTTCATTGTAATTTTTATTTTATTACTCTGTATTTTCCTAACATCACCTTCACTAATTATTCAAGTGCTATGCTCCATACTGAAAGGTAAAAGGGGGAATACACAGATGTCCACAAATAAGAGTGAGATTTCTGCAGAGGATATTGATAATGAGCAACTAAGTTTTTAGCATACTTTTGATGAATTAAATCAGTCCATAAAGATGATGAATTTAAAACTAGCTAGGCAGGTTTACAATGAAGGGCCCTGAAGACATCTTGCAAACTTCTTAGCCCAAGACCACCATCTACCATCGGTTTACAAATATGAGCCTAAGATACTCATTTCCTCTTTCCACGCCCTTCATAATCACCCCAGAAAAAACTTGAGAAGGTTTGATGAAGCTGATTGATAAAACCTTTAGGAACATTCAAGCAAGATAGAATGTGTATAGGAATAGATGACAGCTAGCACATGCTTCAACAAAATCAATCTACCCCCTGAAGAAAGTAATTTTCCCTTCCAACCTGCTATCTACTTTTTATTTTATTTTATGTAAAATTAAAATAGTCTCCAACATTGCAACTGTAAGCTTTTTAAAATGTATAGTGCTCCTAAGTACCCTCCCTAAAAGAAGTTACTGATTTTATAATTGTTTTTCTGGAATGCGATATAGAATTGTTTACCAAAAAAGAACTCTTTTGTGGATTTATTAACTGCCTCGATGTCTTTTCATATTTTGCTAGGAACCTGAACAATTTGGTAAGGATACTTCTTGATCCATTTATGAAAATCAATATATCATCAGGAAAAAGCAAATGTGAGATAGAAACACAACCTATTGGTACTTTGAAAGGAAGAATCACTCCATCATGGAGCATTTGAGACAAGCCCCTGATCAAAGCTTCTTCACTCAAGATAAAAAGCAATGGAGAAAGAAGATCTCCTTATCTTAAACCCCTGCCCAAGCTAAGAAATCTCTATGTGTTCCATTTAAACAAATGGAAAATTTTGGTTCTATGAAATATTGCTCTATCAACTTAATCCGTTGAGCAGAAAATCCAAAGTGAAATTAAACTCTGGAAAGATAAACCAATTTACCCTATCAAATGCCTTGGCCATGTCAATTTTGAGAATAACATTCCCCTCTCTAGCTTGCTTAGCTAAACTATAGGTCAACTCCGGGGCCAAAGCAATATTCTCTGTGATAAGCCTTTCACTTACAAGTGCACCTTAATTAGAAGAAATGAACTTTGGTAGTAAATGAGCCTATCTTTCCACAATTACTTTGGAACATATCTTGCATGAGACTTGACACAAGCTAATGGGCCGAAATGAAGAAAACTCTTTGGGTTTCTCCACCTTAGGAAGGAGAGTAATAAGAGAGGCTTTGTAGTATGTAGTCACTTAAGAGACCCTGCAAAAACACTCACCTGCAACCATTAGAAGATCTTAAACAACTACAGACCAACAATATTTATAAAATGCAGCAGAGAACCCATTAGGGCCTAGAGTGGAATCAATAGGAATAGGAAACACAGATTCTTTAAATTCTTTGAAAGTTGGAGGAGCAATGTACATCTCATTATCAGCATCAGTAACCAACTTAGGAATAGATGAGAAAAAATCTTCAGGAATTACCACCTCTTCATTTGATAGAATATGCTGAAAATAGCTTACAACTTTTTAAATGAATTTCTTCTTTGTTATGAGATTCCCTACCATCTGGGAAAATTAGGTTTGAAATGTAGCTTTTTCTTCTTATGTAGGCTAGCATTTGATGAAAAACTTCAAATTTCTATCACCTTCTTTAAGCCATTTAACTATGGATTTCTGTTTCAGAAATATTTCCTCTTGAAGTAACAAATTGTGATATTTCTCTCTCAATACAGATTACTAAGCATGTAATGTATTGGAACAATCTCCTTCCAACTCCATATCAGTTTCCTGAATTTTATCTCTCATTCTAGCCAAATTTTGAAATATGTTACCAAAAACTTGGAAGGTCCAAGATTTTAGTGCAATCTTTAACCTTTTGATTTTAAAGGCTAGCCTATCCAACCCTATTAGTGAACAATTTTGATTCCAAGACTGGTTCACACAATCTATGAATTTAGGATGATTGTACTCCCATATCCTTTGAAATTTAAAAGAGGAAGGCTCACATGTATCAACATATTGAATCAACAGAGGTGAGTGATCTGAGCATGCTCTTTCCAAAATTAAAAGTCTACTATCAGGAAAATTAGAAGTCCATCTAGAGTTTATAACTGCCCTATCCAATCTTTTCCATGTTCTTCTTCCTTTTTTATTACTAAACCATGTGAATTTAGAACCCATGTAATTCATATCAGCAAGCCCAACTTGGTGACTTGGTCAATAAAATTGATGAATTCACTTCTAACTGCAAAAGGTGAACTACCCCTAGTTCTTCATCTACTGAAATAAAAGCGCTAAAATCACCAATGATTATCCAAGGCTTATGCTCAATCTAAATGCTAGATAAAGAAGACCAGAGCTGTATTCTTAATATCCTGCAACATTTTGCATAAACCAAGGAAACCAAAATTTCTGGCCTTGCGCATAGTAGAGAGCATGTCAGATGCTGATTAGTACCACAAACTATAATGAGTTCAGAATCCTCTTTCAAGAATAACCAAATCTTGCCTACTTCTAACTCATTTGAGATCACATTAGGCAAACCAAGCATCCTTCCCACTTTTCTAACTTAAAAAAAAATTCAATCATTGGCTCCAAAATGGCTACAAACTCAAGCTGATAAGTTTTTGTCAAATTTCTCAGACGCAAGAGGTTTTCCTACTTGCAATTCCTCTTGCAGTCCACACCAGGGAGTTATCCATAGATTTTTATGAGATTTGGTTTTGATAACCATACCAAAACCTTTGTTTTGCCTTTCTTCTTCTTCATAACCAAATTTGAAAGTGTTTCCTTATCAGAAAAGGATTCTTGGAATTCAACAATTTCCTCTTCTGGCTGAGCATCTATATTCAATAGTTCAATTGGTCCGTGAGAGTTTCCAAGGAATTCCTCATGAGAATGAGATCTTCCTGCCTAGAAGAATCCACTTCAACTTGAAGGTGACTAGCACTCTTCAAAGAGATCTCATTTACTACCAAGGTTGGAACCAAAGGAGGTTCAACAGACAACTGCTCCTTTGTAGGGGAAATTACTTCAATCATAGAGGAATTTTCCTTTTTCGGCATGTATTTTGAACCATTTTCTACAAAATAAAATCAAGAATCTTCTCTGCTTTATCATCTACTAACATTAACTCCTCCACACCAATAGCTTTTTAAACAACTTCTGTACGGAGTTCTTCTTCAACCGAAGCCACATCAGTATCTTTTGGTTCAGTGAGGACCTGAACAAGTTGGTCCTCAGTTAAAGTTGACAAGCTAACTACACAAGGAAAATGTCCTGTAAATTTTGGTATGAGTCCATATGCAATAAGGTCAGTCGATGTGCAGATACCCAAAATCCCTTTAGCTGCCGAGTAAAATGATCTCAAACTTAACCACAAACTTAGTTACAATGATGGGCATAAAAACTGTCAAGGTAAGCAAACTTGCCAAAATAAGAGCCAAGATGGCCATGTAGGCTTTGTGGCCATGAAACCATAGATGGACATGTCATAAACTAATTGACGAGTAACTTTGATAAAGTCAGATCCGCAAGTCCATGATAACGGAATTGGTGGTTGCATTATGAAAAAGTGATGGCCCATTGCTACCACCAGAACTAGGCATTTTTTAGCAGACAATACATGAGAGAAGTGTAGAGAAACTATGAGTACACTAGCCAATCCCGTAGAGAGAATACAAAATTCAAGAAGTAATCCATCAGATGGAGGTCTCCTGTCCTGTCAACAAAATTAGCTGGTCATTTAAAGTTAGCAGATTCTATGCCTTGTACAACTTTGACAACTATCTTCTATGTTTGTAAATCTTTTATTATTTCCTTAATTAGGATATACTAGCTGTAAGCCATCTTTAGACAGATCTTTTTATGGTAGTTTAGCTGATTTTAAAGGCTGAAGATCAGCTTGTATTCTATATATAATGGGAATTCTCTACCAAGAGAAATATACTTTTGCTCAAAGCTCTCTAAGTTTACATGGCATCAAAGCCACAATTCTGAATCCACACGTCTCTTATCCAACTCAGCCCTAGTTCAGTCTTTGTTCTTCTCACGTCTCTTGTTCTCAAGTCCAACTCAGCCCTAGTTCAATCCTTTGTTCTCGGTTATTCTTGATCAAGTTCTCTAGGCTGCATGTCTTTAGATAAGTTTGATGCCTTCTTGGTTCTTTTTAATGGCAAAAAATACTCAGCATGGGCATTCCACTTCATGATATTTGTCAAAGGCAAGGATCTATGGGGCCATGTTGATGGCAGCAACCCTGCTCCTGACAAAAACAAAGACAAGGATCAGCACACCAAGTGGGAGGTCAAGGATGCTTAAATCATGGCGTGGATTCTAGAATTTGTCTAATCCAACATCATCTTGAACCTTCACCCTTCAAGACTGCAGCCGAGATGTGGACTTACCTGAAGAAGCTTTACAGTTAGCACAACACTGCTCGTCGGTTCCAGCTTGAACATGACTTGGCCAATCTCCAACAAGACATTCTCTCTATCTTTGATTTTTACTCTAGCTTCATGAATCTTTGGGCTGAATATACTTATATAGTCTATGCTACCTTACCTCCTGAAAGTCTTAGTTCTATTCAATCTATCCATGAAACTACTAAGAGGGATAATTTCTCATGAAATTGAGATCTGAATTTGAAGACCCCATGTCTAATCTTATGAATCGAGAACCTGCCCCCTCCTTGGATGCATGCCTCAATGATTCTTTTTGTTAGGAGCAGCACCTTCTCACTCAAACCACCATGGAAAAATGTAGATCCACCTCTGTTCCCGTGGCTTATGCAGCATAAGGCAAGCCAAGAGGCAGGGACATGAGCATTGTTCAGTGCTTTTGTTGCAAAGGATTTGGCCATTTCGCATCAAACTGTCCCAAAACATTCTGCAACTACTGCAAAAAGGATGGCCATATTATCAAGGAATTCCCTACCTGACCCCCCCCAAGAGATCTGAAACATCATATACTGCCTCAATTGCCTCTTCTAGTACTGGTAGTTCTGTGGATACAACACCTCTAACCCAAAGTGCTCCTGCTCCTGTTCAACCCTTGACCCTTGAAATGATTCAACAAATGATCATTTCTACATTCTCCACTTTAGGAATTTTAGGTAAACCCTTATCTACATCACCTCCTTGGTACTTTGATTCTGGGGCTTCCCATCATATGACAAACAATACTCATTTTCTTACCAATATAAACAAATATTCTGGAAATCTCAAGATTCATACTGCTGATGGCAACAATTTACTTATTACAACCACCGATGATGTTTCTCCTTCACTAACCGATGTCTTTGTCTCTCCTGGTCTTACCACTAATCTCGTTTCTGTCGGTCAGTTGGTTGACAATGATTGTAAAGTGGAATTCTCTAAATCTGGTTGTGTTGTGCAGGATCAACAATTAGGGAAGATAATCGCGATGGGGCCTAAAGTAAGACATCTTTTTCCTCTCCAATTTCATTTGTATCCATGTTTCTCTTTGCCCTTTGTCACTTGCAATTCTGCTCATGTTGATTACCGAGCATGGCATAAATGTCTAGGACATCCAAACTCTAATGTACTTTATGATTTGCTAAATTCTGGTTTACTTGGGATTAAAGAGTCACCATCTTAGTGTTGTTCAATTTGATTACAATTCTTGTCGACTTGGCAAAGTAAAACTCTACCATTTCCCACTCATAAACCAAAAGTAGTCCAGCCTTTTGATATGATACATAGTGATGTGTGGGGTATGGCATCGGATACTTCTCATGCTAATTACAAGTACTTAGTCACTTTTATTGATGGCTATAGTTTGTTCACATGGATTTATTTCCTGCATTCTAAAGATGAAATAATTTCTATTTTCAAGCTCTTTCATGCTCATATTGAGACTCAATTTTCTGCCAATATCAAAACCCTTCGCTGTGACAATGGGGGTGAGTACACGTCTCATGTGTTTCAGAAATTTCTGCAAACTAATGGCATAATCTCTCAATGGTCTTGTCCTTCAACCCCCTAACAAAATGGGGTGGCTGAAAGAAAGAACCATCACCTTTTCGATGTTGTTTGCACCCTTCTTTTAGAGTCATCTGTGCCCTTTCGATTTTGGTGTGAAGCTCTCTCCACTATTGTCCATGTTATCAACAGATTGCCTTCTCCCTCATTGAACCACGTCTCTCCTTACACTTGGTTTTTTGGTCACACTCTAAATTATTCTAACATTCGTACCTTTGGTTATGTGTGCTATGTTCATCTTCCTGCACATGAACGCACAAAACTCATGGCTCAGTCAGTCCAATGTGCCTTTCTAGGATATTCTGTACACCATAAAGGTTTTCTTTGCTATGATCCAAATCTGCATCATATTCGAATTTCTACAAATGTGATCTTTCTAGAAAACCAATATTTTTTTCTCCACTCACCACAATCCCATTTCTCTTTCATTTTTTCCTTTTTCCCTTGTTACTAACTCTTCTACAGATCCCGTACCTTTTAAGCCTCTGCTAGTGTATCAACGACGCTCCTCCGCTACCTCAGATCAAACTTCTGCACCTCACGAGCCCCCTCAACTTCATTTCCCCACTTTTGATTCTGTTCTAGCAACTGCACCCGCTCCTCTTAAACATAGTACTCGGGTTCGTAGACCCCCAGATAGGTTTGCTTTCACCCCTCCTTTATCCTTGACAGCCACCTTGTCTTCTACTCCTATTCCCTCATCTTATAAACAGGCAGTGGAGCATGAGTGTTTGCAGAAAGTTATTGAAACAGAACTTCTCGCACTTGAAGAAAACCAGACCTAGGATATTGTTCCATGTCCCCCGTCCGTGAAACCCCTTGGCAGTAAGTTGGTGTTTTCTATCATGCTTTGTTCCGATGGATCCATCGATCGTCACAAGGCTCAGTTGGTAGTTCTTGCCACAAAGCAAGAGTATGGCATTGACTACGATGAAACCTTTGCACCGGTAGCCAAGATGCCCACTGTGCAAATCATACTAGCTCTTGTTGCATCTCAATCATGGCCTTCACATGAAATGGATATTTAGAATGTATTCCTACAAGGTGATCTCAAGGAGGAAGTTTACATGAAACTTCCCTTGGGTATGCCTACTTCCTCACCTAATGATGTTTGCAAACTAAGACGCTCTTTGTATGGTTTGAAGCAGGCACCAAGAGTATGGTTTGAAAAGTTTCGATCCACTCTCCTTGGCTTTTCCTTCACTTAGAGTCAGTATGACTCCTCCCTTGTTCTACAGAGGACGTCTAAGGGCATAGTTGTTCTCCTTGTTTATGTGAACGATATCGTTGTCACTAGTTCCGATATGGAGGCCTCTCTAAGATTCAGAAATTGTTGCATTCTACTTTCCACATAAAAGACCTTGGCCAGGTTACCTACTTCTTGGGGTTAGAGGTGCATCATCGACCACAAGGTATCTTCTTGAATCAACACAAGTATATTTAGGATCTAGTTCAGTTAGCCAGACTCACAGACACTACTTCTGTTGACACCCCCATGGAACTTAATGTGAAGTATCAACGTGAAGAAGGGGAGCTTCTTAAGGATCCTACTTTCTATCGGAAGCTGGTTGGTTGTCTTATCTATCTAACCATCACCCGACCAGACATCTCTTATGCAGTCCACACCATCAACAAGTTCATGCAAGCCCCTCGACATCTCCACCTATTCGTAGTTCGACGTATCATTCAATACATCCTTGGCACACCTAGTCGTAGCTTATTTTCCCAACTGGTTCTCAACTCCAGCTACAAGCCTACAATGATACTGATTTGGTTGGCTGCCCAGACACCAGGAAATGTACTATCGGATGATGTATGTTTCTTGGTGATGCTCTTATCTCTTGGAAATGTGACTATGTCACTACAAGAAAAATGGCATTTTGCGGCGCTTAAATTCGCCGCTAATAATCCATAAAATCGCTGCTTATAATTATTTGCAGCGATTTACGCTGCGCTGAAGGTTCGTCGCAATTGTTGACTCATTTAAAATTTTAGGTAGCAAATCCAAAATAACGTCGCCAATAATTTTTTTTGCAGCGATTTTGTTCGCTGCAATTACTCTAATAAAATGCCGCAAATGTCATCGGGATTTCAGATTAATATCACTGCAAAAGAGTCTTTGCAGCGTTTTAGTTAGTCGCGAATACACTAAAATCGTCGTAGAAACCTGCTTATTAATTACAGCGTTCTAAAAAAATCGCCGCAGCACTAACTTGCGGCGACCTATTTCGTAGCAAATAAGTTCCAACTACATTTATTTTATATGCAGTGAAGCATAATTCGATGCAATAAGTGTTAGTTGCGGCGAAAAAGTCCGCCGCAAAAACTAATTTTAAATCTTGTTTCTTTTCATGTCCAAGTAAGATCGCCGCAAAAAAAACACAATCGTTGGGACTCTCATTAGTGGCGACCTGTAAATTGCCGCAAATGGTCTTTTCATGCACGTTTTACAGCATTATACAAAATGAGATATTTTGCAGCCTGTGGGTACCTAATTTCCTACTCCAACTCATTCCAAATATATGCAAGTAGTACTTTCCAATACTGGAATTTAAAGGACTATTTCAAGTTCAAGTTTCCAAATATTAACCATAAAAGCATATATATACAAATTCAAGTTTCCATCCATGCCAATACATCATTGACTTCAACCCTATACACTGGCATATGGTGCATTAATGGAAGGCAATTAAGTACTACATACTTGGGAGCAGCTAATGTCTTTTACAAGCTTTAAAGTATAGATCAAACATCCACATGCAATATAAATGTACCGGTTAAAACAATACATGAAAACAAATGAAAGGTGGAGTTCATCCGCAACTTCGCACATTGTTGGTTGATTTGCCATGACCTGGGGATTGAGCGGCAAAGATCCACCTTCAATTCCAAGGTAATCAAGTAATTGTTTCCCAGCGTTCTACATTCGCTGTGCAAAAGAAATATTCAAGGTAAAATTCTCCCAAGTGACAATTCATCATCAATTAAAGTGCCCAATAAACAATAGCAGAATTTGGTGGCATGCATTTGATTTAAAACCTTTTTTTTTTCATTTAAATTTGGTTCTGATTCAACAGCTTAATTACCAAAGAACATAACATGATATCCCCCAGACCTAACCATGCAAGACTAGAAAACTGAATGTAACAACATGCAGTACTGCTCCACATGAGAACAAAGCATCTATACATATGCAAAGAACATGACAAACATATAAAAAGAAGACCTTGGTTCTTAAGAGCACATTTAAAATTAAGTACGATATTATATATATAGCTTTATATTTTGGTAATCTAATTAACAAAGGTATTAAAATGGAAATATATCTAGGTATTCATCTTGCATATGGGTTTCTTGGTAGTGCCACAATAGGCTGGTCGGATAATGAGAGGGATATTGCGTACGCTCAAGGCATGTGACATGTTGGTGGATGAGCTTAGGATCCCACATTTTTTGTACCAATTGGAAAACAAAGGTTTGGTTCGTAATGGTCATGGTAGATGGGTAAAACCAACGAGAATATCACTTTGGACATACCTTCACCAGCTTACTAGTGAACAAGATGTCCATGCTCTTTCGCTTGGGACCCAAACACAAGATCATGATCATGTACTTAAAACACAATATGTTGTATAAATTTATAAGCCCTCCTCATGTTCAACACATCTTACAAGATCTTCTCTATCAACAAATTAGCTTCCTTGCACAAATTATAACGTGAAGGTGCTCTCATAATATGATGGCCTAGATCATGATGATCACCTCGGATTTTCGCGAGATTAATGAATAACCCGCAATCATTTTCTGTTTACAAGTGAGAGGTTTTAATAAGTACTATGGGCGGTGATAGGTAGCTAAAAAAAGAAACTTCTCTTCAAGAGAAATGTGCTTAATTTTAGCAAAGAAAGAAATAAGGAAATAACTAATAGATCGGTAGAGAAAGTGTAATGGGCTCCACACACAAAATATGCTATCAGAGATTGAATTGAATAAGGTAGAGGGCTTAAAATGAAAGTAGGAAAGGTGCTTAATTCTAGGTATTCATGTCTTTACTTTAAACTTAGTTAACCCCTAGTATGGTAATATAAACATAAAAACTATCACATACAAGCTATTTAATTAACAAGCTTATATACATTGGGTTGAAACTTACTTGGCTAGGGTTCTTGAATTTGAAGCCTGTTGCTACATCAATATTACTGAACTATGCCACTGCATGTAAAAGCCTGCCACATAATTGAAAACATCAAATAATTACAACCATGTCAATGCATATTTTAGGACTAAAATATTGGATCTTACAAATTTGTGTCTATTTTGTAAATATGCACTTACTTATAACTAGTTATTATTAGCTCGAAATGACTTACCCTTCAATGAATGTAATCTAGCCAACTTCGTTAGAGCTCATTCCATGGCAAATTCAGTCAAAGACAGCATAGCTTTGGTATCTAGCTTGTTGGGTTCCTTGGTTTAGACATTTTCAGCGGACAACACAACAGTAGCATCAAACCCGACAAACTACAACCAAACCGATCTAACAACTTCCTCATCACCCCACCAATGACCTTGACACCTCCCGGTCTAGCCTGCTACATCAGTTTTGTATGTACAAACCTATGAGTACCCAATATTCTGACAAATTTTATAATGGATTCTTTTTTCTAGATAAAGCTGTATGCAAAAGGAAAACCAAAGGCATGGCATGTTGATTATTTATAATAACATGTTTAAAAATATCAAGTTCCTTAAATTTTTTCCCATAACCTTAAATACCACAATAGAAATCTGTGTTATAATATTTGCCATTTTTAGGGAGTTAGTGAAGAAACATTATAAGTTGTATTGGAGGTACTTTATTTTATTTTCTATCCCATTAATAAATAATGTTCATATATTCTCACATAAAATTTGGGTTTAGGTGTGGATTGTTGCTTTCTTATTTGATAAAAAAAGGGGATGGCATGCATAATTATATATAACATTTTAACACTCCTGGATCATGAAGGGCAACTTGCAATTGAAACAGAGAAAGCAACTTCCCAAGATCATTCCCATGCCAAATACTTAGCGTAAGTAGGCCTATCTATCCTTGAGTTATCGATCATAAATAGCATATCATGTATAAAAATTACATAAATAGCATATCATTTGGATAGAAGTGCATACTAGTTATATGCTCGCATAGGGGAATGAATGCATCACCTGCTCGTTCAGCCTCCCATGAATTTGGGCTTCGGAACCATTGCCAAGCATCAAGCATAACACAAAAACTTGTACCACGTACCAGATCACAACATAACATGCACATGGAAGATACTTACAACCAACTCCAGGACACGTATTAGACTCTGGCCAAATCCGACCCCTCCTATTCTACCATGTACATACATGGTATGAATTAGCCTGCACAACAAGCAACCAAATGTTGGTAAGCATGTCAATGAAGTCAATCGATATGTATAGTGAAGGCGGTGGCGTAGATACTTACATCTTTGACTCATGTTCAGTGAACCCCCCCAACATCATCTCATAAAATTTGTACATATTAACATAAGTATTTAAGGATATATCTTGGGCCAAAACATCTGCTTTTCCAACTCAGCTTGCTCCCACAAAACATTTAGATATAACCTCCCATTGGATATATATATATATATCTTCCCAACCCACCATCTTAGTCAAAAAATGCACCCAAAAATTACCACAAAAAAACCCAAACCATCATTTCCCACAAAAATATCTTCACTGAGTCTCTCCAAGAGACTCAATGAGTGATGGGCACGCAGCGAAGATGGCCCTCAACATACGATCGGTTTCGTTTTGTCTCTCCATCATAACCTCCATGTTTGCCTTCATTGACTCCATCTCACTCTTGGAGGCTTCAACATCTTTCTTATGTTTTTCAATCAAGGCTATGTACTCTCTCTCCCGTGCCAATGAGCGTTGTCTCGTAGACTCCTGGATCACCATCTCTCCCAATCCTCTTGCATAACCCGGTCGATGCCCAAGTACCTCTCCGAAGACACCCGCTGCTGCTTCGTCAGTTCGTTTATCTAGTTCAAGAGTGTCTAGCTTTCCCACCATATCCTTCTGCAATAGGACATTAATATCCACTTATGGTCTTTTACCAAGTAATGATAAATTTTTAAGATTCAATCGCATAAAATAGGAAATAAAATTGCATTTAACAAATAAGTCTTATGCTAGAATATACTCACATAAATGTCTTTAGTGGCAGGTGCACAAATTTATCTTTCTTCTTTGACCAGTGGATTTCCTTGTAGAAGTCCACCAAATTTGCATTTTCAGAGCGCTACATGTGTGCCTGTAAATCAAAGATGTAATAAATTTGTGACATGTGGCATGGATAGCTTAATAACTAATAAATTAATCTAACCATTCATGCATGCTATACAAGAGTTATCGCTCATATACCACATAAAACATAGGGATATAGCATACCCCTTCAGGAAAAACACAAATCCTAAATTTAACATCATGTGAGTGTGTTTTTGCCATGATATGAGTTTACAAATGGGAAATGTGTTGTGTGGGGAATAATTTACTTCAAACCTTATACCTTCTGTTCTAGCATCCCCACAAAGGATTTGCGACCTGTTGTGTGGTTAATTTTCAACATATTTCTATTCTCCCGATTTTTACTCGATATTTTCTGCCATTAAAAACCATCAATTTCAACTTAAGTTAGAAATTCTTAACCCCACATCAACTTATGGGAGTTATTACCCAAATTCAAATTCGTTTCAATTGAACACATAGAATGCATACCTGGAAGGCCTCGCTACCCCATCGTTCACAGAGCTTAAACCAGAAGAGGGGGCTGACCAAACTAGTCCCAGTCGCCAATGCCTCGTCGTGGCTACCATATGACATATATATCTTATGCAGTTGGTGGTGGAAGGCATTAAACCGCTTATGAAGCTGTTTAGTCATAGCTAAACGATGATTCTCTAAGTCCCAATCCAATTCAAAATCACCCTGCATAGCCCATTAAAACACTCAGTTTTCAGTAGTGAATTATTATATATAGTCTACATTTTTAATGATCAACATCAAAGTAGAAAACTCTTACCCGAACACGATCGATTAATTCATCCTTATGCGCTTGGGGGTACATCTCTCCATCTAGGGTAGCTCATGTTGCAATGGTGTTTAATGATCCAGCTTAAACGTGTTGTAAACATGTTTGCATTCTCGCAACATGGTGCTGTTTCTCCAGGATTTATCTTCAACAAAACCTTGCCATGCTTATGGAATTTTTCAAATTCAGAACACTTTGCCAGCCCACGTCCACGTCTCGTTTGTGCCTGGTTAGGTATAGGCGCAGACGAGACGTCCTCACCTATATGACTTAATAACAATAAGGTTGTGTTAGGGGTCTCATTTGATTACTTCAATCGTACTTGTTTTAAGAGAAAACTCATAAAATCAACCCGTATCAATGTCAAATATACCGATTTGATTACTCTGAACTGGCTCCGATTGTTCCCTCGGGGAGGGTTCTCTATTTGCCTCAGGTACCAGAATTGGGTTCACACAATGAGGCTCCCATGGTTGGCTTGGGGGCAATGTTTCGTCATCTGAACTGGCGTCGCCAATTCGGACTCCGCTTTGCCTCCGTGCACTACATCTATACGGTACAAATTTCTTGGGGCGAGAACCTCGTAAACTGGGAAGTGATCTACCTGGGCCGTTCATACTCCTCATTCACTCATAATAGGATAAAAGCTATGGACAGTTAACCCAGCCTTTTCCCGTCCACCTGCGATTCAACAATAGCAAACAGTTACTACATTAAACTATTTTAGTCATAACAATAAAAAAGGTTATTTGATAACATTATTAGCAACTTCACATAAGTATCTTCAAAAACTATGCTGAGTCCAGGTTGGACTCATATTAGACAATAGCATTCCTAACTTCTGGGATGAACACTAACCTAATCAACTTAAATTTAGTCTCAGCCATGGAGATCAAACCACATAAAATGCCAAAGATTTTCACCTCAAAGATATTATATCCTTTATTTTATATCTAACTATTTCATTGATGTGAATTTCAAATAAGTGGACATACAACTTCATGAGAGGAATCAAGGATTTTACGCACTTCTGTGTAGAACAATTGGCTCGGTGTTCTAAGGGAATCTCCATCCATTAAACACATGCAATCAGATAATGCATTAAAATAAAACTTGTGAAACTATATATATTAGTGCGTGTACCCTCATCAAGTTGCCTATTCTGACTCAGATTCTTCATTGGTCGATAGGTCCTCTTCTTCTGAATATTCTCAATCACTATAACCATCTTCGGAACCATATGGAACCATTACATCATCAATAAAGTCTGTTGAATTGCTGCATTCACCACTAACTGCCAAATGGCCTCGTGCATCAATGTGGATAGGTTCTATATCAGTCATACTAACTGGAGTTGATACTGGACATGCATCACAATGTAAAAGTGGATAATCAAACGATAGCTCATTTTCTTGGTCGACATCATCATCACTTGATTCGCCATCAAGTTCGTCCATAACACTTCGCACTGGTGGAATGTCATACACATTCCTATCATTATATTTCTGCACAACATACCAATTCCCCTTCAACCTTATATCTCTAATGTAAAAACACTGGGAAGCCTGGCATGCCAACACAAACGGTTCGTCCTTATACCAAGTTATGTCCATGTTGAGACTAGTTAGATGATCGTCTACTCGTACCCCACGCTTCTTATCACCAACATCAAACCAAACACAACTAAACAAGTACACTTGACGACCTCCCATGTAGCATAACTCCACAATATCATTAAGAACACCATAAAAGTCTACATTATTAGTATCTTTGTCACCAATTACCAACACCCTTGAATTTTGTGATCGTCAACGAAGTTCAAGCTGCTTTGTATGGAATCGTTTGCCATTTATAATGCAGGCGGCATATGATGCAACCTCAGGGTCAGGACCACAAGCTAACGCATACAAATCAGCGGATACACTTGGTGGGTTTCCTGTATGTTGGTCCTGAACCTACATGAATATCAGAATAAATTATGAACTTAGAATTTCACACACATAGCATCAAGAAAGGTTAGGTTTATTATAAGTAGATGACTAGCCCAATTGTTGGGACTTGAACCAAGTTGGAAACTCAGTTTGATGCGTACGATCGACAGAATTTGGGTTTGACATCTTACATTTGTCGTAGTGCTCTCTGCATTTGGAGAACATAATCGGCAATCAATATTCGTTATTTACATAATGGACTATGGATATCAAGTTGGTCGTTTAAAAAAAGACGTTGGAAGTCATGATGATTGCTTACTCGAGATAGAGTCCAATCTCAGTGCAGTTGTTAAGGACGTACCATATGGCTAAGGTATGAAGTCTATCTTCTAATTGCACCTTACAGGCTATACCCAATGGACGAAGTTTCTGGTTGAAATTTTTGAATCCATTTATAGTATCCTCTTCTCCACCATCAATATTGAGGTCCGCTCGATTAAACTTCGTCTCAACACCTCGGAGATACATCGAGCAAAATGTCAAACACTCGATGTGAATATAGGCTTCTGTTATTGAACCTTCTGGACGAGTTTTATTCTTAATATACTGCTTGAATTTGCCGAGATACCTTTCAAAGGGGTACATCCACCGAACCTGGTACATAGACAGCTAGGTGGACCATAATATCAAAAAAAGGAGGGAATATCATCTCCAATTTGCATAGAATGGTGACGATATCAAGTTGAAGCTGAGATAAGCGATTCACATCTAGTGTTCGGGAGCACAACTCTTTGAAGAAACTGCTAAGTTCAGTCAAAGACAATGCAATATCACTCCTTAAGAACCCCCCAACAACAATAGGAAGCAGTCATTGCAAAAAAACATGATGGTCATGGCTTTTGAGCCCAGAGATTTTGCAATCACAGATAGAAACATAGTGCGTGACATTGGCAGCAAACCCATTTGGAAATTTAACCTTTGCGAGCCACTGACAGAATTTATTCATTTCATCTCCATGTAATATGTACGATGCATGTGGCATTGTAACACGTATACCTTCACGCTTAAGATGTAATTCTTTTCGGAAGCCCAAGTTCTCTAGGTCACGCCGAGAATTTATGTTATATTTTGTTTTGCCAGGAATATCCATTAAAGTGCCCAATATGTTATCGGGGATGTTCTTTTCAATATGCATAACATCTAGATTATGTCGAAGCCGCAACATTGACCAATAAGGTAGGTTGAAGAATATGCTTTTCTTTATCCAGTTCAACCCATTAGCAGTGCGTTTTCTCTTCCTACTTGTTTTCCCAAATTGGACATCTCCAAGCATTTCTAGTTGAGTTAAGAGACCCTCTCCTTCAAGCAAATTTGGTGGCATGTGATGATCTTCTCTACCGTTGAACAACCATTTTCTTGTCCGCCAAATGTGACTTGCCGGTAAGAGACGTCGATGTCCCATATAACATTGTTTTCTGCCATACTTCAACCAATTGGAATCTGTGCTTGCATTGAAAGAGGGACATGCCAATTTCCCTTTTGTTGACCACCCAAAAAGATTCCCATAAGCAGGGAAGTCATTAATTGTCCATAATAACACATCATGCAACATGAACATTTCCTTAGTGGAAGCATATGTAGGTACCCCATGTTCCCAGAGTTCAAGCAACTCATCAATTAATAGCTGCAAATACACATCAATGTCATTTTCCGGTGATTTTGGGCCAGGGATAATGAGCGATGTCATGAAGAATTGGTCTTTCATGCATAACCATAGCGGCAAGTTATACGGGACAAGAATCACTGGCCAAATGCTATATGGCTTTGCCAGGTTGTTGAAGGGATTGAAGCCGTCGCTTGCCAAACTGAGTCTAATATTGCAAGCATCCCTAGCAAACTAACAATGGGCTTGATCAAATGTCTTCCACTCCTCAGAGTTAGCAGGATGTCTCATACTAGTATCATCGGGTACCCGTTGCTCCTTATGCCATCTCATATCACATGCGATCTTGTTACTCAAAAAGAGACGCTGCAATCTTGGCTTCAAAGGGAAATGTCGAAGCACTTTTTGTGGGATCACTCGTGACCCATGTGTATTTGGCATCCAACGCGAAGCCTTACATATAGGGCACTCATTAAGATTAGCATATTCCTTTCAGAATAAAATACAGTCATTGGGGCATGCGTGAATTTTGTGGTTGTTGAAACCCAAACCTCGCTCCAATGACCTTGCCTCCTCATATGAATTAGGCAATTTAGCATCAGGAAAGGCAAACTGCAGAAGGCTAATGAGCATATCAAAAGACTTAATTGACCACCCTCCGAGCGTTTTAATGTGTAACAACTTCACGACGAATGAGAGCTTTGAGAATTTTGTGCAACCATCAAAAAGAGGACGTCGACCATCCTCTAATAGTTGGTCAAAAGTTGAGTTTGGAGAGGGTTGTGGTATTGATGGCTGAGTTAGCGATGTAGTGTTGTCTTGAGGAGCATCTCTGAATGTGCATGCCCGTATGTCATCTAACATACAGTCCATGTCATCAATGTACTCTTCATCGACTCCAACCCTAGAATTTATGTCGTCATCAATGATGGGAAGTGTCTCCTCCTCCCCATGAAATATCTACTGGGTGTAATTTGGATTGATCCCTTTTATGAACAAGTGAGTCTTCACCTCAAATATAGGCAAGAAGAGGTTATTACAGCATATACGGCAATGACACTAAATGCGATCACTTCCCATGGAATGGTTTCGTGCCATTGTGAGGAAATTCTTAACCCCTTCAGCATATGCAGGTGATACAAGTCTATCACCCAAATTCATCTAGCTTTTGTCCATCTTGCATATAAAAAGAGGAGTCGTCAAATTCATTTATTTGACTCGGTGAACGATGATATGAGAGGTTGTTGGAGATGTTCTATGTACATATGGGATAAGAATGTGTAAAGAGAGATTTATGAGGTGCATGTTTAAAAATCGCCTATTTGCTGAGATTTATTCGCATACTTTAAAGGCATGGTGCACAACTACCAGTAACATATACTTGTCGTTGAAGTACTAGACAAAATCAAAAGAGTAATCCTATACTTGAATAAGAAAAAAAACAGCTATAAACTTGTCATGCTTAATCAAACATAGATCTGGCTGTTCATGCTAGAATAGTTTTCAGCAATTGATTGAACTCATCATGGTTGAACATGACATCATAGGGAACAAATTTATTGCATACTATGAAGAATATTCAAATTAGCTTACTAATTGCTTAAGTTAATTTGGATATTAAGGAACCAATATTCCTTTTAACCTTGAATTTAAAAGATGACCGAGAAAGGAATGTGAAAGAGTATGTAAGAGAATGATCATAATTAGTACCATGCAGGCACAAATAAGTGGCAGGTTTATGTGTGGCCTTGAATTTCAAGTGATTGTAAAGGAACTAATTAAAGAAGTTTCTCATGGTGACTTGGTATCACCAACTAATACATGGTCGTTGAGTATTAATAATTAGCTACTTTGTCCTCTCTCTATCTTTCTAGATAAAATTGTTATTCGTTTGAATTGATCATAGCCATCCTAGCCATCAATACTAATAATAATTATCTTTTCAATTTAATGACAAGGGTTGTATTATTTGTATTTCTTAACAATATATAATAGGTTGCAATGCAAGAGGGATAGACTTGTATATAGGACCACAAATTTTATAATAAATATTTAGGACTCGTTTGGATGTTAAAATGAGATAAAATAAAATAAACAAATAAAATAAATTGTAATAAAATGATATGTGCATGAGTAATAGTAGAATAATATGAAGGAGGGATATTTTATGAGGTTTTAAGAAAGGAAAGAGCAAATTTTGAAAGAACAATATTATTTATAATATTGTTAGAATATAATTTTTATTTTGAGATTTGAAAAAATTATCTAATTGTTTTTTTCAAAAGTCGAAAAAGTTGTGATAGTTATCATGTAATGATTAGATAATAAATTATGGTGAATGAAAGTTAAAGGTGCTTGTAGCTTAGTGATGTTTGAATGTTGAGAAAGATGTAATAAGAAGAGATAAATTGAGAGGAGATTTATCATCTCATCTCAACATGGGATATTGGTATATACTCCCGTGGTATGATGATACCAAAAACCAAAAAAGAAAAGTAACTTTCATATATATATATATATATAATATTTTAAATGAATAGTTATTTAAAATATGTTACATTACGAGGTTAATTAATGGAGATAATAAAATTTAGGATAAAGCACATATTTTCTTAAATAAAAAGACACTAAGAGATATTCTGAAACAAATCGCCGCAATAAAATAATCATGCATGTTTTGCCATAATTAAGGAAATCTGAATCTGTCTTGCCATTAAAGAACTTAGCTTGTTTTGTATAAAAACATCCAAGGTAAGCACCCGCTATGAGTGCTACATATGGCTATTATATATATATATAAATATATATATATTTATATATAGTATATGCTTGTCTTGATTATTATTTATCAAAGCTTAATAATTAGGTACTGCCAGACACCAATTACTATAAATATTTTGCATCAGATAAATGTAATTAATTGATTAAAATACCATAATTACCTATGTCAATACTAGATTCTCTTATCTCATACATCTAAGTTACACACACGTACACATACATAAAAACATATAGATTTGTCCAATAGATCGGTGGATATTAATGAGTTTATGAAAAAATTTAAAACGAGCTTAGAAAATGTTCTTAAAAAATATAAACAAAAATACAAAAAAAGTCTACACCATTCGGCAGAAAAAGGTGTAGAATTTTATATCTAGCACCACTCTCTCTCTATATATATGTATACACACACACACACACACACACACACACACACATATATATATTTATAGCTTCTTAAGAAAATAAAATCAGCTTGTATCAACAATTTAGTCTCAACTCCACTATCACTAGCTAATTCTTACCAGCTTATTCAGAAATTCATTAAATAGAACCATTTTGAAGAGATCATTTCCTTTCAAACATCAACCGTTTTTCTAAGGAGTTTAAAGGATGATCAGATCAAATAATATTTATATAGAATTTGAAAACAAATCAGTTCATAATGTAGCAAAAATGTACTAAATACAACGAGAAATTCATAGTTACAAGTAGTATCACTTTATGCAGTAAATTCTACTACAAGAAAAACGCTTATATGTGATCAATTGTCTGCGATGAAAATTATCGGCCTTTTATCAATATATGTCCATTCTTGTTGCAAATAACTCATGATCACAAATAATTATTTTTCTTGTAATACAATTTCATTCTATTTTCAATAATAGCGTCATTTATCTTTGCATAGATTCAAATACTATTAAAACAAGAAAAATTATATTCCTCATCCTCACACCACACACCACACTTTTTGTTTTCTCTTACACAATGTGTGGTATATGAATGATGAGTAGAAGAATTCAATTAGTTTAAGAAGAATAAAACCCAAAATTTTTTTTTAAAAAAATGTGTTATGTAGTGTATGGGGATGATGAGTTTGGAAACTCTTAAAACAATTCACAAGGTCATATTAATAATCAATGTTCATGAAATTAAGGTTTAAACTCATCTATTGGATTGTGGTACTATGTTGAGAAGAATTGGAAGGGTTTCTTCTTAGAGCATTGAAGATGACCAAAATATCACCTTAGCTTTTCCTCTCTATATATATATATAACAACTTTGTAAAAACACAAATACTACAAAAAAGCTATTTCATAACAAATATTCAATTAAAAAATCTGATATAATTTTAAGAAAATTCAACCAAATATTAAGTCCATACATCATACATGTCCTTATAAAAACTATGGTGATGGATTAATTCCTCATTCGCCTTATGGTTTTCTTAAAATACATATAGTTATTCAATGTGAAAAAGACAAAAAAATATTATAATTAGGTTTCAGTCAGTTCTACTCTACAATCAATTAGTCGGCCAGAATTACATCAGAAGAACTCTGATCAGTTTCCCAAATAGAAACCAGCCTTTCTTATTACCAAATCAAATCGTTCCCATCATGTTGATGAAGTATTTCTCATATTCCTTACGAACAAATAATGATCATGGGGTTCCATATATATACACTTAAGAGCACATACGAAGTGGTCCATTTATTTGGATTCCTATAATCATCAATTAAATATAAGAAACTTGATCAACAATTCATCATCCATCATCCAACCGAATGAGCATAATTTTAACCCATTTCATGTGCTTACAAGATGCTAATGTTGTTGTATTAGGTAAAAAAACAACATCATTGGGTTTAGGAGGAAGTGCTTGTAACTCAAGCATTCTGAAGTTTGCCAGAGTCGAAGAAATCCATACAAAAATTAATATTCCAAACATGATGAAACACTTCCTCCGCTCGAGATTGTCAAATGTGTGTGCTTCTCAAAACCCTAACATGTTTCTACTTGACCCAAACAATTTCATTAAGAACAATGAAGACATAGAACAGAGTAAATTACTTTCGAGACCTCGACTCCAGCCGAGGGGATCAGGAGACGAATGGGACGAAAAATCGACTCCAACCCACTTTGATTAGGAAACGGGACCACACGATGATGAAGAACAAAGCTTTAGGGTGTCGAAAAATTGATACTTTTTTCACTGGTGTGGACTCGGCATAAACTGAGGAAGATGCCGATTAATGGGTTTTCAATGGGGTGGAGTCGCATACATTGCTTACGCTCGAATCACGGGACTGGAGCAGTGGCAATGGTAGTGGTTTTCATTCGGTGGAAGTTGATCCCCAGAAATTTTCAGTGGGCAGCGATTAATTTGAAACTAGAGAGATGGAGAAGAAGAAACTTGGGGACAACAAAGGAGAAAGCGGGATTTGGGGGGAAATGAGATAAATTTTTGGCCTTTTGGCGCCGTGTATCTTATAACACTATTGCAGCGAAATTTTGCGGCATCAAAAGGTTTTCTTCTTTTGCGGCACTTAAATTAGCTGCTAATGTCATTAAAATCGCTGCAGATGGGTAAATATATTTTGTAGCGAACTTTAACCGCCGTAAATATCTTTAAAATCATTACAAAAGGTAAATCTAAATAGCGCCCATTTCGAAGCAGCGTCGACCCACAAAATCGCCGTGAAAATTTGGTTATTGCGGCGATATTATTTGCAGCAAACAAAAAATCGCCGCAAAATACCGTTTTTCTTGTAGTGTGTCTCCAAGTCATCAACTGAGGCAGACTACCATGCCATGTCTGCTGCATGTTCCGAGATCATTTGGCTGCATGGTCTCCTCATAGGGCTTGGTTTCTCCCAAGTCCAACCTACTCCACTACATGTTGACTACACTATTGTCATCCAAATTGCTGCCAACCTTGTTTACCACGAACGCACGAAGCACATATAGGTTGACTGCCACTCCATCTGGGAGGCCTATGACCACCAGATTATCACCCTCCCACATATCTACAGTACTCTATAGATTGCGGATATCTTCACCAAATCCATGACATGTCAGTGCCATAATTTCCTTGTTAGCAAATTGATGCTTGTAGATTTACCAGCATCAATTTGAGGGGGGGTGTCAACGGATTTAGCTGGCCATTTAAAGTCAGCAGATTCTATGCCTTGTACAGCTTTGACAGCTATCTTCTATCTTGTAAATCTTTTATTATTTCCTTAATTAAGATATACTAGTTGTAGGCTATCTTTAGAAAGATTTGTATATGGTAGTTTAGCTAATTTTAAGGGTTGAAGATCAGCTTGTATTCTATATATAATGGGAATTCTCCACCAAGAGAAATATACTTTTCCTGGTATAACCCTACAGATAAGGGAACCCCAACATCCTTCATGCCAGCAACAACACCCAAAATCTTATTCCAAGGCATAACCATTTTCCCATACACATTTTGAAAAATATAACCAAGGCAGTGCATTATAACCAAGACCCTTACTGATTCATGCTAAAAAATGTTCGAGGATTGGATGTTGCCATGAACAACCTTTCTGCCATTCTTTGAATGGATACAAGCAATACCTCTTGCTGCACCTTTATGCATTGACAATTCTGAATAAGCCTTTTTTGTGAAAGTCCTCACCACCATCACCTTTCTCAGTATATAAAAAATCATCATCCATAAAGTCTGTTTCGGAAACTAAAACTTTCCCAAGATCCTCGGCAATGGTGCCAAGCTTCTTAGACATGACAATGGCCTCTTCCAAACTCTTTCTACAAGACACCTTAGAACTACTATTAATTATTATCTGAGTCATCTTGCTTGTCAGAAGCTTAGAGGAGTAGCCAATTAATATGGTAGTTTTTGGCACCCTTTGTTGTCGATTACCTCAATACTAGATGCACCTCATATGCAGAGATTGTCCCTCATTCTCCTCCTCTCTCCTCTTCTATAATCCCACAAGCAACTACAATCCAGTAAAATATCACAAAGAACATCAACCCCAAGAGTGCTAATAGACACACCTTTAACACCCATTTTTTGGAACATATTTTCAGCATAATTCAAATACCACTTAAAAGCAAGAGTAGTCATTCCTAAACTTGGTAAAAAATCAAAATCACCACAGATGTTTCTACCTGGTAGTGCTCTTAAAGCCTTCTCTACATCCAAACGAAAATCAAATACTACAAACCCATCTCCATCTTTCTTAGGTTGTACACTGTGCCCAAACCTTTGGAAAACATTTTCAAGTTCATCTGGCAAGAGTGTCTCACCCATTGCCAAACAAACACAATATCCCCTAAATAAATATACCAACAGACAGTGAGTGACTCTTTCTGGCGTGCTGGGCTCGCGAACGAGAATGATGACGACCATGAGTGAGAGATTGGCACCCAGAGCAAGGTGGACAGAGCCAGCGTGGTGGTTAAGGGCGGCGTCGCAGAGCTTGATGCAGACTACAAGAACAAAGACGAGGTGGTAGGACTCCAGATGCCGCTGCAACGACTTCAGGTGACTGTAAAGGTCATCTTGGTTGGATATCTGGTCCATTGAGATGCCATGGAGGTCTGATCTGGTGGTGAAGAATTAAAAGGGTGGCTCGGACAAAGGCTTTGGGTCCATTACCATAGTAGGGGCTACAATTACTAGACGTAATTTGGGATTTCTTTTGTTCTAGTCTTGGTGTGGGAAATATGAATCGAGATAGAGGGTGTGCTCTTCAGCCAACGGAAGAGTCAAGAAACCCCATAAAGTTTGGATGGACTTCCATGGAGGATGCCATATCAGACGCGGTCCTTTGTTTGGGATCCCTAGGAAGAATTTTTTAGCAGTAGCAGATACCTTGGTGAGGTTTGTACCTAATGGTGTGTTGATTTCAACGTGGTCATTGCTGCATGCTCACACAAGAGTATGTGATGCCGAAATCCATCTCGAATGCTAGCTTTCCTCCTCTTCCGGCAATTGAAGGAGAAGTGAAATATGAAAATGGAGAAAATAATTTTGAATTACTGAGAATAGAGGGAAGGAAAATCTTGGCGGGATCATATTCCTTGGCTCATTCTTCTTCTTCTTGTAACACATGAAGCTATTGCTCCATATTGTTAAATGTTTTTTCAGAATCGTTCCTGCCATGAATTACATTTTGATGGAGAATTTGGAGAATTTCTTGTATTTGTTACATCAACTCTTTGATTTTGTTGAGGGATACAAGAATTTATTTCATGATAGCATAGAGATCGGTGTCTCTCTAATACACTTTGTAACACATCCCAGTTGTTTGCTTAAATTGCTCAGTGACCTACTCACTTCAAGGGTAGTAATCCTCCAGAAAAAGAGAGGGAAAGAAAATAATCATTTTGATTATGATTTTGCCTGCCTTACAAGGTCTCGTTCTTCTACATATATTGATAAAATCAAAATCTTACTCACTAGTGGGCCAAGGCCCAGCACAATTAAAACAAAAGGCAAACACCCAGTCAAACACAACCCACAAGAGGCAAAATAAAATGCAAAGATTTGGACATGGACCTAAACATAACCAACAGGGTTGGGCCCAATCCAAGGCCCACAGTGACTCCGGTTCACTCTGGTAGATGTATTGGATTGTGACACCTCCTTTGGAGAGAAGTCACTGAACCACTTGAATAGTCGAAATGCTCCCTCCCCTCCATTTCATGCAAATCGCTAGTCCAAGCTTTCGCAAAATCTTCTACAGATTGAAATTTCAGAAGCACATGACGCTAATCAATTAAACCAATGACAGACATTTTTTCAAGATTCCACTTTGTAGCAGTATGCAACTTGATTGCCTACATAGAAGGCCTTCCCCTAGAAAACCTCGCAATCAATGAGATTTGCATGGGAGATTCCAAGTGCTTAAACTCCAATGGAGTGAAGAGAACTGCTAGCTTATTATCTTTGGACTAAATTTGTTTATGATGAATGAGAATATATATCAATAATAGAGATAGCGAGAGATCTAGCTTATTTGAAGAATTAACTATAGAAGCATAGGATTTGCCATTTGAATGTGGCCTAGGTTTTCATTTTGTTCCGGATGAACAAAAACTTCAATGAGTCTCTACAAAAATTCCATGAAGAATCCGCTAATAGCTATGAAATTTCAAATGACGATGGAGAAAAGGTTTTCATTGGGTAGAGAGAGCGAGAGAGAATGCAGGTATTTGTTTCTTGCCTTTTCGAAATCTACAGAGTTTAGGACTTGTTTTTCAACCTTACCAAATCAGGGTGAAGACGCTTGCTTTTATAGAGTAATGATTACATGAGTTACTAAATAGAACTATGAGCTAAAATTGAAGACAACTATGGGATGAGATGAGATGAGAATGAGAATTTTGTGAATAATAGTAATATGGTTTCTGAATAGTAGTGAAATAGTTTGAATTAAGCATTTATTGGGTTTTGAGAAATGAGAGAGAAAAAGTTGAATAAAAAATATTATAAAGTTAAAATATTGTTAGAATATTATTTTTATTTTGGAATTTGAAAAAATTGTATTTTTCTTTTTTGTTTTTTGTTTGAAGATTTGACAAAGTTGTAATGATTAGTTTGAAAATATTTGTGTTTGAATAATGTTTGAGAATGAAATGAGAAGAGATGAAAATTGTTTCTAAACATGATCCCCTTGATCAATACGACCACAAGAGATTATAGCAATTGTTATCATGATAACTTTATCTCATCTATCATAATCTTGTCTTCAAATCTTATTCTAATCCTTGTTGATATTCATGATCAATAGGTTCATGTTTATCTTGATTATGAAGTTGTTAGACAGCCACTCATGAGTCAAGTCCTTCCAAGACCGATGCATTCCAAATGATTAATTGCAATATTGTCATTCCATGTCTCGATATTTTGAGGCCTATACCTCCCTTCCAAGGGAGACAATTAAACATCTTTCGGCCACTCCAACTTAGTTCCACCCAAACTTAGACTAGCTAGATAGTACCATTCAGATAAAAAAGCCTTTGCGATTTGTTTCACTCCTTTTGTTTCAAGGACCAATAAAACTGGATAGGAAAGACAATAATTTTGGCAAGTTGCAGTCCCTCTGCATAAGATAATAACAAAACACGTCCAACTCTTTGTCCTTGCCACAATCCACATTTGTCTAACCAGAAAAAAAGCCATGAAAGCATGCACGTACGTATAATCAAGAAGCTGAAAAATTATATCAAGATAGGGAGTTATATATCAATTCGAACACATACGTGGTAGCTAGAGTGGTAGCTAGAAGAGAGAGAGAGAGAGAGAGAGGTATAAAAGTTCTGGATCATGAACACTTAAAACGGTAATATTCAGAATAGCATTGAATTCATAAAAAACAAAAAAGGCCGACAGACAAGCTAATAGAAGTCAATACCCGAACCACCACCCTTGCTGGCTGGTGAGGCCCATCTTTTCTTCTTTTTCTTTTAATAAAAATAAAGAAAAACAAAAGCCTTACCAAAAAGCAAGGGTCATATCTGGTGCGCTCTTGACTTCCCTTTTGGCCTTCTCTCACCCACACACGTTCTCTTCCACTACCATCTTTAATTAATGCAAACCAGTACTGCTACGTACAACGAACCCCACCCTCACCCCCCTCCCCTTCGTCCCACCACTTAACAAAAGCAACATCAACCAGTGTCATTTACTTACAACTTCCCTTATTTACCAAAATACTACATCCCTACTCCTATCTTATTTGACGTCGACCCTTGCTTGCTTTCCCACACTAAATTACCAAGAATTCCCCACTCTTAATTACTCCCCAATCTTCATATGTAAAACAAAAAGATGGATGCATAGTAAGAGCCGGCTGGTATCCTGCAGCTCTTTCTTCTAGGACGGAAAGTGGGAGGAAATTCTGGGTAATTTCTACATTGTGCACCTCCTTAAGCTATTAATGCTTGGGTGGTGCACTAGTGGGTTCAGTGCAAGAGCCTAGAGCACTAGCATTATCAGGGCAGCTGGTTTTGCTGATGGTGCTACTGAGAGCAGCAGTAATCTGGTGCAATGCGTTACACAAGTGGTTGTTGATGGAATTAACGCTCGAGAGGTTGAGCTTTGCTGATGGAATTGTGCTTACAAGATCTTGGACTACAACTGTGAGGAGACAGCCCGAAGAAGTAGGCGAATTTCTCTCTTCGGATGATGGGATATTTGGGTTGCCATCGCCAGAAATATTAGTGGTTTCTCCGGTGGATCCAACTGGAACGATGACAAACCCCATGGGTAGGAGGGGAATGCAGGAGGGGTCCTCGCCGCTCATAGCGAGCTGAATGGAGTCAACGTCGATGGTGGTGTACACAACGAGGCTCCCGGAATCGTCGGTGCAGCTCTCTTGGAGCATTAGCTCTACATGCTGGGATGAGTTGCTGGCCACCTGCATGCATGCATGCAAATAGTGAACAGAATATTCTTTAGTTTATACTAGGAAGGTTTTAAGATAGTGTCTATAAATAATCTATTTTGGTTATGAACATGCATCCACAATGAATTGAAAATTCTATGATGATCATCTGAAAGCACCATATATGCATGCACCAATTGATATATAGGTACCGTACTCGATCTTAAAGTCTCACAGAAATTTGGAACAAGTGATATTGAATTCGGCCTTGATGTGATGTTTGAAACATTTGGAATTCATTTTTTAGGGAAATGCAATGACTGATTAGGCAACGCCAAACAGGGTATCTAGTGGGCTCAAGCTCGACCAGAGCTTTGCTCGTCAAACTCGATCGAGCTTGTCACACCCTACTAATTTAGGGCTAGATTAATGAGAAAGAAACACTAATCACAGTTAAAAATTTCCTTACGTTGATGCGAAGAAGAGAGACGCAATTTCCTGGATGAGAGCCGTTTGCTATATGAGCCACCTCATGCAAGGAATTCCCATTGGAGATAACATCCAGCTGTACAATATATATATATATAGTCAATAAATCATCTTCTTAAATTGGCCAGTTTGAAGATTGGGGTATACACACAAAGAGTGAGGATTAAATAGAAGATTAAAAGGTTGAGGAAAAAAAAAGATCAGAAGAGTGACGAAAGGGTTGCAATCAGTCTAAACCTGAGATCTACGGCGTTCATCTCTCAAGAGACCAAAGACATGATTATGAGGGTACGGCAGCCAAGTAGAGGATACAGCACAGAGTATGAGCCCGTTTGGCTGTCCAGGCTCTGTGATTTTCCTCGTAGCAATTCTAACAGTGTCATCAGGGGAATCTGATAGAGCCGTCCAAATCAACCCACTAGAAGTGCTGATGTTGACGCAGAATGTTCTTACCATTCTTTGAGCCAGCTTCATCAAGTTCTTTCGTGCTTCCGGAGAAGGTATCACTGTAGATGGCAGCATGAACAAGGTTAAATAAGATAATGAAGTCACATGTCCACTTTAAACAAGTAATTTTATAATTAATCTGTATGAACATATTTTTCGATCAATTGCATTGATAATTTTTGTCAGGTGATGTATTAACGAATGCAACTATACATTCAATGACTCGCATGCATAATTAATATATGTTATATCAGAGACACATGATGACAGATAAAGAGGAAAAAGAGTTATAAGAACCTCCAAGGTCGGAGATATTTCGCGCCATCAGGCTTGCTACTCTTTCACATTGTCTCTGCAAGACAGCTAACCAGCGCTGTGCTCCAAAGGCCATTCCACTATAGACGAAGTCGCTAAAAAATTGATGTACCGGTTTCTCCTCTACCTCTGCATGTTCTATCCATGTAACCTGCATAGGAAACCGTACATGAATATAGTGAAGGAGATTCGACACATTGAAAAACCAATAACAAGACAAAAATATACACACATATATATTGACTTAGTTTTCATTATGCATGATTAATGCTAGCTCTTAGTAAAATTATTTCAGTAATATTTCCGAGAAATTACATATATTTTGTAATTAAGCTTTAGCTAGATTTTGAAAAGTAGTACACACCCTTGAGTAGCCATTTGGCATATCTTGAATTAGGCAGCCAGATGGTCGTCTCTTGTATCTGGGAAAGGAAGGCTGAAGGCTATCATGAAAGCTATCAATTGGAAAGTCAACAATTGCCCATGTCCCAGCTTCCTCGGTATTCTGTTGGCAATAACGAAGGAAATGACCCTCACGAGTGGGTACCAAAGGAGAGAGAACTTGCAATTCCGCATACATCTGCCCAAACATTCAAGTAGCTAGCTAGTAAACATGAGATAGATGAGAAATTAATGTGCAATAAAAAAAACTATGGCCATATATAGAATTTTACAATTCTATATACATAGATTCAAACAACAAAGTGCAAGAACAGATGGTACGTAAAATATTTAAAAAGTTACACTAGTAGATTCAACATACCAGTTGAAGAGAGCCACTTGCATGACCAGAATCTCCTGATGATAGAACTTGAACAGTTTTTGCTCTTGAAACAATTGAAGGAAACAATTCCATCCACTTATTCTGAAATCCGAAGGGCGGAAAATAAGTTCCAAATTGATCAGATTGAAGTATACTAAATTATAAGATCAATACATCCAAATTATGAATATTTTTGGCTAAGCTAACAATTTATAATAATCCAGTACCAAATTATGAATTACTGTATATAAAATGTATATAAAATGATCTTATATATAGCCAACCTATTGATCATCGGGAATTAGTGCATGCTTTAGTTAATTAACTTATTGTTAAACAAGGTAGGGGACTTACAGCATCAAGGAAAGCATCGACCAAGGTGATGCTATTCATTATAACAACGGCACTATCACGGCTGGCTTCTGTCCTGAGCTCATTCGAGTGGTGCCTGAGGTTCAAGGGCCATGGAAACATCCTTGCATGCTCCTCAAGATTAAGCACTTCTCTTCCATTTTCGTTGTTACGGATCCAAAGGGGTTCAGTTCCTCGGCACATCTTCACAAGTTCATCCATGGATGAAACGGCAAGCTCCAATGCAATTGGCTTTTCCTCTTCCAATAATAGACCGGCTTCAGGGAAGTGATAAGCTGTTTCCGGAGGCATTAACATGGGCACAGGAGTCATGTCTGTGCATGAAGCCATAGGGTCTTGGAAATGCCTCGAATAGATATTCATATCTAAATCCAATGAAGGGGGCGGCATAAATGTAGCAGCTGCTTGCATTGCTTCTATTGGCCGGCCAGCATATTGTGAAGCGAGACATGAAGAAACACGTTCTAGCTGTAAATTAAACATTCCAATATTTATAATCATCATCAGTACCCCTTAAATATTTCTGCTCCGACTCGATCGAAACTTGCAGTATTAATGGAACCCGCATAAAAACAAAATTTATACAACTTCTAGGATCGAGCACATGACAAATAAGTACTTATCTGATCTATATATATACAGTATGTGAAAGGAATGATTACCTCATAAAAATTAACGATTATGAGAAGTTATTTGGTCTTGATTTTTTAAGTGGATCTTAAATGATAAAAACAGTTTGTAAATTATCTTCAACGGGATGCTAGTTTTGAAGATGTTTTCTCGATATGGTTAAGTTTGATACACAGAAGCGTCAACAAAAAGAGTACTTTTTTCCTTCATTAATTGCTCCTAACGAACAACCAGTACCATACATATATACCTCTTCTCTGAGCCGGGAGTTTTCAAGGCGAAGTTGCTGTTCGTCCAAGCCCATCTCCCCACCTATCATACATGGACCTCCACAATTAGGGCACACGACATTACTCAGCGCCCTTTGTAGCCGGAAATTCTCCTGCCTTAGAGTCTCATTCTCCACTTTAAGGATCGCATTATCCGTCCTGTCTTGCTGTGCCTATCAAATCATAGCAAAGTTTTAAATAATAGACACCTTGCAAACAATATTTAGCACTTAATTCCATCAAACTTATGAACACACACTAAAACCTAGCTAGAATGAAAACTAATATTGTTGTAACCCTAAACGGCATAGCATTCAATGATTCTTGAGCACTCTTTGGGAAGCATGTGTATATTGTTGTACCGGCGTGTTTAATTGCGCGCATCAATGAAATACAGGCTGTACGTACACAAATTAAAACTATATATAAGAAAAAAGTGACCCAACTCAGTAATTAATGAGATCCAGCTTCCTTATTTAGTTGTTTAGGGCTTCAAATATTTAATGTGGCCGGATCTAATCAACGCGCTTCCTTGAGAAAGGTACTAGCTCTAGCCTCTAGGCCAAGGGTTGGCACTTGCAAGGGTTACCATTGAAAATAAAAAGCTTTAAATGGATTTGCGAACTGCCCGCAGTATTCTGATGATCAGTACCTTCATCTGAGTTCGCCGGTTTTGGAACCAGAACTTGACCTGGCGAGGTTTGAGGCCAAGTTCTTGGCTGAGTTTCAGCCTCTGCTTGTCATCTGGGTGTGGACATTCCTTAAACAAACTGTAGAAGAAACAGTTATGGCGTGAAGTGCAGAGAGGATTAGAAATTAGTTCAAATTACTATACATATATATATATATATATATATATATTTATATAACAAGAGGGAGAGAGATCAGTGCGTACGCTTCCATTTCTTGGATCTGGCGAGCGGTGTGCCTGTGGTAGCGTTTGATCTTCTTGGGAAGCTGTTCACTCTCGTGCTCGTTCCCTGACTTTTCTTCAACTTGTTCACTCCCAGACCCACTCTCCATCTCATCCTTTCCGCTCAGAAGCCCGTTTTCTTCTTTCTGCAAGAAACTTGCACCAAATTCACCATATATTCCATGGCACACCAGAAGTCCAAGAAGGGAAATGAAAAAAAAGATATATAATGAAGAACTTACAGCAATCATGGGAGGGAAAGTCTGGAAAGGCATGCCAGGCATGAAGTTGAAACTAGGGTTTTGGATCGGCGGAGACGAGAAGAGTGATTCTGAGGAAACTACATTACCTGCCATGGTTGGCATTACTTGGCAATCCCCATACATTGTTCTTCACTAGCTTCGAAGCTATATGTAACAGAATTTATCCACTTGTACCTGACCTGTGTTTTAAACACAAGATTTTTCAAGATCAGAACTTAAGGGGGAAATTACAACTGGAGTTCTAGGCAAGTGTTACACCGAGGAAAATAGGCTCAGAATGGAAAACCCTGATGCAAATATTAACATGCAGTCCATGATAAACTCGAGAAAAACTCCACAAAACATGACCAAAACGTTTGTGATAGGTCCGGATCATTTTGTAATAGAGAAAAGATGAAAACGGAAGGGATAATGCATGTTCCAAAAACGGCGAAGAGGAAGAGAGATTGTAGCACTCTTGAAACCAATAACATTACCTCTAGATCACAAATGTATTAATACAAAACCAAATTCAAGGTCACTTTGTTTTCAAAAACGGCCACCATGTATAGAGGAACAAAAAACATTAATGCAAAAAAGCTAAACGAAATTTAAAACATTAATCAGTGAAGAAGAAGAAGATCGAGAAGAAGAGTACTGAGAGTAAATTAATTCTAATACACCCTCAACCACACCCACCTGTGTCGGTGTTCTTTTAAACTTCGGAATAACGAAAGAGAGGAAGAGAGAAAATCTGTCCCAGCTTTGCCTCTTGAGTCTTGATCAATCACCCTGCAGACCCCCCCAAAAACACACACACTCTTGCTCTCACAGTTCCTTTTTTTTTACTTTTCTTCGTCCTGGCTCTCTCTCTCTCTCCCTCTCTCCCTCTAGAATTTACAGCTCTGTGCCATAAATCTGGTAATTTATTGATTTACTGTGGCGTGGTAAATGCATATTGACAGAAACGGACCGAACCCCACTTACCAGTCGGACTGTTTCTTCAACACGTGGCAGTTTCTCTATGGAAAGGCAAGCGTTTCTGTCAGCTACCTCAAAGTCAAAACATCTCTGCCTCTAATTCGAACCCCACTCCACGGATCAAAAACAACCCCTGCGAAAACACTACACGCGAGGTTTTAACTCGTTCGTGTGCTTCTCTCTCTCTCTTTGCGCGTGAACATATATATATATATAGTTCTTATATCTGCGAGTTATAGCTAGGGTTCTACTGAGGCGGTAATTCAACGGAAGCTAAGTTTAGGGAAGGGTAATCTTGACGTAGGAGAGATAAAGAGAGAAGATTTCAAGATAGAGAGAAAGGTCAAGAGATCGCAGGTCATGGAAAAGTCAAAGGATCGTGGCCGTCCTTCTGCGTACAGAAAATCTAATTAGTATTAACATACATATATAAGTATTATGGTCATGGAAAGGTCAAAGGATCGTGAGCATGCATGCGTTGGGATTAATTTATAAATCGCGCGTACGTTATGGTTTTCATGATCAATAGATCATATTTAAATATTGGTTACTCGTCCATCTATGCATGCATGGGAATATATTGCGGAAATTAGAAAAGAATAAGAGAATGTGATTATAGTTCAACAATTCATATATATATATATATATATATATATGAGATCATGAGGTTTGACTTCTCCAATAATATGCATGTGAAGTTCCAATGATTTCCTTTTTAGCTGATCACCAAAATCTTCTTTACAAATAGATTGAGATTTGATTGTTTTTCCTTTCCAACAAACAGCTTATTAGATCTTCTGGCCATGCATGATCAGGATCGATGTTCTTTTCAGAATATTTTAGATTGGGAGTACTGAAAATCGAATTATAATAAAATATTCTAAAACAAAAAGATAACTCTTTTCTTCGATCTAAACAAAAAGATTAATTCTGATCCAGAGAAGCAGAGTAATATCTTACTGTTCTATATATGATCATGATCTGCACCATACATGCATGGAGTAGTAGTACGTACAGACGTTGGTCGAGAAGTACTTGGGATATTTCCCTTGTGTGTGTGTGTGTATATATATATATTAATATAAGATCAATATCGCGTATAAATTGATAAATCTGCACATGCAAGAGTAATAATACATACATGTTCCGCACAATCTTTTTAAAAAAGAATATAATTTATTATTAAAAAGTTAATTTTTTTCATATAAATATCATATATTAATTTACTCATTTTTTTGAAAAAATTTAAACATTCTATAATTACAAATATCATTTCTCCGGTTTAATTCATCCCATATTTTTTAATTCGGCTTTGAGTTTCTAGTATAGACATAATAAAATGGTGCATGATCAGGTTTTATTAAATCCAAGAGTGGCTGCTGAAAGTGCTTTGAGTTTGATAAGGAATTACACAGAAGTCAGATTGAAGACAAATGTACAGCTGAAGAAGCATTTTCGTTGGGAAACCCCCCACAGCAGGTTGGCTCAAACTTCATGTTGATGGGGCTGTTTTTGTTGAGTTATATTGTAAATTTGGAATAGGGTGCATTCTGAGAGATGATGATCAAGGGAAGGTGCTTATATATGGCTGCTAGCAAGAGTGAGAATGAGTTTGAGGAGCCCGAAGTTGTTGCGTTAACACTGTTGTATTCCGTGGTCTCCAATTATGTGCTAGAATGGGCAATATCTCACATATTCAAGTCGAATCTGATTGTTTGTTCGTAGTTGAAGTGTTGCAGCAGCAGAATTCTATGGAAGGATCGATATTGGGGCTGTTATATAAAGAAATCATGTTACTTTCTTCACACTTTATTGAATGTAATTTTGTTTCTATTCATAGAGAAGGAAATATGACAGTCCATAGATTAGTTCTCGTTATGCGAAGTATGTGGATGATATTAATATGTAGCGCGCGGGATTGTATTCTAGATTTTATTATCCAAGTCCTTTGACTTGATAAAGGTCTTTAATTTTATTTCTTTATTAATGAAAATTATGTTTTTTACAAAAAAAAAAAAAATGGCCTCATATTTTCTACTTAAGTGTGCGCACCTTAATGCGGAGTTTCGCTCATCATGTAGGACCCACTGATACATAGTATTCTTTTTTGAATAATGCTACTCTCACCACTCCCGGTCCCGCTCCCGGTCCCGCTACATTTTTTTTTATTTTTTTAATATATATTTTTTTTACTTAATGATTAAGTAAGTGTTTTTTAATGATATTATAATTTTTTTATTTTTTTAAAAAATATTTTATAGTGTTAAAAAAATACATGTATAAAAAAATAAAATAAAAAAACACTACATTTTACACTGAGCGGGACTGAGAGCGGGAGAGGGAGCGGGGGCTGTAGCACGGTTCTTCCTTTTTTGGCCAGCTAGTACTGTACCTAATTCAATGATTTTTTTTTTTTTTTTTGAAAGTACCTAATTCAATGATCTATCACAACTAACTTCATTCCTATTTTGAATTCAAGTTTAATGAAGTCCTTAATAATATGTTATATGAATCTTTTATATATATATATATATATATATATATATATATATATATATATATTATATCTTCAAGACCGGCCATTTCTATATCAGTAATGTTATATATGCTTATAATTTTATTTATAATTTTAATACAAAACTTATTTTGTTATTTTTTTTAATTTTATAATTTTCAGTATATCAATAACTGACACACAGAAAAATAAGTTTTTTTTGTAAATTTTTATTAACTACAATTAACATTTTTCTTTCTATATACATATATATATATATATAATATATACACACATATATAGATATGGCAATCTATGGCACACAATTATTCCCGGGCAAAACTATGCTCATCAGGACAATTTAGTTTCCAGTTCTTTGTTCTTTAGTTTCAAAAAGAAAATATATTGGTTAAGAAAAAAAATTAATGATACCAATTCCAATTCCCTTTCTAGTCGTTTATTTAGTTTTATATATATATATATATATATATATATATATATATTATGATCGATCATATTATATTGATGTGATATTGTCTATCAACAAAAAATAAAAATAAAATAAAGAGTAGATGAATATTAATGTTATATCAACACTGTAAGAAAAGAATGAGATAAAGATGTAATAAATATTTATTTATTTTTGATATATAAAAGGGATCTTTTATATTGTTTATTGATTTTCATGAAAATACAAAGATATCTAACTACTGATCCGGTCCACAGCTTGATATTGGCATTGCGGGTCCACATCACAACTGTCATTTTGATGATGATCATGTACTGTTGATCGAGCTGGGATGCAATTTGTGGATACCCAAGTTGCCAAATTCCTTTTCATTTTTCTTTCTTGAGAATATATATGTCTTTTGAATTTCTAATAAAATTCTCACGTATGAAGAACCTCGCGCAACGTAATTGGTAGTTGAAATTGCTGTAGTCTCGGACAACTCCCAAGGCCCCACCCCCAAAAGGTGCAAAAGCAAAGCGAGATGGAAAGAAAAGAATAGAAATTTTCGGTCCCCACAGGATGATGCATGAGTCACTGTTCCATATCAAATCTGCACCACCAATACTGTATCGTGTGCACTTCACTTCTATCTCATTTTTTTTAATAAAAAAATAATATATATAATAAAAATTCTACGTAATCATTTTTACATATTTTTTATATATTATATTAATGTGATTAATTATATTACTTTTTTTAATATAAAATAATTAATTTAACTAACCACATTAGTAGAGTGTATAAAAAATATGTAAAAATGATTATACGTAGCAGAACTCATATAGAAAATATATGTGAATCATACGAAAGTATAAATTTCCGATTAATTAGTATAGAAAGTGATGGGAACTAAGGTGGGTCTAGTCAGCTTAAAGATCATTTACAAGTTTCAGATGGGCCAATTACAAGATCAAGAGCTAAGAAAACCAAGAAAGTAATGCAATGATTGGTGCAATCAACTTGGGACGAGTTTAGCAAGAGTCGAATATTCAATATGGGCTTGAGAGAAGGGGATCCAGTGATCATCCTTCTGAATATTCAAGATGGGCTTGAGCCGAACATGAAATTCCTTAATCATTAGTTACTATGCATGCCCTTTGTACTGATTTAAAAAACAGTTCCGCTGTTAAGCGGTCGGACCGATAATTAAAGAATAACAGCCCTCTAATGATGTGTTGACACGTCAGCAAATCTTGGAAAGTAACGGTAGACTCGTGCACATGGGATAGTTGTCCTTCTTCATGCTTCAGCAAAACTATTCTGGTTAATGCGATTGTTGTGGTCCGTTTGCTTCAGAACGAGAACTCGCCTCCACGTCCAGAGGCAACTGCCACCAGTCCACCACGTCCATGAGTTCTCCGTCAACCACTACGCAACTGCAACCGACCGCAACCGAGTTTCCCGATTTTAGCCATACTTTCCTCGCCACTGGTTCGTCACCCAGTAATTTATTCCACGAGTTCCTCGCCACTGGTTCGTCGCCTAGTAATTTATTCCACTACGCACCGCCATTCCACCGCCCAGTAACGGTTGTCATGGCTGAGTTCAGTGGCTTTGGTGTAGCTCAGGTATTTCTCTATATGCTTTGGTTGTTCATGGCTGACCATGTGTTTGAAAAAATGTTTGAAAGACACATCCGGTCCAGACTAGCATTTGAATTTATTGTGAGATTGCTCTTGGAAGCTAATGTAAGATCTGGGTTGTAGGTAGTGGAATCTCTTTAATTAATGGATGTTCAAGAAAATTCCAATGGAGTTGCAAAACTAGTACATCAATACCACGAAGAATAAAAATCTTTAAGAAGTTATTTGCAAAAAAAAAAATTTGCAAGGCAGAGAAAATATTATTTGTTTTCTTTAGTTTGGGGATATATATTTTTTTTCATCCGGTATTGGTAGTTAGGAATGGTAGATAACACATCTCTAGATAATATGAAGCAATCACATGGTTCGACAAACCTAATAAGGAACAATATTAATTAGTTTGAAGTAGCTCAGGTATTTCTCTCTGTCTCTCTTTGTTTCTTTCATCTTACTTCGGCTACTCTCTCTTTTAATCATTATAGTCCATCAAGAAAAGAAAAAAGAGGAACCAGAAATCCACCAAAAAGAGGCATATGGTTTTCCAAAACTTGCTTGTTCATAATCATGTGGTTTTGTATGGTAGGAACCAATTTATAATATTGATAGTGATGAGTTTGAGGGTGAACTTGAGGCTGAAAGTGTTGAGGTACAAGGTGATGTGAATGTCGAAGATGGGGTTAATGTCGAAGTCGAAGATGGAGTAAATGTGATTCCCTCTTCGAGTAGTGCTCCGTTGGAGCCATTCATTGGTATGGTATTTGAGGAGGTCGAAGATGCCCAAGCATTTTATAAGGCATATGCAAGGCGACAAGGATTTGCAATCTGGACAAATCATACTCGATTGTCGAAAGATGATTAAACTCGTTGTGCAGTAGACTATATTTGCACAAGAGAAGGATTTCGGCGAGTTAGTCGGAAAGACACCGATCGAATAATGCCTGAACCTGCTGAGACGAAGATTGGATGTAAAGCAATAATGAGAATAAAGAAAGATGGTGAAAAGTGGATAGTCAACAAGTTTGTGGTTGGACATAATCATATTTTGCTTACACCGAGAAGTACTAGTTTCCTTCGTGGACATAGGGGAGTTAGTAAAGTACAAAAGAAACTTATTATGACCTTGAATGAGTCTGGTGTACCTACAAGGAAGATAATGTCGGTATTGAGTAAAGATTCAGGTGGTGACTTTAGTGTCGGTTGTATTGGGAAGGATGTAGAAAATTACTTGGGAAGCCAAAGAAGAAAAATATTTGAAGAGGGTGATGCACAAATGCTATATTCCTACTTTCTTGATCGACAAAACAAAGAACCTGGGTTTGTGTTCTCCATGCAAGTTGATAACGATGGGTGTATGGGAAGTTATTTTTGGGCTGATGCGAGATCAAGAGCTGTATACCAATATTTTTGGGATGTTGTTACATTTGATGCCACTTACTTGATCAATATTTATAAGATGCCATTTGTACCATTTTCTAGAGTTAATCATCATCATCAGACTATAATGTTTGGGTGTGCCTTATTAGTTAATGAAACGGCGGAATCATATATATGGTTATTAAGAACATGGCAAGAGGCAATGCTTTGGCGTGCCCCTTCAACTATAATTACAGGTGATGACAAGGCAATGGCTAAGGCAATTGTTGAGGTACTCCCGAATACAACTCATAGGTTGTGTTTGTGGCACATTTTACAAAAATTTCCAGAACACTTAGCCTATGTATATAACAAATTTCCAGACTTTCAAAAAGATTTTCGTCATTGCATCCATGAAACAATTACTACTGATGAGTTCGAGCAAGAATGGAATTTGATTGTGGTGAAGTATGACCTAGGAGAAAATACTTGGTTGCAAAATCTTTACAGCCGACGGGATAAGTGGGTACCCGCCTACTTGCGTTCAACATTCTATGCCGGTATGTCAACAACTCAGAGGAGTGAAAGCATGAACAAATTTTTCAAAGATTATGTTCGTTCAAGCATTATGGTTAGTGACTTTGTGCATCAATACGAAAAAGCTATAGATGCACGTTACTTTAAAGAAAAAGAGAAGGATGTCCGGAAAAAATCTACCCGAGCGATAATGAAGACACCTTTTAAAATTAAAGAGGAGGCATCATTGGTTTATACAAGAAAATCTTTCATGATCTTCCAAGATGAGTTGTTTAATAGTCTACGGTACCAAGCAAGAAGATTGTCTCTAACTGGTGAGGCGAAAACATATGGAGTGACAGTTCATGGTAAATAAACACCTATTTACCATGTGATATTGGAGGGTAGTGGAGAACATACTACATGTACATGCCATATGTGGGAGTTTATGAGGATTCTTTGTAGGCATATCTTGTGTGTTTTTGGCAAGAAAGCGAAGTTAAATAGATTGCCAGAGCATTATGTTCTAGACAGATGGACTATTAATGCTAAGAGTCGACCCATTCTCCACATTCCGTGTTGTGATGCACAAGTGAGCGTGGAAGTAGATGAGCCTACGATGAGAAGAAGCAAGTCAATGATACAACTTTATGACATTGTAGAACTTGCATCCCAATCAGCAGAAAAACACAATCATTTCACACTTGCATTGGAGAAGGTTCACAAAGAGATGCTTGCAATGGACGAGCATGTAGAATGTTCACAAGCAGTGCCGGCCAATGATGATCAAATAGTAAGAAGCCAAGTTGTATTGAACTTTTCACAAACGGTGCAAGATCTTCCACGGGTACCCACAAAAGGGCGTCCAAAATCTTTGAGAGTAAAGAACCCAAAGGAAACACAAATAACAAAGAAAAGACGTTGTAGCATTTGCAAGAATGAGGGATATGTTAAAAATAATTGTCCTTCAATAAGGTATAGTAGTCTTATAGTTATTTGTGTTTTATCACCTTGTAATTAAAGAAGCTAATAAAGATTGTTGTTCTTTTTGTAGGGATTTTGGGCCAATAACAACTGACAACATATCGGAACATTTGGATTCATAGTGCATGCAACTTTTATTATAAAGCAGTATGTGATTTCTTCCCTCTTTTAGCTAAATTAAATTGGTGGGAATATTTGATAGGACACAAATGTCAAACTTACTCTTTATTTGATGCAGCAGGATGCGGAAACTAAAGGTTTTGAGTCATACGAGGAGCAGCTGAGGAAGGTATTCGAGTCATATGAAGGAAGCTATGCCATGGTGTTTGATGTAGCTCTATTGATTTTTCCCTTGGTGACAAATAGAGACACATTATTTGTTATCATGGCAGCACTTCACTGCCATTTATCTTTGTTATCATGGCAACACTTCACTGATATTTGGTGGCAGTTTATATTGTTTATAGATATTTGGTGGCACTTCATTTCCATGTGAAGAGTGGTAGATATCATATTGGTTAGGTATAGGTAAATATATCATGGCAGCAGCAAAAAGAAAGTTTTGAGTTTCGGTATTACCTTCCTTCTTTGCATTTCTGATTAGTTTATACTTTGCTGCAAAGACATCCACATATGTCAGGGATTACTGCTTTAAATTGCTCGAGCGGAACCTTCCAGAGAGGTTCGCTCGATGGGCGCTCGACCTGGCGCTCGAGCGGAACCTTCCAGAGTGGTTCTCTCGATGTGCGCTCGACGAAGCGCTCGAGTGGAACCCAGACAGAGTGGTTCGCTCGAGGTGAGCTTAACGTGGCGCTCGAGCACAACCCATCCAGAGTGGTTCGCTCGATGTGCGCTCGACGTGGCGCTCGAGCGGAACCCATCCAGAGTGGTTCGCTCGATGTGCGCTCGACGTTGCGTGCAAGCAGAACTCATCCAGAAACGTTCGCTCGACCTTCGCTCGACACCTCGCTCGAGCCAATGTTCAAGACAACCTAAAATTCATGTTTTGAGCGCCGTGACTTGCTGGGACTATAAATAGAACAGATTATTTATGTTCTGTGGTGTGGAAAAATAGTGCAAAACCCTAAGTGTTTCAAGAGCCAAAGAGAGAAACCTATTCCTCACCTTGTGAATCTCTCTTTGAAAGATCAACATGTGCCGAGTGACGTTCTGATATGGCCAGAGATCATGTCCACGATTTTTAATTCCTTTGTTTTGTTTGGAACTTGATGCTCATTATCAAATTTGCCGAAAAGTACTCGAAATATAATCAAGTGTCTTCTATAACAGTCCATGCAACACGAGACTGACGAGTTTTTTTTTTTTTTTTCTTGTCACAAGATCAATGCAAACCTCCAAGGTCCAGTGCATAAAAAAGACACTTCGATTATAACAACAAACCTCCAAGGTCATCAATTATAACAACAAACCTCCAAGGTCCAGTGCATAAAAAAGACCTGTCTCATTCCTATTAAAATAAGATTGAAAGCGAATGAACATGTTAAGCTGAAATTCAATTCGGTAGTACAAGGACAACTAATATCACATCCCTGAGTAAGCACAAAGTAATTACAGGACCAAGTATCAAAAAGAAAATAGTAACTACATTAAAGTGTTACAACAAGTACAACGGGTTACATGAGTTGTAGCACTGACCGAGATACATTGTAATTATTTGGATTCATAAAAATTACCCCACAAACAAAAATAAAAAATAACCATGATAAAATTAACAGCTTCAAAACTCCGTTGTATTTCTTCTCCATTGCTTTCAATTTGGATTCTTCTATGTGTAGCAGTTCATGAAGAATCCTGTCGTTTCTCCGTTCAGCTAACTCCAATGCCATCTTACAGCAGCTGTTTTGCTCACTTTGAAGATCAATCCACTCAAAGAAGTCACATTGTTTTTTCTTCTTATAGTTTGGACAATTAAAAAATCTTTTTCCAAAACTATTTGCTTTTCCAGAAATCCGTAGCTTCGCTTGGCAGCCACAATAGCAAAGTGGTCTTTCCAAACTACCTTGGTCTTCCCATCTTACACCCCTAGAACTTGACCCGGACTGAGAACCCGAACTCTTCATGCCCCATCATAATATTGAAGAAACTAAGCAGAAATCATGCTATTAAAGAAAGCCCCCATATCAGTAAGAAGCTATGTTAACAAAAACACATATGCTGACAATTGATAACACGAAATTATAAAAAGTATTAGTGCCATTAAACACCATCTCTTCTTACATTAAAAGTTTGAGTCATATTGAAGGCCAGCCAAAACAGAAAGCTTATCTTAACCAAGCCAACCAGGCTTTACACAAACGGATTCCATATGGGTTCTCTAGATGAGGAGTTACTTGGGAATTTTTTGTACCAAACTGATATCTTTTCTTCCACCACAAAATCAATTGGGAACGCTGTTTACAGATGAAGGATGTTCTAAAATGGGGTAATCTTATCAGGCAGCAATACAAACTTCCTTGTCTCAAAATGCACTAAGCACATGCTTCCTAACACAATCAATTTATCAAACCAATCCTCCAATGTGCAACAATCTTGGTCACGTTAAAAAATATTTGAACATAAAAATAGTAAACCAAGCTGTAAAAATTCTACTCTAATTTGAAGTAAATATTTGTTCAGCCAAAATTATGAAAAAATCCGTAAACAACTCTATTTCAGTTGTACCCGGATTAAGTAAAAAAACTAACTAAATCACTACATTTTGACATTTTGGAATAGGATCAAACACTAGTCTGCTGCATACTAGAGAATAAAAATGGAAAGGTAACACGTACAATGCAAACAAAAAATAGCATTAATCCAAGAGAGCAGATGTTGCCAAGTTTGCAGGAGACCTAAAAAATGCATACAAAATCATACCAGAGACCTAGGTTAGGGTAGGGCATACCAGAGAAATTCCACGAGTCACGGCGTCGAGGGACGTTAAGGAGTGAGGATTAGCCGTGAGGCCGTGCGACGAGATCTTGCAAAATGGTGAGGGTTTGCACTGCGAGAGGGGGTGCGAAATTGGGGGTACTGCGCAATTAGGTGAGGGTTTCGTCGGCAAAATTGGGGGTACTGTGCAATTGGGGAAACTGGGTTAGGGTTTGCGAAATGGGAAGGACTTACGAAGGGAATGAACTCGGCAAAATGGTGGGGGCTTGGAAAAACATATGAGAGTCATAAATTCTGATGCGTGATATCCACATGGTATTTACAGTCTGACTTTACGTGTCACAATTTTATTCGCGGGCTGTTATTTGTTTAAAACAGCCCAACCGGCGTGCAGGTTATCTCTTTAAAAAATTACAACAGCAGCAAGCTTTATTAATTTTTTTAAGGGAAACTATCATCATTCATTCATCAAGAAACTTACATCCATGAACGGATATATTCTGAGATGTCCTCATATCAAACATGACATCATAAACTAAAATAATGCATTTGGAGCTCCACAAGTACACTATTTCCTTTTGTGACTAGTTCGGTCTTCACTACTGTTGATACTCTCTACAGACAAACGTCCAAAAGACAATCCAACCTCACTCTTCATAGAAGGAGATGACTCAACCTCTATAGACAAAAGTTCGAAACACGAACTCTTTTTTTTATTTTAGTTAACAATAAGAAAAGCAAAAAGGAAATCAGTAAGATAGATGTGAAAAATGACGGAATACAGTTTGTATAAACTCCGATAGACTTTGAAGTCTATCTATGATGGCGCATGAAGGCAACACGCTTGTCTCTTTTCAACCACAAATGTCATATCTAAAAAGATCTGATGGTGGTGAGTTTGATGATAATGATCTGATGCGTGTGGCGAGAAGAGCTGCCGCAAGGGGTGGCACTTGAGGATCATTCATGGTGATTTTTGCAAAACCTTCACTTTCCTCTGAACGATTTGCAGCTTGAGAGTCTGCTTGTGCCGCGCGTGACTCTAGGAAGTTGTCGGATTGCTGTAGATCTATCTTTTTTGGCCTTGAATGAAGCAAAATAAAACTAAGCCAAAAGAATTACCTTGACAGATAAGGTGAGTGGATGGAGAAAGGAGGCGAAGGAGAGGGAGAAGAAAGAAGAAGCTGAGACCTCCAATCCTTCTCCTTTGGCGAAAATCAGATTTGGAGTTCTTGATTTTTTACGAGAGAGAGAGAGAGAGAGAGAGAGAGAGAGAGAGAGAGAAGGGGAGACGGCTAGGGCTTTTTGATAAATAAATAGTACTAAAACGACAGACTACTTCTTCCTCTCCTTTTTAATCTTTTTAAAGTGCAAGTTTAAATGTAATTTGATACCGCAAATAATTATATGGGATTAATTTTTTTTTTTAAAGAAAAGACAGATCCTAATTTTATAAATAGTACTCATTACTTTTGACAAGAGAATATCATTTACAAGTAAAAGAATTTTGGGTTAAAAATTTTCCAAAAGCAAAACTCTAGTGAAAACCTATCTATACTATACTATGAGGAGCACCACAACCATAAATGAGTTACATAAAAGTAATTTCAGAAATTGAGAAGTCATGTGATCCATTAAATATACTTTATAATAAAAATAACTATACAATCTGATTAATCATATTAAGACACATCAGTTTGTGAGATTACTTTTATATAATCCTTTTTGTGGTTAAAGTATTTTTCATACTATATATGCTAATTACATCAGTGAAAAGTTAAACAAGCATATAAGGAATTAATTAAAAAGTATAACATGATGAGTAATGATCATTTATCTATTTGAAAGAAGACCATAGAACCCTATTTGATGCAAGAACGCAATGATAGTAGAAAATGGAAAATGATATAATTAAGGAAGTTGTCCTTCAAATAAACCAATACACACCAGCCTAATTTGGAGATCTCATATATGAAATAAACATTAAAGCTAGCTAGCTAGTACTTTATGCTCGTATATAGAAATTTATAACTGCGAATTATAAGGATCGATATTTCTAATTCTTGTACCATGATCAAGATTGTCTTTTATTGTAAATTAACCTGATAGATAATATATATATATATATATATATCATCTCGATCTAGCGCGAGTGTCCCTCTTGTTAAGGAAGATCACAGTGATCTGATCACTCCTCATGTACTTATGGTATGTAATAGCAACGATAATGGACAAGAATCACGTATGTGATCTCTCAGCCTCTATCTAATCAAGGGTAAGATGGCGACATTCATGAAAGATAATCTATAGAAATTATCTGCCAAGATGGCAATGACCAGTACCTATATATCCGGCCAGAAGTTCATTGAGCTCGCTGAGAATAGAAATTTTTCTCATTTTGGAATATTGTAACGATCTGTCTTTAAATATTGTTGATTGCGGCTTGAAATATATCATGTGTACGTACTTAAAGTTTTATATTATATACACTGCATTAATGTACATAAAGTTTTAATTATTTTCTCTCCATTTCGAAAGTAACCTTTTCATGGTATTTTAACTTTTAAGTACAACGTACTACAACAAATTTGATATTCTTAATTTGGGATGGGACGAATTTTCTTCGTCCCCAAAGGTCACTTTTAGCAATGAAATAAATCGTTTTTCTTAGAAAGTCCTAACAGCAATGGTAGCACATATTTCTGTGCGAACAATATCAGCAAATGCAGCACGGATCTCTGTGCTCACAATATCAACAACCTCATCTTAGTCATCTATACTTGTAGCTATTATAGTGGCGGAAGTACATCTCCCTGAGGGTGCAACACTCGTGCTCTCAGTAGGCTCTAACTGCTGCCTAGAATGGAGGTGACCCGTGCTTTTACCCAAGGTGACGATATTTATTGAGCCGATGCTGATGCTCAAACCAAGTAGCCTCCACTCCTGCAAACATAAGTAGTCTAGAGATTGTTAGTGTAAATGGCAGACTACTCACGGGCAAGTACTTAGACCCATCTATAATCCAAAATAGGTAATATAGGGGCAGATCAATCGGATAGTCTCTTGCCAATCGCAATATGAATCTAGCCCGATCGATATTGAAATTCATCGTATGATTCCTTAGGTCTATGTTATATGAGACAATCAGCGCCAACATCCAAAAGAATGTTGTGTAGTCAACCCACCTGATGGCCTTACTGCCATGATAAGGAGGAGATGTATCCTCAACCATTAACCGACATACCTCCTTATTGGAAAACTTGTCCTCTGGGAAAGTTTGCTCCACGAGCTCCTCGATTCCATCGCCTTTTTGAACCACTTCCAATGCAGGATATGCACCGAGCTCACGAAGGATGTGAAGAATCTCAGCTATCTTATTAGTTGAGAATGTAATACTCACCCACCGTACAATGAAGGTGAATACCTCATCTGCAACACCCATCTCATTAACTCCATGATATAACTCGTACACTAGGTTAGCATAGCCAACTCTCAGCTGGTCACAGATGGGACCACATCCCCTATCAGTGAATATAGACTTCAGGGTCCTGCCCTCCCAGATGATGTTGTTGAAGTCACTGAATTTAATGGCCCTCTCAATAAGTATCTACCTGGGAGGTCAATTCAGTGCAATCAACGATGTTCCCTCTAATGACCTAGCACATTTTGATCCAAAAGTAAACATCATGTATAAAATCTACGAATTAAAGAAAACAAACGTTAAGATCAATAAATACTCTAAGCATTCTGAGACACTGGTGTTTTAAGTAGATTTTGTATTCTGGTTTGTGTTCAAACGGACAGGAACGTAGTTCGAACAAGAGATAGAATTCTATTAGACCTTGAATCCAAACTTGAGTTGTGTTTGAACTAATATTAACTTCGTTCGAACAACAAGCAATATGTAAAAAAGTGGGAAGTTGAACACTTATTTTATGTAGGTGTTCGAACTATCAGAGAGTTTGTTTGAACAAAAAAAGTATGTAAACAAGTCGTAACTTGAACACTCATTCAGGTTGCTATTCGAACGAACGTAGTCTTCATTCGAACAACAACCAGATTGGAAAAAATGGAAATGTTGAACACGTACTCGAGTTGGTGCTTGAACTAATGTAAACAATGTTTGAATAAGAAGCAATATGTAAACTTACTATTAACTTGAGCACTTATTTGGGTTGTTGTTCAAACTAATGTAGTATTCGTTCGATCAACAAGTAGTATTTGATCAAAAGTTATTCTTGAACCAGTATTCGGGTTGGTGTTCAAACTCTACTACTTAGTATTCGAATGTATGCAAATAGTATTTGGCAACTTTAAAAGTTCAAACATTTAGAGAAGGTGTTCAAACGTTGGATTTGAGAAGATATCAATGGCTGAGTCAACAAGTTCCCGGAACTAAAACCTGGGTTCTCTCCCCTAAAGAACGATGGGAGTGAGTTTATTCCCTCATTCACACAGTCATCCACGATGTGTGGCAGCCGAAAAATAAAAGAACGGGGTTTTGATTCACAAACAAGATCCAAACCCCATTAGCCAAGTGGTATACGAATATTAAATACATCCATGAACAACGTACCTTTTGGCAGCTAGAGAGGTGTGTGATGGTGGCGGTGGCAAATATGATGGTGAATGATGGTTGGATATTTAAAAAAACGTGAAAAAGATGTGAGAGAAGTTTGAATGATGTGCGTACAGAGGGAAGTATACGAGTATTTATTCACACTAGTTTCCATCCAATTGGATAATTTAGTGTTCGAACATCCAATCGAACTTGTTTGTTTTCAAATATGAGATGAGATAAATTGAGATGAAAGTTAAAAATTAAATAAAATATTGTTAGTATATATTTTTTTAATATTATTTTTGTTTTGAGATTTAAAAAAGTTGAATTGTTCATTTTATTTTGTGTAGAAATTTGAAAAAGTTATAATGATTAGATGAGATGAGTTTAGAAGAGTTGTGAAAACAAATAAGATAGGTCATTCGAACGGTATATTAGGAGTTCGAACATTATACATTACATTTGAATAGTATAGTTTATTTTCGAACGGCATAACATAATTCTCATTTCTCTATGTTATGTACCTGAATCTATTAATCTAATTTATTAATCTACATATATTAGTTAACTTATGATAGAAACTAAAGCTATCGAGTATATGTTTTAGTATATTATAAATATATCTATTATATATATAGTACTAGAAATCCATCAAACTAACTATTATAAATTTAACTATTTAAATTCGTATATTTTTAAATTGCAATAATATAGCATATCATAAGAGATGTATGATTGTATACCATTCAAATATTCAAATCCATTGACTAAATTATCCATAACACAATTGTCCAGATTTTTATCAAACCACATACTAAAAATATAAACAAAATAATAGTCTCATATATAGAAAAAATTCCTAATTAGATGGTGGAGGTATAAGTTTTCCTGACATCATCATCTGCATCTCATTAAGCAAATCTTGGTGTTGAATTGCTAACTCCTCCATTCATAAATCTTATCAAAAGAAACAGAAAATAGCGTTTGGAAAAATCTTTTTTCAAACTATAAATCAGGAGAAGTAGGTTTCTATAAATGAGACTATTATTCCGATAAGTTTTATGAATAGAATATTGATAAATTATCTAAATAAGAAATTCTCAATACAATGAATAAAATGTCTATGGTTGCTAATACTTATATTAACCATAAACTTACTCATGTTGAAATTGTTGACTTGTTAGCCACTGGATTTTCCGGTACTCTTTGTCATTGGTGGGATTAGCATGTTACTGATGATTCAAGACAAACCATCAAAGTTGTTAAGCATAATAATGATGGTATGCCAATGTTTTATAATACTATCTATAAGAGTATCCCTAATGGTATTAACACTTTGATTTACGCTATTGTTAAACATTTTATTGGTACCCCTTCTAATATTATTACTCGTATAAGTGATTATTTGAATAATTTAAAATGCCCTACTATGTCTTATTTTAGATGATATTAAAATGTTTTCATTTCGAGAATAATGCTAAGGGAAGATAGTTTGAAACCTTATTGGAAAGAGAAATTCATTGAGAGACCGCTTCATCTTTTTGTTCATAAGGTCAAATTTGAACTTACAAATGCTACTGGTTGATTAAGTTTGATAATTTCACGTATGGAGATATTATCAGTACTATTAAAAAACTTGGTATTAGCATGTGTAATAATCAAAAGATGTTACAACAACAGCTGAAAAATACCAAAACAGCTAAATATGAATGAGAAATTTTTGTTAACAATTTGGCTTACCTCCTATTGCCATTTCTAGGCAAAAAAGGAAAAACCTTGTTTACAATAATCCTGATAAGTTTTATAAATCCAAAAAACATAGGTCTAAAAAACATGATGATTTTTACAAAAAGAAATATGTTTCCGAAAATCACTTTACTCAAAATCCTACTAAAGGAAAATGTTCAATAGTGGTAAGTATGGTTACCTTAGTAAAGACTGTAATAGCAAATCTGGCAGGATGAAAAAGAGGATAAATCAGCTATACGTTGATAACAATGTTAAGGAAGAACTGACTCATATTTTGGAATCAAGATCTTCTGAATCATCTGGTATCGATAAATTCAGTATAAGCTATTCTAGCTATTACTCTGCTACATAAGAGTCTAATTCTCCTAATTTTATGTTTGGTTGTGAAGGTTCTTGTTGCAAAACCCTTAATATTCTCACTAAGGGTGAAGAACAATAAAATCTTTTGATTACTTTTATTAGCCAAATGACCAACCTTGAGCTTAAGAATGAATATCTCCAAAAACTCTAGAAAATCATGGTGAAAGAGTACCATGAGAAAACTGTTAAAACCAAAATTAGCCTTGATGAAATTGTGGAAAGATTCAAAAAGAAGAAATTCAAAGAAATTTCTATTAATTATCTCCAACATGAGATTGTTTTTATTAAAAATATAAATTGTTGAACTCAAGAGTGAGTTGAACAATATTAAAATTGATAATAACTCTATTAAACAAGAGTTATTGCTTTTGAAAATTGAAAAATAGTTTTATCAACACAATTTTTTCGATATTGATGAGGAAGATGATGGTATTGGCCACAGTCATCAAGAACCGCTTCATGATACCGATAAAATATGTTTAATTGATCGCTTCATTCCTTTAAAATGATTTTTCAAAGTAAAGATTGTTATTTGCCATGAATTTGAATTCAAAGTTACTTTGATTGATTCAGGAGCTGATATGAATTGTATCCAATAGGGTATAATTCATAGTAAATACTATGAAAAGTCCACTGAAAAATTATTTTCTGCTAGTGCTTGTCAAATGAAGATTAAATATGAACTGGATAATGCTCACGTTTGCTAAGACAAATATAGAGTAAATTAGCAATAAACTATTCATATATTGTTGATTTACCCTCCTTGATATAGGATAAATTAACAATATGTTTCTTCCTATGCCAAAAAAGCATTAGGAAGATCAACAAATTTCATCAACAAACTTTTTTTTTTTTATTAAAACTATCAATTTTTTATTATAAAAATTTATCACATAATTGTTCAGATTTTTTTTTGTATTTGATTCCTTGCTTTAGGAAATTCAAATGTTTAGTTTTAGTAGAGATTAAAGCATTCAAACATTTATCAGCATCAATATCAAACTTTGAAGCAAACTCAAACTTTTTTTTTTCTACCCAAAAGGGTTAGTAATAATGCCATCATGTTTAGTAAGAAAATGATATAAAGAAGATATAAAAGGAATGCAAAGAATCAATTTATCAGTCATATTTTTAATAAGAGAAAAATTAATTTTAAAACCGAAGTTGTCTTAACAAACATTAGCATTATTTAATTTATATTTAATCTTCATTTGAGAACAATTAGCATAAAATAATTTTTCTATAGACTTTCATAGTATTTAATAGACTTTCAAACATTGTAAGAATTTGAATTTGTTTGCAGTAGATGTTGAAATGGATTCTAAAGTGGTTCTGGCATGGTTAGATAATAAACGCTGTGGTAGCTGGTATTTGGAGGATTATTGGGAGGAATTGCAACTTCAGATCATTAATATGGATATACGGTTTATGCACATTCATAGGGAAGGAAATGGGGCTGCGGATTGGTTAGCTAAAAGGGGGGCAATTGATGGTGATGTGGTATGGCAGAGTATGGGTGAGGTTTCTCCTCTGTTACGGGGTTTGATTAGAGTTGATAAATGGGGACTTCCTTCTGTTAGGCGGAAGAAATAGATGAGTCTTGTGATTGTTTCTGGTTTTCGTTTCGTGCGGAGTTGTTTTGCGGTTGAGTGGTTCGGGGTTCGGTCTTGTTTTTGCTGGTATAAGCAGGTTTTTTTTTCTTTTCCAGTTTTCGTTTTGCTGGTATGGGTCTGTAGTTTTAGTTGGATTTGTATTTTGTTTTTGGATTTTGGTTTAGATACAAGGGATGGTCTGTATCCCGAGTGTCAGTTTTGTTACCAAGGTTTTCCTCCGCCATAAGTGAGGTTGATTAATAAAATTGGGACGGGGCCGCTAATGGACAGGTGGTTTCCGGCTCTTCTATAAAAAAAAAAAAAATTAATAGGAATTATACCCTCTTGGATACAATTCATATTAGCTTCTGAATCAATCAAGGTACTAGAATGGATTAGCAAACTGAATTCAATTAGTTTTGTAAATAGCATTGGCATGAATCTTAGGAATACTCCATTTATGGAAATCAGGGCAATTAAATTCTTCAATAGAGTAGTCTTCCTTATTAATAATATCAGGGGATAAACTAGATCTGGAGCTAACAGACGAATTGAATCTAAACATCCTATTCATTCTCAATCACGCTAAAACCCTAAAGTCAACACTTACTTATCATGTTTTCTCTTAGGTCTCTTTGCATTTCATATCACATACCTTAATTAACCATATACTGCTCGTGCTCTACACTCTAAACGGGTTTTACTGATTGGTGGTCGGAATTCACTTTATAACTAGGATGCGCAACAGTGACAAGAAATAGACACAATAGAGTAAATGATGAGGATTGAAAAATAGAATATAGAAAATGAACATAAAGAATAGAAATAATATGACTATCACTAGCCAAATTGAGTTGGCTCTGAGGCGGAAGTAAGAATGAAAGAAAATGACCAGATGACTGGAGTTCAAAGGGACCAAATAACTGGATTCAAAATAAAGAATGTGAAATTAAGTAAATACTGGGACCAGATAACTTCAGTCCAAATGGACTAGATGACTAGAGTATAAGTTGTAAGTAAGTAGTAAGTAAATAATGGAAGTAGAAAGAAAGTAAGCAAGATAAAATACTCAAGATACTCATGAATTCTCAATTGAAACAGTCATATTTCTTCATTTAAGATGAATAACAATACATGAAAATATTTAGGAATTACAATGGAAGAGCAAGAGGGCAGGAGAAGAGAAAGGCTCTTAGGTTTTAAACTTCCTAAGGGTTCTTGACAATAAAGTTTTGCCTTTCGATAGAGCCAAGCTCTCCTTAGATTTTAGAGCATTGGCAATGGTGCCAAGTCCAAAATTTGACTAAAAGTTGAGATTTTGACTAAAGCCAAAACTATTGGAAATGCTAATCCATATTGGACTATCAATCTAAAAGTTAAAATAATAATATAATATTAGATATTTTAATAATAATTTTTTTTATATTTTATAAATACACTCAATATATTAATTAATAATTTAATCTTTACGTAAAATTATTATTTCCCAGCTATTTTTTTCTCAACCTAATTATTCAATAGTAGTCATTAGGAATATTTTTAGAGTAAAATAATATTTTGGAGATGAATAGTAGCTGGTCAAATTTAGAGAAATGAATGAATTTACTATAGCTCAAAAGTGAAGCCTTGGAGTTGTGACTACTCCAATGCAGACAACTTTTGAGCTACTTAGCCTAAATTTGGCTAAGCATTGGCATTTGGCTAGACCAATGCCAATGCTCTTATATAGGCAAAGAAAGGCTTACTAGTACAATAATTTTTAGGATGAAAAATAATGACTAGTAAATTTGACTTTTTTACTATTCATTTGACCATAGAAAAGCATCAAAAGCAAGGATAAAGTACTGAAAATCTGTTCGAATGTAACAATTTGTTAGACCATCCATTTGAATCCATAACATATGGTTCGAACGGCAATTGCCCTGACATCAAGCGCAAGCAAACTTGCGTGCTAAAGGAAATTTTTGCTTTTGAATGGACAAGTAAGGGTTTGAATGCTGAAATCACATGGCAGGGGTGGAGAATCATATCCATTTTTCCCTTTATCCTCTACCCGTTCCCCACACCGATAGATAGGAAGATCCATTCCTTAACACATAATCGAGGGCTTGTCTTTTCTTTTGCCTTTATCTTGTTTTCTATAATATATTACTTATTTGGTTTTACAAAGGGATCCTAACATTGCCTTAGAGAGAGAGAGAGAGAGAGAGAGAAAAAATATCTTGACATGATGGTAAATTGTATGCACGTCAATGTTTTAAGGTACCTAGAGTAATTTCATGCACACTCAGAACAACTTTTGTTAAAATTTTAGACAATACATAAATGGAATGATTAATTTGAGAATTTAGAAATTAGAGTTTTACTTCTCCCTTCCCTTAATTTTTTGGTGTGACTTGGGGATTAGAACCCACGTCAATCTACCCTTTAGTATAAATGGAGGACTACCAATTGAACTATAATTTTCACAAATACTTGCAAAGTTTAAAGTACGAACTGAGGACTCCAGCTTTAATATCATGTAAAATCACGGCTTATTCCATAAGGTTAAATTGATGGAAATAGGTAGATTTTATTATTTATTTTATCTCTTAATAGACAATCACTTGAATGATTATTTATATAGAAGAAAAAAATAAAAATCTCAAAGTTTCAGAGTGTGGCCTAGTTTGGATGATGAAAACATTTCATCTCATCTCATTTTATCTCATCACATTCTATCTCATCTCAATATCAAAAAACCACAAACATTTTTCAATTTTAAATTTTCAACTGTTTCATTTAATCATTTACCTAATCATTACAATTTTTTCAAACTTCTACACTAAAGACAAAACACAATTCAATTTTCTCAAATCTCAAAATAAAAATATTAAAAATTATATTAAAAATTATATTTTAACAATATTTTAATTTTATATTATCTTTATTCAACTTTTTCTCTCTCCTTTCTCAAAATCCATAAACATCTCAACTCAAATATTTTATTACTATTCACAAATCATTTTACTATTATTCTCAAGTCATCTCATCTAACTACAAGAGATTGAATTTTTTGAGACAAAAAAATTTTTCTCAACAAACCCAAATTTCGTCTCAAAATATTTTTGGAGATGAAAAATTTTTTGTCTCTATTTTGTATCGAAAAGATTGTCTCAAAATATTTTTGGAAACGTCTCAAAAAATTATTTTTAGGAACGAAATTGGGCGGAGCCAGTTGAAACTGTTTGAACGGGACTTTTTTTTTAGACGAACCTCAAAACATTGTTTGAATGAAATATTTCTTAGTTCAAACCGACACGTCCATTCGAACAATATGAAATTTTGATTCAAACTAATAACCATATTTCATATTGTTCGAATGAATGAAGTGTTCAAACATATTTTATGCGTTCGAACCAATAAATTGTTCAAATGACTTTTGTTCAAATATAAATTATGTCCATTCGAATAGACATTTTATTTTGGGAAATTCTATCTTTTTGAGCTAGATTTTGCATATTAGTGTTGTTCAAAGAAATATTTTATTATTCGAACAACCGTACAGACTGTATTTCTCAGTTGTTGTTCGAATGAGTTAGTTTTTGTTTGAATGAGTTTGTTTTTATTTGAATGGATTTATAAATGATAATTTATTGTACAAACTAGTTATTTAACCTTTGAATGGTATTAATCATATAGAACAGAATTTAATTAAAAATATCATACTAATATTACACAAATTGTAATTCAAACGTCAATTGTTCAAATTTTTTGGAACATCAAAATATAAAGACAATTAAAGAAAAAATAAATTTTAAGATTGTGGTGGTGGCATAGAGTTTTGGGATATCAGGATTTATTGGAATTGTTTAAACATTTTTTGGTTATTCAATTGCAGTCTCTCTTCTAATCTCGCCTCTAAATCCGTTGCTAAATCTAATCAGGTCAGCAACTCTTTTTCCTTGGACCTCAATCGTTCTATCTCAAGTGTTGCTTCCTCAAATTCTTTTGTCTTGACGTCATTCAATCTGGCTCGAGAAGAGGATGATGATGTTGATGATAGCTTCAAGCAACATCCTAGGCACCTCAAATATCCAAAACGTGATCCAAGAACTTGAGAAATTATATGAGCATCGTTGACAGATGATTCATCAGATGGATCCACAACAGTTTCCTTAAGAGATATCATCTTGTCCTACAAAAATAAAAACATTAAAGTTAGTATAAGTAACAAAAATATTATTAGACAATGGAATTAAAGAAATTTAAACTTATATAATTTGTCTGTACTTCGGGACTGGTCCAAACACCATCACGATTTTTATGTATTTTAACATACAATTGGGTCAGATCATAGTCAGCAGAACTTTCTTTTTCCTGCAAAAGGAAAATTTATATTAGAACTTAAATCAGAAAAGTGTATTATATGTTAATGTTTAACGGGGACTAGAATAACTTACTACTTTTTTAGACAAATGATGAAAAGATCGAGAGCCTGCAAGATGGTGTATCGTTAATTTCGATCTATTTGCTTGGTTCACAGTATTCCGTTGGTAAAAAAAAATTATGTCTATATTTTTAATACATCTATCATATATTATAAAAAAAATATAGCAACAAAATTACCTGATAAGCAAGATCTTCAAACATATCACAAACATTCTCTCATTCATTTGGTGGCATTGCTTGGAATAGATTTTGGTGCACTTATGGTGTAGTACTAAACTTTTTATAGTGTGCATGGCATCGACCTTTGTACTTTCAGAATGCATTTGACATCAGTTCCACAATCGTTAATTGATCCTTTTGTCGCCCAAAATTAAGTTCAAATTCGTCCTTTCAAAAATTATAAATAATTAGTATAAACACAAAATAACTTTAAATTAACATGTTATATACTTAGTTGCTTGAGATGTAACTTATTACTAAGCAATGATTTTTAATGTGATCTTTCACATCTTAGGAAACTTTAGACCAGGAGGATGTACCCATCGGTGTATACGTGCGAAGCATACTAACATAAGAAACAAGCCACGCTGCCGAATCTCTGAAGCCACCGATGTGATAAACAAGAATATCAACTTTAATTTTACTAATTTTCCTTACTTTCTCTATGTAGACACCCCTCATAATGCCTCGACCTCGCGTTGGCTTATAACATCTATATATACAGTAATTAAAACATATATTTTAATTAGATTATTTTATTTTATAGATATATATTACTTAAATTGAGCATAAAATGTGGTACTTAATTTGATAAAATACCTTATTCTAGGTCTGGTATGTTGACCCACTTCTGATGGCAGGTGAACCACACGGGGAGTCGGTAATGGATGGAGATGGCGCACATGTTGCTTTGCGTTTGGGAGGCATATTTGTTTGAAATTGTAACAAATTATTATTCGAACAAACATTACGGATATTTATAAGAATAATACTTACAAAAATATATGTTTGAAATTCATTCACTATCAGTTTTGCTGGACCAGTCGCCCTCATCCTCACTAGACACTTCAGTTAATTCATCTTCTTTTGACATTTCACCATCAATTACTTCGTGTTAAGCATCTTCTCTACACAATGAGACCTATCATACTGGTTTAGATCAATAAATAAATTGATGCCTGATTCTTTTTTTTGATATTAGTATTATTATACTAATAAGTATATATATAATTATAATATATATTTATATATAATATAAATATATATAGTATAGCGACTATTTTATATTATAATTGATAATATATAATATACTTTTGGTCTAATAGTTAATACAATACTTATACTATATATAGTACTTATTAATATATAGTACTTATACAATACTTAGTTATTATTATATAACTTATATGAGTATAATTATCATAACTTATATAGTTATATAGTAACTATATATAATATTATACTATACTTCTAATAGTAACTATATACTATACTTGTTACCTTATTATATAACTTATAATAAATATTGTATAGTTCTCATAACTTATAATAATAATAACTATAGTTAGTCACTACAAGAAAAAGCCGTTTAAGCTGCCAAAGAAAATTGTGGCGAGCAGCAATTGGATGGCAGAAATCCTTTTTAACTGTAGTCGTATTTTTCTTCTGGAGAGCGGGTAAAGCACCGCTAAAAAGGCTATTTGCAACGATAATATGTTGCCGCAAATAGAATCTCCCTTTACATCCTCGATATAGCACGTTATTCGCTTTGATAGCGACGTTTTCGCTATATTTGCGGCAATTGTTAACTGCCCGCAAAAGATCATGGTAAAAACCTATACGCGAATTCTCTCTTCTTTCTTTTTCCCCATCTTTCTTTTCCTTCTCCCCTTTTTTTCTTTTTCCCCAGCTCGATACTCCCTGTCTGCTCTCTGTGAGTTTGCTACTGCCCTTCCCAAGCCGTGCCTACTGCCATGCCATCGCCACCTCGCCGAAGAGGTGAGTCTCTCAATACTCCGCTTGTTTCTTTCTCTATCTTCTTATCTATGTGTCCGCGTCTCTCTCTCCCTCTCCTTTATCTCTCTCCGTCCATTTCTCCCACTCTCTATTTCGCCCTAATAATCTTTCTCTCTGATCTCGGTTCTATTGTCGTATGTGGGGGATCTTGACCGGAGAGTGGACGAGGGGCTGCTGCTCAATGAATGGGTCTATGTTTTTCAAAAAAATTTCCTCTCATTTTAGGTATATGTATTGCAAGCATTTCATCCAAGCATAGTGCTATTGCCTTCATCTATGTTTGTTTTGATTTTGTAGATTTGGAGTTCCTGTGTACTGTTTGGGTAAGTTCACTGTTTTTTGGATGTTTTCCCTGACTGATTGTGAATCTATTATGAATTGATTGTAAATCTGTTACAAATTGTAGTGCTTTATCTACATTAGGGACTTTTTGATGTTGAAGGATTGGTTTAGATCAGTTTTTAGACACTGATTTAGAATGGATTGGGGGTTTTGGGAGCTTTTTTGAATGTTGTTTTGGGTAATATACATCCGAGAGTTCATGAAAGTGGTTTTATCTGTATTGCTGTTGAATTTCAGATTTTAATATAATTTCCTTCTCCATGAATTTTGGGATTGTGCTACCTCTAGCTGTGTGAAATATTTAATTCATATCTAATCAAATAAATGCACCTGAGGAGGGTAGTTATCTCTGGAAGTTTGGAGGAAGGGAAAAGAACTTAGAAATTAACCTGGTAGCATCATCGATGGTGATGATCTTCTTTGACAATCATGAGGATTTAGTAAAGGCTGGATGATGGAAAGGATTATTAATGTAGCCAAGATATAAGGCTTTCTAAGAATATCTGAACTAAGAATCTTGTTTTAGTATGGATACCCCTAAACTTGAGCCAAAGTGTATGGTTGCATGCATGCAACCTCAAGAAACTGGATCAAATTGGCAAAGGAGACATGCAGGAACTGCATTAAATGAAATGTGGATTACAAAATGCTAATTAACTGAGTCCATTTCAGAATTTTACATGTATTATTACATTTTCCATGAGTCTTTTGCTCATGCTTCTGTAAGTAAACATAGATTTTCATTTCCTTTTTTTAAAGCTTATTACATTTTCCAAGAAAATAGTCATTTTTTTTATCATGGATGATACTTGGTGGCTACCAACTATGTAGTAAACATTTGACTTGTTTCTAGGCATCCTAATGTGCTAAACCTAATTCCATTGGGGTTCCTTGGTGACTTCTAGGACCCTCTAATCCATGGTTTGTGTACTGATCTTTGTAGAGTGTAATGCCACTTTTGAGCCTCATGTTTGGATCTTTTTTTTTTTTTTTTTGGCTATAATAAAGAGTTTTAGAACAGGTTTGGGGGGTAAGATGAGAATTTTGTGTTTTGTTTTGAAGTTTAAAATATTATGTTTTAATATTATTATTGTTTTGGGATTTGAAAAAGGTGTATTGGGATTTGAAAAAGTTGAATTGTTTATTATATTTTGTATGGAGATTTGAAAAATGTGTAATGATGAGATGAGAATTTTGTGTTTTGTTTTGGTTACCAAACCTGCCCTTAGAGTCTCAAAATGTTGCAACCAACCCTGTGGTGGTGGAATTTTACCCAATATATACAACTTCAATACATGTTGTGTTACAACCAGCCCTGCTGTGGTTGAACCAGCCCTGTTGTGTCTGAACCAGCCCTGTTGTGGTTGTGTTTGAACCAACCATGCGATGTTATTCTCATGGAAATCAATATGTTACAACCAGCCCTATTGTAACATATTATTGAGCCATTGATACACTTACACACACACACACATTGTGTGTGTGTGTGTGTGTGTGTGTATGTATATATATATATATATATATATATATATATATATTCATAGAGATGGATACATAAATATCTAATTCCAATTAATGACAAAGTTTTGCAGTGAATCCAGTCCAAGGAGTGTCCAATGCCATTGAAATCGATGTGAAACAAGGGAATTATTACTTCATTCTCCATTAGCTTTGTGGGTTGGTCATGGCTTCCAATCCAAGAGTTTTCAAGGCCTTGGAAGCTATGAAAAGGTCAAACCAGTGCTGAAGCGACTATTGAAACTCTATGATAAAAATTGGGAACTAATTGAAGAAGACAATTATCGGACACTTGTATATGCATATTTTGAGCTAAAGGAAAATGGTAAACATGATGGTGGGATTGAATTATATGAGTCTTGGTATAATTACTTGATCAATGTGAAATGCACATTATAGCTTTGATGTTGTTTCTTTTATTCATCCCTTGCACTTCTTTACACAGAAAGCATGCAGAGCAAAACTTATCCAAGATTGCATTTGGTGAATCTATTGCAAACATATTTTTGAGGATGTTTTGTCAATGATACTGGTGAAATCTATGTGTCATGTTTGCATCTTCAACTTTTATATGATACCTTTTAGAGGACATTTATTTTTATTCTTTTGGTTAATTTTTATTTTGCTTGGGTTTTGATTGAATTTCCTTGAAATATAAAATTAGTGCATGGCTTGGATTTTGATGAATACGTTGTTTTGCATTTATATTTTTTTTTGGGAAAAATTGTTCTTTGCGGCAAATCCTAATTCGTCGCAGATATATATTTTTTAAAAGGTTTATCATTATTTGCGGTGAATACACCGCAAATAATTGTTTCTGGAGAACTAAGCAAGCGGCAAAAATGATTCTACCATGTGTGAACTCGTTTATTTGCGGCGAAATGATTTCGCGGCAAAAGATATCCTATCCGACGAAATCTGAAGGTCACCGTAACTAATCAACCCAGACGATTTATTCTCGGCCAATTTGCTACGAATGAATATCGGTTGAATGAACTCTTTTGTGGCTGAAAGTATGACTTTTGCGGCGAATACTATTCGCCGCAAAAGAGCATATTTTTTGTTGTGAGTGTTATAATATTATAGAACGTATATGAGTATAGTTATCATAACTTATAATAGCTATAGCTATATAGTAATTATATTAACTTGTATAATTATCATAACTTATAATAGGTATAGCCATATAGTAACTATATATAATACTTACACTATAGTAGCTATATAATTAAGTATTTATAATATATACTAAGTACTTAATATGTTATAGGTAATAGAATAAGTATATTACAAATAATACACTAAGTATATTAAATACAAGTATTATAATACTATTATTAGTATTATTTTTTTACTTTTTTACTTTTTTACTTTGTAATATTAGTATTATTATATATTAGTACTAGTATTATAATTAGAAAAATATTAGTGTAATAACCATTCGAACCGATTTCCTGTCAGTTCAAATAACATTTATTAGTATAATAACCATTCAAATGGATTTTTTACTATTTGAACGAGACGTCACGTACATCATATACCCAATTCAAATAGATTGTCATTTATGTTCCCAGTTCGAACAAAAATCCATCGAGAACAACCAGATCGCCCATTACTCCTCCGCCACTCATCCGTCGTAGCAAGCACACGTTTGAACTTCTAAGAGGTATGGGTCAAATCTCTTATTCTATTGTTTCTTTTTTTGTTCGACTGGGTTGTGTTTGGGGGGGTGGTATGCATTTCGAATCTGAAATCCTCAATTTTAGTGTTTTCCGACCAACTAACACAAAAATAATCAGTAGAAATGATGAGACTTCATTTCTTAATCATTTCTACCGATTAAAACAACGGATAAAATCTAGATTGAGTTTTTTCGTTCAAGGCTGAGTTGACTCAGCCATGGCTGTTTGGCGTATTCCCGTTCAAACGCTCAGTTGCTAAATAGATATATTTCTGTTAAACAAATTAAATTTATTTGAATGAACACAAATTTCTTGTTCGAAAGAACAGAACATTTCGTTCAAATAGAGATTTTCCTAGTTTGAACTATGAAATTACATTACAATGGTTAGTTCGAACAGAATATGTTTCGTTCGAACGAATTATTTCAATTCAGTTTAATATAGTATAATTATTCAATAATATAATTATACAATTATTTTAATTATATTTTTACTTTCCTTTTGGTTAAATAGTATACTAATGGCATCCAGCGGAAGAAAATCTACGAGAGATCAGACCGGCCAAAGTAGTGGAGCAGCTCACGCTCAGGAGACGAGGCCTATACTTGTTGAGCGAATATCATTTTGGATGACTTCTGGATCTTTCATGGGAGGAACGAAGCATACAATCCATCATCACTGACCGGGGATGGACACCAATCTGTCAGTAGCAGGGGACTGCATATCCAGATATGGTCAGTGAGTTTTACCGTGTCATGGGAGAGCATGGCGCTAATGCTTTGTGCTACACCTTAGTGGTTCAAGGAGTGAGTATTACTTTCAATCCCTGCATTATTGCTGAGTTTCTTGATTTTCTGCTCGTGGTCTGCGCATTTCCTGCAGTGGCTACAACGGGAGCAGCGGCTGCACCATCTAATTTGGACACACTAGCCGCATCCTCATTGCTAGCACCAAATGTAGAGCCAGATGCTAGTGAGGATGATGATCTACCTAATGATGGTCTCACAAACGATCAAGTCCGTCAGTTAGTGCGAGACCCTTCGGCTCCTCCATATGATGGAAGCAAGGTGATCCGACATGCCAACTATATAGCATTTTTTAGAATGCTTAATTTGATTGTTGGGTGTAACATCGATCTAAAAAAACACAAGATTGATTTCGGGATCGATCGAGCCAGATTTTTGTTGCAGATAGCACGGGGGGACCCGATTGATCTGGCATTGTATTTCTTCGTCCGCATTCGATCAGAGTCACGCTATTCCAGTGGAAGTAGTCTACCATTTGCACTGTTAATATCTAACATCTTACTCTGATGGGGGGTTACAGTGGGACTAAGCAGAGGTCATCAGTGATGGGGCCCCTTAACAAGATCACATTCAGCAAGAGCAAGGCGCACTTGCATAAGATTGCACCAGAACAACTTAGTGGCACGCCGACCGATCTAGCTTCTAGTAGTACTTTTGGTGTTGAGAGACAGCCTACTAGGGCTACTTTGGATCAAATACGAGCTCTGTTTGTGGAGTTCGTTGAGCCCATCATGGAGAAGGTTTGGGATCTGGATAGACGCATTAAAATGTTACAAGAAGATTTTGATCTGCTTAGCAAATAGATCGTTTTAGTTATTATTTTACTTTTTTATGTTGTATAAAACATTATATATTTGGGATGTAATTAATGTATGGTTTTTATTTTTCGTGTTTGCTACCTTGTTTATTTTTTTCATTTTATTTACCGTTCATTATAATATAAAAAATGACATTATCTATAAAGTTATATTTATATAAATTTAATATAAAAGAAATCACTATAAAATTTTGAAATTAATTACATAAAATTAATTTATGAATTTATAAATATTTTAACTTACCATAAATCATAGTATATAATATAAAAACATTTTTTATATTTTGAAAATGATAACAAATTAATGGAAAAAATATATACACAAATTAATTATGATAAACAATTTTTATATAATTTCCAGCTAAATTAGTCGTTTGAATGAATAAATATTGTGTTCGAACTGGTTTGAACAATATTTTTTTTGTTCGAACGGTAAAGGAACCTTGCCGCCACATTTTCCACCAAATCTCATCCGTTCGAACAAATAAATTTAATTACATGATCGCTCACGTTGCAATTTGCATGAATTAATGAACAATACACCCAATAGATAAAAATAAAATAAATAAAAATAAAAAAGAGAATCACCAAGGAATTGAACAGTACCTATTCCCCATGAACTTCCCATTTCTTGCATCAACAAAAGAAACATTAATGCCAGAGCAAGAAGGATTCAGACTTAAATCCCATCTGTCTATTCCTTTAACATATGCCAAAGACTGCATATTCATTTTCAAACTCAAACGAGTCACGCTACCTTTCCTTTTCTCCTCCCTAATCTCGCTGAGAACATGCTTCTCCAAGTGTCCGTAGGGCTGCCCTCGATCTACACAACCAGTAGTACTACTCGTATTGAACCCAATAGAAACCCTTTTCTGCTGCTTCTTTTCAAGGTTTATAGATCCCACCAAACCACACGAGACTGCATAACGCTCGTTGTAGTACACAACAACTTCAAAGGGCTTTATATGCAATTTACAATCATCATATTGGTTTTCAAACGTAAAATCTGCTCTCCATTCAGCTTCCAACAATTTCGAGGCTCTGATTCTGAAGTTTGATACAGAAAATGAGACCAGATGTATCACCAAAGGTTTTCTTGATTGTGGGCTGTTCTTTGATATGTAAGTATACAAGAATGATAAAGTCGGTGCCAACAGCAGCAACACAATGATGATGGAAAGAACAACAGAACTGTTTGAAGCCATGGTCGTTTGTGAAATATTCAGAAAACCCCACAACGAAGTTGCCTTTCCTCCCCTCGTGAATATTCGTTCTCGAATTGGAAAATGGAAAGCACATTTCCCTTTTGGCCATGCATGCAGATGATTACGAAAAAGCCAAAAAACAAAGGTGTCTAACAACTGTTTCTGGTGTTATATAATTATGAACATTCCAAGCAACTAAAACAGTTTTGACCAAAGTTTTGTTTTTTTGAAAGAAAAATATTATTGGCTATTTTAATTTCCCTTTTAAATTACCACCGGTACTGAAGGGAGGGATGCCAATTATCTCTAACCATATCATAATATGAAGTCAATTTAATTAAATTGAGACCGTTGATTTGTCAGTCAAAACTGCATGTCTTTTCTAAACCGAGAGCTCATTTACTAGAAGAATTTAGATATGGTCCAGTTCATGACAAGCAGTCAGTTAATTAGTTTCAATTTCATGTGATGGCTTCATTAATTGCTGTCTGCTCTGTATATTCACCACAAGTGTGAGCTGCCAAATATAGAATGAGGTTTGAAATTGATATTTTTCACAGCCTCGATCCTTTCATTTCATCGTTCTGCATGTGTCAACCTTGTCCTCTAAATAATTTCCCCGTCCATATAGAAGGATGATCAGCTAATCGTCAATCCTTCTCTGACGATTAGATCAAGGCAAAAAGGGGTGCTAGCTAGCTACTAGTTTGTTGCAGGTTACTGCCACAAAATTGGTGGATTTGGCCATCTTGACATGTAAATGGTGCTATTTGCATGTTATTCTTGACAGAGGAGGGGATGATCAGTGGATTGATGCGAAAATGGAGGCTGGGAAAATCTCAAATTCAAGCCTCGATCTGCTCTCTACTAATTTTAATCAGTTATATATAAGAGGAAAGAAGATGGAATTTTCTTAATGAAAGAATTAGAGTACGTACTAGTGCTCTTTACGTACCAGCTTCTTTCGTAATGATCTTTTAAATTATTTTAAATTTATGATTATTTAAGTACACAAAAATGAATGATTTTAGCCCAATAAGAGTAGAGCTATTGATTCGATAATTATATATAAAGAAACAAAAGACGAAATGTTATAAATAAAAGAAGTCGAAGTGGTACGTACTTTTAAACTTTTAAATTCTATGATCTTTCATATTATTATTTTAAATTTATGATCATTAATTAACATGTGAATAGATAATGTGGCTTAACACGAGCCAAGTTATTGCTTGGAAAACTATATATATATATATAGAGAGAGGTTATATAGATCATCATCTACATGATGTAAAATTGGACCCATATCAAACCTAATTATGTGTCAAGTCCAACTAATCTACTACCAGATGTTTTAGAAACATTGAAAGTAATGCACCAAAAACTTGAATTAATGCACGTACGCTGAGTATAGTAATGATACAGTTTAATTACAATTCTTTTACAACTTATTTTATAATTAATCAATGTGATTATCTCACTGCACTAAAAATAAATTTTCAATTTTACAAAAGTATCCTCTTATACAGATTAGTTATAAAATAAGAAACCTGATGTAGACACAAAGAAATTATACAAAAGTAAACTCACAAACTGACATGGTTTCATGGAATCCATTAATAGATCTACTTTACAATAAAAATAACTTTACAATCTGACGTATCACATCAAAGTACGTCAATTTGTAGGTTTACTTTTGTATAATTCCTTTGTGTCTAAAATATTTTCCATAAAATAACTGTAAAAAAATATTCTTACCTTCTTAAATTGGAAAAAATTATTTGTGACAAGAAATACTCCATGCACCAATAATGCATAAATCACAAATGTGGTTCATATATTAAATGGAAATTATAATCACCTCTTCAATTTCAAGTACTTCTCGACAATGCAAACTTCAACATTAAATTATTCTTTTTTGAGTAAATTAAAATAAATGAGACAAAACATTTATGATCAATCCTCTTTGATTACTAGTAATAACACAATTAAAACTAAATTGTAGCAAATTATTGATACCTCGAAAGTGTCACGATACCATTATTCAATTTTGACAATCTTCTTAGTTTGGCTTGGATCATTACAAGAAAAAAGAACTATTGTGACGATTTTTATTTGGAATGAAATGAAAATTGTTTCAAAAAATGAGATGTAGGGATGAATTTCAAATGTCAAAAAACGCCATACGGGGTTTACTGTCCGAACACATTCGGATGGTATCTTTTGGGACGAAAACTTTTGTCCACAATAAGATAACCATTCGAACATCCAGAAAAAACATTCAAACAAAATAAAATAAGCATTCAAATGGAAATTATATATGGTCGAACACTAATTTGGCGCATTTAGTGAAAAAATTTAGCAGGACATTGACTTAAAGTTCGAACAGCATACAAAAACGTTCGAACTTTAAGGTTAAACAATGTTCGAACATATATTATTTATGATCGAACAGTAAATTGGCGGGTTAAGTCAATAAATCTTGGCGAGACATTGACTTACCGTTCGAACATATTACTATATCATTCGAATGGTAAGTTAATCAATGTTTGAACGTAAAATAAAGTGTTCGAACTGTAGTTAGAAGAATGCTATTTTACATATTTTAAAATTTTTATTTTTTTTATTTTTTTAATTTTAATTTTATTTTATTCTTGTTAAACTAATTGAGTTGTTCTATTTATCATCCATACACCATATATTTGTTATAGGAAAAATAAAAAAATAATATAAAATAGGTGAAGTGTATGGCGTGTGTGGCGTGTACTGAGGATGATAAGTAGAATTATTCTTATATTAACTAATAATTTATATAAAATTTATCAATTAAATAATAGGAATAATATAAATCAATAATTAATCCAGAAAATATAAAATAGATTTAATTCATAGTTAAATCAAATTTACAAAACACCAGATATTGTCCATACTAAAAACAAAAAAATATATATAAATAAAGATAGAAACTACTATGATCCTAACTTTATGCAAACATCCTCGATTGCAGCTAAGCGTGTATCTATCTCTGTCAGTCGAGTAGTGATCGTGACCTGAGTTGCAGTAATCTGTGTACGTAACTCAGAGATGCTAGCATTAATCTCTGTACGCAACTCAAACATGGCAGTACGGGTCTCTATACGCACTGCATCGATCACCGTTGATGTGTGTCCGCCGATCTCTGCACACAGTATGTTAGCCATATCCTCATGAGTAGATGAGCATGATGCCTCGACTTGAGTGGATGCCTCACCAGTCGATACTTCAGGATCTCCCGGCATCTCTTTGAATATCAACCCGATCTGAAACAGGTCCATAAAGACGAAATCTCGAGTGTCTCGTAATTCGTGACAAGGTGGTGCTGTTGATCGGTCTCATCAGCTCCCATTTACACTCAGCAACATTTGGCACAACCCCAGCATATAGCAGAAATAGGATGATCATAATCCCGAATGGCAGTATATTTGTCGTAATGTATCGGGCCTATGATAGAATCATATCGAATATATATCCCACAAGGTCAATAGGAACGCCACGAGCGAGGCGTATCATAAATTTCATCTGATTCATACCAATCTCTATCTTGTGCTACCGATGATCAATATTGTTGGCGATTATCAAATTCAGGATCTTGAAGAAAGAAGATAGATGTGCCTACTTCATGCTCTTCGTCACTTCATGCTCTTCGTCCCATCATGCAAAGGAGCATCTAGACCAACAACCAAGTCCATGACCTCATGATCAGCGAGGGCATCGAGCTCATCTATATAAAATGATCCATCGTCCTAAGCTGTCTTCGCATCACCCGAAGGATCAGACTCTCTAGGCACCAAGTTCGGATAGGCATTGCACAGTCTAGGAATACCGAGAAATTCAACGAGTCCGTCAGCTGAAAATATAACTGGAGCTCCTCGAATAGAGATTGAGTATGCCCCTCCGTCATCTGGGCGGCACCACTGAGCCATTTATAGAACTCATCAACGATGTCAATATAAGATACGAGCTCTCATGCTTCTTCCCTCTGATCTAGGATTAGTGTCCAACCACGATCGTTGAAGACTAATTGTAGGAAATGACCCTCCCAGATAAGAGTCACAAAATCAGAAATCTCTACTTGCCAAATATTGTCATTCAAACGCTAAATGAAAAGTTTAAACCTTTCCAGCCGCCGTCAGTCCCTCATTTCCTCTCTTCTCCTTCAAATTTTGCGGCACAGACTCCATTTTCTCTCTACAATTCTCGATTTTCTTCAAACAATCCTTCATTTTATGCACATTACAAAAAGGGATGCACACTTATATTGATTAAATGTATGACTTTTGTTAATCATAATTGTACATTAACTAATTTTCAAACAAATTATTGATTTTATAGTTTATATATATATTGTGTAGGTGTTTATTGAAGTGTTTGGAGTTGCACACCAATTATTTGAATGTATGTTCATGTTTTGTATATATAAATGATGTTTTTGTGTGTTTATTTCTATTGTGAATTGATTTGTGATGTTGTGAATTGATTTTTGAGATTGTGTTTTGTCTTTGGTTCGCGTCTGGAATCTAGGTTGCAACCGTTCAAACACTATAATGTTTCGTTCGAATAGATTTTCCTGTTCAAACAGACTTCTACATATTCGAACGATTGTACTCCTGATTTATATATGCCGAATGAAAAAATTATAAATAATATTTAAAAAAATAATTAATACTTAAATTAAAAATAATACTTAAAAATAATTACTGAAAAAATTATAATTAGAGATTAAAAAATAAATAAATGTAAATTATAAATAATACTTAAAAATAATAAACATAAAAATGATTAGTACTTAAAAAATACTATACTTAATAATAATAATAATAGTAATTAATAATAATACATAATACTTAAAATACAGGCATTTTGTTGTATTGTATAAATGTATTTTCGTGTCTTGCATTGTTGTTGTGTGATATTGTCGCATCTTGTATGTTGCATCGAAATAACCCTTAGACTCATTCGAGAGTTATCAATCATATTGAACGGTTGATTGATAACTCTTGAATTGTCCATAGTGGACAGTTTGAAATTGTAAGATCATTATCGCAAACTATCTAACTGTATCTTTTGCGCCCAACATCATGATTTTGGTAGTCTTCCAATATTGTTCTCTGGATATGCAGTTTTGGTTATGGTTCATCGACGTATTATTCGTCGGTGCATGTGACCAAACAAGCATATTTGGAGAACTATGGGGGGATGCTGTCGAAATTTCGTTGGATGTGACAGATAGTAGTTGGTAGATTGGCGATTATAATCTTACAATTTCGAATGGGATAGGACCAACTACCCCGTGAAAGGAAGAAGTTGCACAATGTTTGATAAATGCTTGCTTGTTGATGCACGTGACTGTTTGTAATAGGGTATTAGATATAGATAAGAGTTGGATGCTAGTTAGATATCATTTGGGTGAGGATTACAATATATATGCTGAAGTTAAGAAACTTTTGGAGTTCCCATCCTGTATAGTTGATAGTGAAGGTCGTATTATATGTCCATACCGACAATACAAGAATTTGCATTCTCATAAGATAGACTTAGTGAGAGAGCATTTGTTTGTCAGAGATATTGGCCAAGGTTATACTAAATGGGTCTTACACAGAAAATCATATCCAACATCATTCGAGTCTCGACACGAAGAATAAGACATTGATGAAGATGTACATCCAGAAATTGTTGGTGATGAATATGAAGAGGATATGGAGTAAATGTTGGGTGACATTGGTGCATGAATATTTATGGATGAAGGTGATACAGACGCATCAAATTCAAATGATTCAGGTCGTAACAATTTTACAAGCTTGTGGAATGATTCACAGCGTGAGTTATATCCAGGATGTAGAAGGCACATCAAGTTGTTATTTACAGTTAAACTACTTCATATAAAATCCATGTGCCGAATATCTATTACAATTGTTAATATATTACTCGAGCTGTTTAAAAAGGCACTTCCATCAGACAATATTTTATCTCACAACTTCTATGAAGCAAAACAGTTATAAAGAGGACTCGGGATTGACTACAACATAATACATGCATGTAAAAATGACTATATGTTATTTTGGTGAGAGAATGAACAGCTGAATGAGTGTCCCATTTGCCATGAATAAATATAGACAACTGAGAAGCAGAATATGCCGCGAAAGGTTGTACGCCACTTTCCATTGATACCTAGATCGAAGTTGAAGATTCATCATGCAGGCTCAAGATCTTTCTATCGCCTCTCTATGAAATTGGTAATATCTTTTTTATTTTTTATTCTATATAGTTTATTTTTTAGAGGTACTAATTTTAATATTGATTTTATATCTTAACAATGTCTCTTGTAGCAAGAGTCGGGCACCAATTATGATCTGACAAAATTATATGTTGTATCACATACTGATCGTAATGGAGAGTGGACTCATCCTGATGCTCATGAAAATTATGTGAGTATTATAATCTATTTTAATTAAACATATTTGAATATTTGTGAACATATTAATTATTTATGTTGTGTGTAGGATAAAATGGTTACCCTACGTGCTGAAACTGCGTCAGATCAAAATTCATCAATAAGTGATGTTGAAATTTTTACTCAAGTTTTAGATCAACGTTCAGGATATCTGAGAGGTTTGGGTCGCTGTGTAAAACCTTCTAACTCTTCCTCAATGTCAAGTACCTCTATAGCGTTAGAGAATGCGAATTCTAGGATTAAAAAATTGATTGCAATACAGCATGAGTTAGAGGTTTAATTGGCGAGACAAGCAGACATGAAGATGCACATCAAACAGCAAGAAGAATAACAAGAAGAGTTCAAGAGAGATATGCAACTCCAAATGCATATGCTTATGCAACAGTTCAGGCCTCCAAATAACTGATTTTCGTATTTTGCATACATAATTTTGGGATTTAATTATAAAGGTATGTGCATATGACATTATTACTATTATTACTATTTTATTTATTTAGTTTGGACTTATGTTTACTTTTATTTGTATTGAACAATTTGTAATGTATTTTTTTAAATATTATTTAATTATACCTATTTTGTTTTAAATTTTTTGTTAAAATAAAACATTAACCGTTCGAACAGGATACATCGGAAACAACCGTTCAAACATCACATGATACCGTTCGAACGTATGTTAACTGGAAAATCGCTCGATCCTTTTATTATACGTTTGAACATCTTACTCAATCCGTAAAAATATAATTTCCGCTTGATCATGAATTTGTTTGTTCGAACATTCTCTCATGTCTATTTGGTCGAACGAACTAGTATCGATCGACCACCCATGTAGGATATATTTGAACGTTTTTTGTTGGCATTTAAACTTCTTTCTAGGATGAAATTAAGTCGTCTCAGAAAAAAAATAAAATAAAATAAAATTGTCTTTCGAACATGTTCGAACGGTCCAACAAATTTTCGTCCAAATACCTTTTGAGATAGTGATATTAGGACGACATTGAGACGCTTTATTTTCATTCCACAAAAACCCAATTTTTTAGGACGAAAAGTTTCATCCCAAAAGACATGATCTGTTGTAGTAGATGTTGAGTTGAGATAATCTCATATCATCCATTCTCAACACTCAAATACTCAAATACAAATACTTTTTAATTTTAAAATTTTAATTTTTTAGTCTAATCATTACAATTTTTTCAAACTTTCAAACAAAACACAATAAATAATTTAAACTTTTTCAAATTTTAAAATAAAAATTATATTTTAATAATATTTTAACTTTATAATATTTTTATTCAATATTTTTTCTCTTATTTTTTAAAATCGCATTAAATATCTTTTAAGTCAAACTCAAACTATCTTTAACTCAAAATAAATTTCACAAACCCCAGCCCTTTTAAAAAGCAGTTGCGGAAGTCCTGTATGTATATCCGTTGCACTGGCAGCATGGAAGACGTCGGCATTACCCACGGAATTCCCGCCTATTTCTTGAAATCTTCTCGGTAAAGAAAAAATAAGAACGAAAAAGAAAAAGAAAATCATTATTAAAGTTACAAAATTAAACATCAATCACGTCCTTGTCCTTGGTGTTGACCTTTAAGCAAACGTTAGTTATTTCTCAAAGTAAATTTAAAGAAACACTCATGAAGTTTTTCTCATCTTTACCTTTGGAGATCCTATTCTTTTGTGAAATAAATCAAATTACTGGATCCGATAATTTGGCGAGGTAAACCCATCAAAAGAGGAGGAAGAAGAACGATATCCAAGTAGATCTCGGATCTTTCAAAGCTTCCTTGCTTCAGGGTATACAAAGACAGATATTTCTCTCTCCCTCACAAATCATATATAGGAAAGTGCAAAGTTAAGAGTGGCTCTGTTCGTTGATTCCTACGAATCCATTCAGAGACAAGAAAAGGGTATGCCTATATCTTTGTTTCAGTCTTGTTGTTGACCTGGATACAGTTCTAATCTGCTGATTTTGGTCCAGAATCTTGTGATTCAATCGTTCTGTGTAAAAAATCAACTGTAGGACTGTGATTCAAGGTTGATCATATTTATAAAGAGTTAGAGAGGATAGAGAAAGAGAATGTTTTGGAGAGATACTTAAGTGGAATATTAGGATTGCAGAAAAACATCGATTTCTATCCTTGACATGAGCAACAAACAACCAGTTGAGTTAGACGACGAGCAAATCGCAGAGCTGCGTGAAATCTTTCGTTCTTTTGATCGGAACAATGATGGGAGTCTAACACAACTTGAGCTCGGATCGCTCTTAAGGTCACTTGGTCTAAAACCAAACCCGGAACAGCTCGAAACCCTGATTCAAAAGGCTGACAAGAACAGCAACGGAATGGTTGAGTTCTCGGAGTTCGTGGCGCTTGTGGCGCCGGACCTTCTTCCGGCTAAATCTCCATATACAGAAGACCAGCTAAGGCAGCTGTTTGGGATGTTTGATAGAGACGGAAATGGTTTTATCACGGCTGCCGAGTTGGCTCACTCCATGGCCAAGTTGGGCCATGCGCTTACTGTGGAGGAGTTGACGGGGATGATCAAGGAGGCCGATACAGATGGAGATGGGAGGATTAATTTCCAGGAGTTCTCACATGCCATAACTTCTGCTGCATTTGATAATTCATGGTCTTGAAATGAAACATGGGATTTGTTTTTGGTAAGTACTTTTAATTTGATCTCTTTCTTTGTGCTGCTTTTTTTTTTTTTTTTTAATGTAATTTTTTCTTGGCATATGACTTTTTGCGAGTGTTGAGAATTGAGATTGCTAGGAATACCAGTGGGTCGTTTTTGAAAATTTGAAAATAAATCTAAAATGATTAGTTTGGGAAAGTTGGCGTCTGTATTGTATTCAAATATGTAATAATGCTTTACAGATAAGGTTTTATCATCAGATTACGACCACATTGTAAAATAAAAATTATAATTTCAATATAATACTGATCTAATCTTGATTTGATCAACTCAAGTTTAACTGTCACTTTGATCCATTACTTGCATTTAAATCTTCAAGTGCAGCCTGATCTGGACTGCATGAGTAATCTGATATTCTTAATCTTGAACTTCAAAATCAAAACCAAGGGATCGAGCTGGTGACTGAGAGCTTGTCTGAGAACTTCATCTTGAAGTGCAGCCCGATCCTTTTAACACTTCTGATATATGTTGTAGTTTTATCATGCATCCAAATGCTCCAACGTACAATTAAAACATTGGTTAAGAGCCAGCAGCTTGCTTTCTGTGCTAATTTATTCCATATTTTCATTCTCGTTCGTGCTGATCATGGCGCTTCTGCAATCTTAAAATTACAAGATTAGTCAATGATGCTAATTTCAATTATGTAATAAGATCTGCACTAGGCCAAGCATATTTTATTGCTTTCTCGTTCATATACCATACATAGCAAACACCCTATATATGGTTCTTAGGCTTAGCTTGGAGTACTTGGCTTCAGTAAGTGCTCGTGTTTAATTCAAGCATTGTCTGTAATTTGTAGTGGCAGTTGGCTACATTTGAAAACTCTGAGGTTGCAGCTTTGGTCCTCTGCAATGAAAGAGTACCAGGTTGTTTTTTCATTTTAATACGTTTGTGTTCACGTTCTTAGTTCTTGCAGGTTGGACAAACTTTCGCGCCCGCTGCATGTCGATGATCCATTCGGACATGCTCAGAAAACTAACGAGGAGTATAAGTTTATGCAGTGGTTGATTCCTTTCATTCATGAACCATATTTTTGCATGACAAATGCTGCAGCATGTATATATTCCTTTCTGACATTATAATCCGTTAGTATATATGTTGGGTACGGTATTGAGTCAGGAAGTCTGTATTTCCTCAATCTCCTCCCACTTCTAATTAGTTCAAGATATCTTCCAAATGATCTTTAGGTTTATAAGCACTTCGTTTTGATTAATTTCGTCCCTTTGGTTTTAGAGATATTGCGATGATTTTTGCAGTGTTGGCAACTTAGCATCATTGATCTTAAGTGTTTTCATTGAAGCTCAAAACATGAGAACAATCGTGTAATTCGAATTTATTTATTTCTTTTTGTTGAATCAACCATCTTTTCTATCACAGTAATCTTTCCATGTATAAAAAACATGTAAATAAAATTGAGCTAGAAACTGACAGGAATTTTATTCCCAAAAAAAGCTTGAACATCATAAACTCTTTTTTTTTTTTTTTTTTTGCACCAGAGACCTTTCTACTTCCACTTGATGATCTAGATACAAGCTTAATTGAGTTACACAGAAATGTCGAAATTAGCTAAGAACTCAGAGTAAATTGAAAAATAGAAATATAAGATGCAAATGCCTTGAGTTCCAAAGCAATGATATAAGTTAACAATCCTACGATTTGTCAAACAGCCCATAAAAATTTCTCAGTAATTATTCTACACTCGAAGTATCTCGTTTAGTATCAAGTTGATCAATTGCGCTACCCAACAGAGCACACCAAATGCAAGGAAAACAATCATGCGATCTGTGGCGTGATAACAACCATGGGCAAATCATAAGCAAATTGCAGTACATTAAGCAGTTCACACATGAATTTCAAAAATGAGTTCCAACCCTAAAATGATATGACGAAATGTGAGCTTCAGATAGTAGTAGAATGTAGAAAGGATACAGATCTATTCACAAAATCAGCATGCTGCAACAAATCCAAAAGTAAAACACTCAGCCAGATTAGAAAATGTTCTAGAATAAAGGCAAAATGAACAAGATAAATAAGTTACATCTTTGAGTTGCTGTAAAAAATGACAAATAAGTACTTCCATCATGCCTTCTTCTTTTGGGATTTGAGCATCACAAATCCAATGAATACACATAGTAAACAAAGAAGTACCACACCCGCAAATACAGGTATTAGTATAGCATATTCTTGTGGTAGGAAATGCTGGTGGATGAAGTGATCACTGTCTACAAATGGCTGTAAGATAACAAGAGATGAATACACAACATTAATAGGAAGTTCTTACGGTACAGTATGGTTCTTTAGTTTTTGTGTATATTAAATAAAGAGAGTTCGAGAGAGAGAAATTAAGTTGAAGGCAAACTGACCAGAATTATGACCCAGAAAGTATAATATGTGAATATGGATAAGCTGACAAAAGATAACAGAAGCCCAACTGCTCTGTCTGCTAATTCCATTTTGATGTCTGTGGCTTTCAGTGCCTGTAATGTAAGCACAGAGAAGACAAATCAGGAATTTCATATGTTGTAGGCAGACACTTTTATCAAACATTAACAAGCACCCTAGCATCAGATACAAAAGGTAGCTGTAAACCCCCCACCCCCCACCCCCGCACCAAAGGACATCCTACACACCAACCACAAAGGAAACCATAACAAGAACAACATAACCCTGAAATTGGAGGGAAATCATAGCCTTGGAATTAAATATTCAGTTCCTAGGTATATTAATGAGATTGGAATTGAAATGTTCAAATTCCAAATCCAGACACTAGTTATAATTTCAATTCTGAGCAAACAAATGAGTAGGACTGAGCTCCAACTCCGACAGAGTCAGAGTAGTCGTTTCCGGCCTCCGACTAGGAGGACAATTCTTGCTCCGACTCCAATCAGAGGTCGAAGCTCCGACCATTTATTGGGCTAACTCAAGGCCCTTTTTCGACTTCAGGGCTCACCAAAGCCGAATTCCGAACCTATAAAAAAAATAGTGAAAAAATAATAAAAAAACTTAAATACAATAGTTCAAAAACTAAATAACATGTAACTATAAGTTATAACAGTCTCATTTATTACAACACTGAACATTGAGTTAGAGATAACTACATAAACACTAAACAGTAAACATTGTAAACAGTTAACAACACGTGCACTTGTGCAACAAGGATTTCACTCAATGGTCATACTTGAAATGAAGATAGAAAATCGCAATCAATACAAGGAAAAAAACTGAGAATACGGTAAAAGTAGAATTTGATTCTCACCAATAAAAGGGGTTCTCTCTAGTCCACAGTCCCTCAACTCCATCCCAACTCTCAGTCATCGGTAATTATGTTAGGGTTCACAATTAGGTCTATAAAATCATAAAAAGTAGAAGTTAAATAAATGAAACATTAAAAATAATTAAATAATCATTTAAAAGCATATAAAGTTACCCGATTCAAGCTTATAGCTCTCAGCATCAACGCCAATGATATCTAGTCCAATGGGCATTTCGCTTATTCAATTCTGTGTGCAAACGAGAGGACCTCCACGGTTGATGGTGAGAGCTCCGATAATCATCCAAGACGCAACCTCCAGTGCTAAACGCCGACTCTGAGGCAACCGTAATGACAAGAATGGCTAGCACATCTCGAGCTATACGGGAAAGGACTAGATACTTGGCATAATTAACCTTCCACCAAGTTAATAACTGAAATACATCACTAGGTGTCTCGACAGCTTCCATAAAATATCATTTAACCTTAGATGTACACTGCATAATATTCCTTGTTGCAATGAGTTGATGATACTGTTGCATAATACGATGGTCTCTAACCCGTACGGATGGGTCGGTGTCACCGAAGGAAGTTGTCGGCCCCGTCAGCCTCGAATGTGAGAAGCTACCAACTGCAGATGAAGGCTGACAACTATTGCTGTAGTGATTATATAAGTCATCAATATCACTTTTTAACACTCTAATAAACTCTGCAGCCTTCACTGCCCCGAGGACGGAATTTATCCAAAATTCTAGAACGACCAACTTATATCGGGGGTCAAGGATCACAGCCACAAATAGTAATTATTTATCTTCTCAATATTCTCCTAATATTTATCATATTTGGTCTTCATCATTGTAGTCATAGCAGATAACAATCCCCTAGAATCAACACAACTATTTTTCAAGTGGAAGTGAAGCTCCGAGAGCTCACTGAAGTACAAGTTCGTAGTCGTATATTTAGATCCAGATATCCGCATAGTTATGTCATAAAAAATTTTCAAGAATTGAATAAGGTACCTCACACTAGTCCAATCATGTGCGTCTGGCGCACCGAGCCCCTATCCTGCCAGCTCCAACAAAGCATACCACAAGCCCCCATCCTCGACCTCCATCCGCTCAAACGCTCTTTGGTACTTCCGTGCCACATCCAATATCATGTATGTAGAGTTCCATCGAATCGAAACGTCCAAGCACAACATACTAGAACATCCAATTTGAAGTTGTTTTGTTATTGCCTTAAACTTGGCAAGCCTTTGAGGGGAAGCCCTCACATATCGCACAATACTGTGAACTCTGGTAACAGAATCATCAACCTCTTTTAATCCCTCAAACAACTATGAGGTTGATGATATAAGCAAAGCATCGAATATGAATAAACTCGTGCCGACGAATGACATCATCTTTCACCGTCGTATTCTGCTTGAACCAATCAATTGCAATGTCATTGGTACTGACATTGTCAACTGTAATACACAAGCAATAAATTCTTACTTTATTCAAGATATATATACCGTATTAATGTTTTGGTAAGTGAACACAAGCAATTCCCAAATTTACTAAAGCGTCAACCAAGTTATTCCCTTCTTTGTAGGTATGGATTAATTCAAAAGGAAATAAAGAATGGATGGTATGTATATTAATTCACATTTCAAATACTTGGAAAGAGGTTCTTATTTTTTGTTAAACCAATTCGCAGCAAGTAAGAATCCATCTCCACAACTAATTTTAAAATTTGAAGCTGATAGCATGATAATAACCCCAATGGCAATAAAAACCATAAATAATGATTTCTAATCAAACCCTATGGGGTAGCTCAGCTGGTCCGGCCTTAGGTTTGCTCCCCAATGGTCATCAGTTCGAGTCCCCTTAGGGCCACTAGAGGTTTACCTGGTCGTTAACTTCATGGCTCCGTGGGATTAGTCGAGGTGTGCGCAAACTGGCCCGAACACCGTCAGTTATTAAAAAAAAAAAAAAATGATTTCTAATCATATCCCCAACAATTTCAATGGCAGAATTCCCTTTTGAAGCCCTATCAATTAGCATAGGATTGTGAATGATGTATTTGGACTTGAGCTTTAGCAGCTAAGGTGTCTTTCTTGCAAAAGCTGTGGTCTCTCACTAGTGATTCACCAATAAAATTAGTTCAAAAAACAAAAGTTGGTTAAAATACACTAAGCCTGCAGCCATTTACAAATGAGCAAGGAAATAGGCAACTGCTTGCATATATTGCTACAAGGTTTATTGGGAGTTCTTTTAAGTTTGAGACATGTGAGGCTCCTGCTCATGTACTCAGACAACTGAAAACTCATCTCCAACAGCAGGAACAAATCTGTAAGGGTATGCTTACAAAACAGACATGGTTCAACTAACCCAAAACTATAACTTCCATGGTTGCAGTGGTGCAGCAGTTGCAAACACATTTTGACTGACTTTCAGTTGGGATATATCCTTCATTTAAGGATCACCGAGTGAAACAGTTTCATTTTCCAACTTCCTTTCACAAAGCACAACTAGTATTGGTCCGTCCGGTGGACAACTAAACTGTCTTTTGCAAGAGTCTTTTGCATGCTCTTACTTGGGTACTATTCTTTACAACTACACTGGTGCCATTTCAGTGATTTCACGGTGTTCCACATTTACAAGCAACCTAACATTTACAAGCAACCCTAGCAATCCATTTCACAAACACCTTCCCTGCATACTCTTCCACTCCACCAGAATCCATTCCATTTTACATTTACAAGCAACCCAACATCATGGCAAAAAATAAAAATTGCGAAATTTAATTAATTTAGGGCTCGGAGTCTCGGACTACACTAAGTATACTTACCAGTTATGGCATTGCAAAGGCTGAACGGCGTAGACGACGGCAAGATCAGTGGATCACGTCAGCAAACGGGAATGGAGCAACAGAGAAGGAGCTGAGTGAGGGGAACAGAGAAGATTCAGAAGAATGGAGAGAGTGAGGGGAAGAAGAAGGAAGAAGGGGGTCCTGCATTTTGGACCACTACAACTTTCAAATCCTGAATCAATTCTAATGAAACATAATTTTCTACCACCAAAAACCACAAGTTAATTAGATTCCTTACAAGTGCCCTCACTCGTGCGGCTTCATCAAGAAAGAGAGAGATGACTTACATTTAATAAATAAATAAGAGAGAGAGAGGCAGTCCTCACAATCCACATCGTAATTCCATATGTGAATCAAACGAACGGAAAAGGAAGCTGTAGATTACCTGTTAGTCCTGCCGGAGAACGTCGATGGAAAATTTTTTGTTATATCTTGTAGAATTAGCTTCTGGCAACGATCAGCCGTTTGAAGAACGAATGAAAACTTTGAAAGGGTCTTACTTGGGTTTAGATAATCGACCCGAGGACCCGTGAGTCTCGGGTTTGGCTTTGGAACGTGCCTGCGCCCTGCCCTCTTGTTATTGTGACGAGCTTCGGAGTTTATTGAGACGAACCGCACCAATAAAAATATATAATGTCGTAAACGTAAAATCTTGATTTAAAAAAAAAAAAAAAAACAATTTTTATGCACCGAAACGAAAAAAGAAGATATGTTCATGCTCATAATAATTGGGTGATCATGTAAACGGGTCAACCGGATTTAATTCGAGTTCGTGTTAAATTGATTCAAATGAGAAACAGCATTGCATTAGAAAATGACAAGCTTTTTCTTATTACTAATACGTCTCTGATCTCAAGCAGCAGCTAGTTCTCAGATAAAGAGAGTGAATATACAAAAACCATGGAGAAGATAAGGAGGAAAAATCTTCATGGCGATGAATCATAAAATTGTTCTAGCCATCAGTTTTTCGCATTGTCCTACCATCAAACTCAGAAACCAAAACCAACTCTTCTGTGGTTCGAAAGTCTTTTTGCTCTTGTAAGAAACACAGTTTTGATCACCTTATAAGCAACCTTCTCTAATTATTTAAATGAAAAAACAGAGATTCTCGATTTCACATTTAGTTTTGTAGCATCCACTGCATAATGTCTTTCCGAAGACCTCCTCCCTCCGACCAACCTCTTGAATAATCTGATCTTAAAGCTTCCATCCCAGAGAAGTGCCTATACTGGGTCATAGTCCCAGCCGGCTTTGGTGGCCGCACCATCATTGAAATGGTTGGAAAAGGCTTTGGCAAAATATTTCTCGATGAAGTAAACAGCTGCCTAGCAGAATCCTGTTTTCTCGATGTTTGGTTCCCAACAGGAGGTTTCAGATTGGAGTTGTTCACCTGCTTTGTCATACTCAAGCCTGACCTAGCACCATCAGAGGGTTCCCCAGGAGAAGAACCACGAATCTGAGCTGATGGTTTCATTCGGTCAAGCCATCTCAGAATCCAGTTACCGACATTCCGACCAACTTCTATGTCCCTCTCTTGTATGTTATGGTGAACCTTGACTGCTATATTAAATACAGCGCGTGTTCGTCTGTGAGAGGAAGGAAAATTTTGTAAGAGTCCTGGTGATGTCCTTGATAACAGTTCCAAACTAACAGCACCCGTGAAATAAATAGGTAGTTTCCAAAACTAGAAAAATAGCAATAGTAGTAGTCCAAAATAAGTAACAAATACAGCTGTTGTATATTTAAACCCTAACACCAGTGTAAATTGGCCATTATATTTTTTAAAGTTCCCAGAGAAAGTTGTTGGGTTAGAGAGGCTCTGGTCCCTGGACTTCCAAAAAATACCAGTGGACCAAACCCAGCTTGTGATTTAAAAATAATGTGCTTCAATACTTTTCCAGATGACAAATTGACAAAGAAGAATGAACCCTTCTCCATTCTCCTTCATGAAGACAATATTAATGGAGATAACTTTCTAATCTAACTTGTGGCATGAAAGAGATTGATGGAAGTAGGTTACATATTCAAGTACTTCTGATCTGATCAAACCCCAGAGAGTAAATTGTTTACACTCCGCCAAACAAACAAAAAAATGAACAATAAAGAAACTTTAATCCAGGCAACCAAGATATATATCCAGCATATGTGATTAAACATGGACAGGGTTCGATAACAACCTAATACAGGATAGGAGCAATATCGGATTTTGGGTTTCAAAGATGATAAAGGGAACAGAAAAAGTCTGATACTTTTAAGTATAACTTTGTGCATTTAGAAGTGTCACAATGCTGTATCAAAAAAAAAAAAAACAGGTGTCACAATGATGATGATAAAAGATAAAAGTGCATTGTGAAAGAAGGCTTCATTGCAGCCACAAAACCTAACATAATTAACATGAAGGAACTTGCAAAAGTTCTTTTTTGCATTAAGGGCTAGGCAGAGCCCAAAAAAAAGATTCTTTTTTTTTTTTGCAAGTCCCAGTGATGCCATATTCTTGCAGTTTGCATTGTTTAAAAATTAATCTACGCCACATCATCTATCCTGTATATGTGCAATGTCTTCATCTTCATATCAATGTGTGAAGACTTATGCTACGGCTAAATATGTAAGCCCAACACCTCATTCAGTTTCAAAATCAGCAAAAATAAACCATAGAAAGTAATAAGGATTTGCAGCTGGCACCTGCTGAAGAAATTAGCATTTGCATGTTTCATTGTCAAAATAATTGTGAATAATACATTTTATTATTCACAAGGCTCAATAATGGTGAATACCACAAGATGGAGGAGTATTAATTGTACAGAGAAAACCAAGGTTTCTGTTACTGGAAAATAAATTGGAGGTGTATAATAAGCAAGGTTTCTGATACCAGAAAATCTAGAGAAAAGCAAGACAGTGAGCAAAACAAGAAAAAAAAAAACCCAAAGAATAGATCACACACATAATCCAAAAGAAACCCCTCTAAGGGACACACAATCACCACTCAAGGACAATTCCCAAGAGATACAAAGTACGATAACCCACTCACCCCTCAATGGAAAAAATAGCCTAGAGACGTAACACTGAAAAGAAGAGAACTCCTCTTCAAAAAGGCCAAGGGCTAAGACTCCTACTTTTCAAATGTTAATTGAAAATACATACACAGCAAAACTTTACATAGGCCAAGTTTGGAGTGGTCTCCAAATATAAATGAGAATTACAATAATATCGTTAAACTTGCAGAGAAAGAAAAAGATACAAACACCAATATACCCTGAAACGCGAAGAACAGACAAAATACTTGTAGACAAAGCAAAAGAGATAAAGTTCCAAAAAAATAAACCCCTTAAAAAGACAAATCATCTATCCTACAAATCCATGTCAGTTTCTTACCCCAACAATGGAGGTCTCAGATTCTACTGACCCTTTGGCCTAGCTTTTGTTCTTTATGACCCATCAACTAATAAAGGACAACCCTTAAACCCATTGGTATTCATTGCCTACTTACATCAGATTCATGATAAGGATAGCATATAGAAGTAAAATGGCAAGGATGTGGAAGCAGAAAGCATATACTGATAGTGAACTGTTTTTGTTTTCTCTAGCTGGACTGGCAAAAGAATTGTTGACTATCGTCCAAGGGGGTACTGTCTTCCTCGGTGTGTATAAGGGGTCGGCAACAAGACTCTTAAACCAAACCACCAACCATAATAGTCACTTTTAAAGGAGTCGTGGACATCACGGTAATTGCACTGTAAAGTTCCATTAAAGATTAAAGCTCCATCTCAATGCTCCTATAATCTCACTAAAGTCAAAAGTGATTTTTTTTAGGTCAGGTGCAAGTCAAAAGTAATCTTCATAATTTTCATTAAAACACAAACTGACAAAGTCAATCAGTGGGGGAAAAGTAATCCAACAAAAAAATACTGCAGAAACTACATACTTGGACAACAATTAAAACTGTTAGCCTGCAAGTCGTCTTAGACCCTTTTTTATTTAATCAAGAGTGTAATTTTGTCATTATGTTTTTCAAAAATATCAAGGCGAAATTCCCATTAGTAAAAATCTATTACCAATATAATTTCAAAGCCAGTTCTTATGTTTCTATTAAGCCAACTCATCATTCATCTAATTAATTTTATTCTTATATTATTCCCTTAAAATTTATTACCTGTTACATATTTAATTTTGAAAGCATTAACTCATCATTATTATTAATCATTTTATATTATTTATCCATCTCCACTATGCTCAAGAGAAAAAACCCTTCATGTCACATTCTAGCCATATATTCTTCCTTTTCATACATTCAATTCATATTCTTGTGTCGCCTATTTCCACCTTTGGTGCGTTTGGAGTTGTCCAAAAGGACCATTTTTTAATTAGCGCATTTATCACTACTTACGAGTTATAATTTTTTATGAAATGCAAGATGAATTACTTAAGTTTACCGAGAATCGTGAATTTTATAGCTGCAAAGAGAATTAATGAACTAATTATGGTAGGAAAATCAATAAATCCGATATTGAACTCCTTTAGAATGACTAGCATTATACAGTTGCTAAAACACTCACCTAAACAAGCATATAAAACTATGCGAGAACTCTCCAAACTCAAATAATAGTTATTTTAAAAAACAAAAAGATATAGACAATATTTTGCATACAGCATACATTTGCCTTCTAACTTCTATGTAGCTGCATGCTATATTCTTAATACGAAGTTTGCTTACGAAAAAAAAAAACTACCAATAACCATCACATAGAACAATTCTCATTCTTGAAACTATAACCATTCCCACGCATCGAGCGGGTATAGGACTAGTATAACTAACAACTCAAGCTGCCTCTTTAAATAACTTCACTGTCATAACTCCTTGAAAATTAATTATTCTTAAAAAACAAACATAAAAAGGAAGAAAATTAATGGAAAGTTATTTTGAACATCCCACAAGTAGCTTATCAGTGTTTCTTTCTCCCTTTTCCCCTCTATTTTTGTTTCGTTTTTTCAATACATCAGACCCCAGATTTTTACATTCACTAATAATACATGCAATATTTATTGAAAAATTAAAATCATAATTATTAATTACGCACAAGCACACGCTCAGAGTATCCTCGCGCAATCTAGTATCTAAGCTTAAGCATTGTATTAGAACCCATTGATTCAGATACCAAGCTGAATGATCCCAAAATATAGAGTTTATTCTGAATCATATGTTTAACTAATCAAATGTTCGAATCAAAGTGGACAGGTGCCGCCGACCCCCTAGAGAGTTCCACAACGACCAATATGGTAGATATTAGCATGCATACACTTCCACACCCAGCTTTTCAAACAATGATAAAGAAGCCGATAACGCCACAGACGTAAAATACGATACCTGTAAAGAAACTGGCGGATCTTAGGGCGCTTAGGGCTGATGACCTTGTGTTGAATCTTCAGAGCAAGCCTGTACGTTCGCTTCAGACCCAAGAAATACGCAGTAGCCAACGTGATCTCCCACAGCACCATTCTTTCTGTCTCTCTCTCTCTCTCTCTCTGGGGCTCTCTGTTCGTGTTTTGAATTAGTTTACTATTTATTTGATCCTTTCGTTTCTCGCAAGTAATTCCTATTTCCCTGTCTGAATTTTCCGTCTCACTGGCGTCGCTCGGTCCTTGTTAGCTAAGAGCTAACGTCACCGATCACAGGCGAAATCGAGACCGTTGTTTTTTATCTGCTCTATCCGAGCCGTCGGCTTTATCTTTTTTACCTCCTTAAGCGGCTAGCTGGGCCAGGCTTCTGAGAGTGACAAGGCCCAAAAACTTTGATGTTGCAAGATGACCCGTGGAAACTTGGAGAATATTTTCGGATACAAAAATTTGATGGCATCCTTCCGGTGCCTTTGTGCGGACATTTGTTTTGGATCTTTACTATAAATATATTTGAAAGAGTAACCCTATCTATATCTAAAAAAAAAAAAATTTATAAATTAATGTAATCTCATCTAATCTTTTAAATTTATTTTACAATAAAAATAACTTTACAAACTAACGAACCACATTAATTTATGAGATTATTTTTGTATAATTTCTTTGTAGCTAAATTATTTCTCTATTTCAAATGAAGAGTATTTTTATAAAATAATTTATAAACATAACAACATTTTATATAAATATTCTCATTTTAAAATATAATATATATTAAAAATTGTAAAAAACAGTATACATGTATCATTACTCATTTGTTTTAAAATTTATTATCAGCAGCTTTTTTTTTTTTTTTTTTGAGGCAATTATATTTTTTAAATGCCCGTGTTTTATGTGTTGAATAGATGCTTTCTAAATATACCTAGAAATAGTTCAGATCGGATTAGTTTTGAGGTCATCTTGCAAAATAAGAAAGACAAATTTTTAAAGAGTAGTGTTAACTGTTACAAGCTTACGTGTACTTATATTTTTATTTATAATTTTATTTATAATATTTATTTTGTTAGTTTTTTTAAAAAATTTAGATTTTGAATTTAAAATTTCATAATTTTCAGTATATCAATAACTGATATGTGAAGAAGTAAATTTTTTATAAGTTCTTTTAAGTACATTTAGCATTTTCCTTTTTTAAATAATAAGTGTTATTCATCATTTTTTATTATCATCGTCCTCTTCTAATATGGCGTTAAATGAATAAAGAATTATATATCATTCATTACTTATCATCTAATCATGTAACTCGTATAAGAGGGTGATGAAAATATGGTAATTAAATGGAAGATGAATAGGTTTTTTTTTCAAATTAATCGGCTTGTAAGGACTAAGAGGATACTCTAAGAATTAAGCCAAGTTAGTAAACTATTCTAGCATGAATAATGATACATGTATAACTATTTATATAACCATTTTTTAAATTGAGGATATTTATGTAAAATGATATTATTTTTATAAGTTATTTTACAAAAATCTCCATCATTTAAAATATAATTGTATAAAAAATTACAAAAAAAGTTATATGTGTATCATTTTTTTCTTTTTAAAATGAATCAAAGTGAAATGACTCAAGTGAGCATGAAGAGGAAATGCTGCTTCTGTTGTGTTATGTACCTGATTTTTGTGCAGTGCCCCTTAATTGAGTTTTTCTTGAATTTTGGTGCCTAGCTTGTAGCTATATTTTAGAAGGAGTAGTGATAGCTTTGCAATCTATTGACAATTTAAATATAATTTTAAATATAATAATATTTTTTATTATATTTAAATCTATCAATCACAAGTAAAATTAAAATAAAATCTAAAATAATATTATTTTATTATATAATTATAAACAAGTTGTAGAAAATGGGCTTGGGCATTTGTTGTTCATGTGGTGGGCTCCATGAATGGGCGTAATCGTCTCCTTTTTAGTTCTCGCGCTTCTCTCGACCGACATATATAACCATTCGGGTAAGGATTATATTTATGTGTTTTTTTTTTTTTAAGTTGTTTTATATATATATAAATATATATATATATATTAATATTTTTAATATTTTTAAAAAATAAAATAAATTTAGAACATCATTAAAACTTTCTTAATCAAAAAATAAAAAAATTATTAAAAAATACTTCCTTAATCACGAAGTAAAATAAAAAATCATAAAAAAATATTTTTCGGTTGACAGTTTCGGTTGACAATGCCTCGTCTAATGACGTCGTCTTGAGATATCTGAAGACTTATCTTAAAGAGGCAAATAAGACATTCTTGGGTGGTGAATATTTGTATGTTAGATGTTCTGCACATATCTTGAATCTAATTGTGATTAAGGGGTTGAAAGATGTCAATGACTCGGTTGTAGGGCTGTATAGAAACCGACAGCACCGGCCGCCACCGACGTGAACCGACCGGCCCGTCAAGAACCGGCCCGAACCGGTGGAGAACCGGTCTGCGTGCGGTGGAAATTTCAAGAAACCGACGTTCAGCAGTTCGGTCTCGGTTTGAAGCTGGATCGGACCGCTGAACCGACCAATATAATAAAATCTTTTTTTTTTAATATACCCTTATCAAAACGGCGTCGTTTAGTTAATAAGTATTACAACAGATACCGGAAAGACGACGTTTGGCATTAAACCAAACGGCGTCTTTTTATTAAGGACGTAAGAAAAAAAAATAAGTCTAAAACGACGCCGTTCCACTTAAACTTAAGTGGAACGGCATCGTTTCGTTAAGATTATTCTTCTTTCCCGGTCTCCTTCTTCCCGAACTCTCCTCTGTAACTCTCTCTCTCTCTCTCTCATATGCATCTCTCCCTCTCTCATTCTCTCTCATAATTCTCTCAGTAGAACTGCCAAAGAACCGACGCCGATCAAGAACCGACAGAGAACCGCCTCGATCGGTGTCCTCCTCGCCATCGACCGGTTACGGTCGGCGCCTCACCCATTTTTCCAGATGTCGATCGGCGTTGGTTTTGCCCAAAAATCGCGCCGACGACGTCGATTTTCAGCCCTACTCAGTTGCACGAGTTAGACTAGCTGTGAAATTTTTTAGGTCTTCTCATTTTAGATTGGAGAAATTCAAGATTGCTGCGAAGAGTGTGGGCATAACATCAAATAAGGGTCTTTGTACTGATGTTCCTACCAGATGGAACTCAACTTTCTTGATATTAGAGGAGGCCCAAGAATATAAGGCAGCCTTTCAATTATTGGGTGATGAAGACATCCAATATGTCAAATACTTTAATGAGCACGAGAGTTTAGAAAAGCCTAATGATGATGATTGGGAGGTAGTTGCTACTTTTGTTGATTTTCTCAAGCTTTTTTACGATGTCACTTTGAAGTTATCTATTTATTTACACCCTACATTCCATGAATTTTGTCAACAAATATGTAAGCTGAAAGAAGAATTAGACGACATGTGTAGGGGTTCCAATCTAAGGATGAGGGGGATGGCATTGACCATTAGGGTCAAATATAACAAGTATTGGGGAGATTTGACTAGACTAAATATTTTGTTATAAGTGGCAGTTATTCTTGATCCCCGTCTAAAAATTTCAGGTATGTTATATGGTTTGAGACTTGCGCATGATCAGACATGGACTGATCTTATTGGTGAGCTGATCCGAGATACCCTTTATAAATTTTATAATGAGTTTAAAACAATTAAGAGTGGTACTGCATCTACTACACCTACACCAATCCCAACACCTCTTCCAGACACTGGGCAACAAAAAAATGTAGATTGGTATGGACTAAGACCCTCGCACATAATCTCACAATAGTCCATCAATCTACGGAGGTGGTTTCAAAGTTAGCTAATTATTTTTCAGGAGATCTTATTCAAGATGATGATGATTTTGACATATTAGGATGGTGAAAGGCAGCATCAAAAAAATATCTCATCCTCTCTGAGATTGCCCGTTGTATGTTGTCCATCTCTATTAGCACCGCTGCCTCGGAGTTTGCCTTTAGTACCGGAAGGCGCATATTGGATCCTTTCCGTAGTTCATTGTCTTCTACAACTGTGGAGGCATTGATATGCACACAGAGTTGGACGATGGGAAAAGATATTTATGTTCCGGATGTTTTAGATTTTAAAAAAACCGACGAAGAGAGTGGTGATCAGTCTAGATGTGGACCATCTGATAATTGTTGCTTTTATTTTATTATTTTGATTTATTTATATTCATTTCAATTTCATCAGTATTAATTTTAGCATTGATTGTTGTAACAACATATGAGACGACTCAGACGATATATACCTCTATTGCAATATGTGTGCTCAAGCCTAAAAAAACTACCCATCCGGCCGTCCCAAATGTCACAGTCAAATACCCAAACAGCTCGCCTCTTTTTTTAGATTATTAATTTCTTAGAATATTGAAATTTGAATCAGTTGTACGTATTATGTATTTGATTTGTAATTTTGTAATGTTGATACAATGTCTCTTTGACACTTTTTGATTTTGTAATTTTGTAATTGTTTAGACTTTCTATTTTATTTTTGTAATAGTTTAGTTATTATTATTATTATTTAGTTTATTAAGTAGTAGACTTGTAATCTATAGTAGTACTTCATTAGAGTCTTAATTATATAAAATTGTGTATGTATATATTATTTTTATTCATATAATTTTTTTTCTTTTTTACACTCTTTTTTTTTTTGAAAAAATAAATTCTATTTTTATGAGCCCAAAATGACCCAGTAGGGGGGGCGGCGGATGGAGGACCCCCTCCATCCGCACCCCGTTATCCAAAAAACACCCCCTAGCCCATGCAGGGGCAGGGGACGGGGTGGGGGCTACCCCGCCCCGTAGGGGGTGGGTAGCACCCATACTATCACATTCGGGATTGTAAAATCAAAATCGCCAACCTACCAACTATTATTTGTCACATCTAACAAAATTTCGGCAGCATATCCTCATAATTCTCTAAATATGCTCGTTTGGTCGTGCACACTGACGAGTAATACATAGATGCACATTCACCAAAACTGCATATCCAGATAACAATAAGGTATGACTCTACCAAAATCATAATCTCGGATGCAACAGATATAGTTTGATAGTTTGCGAGAATGATCTTACGATCTCAAACTGTCCACTCTGAAAAATTCAAGAGTTATCAATTAACTGTTTAACATGATTGATAACTCACGAACGGATCTAAGTTTTATTTCAATGCTAAGTAGAAGATACGATATTAAAACGCAACAATAATAAAAAAAATACAAGAATACAAGATGATACATTATATATTATAGGTATTTTAAGTATCTTAAATATATCATGGGTATTACTTATTAGCTTAATTATACATTATAGTTAATTTTAAGTATTAATTAAAATTTAATTTTATTATTTGTTAAGTTAGTCCTCATAGTTTAATATTAATTATTTTTTATTATTTGTTAAGTTAGTTTCTATAGTTTAATTAATACTTAAATATTAATATGAATTTAAGTATTAATAATTCTTATGTTTTTATAATATAATTTTAGCACATTTTAAGTAATTAGTTATAAGATAGTTTTTACAACTATTATCTTTTAAATATTAATATGAGTTTAAGTATTAATAATCCTTATGTTTTTATAATATAATTTTAGCACATATTAAGTAATTAGTTGTAAGATAGTTTTTACAACTATTATCTTTTAAATATTAATATGAGTTTAAGTATTAATAATCCTTATGTTTTTATAATATAATTTTAGCACATATTAAGTAATTAGTTGTAAGATAGTTTTTACAACTATTATCTTTTAAATATTAATATGAGTTTAAGTATTAATAATCCTTATGTTTTTATAATATAATTTTAGCACATATTAAGTAATTAGTTGTAAGATAGTTTTTACAACTATTATCTTTTAAATATTAATATGAGTTTAAGTATTAATAATCCTTATGTTTTTATAATATAATTTTAGCACATATTAAGTAATTAGTTGTAAGATAGTTTTTACAACTATTATCTTTTAAATATTAATATGAGTTTAAGTATTAATAATCCTTATGTTTTTATAATATAATATAATTTTAGCACATATTAAATAATTAGTTGTAAGATAGTTTTTACAACTATTATCTTTTAAATATTAATATGAGTTTAAGTATTAATAATCCTTATGTTTTTATAATATAATTTTAGCACATATTAACTAATCAGTTGTAAGATAATCAGTTGTAAGATAATTTTTACAACTATTATCTTTTAAATATTAATATGATTTTAAGTATTATTAATTCTTACATATATATACTATATATAATCTACTATAATATTACATGTTTATAAGATAGTTTAAGATAGTTTTTACAACCGTTCGAACACGGTAATATACTATTCGAACATATTTATACGTTCGAATGGTATATTATCACGTTCGAACATGTTTATCCATTCGAGCGGTATATTACCACGTTCGTACGGTCTCAACCCAGATTCCAAACACCAGCCAGTTCAAACAAGACACAATCTCATAAAACATCATAAACTCATATTCAGAAAACACTACAAACATTCAACATATATACTTTGAATAGCAATCATCTAACAAACATACAACATATATACTTTGAATAGTAACCCTCTAAAAAACATACAACATATATTTCGAATGGCAACCCTCTAACAAACATATTTTGTGTTTAATCTAATAAACACCTACACAATATATATATATATAAACTACAAAATCAATAAAAAAAAATGATAGATTTAAAAGTAAAATGATAAAGAAAGCCATATCTTTAAGCAAAATATACTAAACAATCCTCTTTGTAAAATGATAGAACGAAAGATTGTGTAAAGAAAATGTAAGATTTTGGAGAGAAAACGGAGAAAAGAGAAAAAGAGGAGATAAAAATGAGGGACTGACGGCGTGCGGGAAGATTATAAGTTATGGCTAACTGTTCGAACATAAATAAAGTGCGGTCGAAAGCAAACAAATTTCAGTGCGTCAATTTTCCCGCTCGCACAAATTTCTTCAAGGCTGTTTGATCGGCTAAATATTACTTTCAAACGGTATAGTTGGCATGGTATTTTCCCACCGCTGCAATAATCCGTTTGAACTATAACATTCGAACGGTAATCCAGAGTCATTAATTGGCGGTATATTTTCTCATCACTGCAATAATTCGTTCGAATGTTTTTTTCATACGTTCAAATGTAAATAATGTATTCGAACGGTTTATGAATACCGTCCCCACCATTTGAAAACGAGAGGAAACGTTTGAATGCACATCAATTGCCGCCGTCTGCCTCTGTAATCAGCACCTATGTCAAACATTCTTCCTCCCAAGCAAAGGCATGCATTTTTAAAAGTTATTTTACCGTTTATTTTATGATTTTATTGTTTTATTCGTTTTCTCTAAGAAAATTATATTTTTTTCATCAATAGTTACCGTAGAACACCTCAAATCCACCGTAAGATATTTAGAAATGAAGATTAGTATGTGTTTTGTCGAAGAAACTACATAATCGATGCATTTTATGGTGTTTTCATGGTCGCTGAGTTGACTCAGCCATGGCCAAGCTCGATCTAGTTTCCATTCGAACGCATTCAAACGATTTAACCTTGACGTTCGAACAATTTTAAAATGACAATGAAATATTTAGCAAAAATATCTTCCAACTCCTCCTTCCAAAACCCAACTCCTCACCATCTCATAAAGAGGAGAACGAAAACGCCACATAAACTTGATGGCCATAAGGTCCACTTGGTCCATAAAACATTATGCTCTGCCATCGTAGATCTCGCCGTTGATGGCCATGAGCAAAGGCTTCTGGAGGTCGTATCTGTCGTAGATCTGGCCCTTGATGGCCATGGCCCTTAGCAAATCTCCCTCGCTCTTTCAGTCACATGGCCTTTGCCTGATTCCTCTGTACAAGTTCTCTAGTTACACTTCTTTTCATTTTCTGCAAGTTGGTTTGTTTTCTAAGCCTTATCACTCCTCATTGTAATATTTTCTTATTTACTTCAAGGCATTTTCCTTCTCCATGATATCTGTTTTGGACTAAAGCATGAAACGGTGGCGTTTATTTATGCCACGTGGGTGGAGATTATCCCACGATTTCTCTAGCCGGTTGCCTTTAGCATTTTTCTAAAAAGATTCTTGTAATCTCATCAAAGTCATCTCACTAAAATTTCCCTGATTGAAACCGTAGACTTTTTTATAAACGTGAGTGACAAGGGTGCTTATGAGCAGGATAATGCGACGAAGCTCGAGGATTAAGAAGGGTGTTTGTCCCACATTTCCATCATTAGATTTTTATCTGCTATGTTTCCGGCCTTTAGCATATTTTTGTCATTATGTATAGGTTACTCCCCATACGGGAATGTGGTTCTATTAGGCTTGGGCAGAAAACCTGTGGACCTGTCTCGTCTGAATAATCCGAACTGACCCGACCGATAAAATGTGAGCCAAATGTATTTACGGGTCAAACTCGTCAAATGTCAGTTTGAACCCCTCTAAAGTGCAAACTTCGGATGCTCCCTAGCTATTTGATCCAACGGTCACGGATCAACCTTTTCTTTCTAACATAAGCCGAATGCCATCTGTACTTCCAGACTTCCAGTTCCTTCTTCGCAAGACACAACTAGAAACAACCATCTCTCAACACGAACAACCATCTTCCTCGCATATCTTCATCTTCTTTGGCGATCTGTGATAGGGAGTCTTGCCCGAGAACCAGCCTGTCGTTGTCAAGGACAAACTCGTCTCCAAGATCACCGAGAAGAAGATCAAAGAGGCCGGTGAGGCCGTGGTTCTCACTGCTTAGGAGGTTTTGCGATTTGTGGGTTCAGATGCTTTGGGATTTTGTGTTTGATGGTTTGATTGATTTGAACTTGTTTTGTTTGTTCTTTTCTTTGAGTTTGTTCTTTGTTGTAGTTTTCAATTTTGAGGTCACAGAAAATGATTTTGTGGTCAATAGCAACGAAAGATCATCAGAGATAATGATCAATCAAAGAAATTACAGGTGTGTAAATTCCAAACTCTCGTTGAAAAGAAGAAATCTAGAGCTTGCAAATTTTCTGTTTGATGATTTCCGACACTGCCATCTTTGAAAAAAAAGAACATTAAAAAAAATTTAAAAAAAAAGGAAGGAGATGATGATGAAGAGAGGTGCTTATCAGACCCGACTGTCAGCGGGTAGGGTCGAACCAACTTGGCATGAACTGAGGATCGGGTCGGGTCGGGCTCAGATACTATGCGGTTTGGTCGGGTTGCAGGCCTAAGTTCTATATAGTCCAGATTTGAAACACTATGGTTTGTAATGGTTTTACCGACTATAGAGTTGTGACATTGTGACTTATGGATGTCACTTGATGCCGTGTTTAGGCTTATTTGGTTTTCCTCTTATACTGATCAATTATAGAATTATATATATTTGCCCTTTATTTTTTCCATTTCGGACTTAATGCACACGTATGCTAAGCATACAAGCACACCAACATCTATATTCGTTGTGGGGTGTGATCCGTACAATATACATAATTACATATTGACACCGATACTCAACCAAAATATTAGCAAAAATTGTGGGCGTCGCATTAATTCGCAATAAAATGTACCTCAAATTTTAAAATTTTTATTACACTTATTGATGTGGTACATCTTAATTAATTTTATACATAAAGAAATTAGGCCGAAAGAATCTTTCAATCCTAAACAAGATGGAGTGGTCAACAGGTCTGCTTGGATATATAAACGATTTTATTTCATCTTATCTTATCATTATAATTTTTTTAAATTTATACATAAAATTTAATAAATAATTTAACTTTTTAAATTTTTAAATAATAATATTATTAAAAAATAATATTTTATTAATATTTTATTAATTTTTATCTAAAATTATTTTATCTTTACCTTATTATGAAACGGAAATTTAATGGAGCCGAGTCTTCTCTAAGCCCAAATAGACAAATCATTGAAGCCGGAGCGGAGAGGGCACCTAGCCCAACATGAGGATTCTCGTTGACTACTCGAGCTTTTGTTTTGTGTTATTTTGTTTTGTTTTTGTGCCGAAATACTTAAAATTTGACCATCACTTCCCCGAGGCCCAAAGCACCTCTCTCTCTCTCTCTCTCTCTCACTCTCTTATCTTCTCCATCTCTGGCGGCGGCTTGTTTTCGATATTGAAGCATCTCCATGACCCTCTTTCTTCCCCAAACTTTTCCTTCAATTCACTTCACTGTTTCTTTTCCTCTCCGTCTTGCGAAATGCTCTTCCAAATTGAGAACTAATTCAACCCCAAGACCAATCATCAATGCGACAATCCCAGCTAGGGACCGAGTCATAGACTTCGGAAAGCACAAGGGAAAAATGCTCGGAACCCTCCCTTCAAGCTACCTCAGATGGGTCTCCAAGAACCTCCGTGCCCGTGACTTCGAGGACTGGGCAAAGCTAGCCGACCAAGTCCTCCAAGATCCAGTTTACAGAGATCGGATCGAGTGGGAGTTAGCGGAGAATCTACTGAATGGCAACATTAATGATAGTTCCTTAAGAAACGAGAGTGTGGTTTCGGAGTTGTTAGAAATTAGTGAAAGGTTCGGTTGGGATAACGAAGATAAGAGTGGCTGGAGCAAGGTCAAGTTTGAGCTTTTGGGTACCTCTAAAGGTGGTAGAATTCCAAGAGCCGGCAAAAATGGCGGAAAAGAGACAGACTTTGGCTTGAGTAAGGGTAATGATCAAAAGGTGGTTGAGGTTTTATCAAAAGGTGAGGAGAGGAGGAGAGCGAGAAGACAGAGACTGAGGACGAAGACAGGAGCGACAAGGGAGGAGGAGCTGGGAATTAAGAAGGAGAGCATTATGAATGGTGGGTTTGGAAATAGGGTTTATGGGAGAAGTGATGAAGATAATGTTATGATCAGAATGCAGAGGGATAGAATATTGAATGGTAGAGATGGGATGATAATGGAGAATAATAATAATCCATTTCCTGGACGTGAAGCTCTTTTGAAGAAGGTGCTCAACCATAAAAGATCTTTGTAAATTGTAATTTCTTTTCTTTTCCTTTTTGTTGTGTGTAAATTCTGAAAAATATTTACATACAATACTTTTTCTTAATCTTTTATATAATTATATTTAATAAAATAATAATAATATTTTTATAAAATAATGTATAAAAATAAAATCATTTTATAAAAATATTCTCAACTTAAAATATTATTGTAATTGAAAAATGATTGATTCCATTCCCTTCAATTAACTTTTGTATAGAAATTATGGAAGAGAAATTGTACTTTTTTATGTATAGAATAGAGGGTGATTGATGGTACGACATTGGGTGGGGTGATGCCAATGATCAGAAGGGGATGGATGTGTATATAAATGAAGGAATACCCTTTTAAATCCTAATATTACTCATTCCAATTCACATTTGAACATATGATAAATTTGAAGTTACTAATAAATTGCGACATCACCATAGTATGATTGGAGATGACGGAATTCAAGGTAAAGAATAGCTCTTGTAATATAATTTTCCTTTCTCAATAACATTAGAATAATATATATATATATATATATATAAAGGGACTAGTGAAAATAATTGAGATGTATATGAGATCAATCATAAAAATAATTGATTTAGACACCGTTTGGATTCAGAAAGTGTTTCATCTCATCTCATCTTATTATTATATTTTTTTTAAAATGTCATACAAAATATAATAAATAATTCAACTTTTTTAAATCTCAATTCAACTTTTTCAAATTTTAAAAAAATAATAATATTAATAATTAATATTCAAATAATATTTTTTCAATTTTTATCTTTTATCTAAAATCATATTATCATTTCATCTCTGAATTTAAATTAGTCCTTAATTATTAGTCTTGTCAGCAAGATTAGAACAATAGGAATAATTTTTTTTTTTTTTATAATAAAAGGAAAATATCTTATACATATGAAAAATTTGAATTTGAAACTCTTGATCTTGTTTTTTTTTTTTAAAAAAAAAAATAATACCAAGCAATTACGTGGGATTAAGATTCTTTCAATTTACCCTTAGAAAAAAAAAATGAAGAAATAAACACAAAAAGAATTAATACCCCCGGGCCCAGGTGACAGAAAAAGCCGAATATCCATTGCTCTCCAAATCACAGAGACGCGCCCCAATCAATACCCGCACATTTTGGCCGAAATACCCTCATTTCAAATATTCTTTAAAAATAAAATAATTAATTAATTAATTAATTAAAAATTTAAGAAAAGTAAAAAGGAAGAGAAGAGGTTGAAACGAACAGCAACAGTCTTTTTAGTATTAAAAACCTTGACCACACCTGAACTTCACTAATAAGTAATAAGCAACCCCTCTCCCTCTCCCTCTCCCTCTCTCTACGATGCATAGACAGTCTCTGGGGTCACCAGTCTCGAAGCTCCACGGCCATGGCGGAGCCAAGGACGACACCCTAATAGTCGAAGAGCCAAAGCGCAACGACAACCTTTATGACGACAACGAAGACGAGGAGGAGTACAAAGCATCGAAACCCCCCCGTCTGTCTTTGTCGCCGCCGCCTCCGAGGCCCGAGAAGTTCGTCCACGTTATCCCCCTTCTCACCCTTTTCTGCTTCCTCATCCTCTACCTCTGCTCCCACAATCCCTCTCAGTCTGGTAAGTCTTCGTCCGACTTACAATCAACCACCTCCCCGTCATTTCTGTTTGTTTAATCCTTGCAGTTGGATTTCGGTTTATTTGTTTCAGATTTGGCTCAGTTCAATGGATTTAAGAGACCAGCGAAGCACATAGGTATAATGCACATTCTGATTCTGATTGTTCTTTAATTAGTCGACTTCTTTTCCGTGTTTTTGCCGTTTGCTTATTGACTCGTTTGCTCCGACTTCTTCTAAAACTCAGACGAGATTAATAACGATGTCGATCGATTTATTGATCTCCAAAAAGGCGATGTTTTGGCGATCCGAAGCCTCCGCAACCTGCAAGAGCTCGAAAAACGCTCCCCGAAATCTCGCTCCCACCGAAAACACGCCGATTTCTAGGCCGCATTTTCTCCCGGTTGTCCTCATCTTCTTCACACCCCCCGACTCTCCGTCTGCTCTATCTGCGGTACCGGGTTCTGACCACGCGATTGTCTCCGTAGAAACCACACGTGCGTTTCGTCTTCCCATATCAGTATTATTATTTATTTAATTCTGGCACGTGTATGTACATCCGATTGCAGCATTGCTAAAATGCTAGGCTTGTTATATTTTTGTTTTGGATTTGTAGAAATATTTTCAAACGGACAGAATAATCATCTTAAAGAATTTCCAAGTTTTTCCTTTTTTTTTTTTTTATTAAAAATGCAAAAATGCGATTTAAATGAGGAAAAAAATGAAGCATAAAACAAGGCAAATAACGTTTATAACTCAGAAGTGGCGTAGGATAAGCGGAGCATGCGCTGGTTGTTTTTGTTGTCGTTGTTGAGATACAGCTGGCTGTTCGGACCGTTACTGCACCTCGTTTTGCGGTTGGAACGCCAGCTGGAAAGCTGTGCTGGTGGTACCAGGTGCTCCCAGTTTCAGTACCCATGACTCCTCATCCTGAGATGTTTCTGTGAACCTCACAACGGGATGGTCACAACTTTTTGTGCTCCGGGTCTTTCCTCCACTCACACAGTCACACGTTGGCAAAGTTGCCCGTGTGACATTAAGCATTCAGGCTTGTTTTTCTTATGGATTGTGTGTTTTTACCTTACGTGTCGCAATCTGAAGACGGTTGCACGGGAGAAGAAGAAGCTCAGAATATCTCGAAAGTGTCGGTCACTCAAGGAAGTATAGCTGTACGTACTGCGATTTACTTAAATTTAAAAAAAATAAAATAAATAATTGGTAGACCTTTCTTTAGGCTTTAGTGTTGTGTCGACCGGGGGAAGGACCGGATTGGACACGGATAAATAATAGACATGGTGATAACGATCACGTGCCACGACATTATGACAGGTGTCGTGATATAACCAGGGTGCAGTGCTTCGGGTTGATCTTGGTTGTCCATTGCAACGATTGTATGTACTACTAAAGTGTAACAATTATATTCCCCGAATTTGATGTTATAATTTGGTGAACATGCATGATGCAATAGACAGACACTCATATGAAATATATTTATTCCCCGAGACATTTTTTTTATACATTTATTCTAAGATTGAATAATAATACTATCACCGCTTCCGCATATCCGGATTATGTAGGGAATGAATGCCATTTATTGTTATTTTTGTTGTTTTGTTTTAATAATATTAAAAAAAAATTTAGAAGTGTAAAAAAATACATATAAAAAAAAGTCAAAAAATAAAATACACCAAAATAATTAGGAGTAGCTCCCAGCGGTGAATGTAGTTTAAGGAAAATGACTTTTATCACTGGTTTAATAATATTATGATTTTTTTTAAAATATTTAAAAATATAAAAAAATATATGTAAAAAAAAATAACAAAACAAAAAGATGAATTATACCTAACGGTAGCTCCCAACTACTGGGAGGAGCGGTGGACATTGCATCGTCCTTCTAGATTTTCATATAAGAAATGTTAGATACAATTATGATTGTACAAGCGTTACATATTATTTTTAAAAAATAGTGAGGTTTATTATTATTATTATTTTTATATAAATCATATATTTATTCATTTTTTTTAGTACATTCTATATGTGTAAATATTATTTCACTTATTAAATAACCTACATGAGGTGCATTCATTCTCTCACATGATGCGATGTTATTAGAAATTAATATTTATTTAAGGCTCTAAGCAATTTTAACGGTATGCCATTTATCACAGGATTGGACTGCTGCTGCATTATTCATATCGTAGAAATATCTAATAATAGGAATGATAATCGTGTGGAATGTATAAGTATGGTGTAATTTTATAGAATTTATATAAAAAATAAATAAATTATTTAATAATAAATTTTAATTTTTTTCAAAACGATTACATAATAGTTGCACGTTCAAAATTGTATGTATCATTCATTAATCATCTAATAAATGTAATCAATATTTTTCCTTCTTTTTCAAGGCCAAGAAGTGTAATGCAAGATAATTTTCTATGGCACATGTAAGGAGAGAACTAAGTTTTTCTATGTTTTCTTTTTTATTTATGTACTTTCTTCACAATTTTTTAACTCTACAAAATTAAATGCGGCTAATGAGCAGTGCTTGCCAAAAGCATAGAAATAGGAAGCAGTTGCATAAGTATAATGTGGACGCATGTAGATGAATTGAAAGCTAAGTTTTGTCAGTGATTAGATAGAAAGGAAGAGCAGTCGGCAGTTTGGCTTTGCTATCGCTGATAACTTGGTATAGACTATAGAGTCCGTGTAGTCCGTTAGAATATTATTTTTAATATTAATATTATTTTAAAGTTTAAAAAAATCAATTATTTATTATATTTTATATAAAATCATCACTTGTTTTAAAAGTTTAAACCGATGAAAAAAATATATTTTATTATTTATTTTATATATTAACAAAAGTTAAAATAGATTAGTTGAAATAATTAAGATAATCATAATTTGGAACCAATAATATAAGAGAATTAAGCCTTTACGTAGCAGGTAAGGTAAGTTGAAGGTGTGATCTTTTTAAGCGAAATAATGGAGACTATGCTATGATTAAGATGGGAATAGAATAAAAATAAAATAAATGGTCCCTCTTCATTTGGAACAAAAGCAAAAAACAAGTGTGGCCCCCACTATCTATCACGAGGTGGTCCAATACGACACATCATCACATGAGGTCGTGATTATTGTACTCAAATCACAGTCTAATGTTCATTCTGTGATTATTGTAGTCATTATTGTAATGAGTAAATATGTTTTGGAAAATTGAGATTTATCAAGAAGGATGGATAAATTATAAGAATTAGATCAACCAATTATTTTATTTATTTTATTTAAATAATAAGATTTGATTTATAAAATTTATATTTTAAATTAAATTATGTTATATAAATATTTTATTATGTGTAAATTATTTTAATGAATTTTTTTTAAAGTACTTCAAACAAATCATAAATAAAGGTAAATTTTTAATGTATTCATTTTTCAACGAATCTATTCCCATTTTAATGAATCAATTTGAACTTGCTTACTAAAAGGGAGAGGAGAAAACATTATCTAAATATTGTCCGAGACACGTTTGGATAGTGAAAATATTTTATTTTATCTTTTTATTATAATTTTTTTAAATTTTTATATAAAATATAATAAATAATTTAATTTTTTAAAATTTTAAGACAATAATAATATTAAAAAATAATATTTTATTTAATTTTAAATTTTTATCTAAAATTATCTCATCTCATCTAGCACTATCCAAACCTTGTTTAAATGTGGTCCACCTACGTGTTGAACATTCTATTTGTTTTTTTCTAAAGAATTTTTACTATTTTTTGTTTCATTAACGACGAAAGATGAGGACGTGACAAAGTTAAGCCTTTCAATGGCTACTGATCTTTTGTAGGTTTTGGATTTTGCAACGTCGCATACAAGGGAATTCAAGTGGTGTGGCCACTACGAAAAGATGGCAACTTTCCTATATTAAAATGCCTATTTAAAAAAAAAAAAAAAATCCACGGAAAATGAGGATAATTAATAAAATTTGGGACACATTTCCTATTCCTTAACAAAAAATGCCATGAAAAAAAGAAGAAAATTGATGTTCTAAACTTTGCTAAATTCCAGCAATTTTTATTTTATTTTATTTTTTTGTGCGTTAAGAAGTTCTCCACATGATTTGGTACTCTAAAAGAGAACTACAATTTATATACCCGACTTTTCATTGTTTTTAAATTCACATTTTAAATTATTTAATTAGATATTTTGCAGGTCGAAAAATAGAATATAGAACACAATTATAAGGATCAAATCATGACAGAAGGTGTAGATCATGGCTAAGATTTGAAAATATAATTAAAAAAAACAAAATAAATTATTTTCAATAAAGGAAAATACAAACAAGTACTAGAGTGTCATAAATAGAGTAATATTACTAGATACAGATCAAGACTATGAAAACGTCTTACACTTTATTCGAAAAAAAATAAAGTATAAAGTATACTATTAAAAAATTTATATTTCTATGCGAGTACGTGAGACTTATACATTCTGTAAGCTAAACTCATTTTCTACCTTAAATATTGTTGTCCATCAAAAGCGTTATCTTTAAGTGGGGGATCAAGTGGGTGGGAGTAGTTTTGAATCTTTTGATTCTTTGAAAGCTTGAGAGTCAAGAATTTAAGATAGTTTTGTTTTTGAGTAGCAGCAAAAAGTGGATGAAAGCAAACTCAGCAATGTTTGTCCTTTGGCTTTTCATTCTCATTTCAAGGATAAAGTTTCCCAATAAACTTTATAACCTTTAATTCTCATTTCATCTGCAATCAAAACATTTATTTTTTTAAAGAGCTACTACCGTGAGGTTTAGATAGTGAATTGAGATAAAAGTTAAATAAAATATTATTTTTTAATATTATTATTATTTTGAAATTTAAAAAAAAATTAAATTATTTATTATATTTTGTGTAAAAATTTAAAAAAATTATAATGATTAGATGGGGTGAGTTGGAGGCATTTTTGTATCAAAATCGAGCCTAAATAAAAAAAAGTAATCTACATGGTTTGGTTTGATGTTAAATTGGTACTTCATCTTGTGGTCTTTAACCCAACATTAAAGCAACTTTAAAATACTGTAGGGAAAAAAAAACAAAGTTGGCATATAAAAAGTCAGAAGATTTAAAACAAAAATAAAAGCTGAAAAAAAATATATAAAGTCAAAATTTAACTTGATTTTTGATATTCTAAATGAAGAACGTGAGGATCTTAAACTTGTAAGAAGAGAAATCTTGATAGAGACAGAAACCGATGTGATATAGAGTCATTATTAGATGATCTCGAAATACAAAAGTGATATTTTCATGCTATTTATATTATGTTATACAGTCCCAAATATCTGTGATTCAAAAGCTATGCAACCTTGACAAAATACATAAACCGAAGTTCTATAGACTCATTATTAAATGATCTTGAAGTACAAATAACGATCCTAATATATATAGAAAAATTTTATTCAGTAACCTTACACCACACACCTGCTGAGTAAAATAACTCATATATATATATATATTATATATATATACACAAAAAAGTTGTGTAAGCTTCAGCACTTTTTCTCGTCTACATGTCTCTCCATATCATATATGACTTGTGATAATAATTTCAAATCACATATACAGACACTACCAACCGATACTAACCAACAAACCGACCTCATTATTCACTGATTAATGAAATGGGAATTTTCTTTTCTTTTTTGGGTGCCAAAAGATAAAGCCATGCATTTTATAAAGGGACAAGGCACTGAAAGAAATGATAATTATATAGCAAATATGCATATATATAGATAGATAGATAGATATAGAGGCTCCATGGTCTCGAGATTAGGTTTTCTCCATCATTAACTCGTGTCTTATAAAATCCACTGTCTTGTTTGGTAGTGTATGTTCAAAATGTATTTATAAAACAATCTTAATTAGGAGGTTAATTACACTCGGATTGCCTTGAGCTTTCGTTCGTGGGTCCCTTGGTGCCCAAAACTAATGATATACCAATTGATTGAGTTATCACAGAGTGATCTTTTTTTTTTTTTTTCCTTTTTAATTTATAGATCAATCAATTTATAGATTAACTGTACTGAATCCTTCTTCAATCAACGCATTTTTTTTATTTTTTTTTATTTTTAAGAAGATTCTTATTTCTTTTCATTCCTGTCTCTTCTGTTTTACATTCGTCATCTTTTATATTCAAGAGAGGAATCAATGATTTTTTTTTTTATGGGACGGTCGATGATGCTTCCTTTCTTTATGGTCAAAGTGTGCTTCAATGTTCAGTGGAATGGTTGATGTTTGGACTTTTAAATTTTTAATTTTATTTCTCCGTTTGCTTACGACAAACTCACTACTACATTTAATTTTGGGAGTGAATGTATCGAACAAGTGATACACTTGAAAACATGTAAGAGTACCGAAAGTAGTTTTCAAGTATTTTTAAGGACATAATACTATAATGTCCGACGCACAAAGCACAAAAGTTTGTATGTATTCGAGAAATTAGTCTAGAAAAAAAATAACTTCTTATACTTTTGTTAAGAGAAAGAACAACAAAATTATTAGGGTGTTATTCAATTACCACATGTTTTTAAGGAGCAGCCCCACCAAAGGAATGAACTCCTTTCCTTAATTCCTTTCAACTAAGCTCTGATATTAAAAATGAGTTTAGATATCAATTGCTTTCTTACATGTTTGGGTTTGGGCAGCCTTTTCGCAAGACATCCCCCGAGTCCAGACATCATTGACATGTTTGGCACCCAGTGCTACGCAACCAAAACATTCACGTCTTGGTGCCACCTACTATCATGAGTTATGTTGAGTTAGGCTTGATTTCCTATTGAAAATACCATTTCAAAACCTTGGCTTGACTGTTGTTCGATCCTAGCTCGACTATGGCTCGACACTTAGCTCGAATGAGTGCCTACCCTAAACATCCGCTCACTTGAAACCTTGACAGTCAGCTCGAACGAGTGCCTATCCTAAACATCTGCTCGACACACACTTGATGTTTTGCTTGAGCAAATGTTTAGTTTTAGGGCTTCTCACGCCATGGACTATAAATACATGTTTTTCTCATGTATTTTTCAAATCATCAGCATCCGTATGCTAGAGAGAGAGAGAGAGAGAGAGAGAGAGAGAGAATCCTTTTGTAAAGAATCTTGAGTGTTCATTTATTGGAGCTTAGGAGTTAAGGATTTTGTGATTGATCTCTTGAACTCCACTTTTGTTGATAGTGAATCCGTTGAGACCGACCCCGCCAGTGGACGTAGGCTCACAATGAGCCGAACCACTTAAATCTTAGTGTTCTTTGTGTGATTGTTATTATTTATTTTGTTTGCTTCCGTTGTTATATTTTAAATTAACCTTTTGACAACCAGTTAATCCCAACAAACAGTCCGTATATATGCGAAAACATTTTTTATAAAGGGGAAAAAAATACCGAGCAAATATTTCGATAAACCCCTACCCCCCAAAAAAAAAATATATATATATATAAAGTCAAAGAGAATAAAGAAATTAAATAACAAAACCCAAAGAAAGATATGAATAACAATCCCAGGTTGAAGAATCGTGAGCATTCAATTTGACATTTTCTTCTCATAAAGAAAAGTCAAACCAAATGCAATCACGACCAACCATTTGGGGAAATTTGTCCTACAGTCGCCACTTTCACACTATAAAACACAGCAAGTAATCCAGCGAGATTCCAGAGTTCAAACAATTTGTATTTACAGTAAATAGCAAGTCAAAGGATTAAACCTTGAGCAGGTGATGGCTTAGAAGCTTCAGATGCCCTTGGAGTCTCGGAAAGATGAACCTGAGCATAGTCATCAACCATTTTTCTTTTCTGTTCCTCTTCAACAATTCCCACTTTCTCTTTTGTTTTCTGGCCAACTTCTTCAGCTGCCTTTGCAACCTTGCTAAAAGCCCCTGTCACCCATGAAGCTCCAGTCAATACATATCGGTTCTTCATTATTGCAGAACCGGCACTACTGACCGTCTGCTCTGCAGCTGCAAATGCTGTTTTGGTTTTCTCTGAAACCAGAAATTTCTGATCCACTTCTCGTACTTTGTCACCAACCACAGATGCTCCAACACTGATTTTCTCACTGAACCCAATCTTTTGGTCAAGAGAAGTGACTTTGGCCGTGGCCGTTGAAGTTAACTGGTGCTTCTCATCAAAGCCCTTTGCTTTGCCGACAGCATCTTTTCCTAAGATAAAACCCTTAGCAAGCATACTGCTAACTACATCCTCTGCCTTTCTAAAAGCAGATTCAGCACCACCCGCTGTTTTATTTTGTGTTGCCTGCAGACATTTGAGCAAAAATCAATCAGGGTCAATCTAGATTGTGCAATAGATAGTAGTTATGACAGAGACTCTTACAGGGGGTGTAGCAGAAGCGGCAGGCGGTAGCTTGTATTCTGTATCCAGAGTTATGGTGACAGACAGATCAACTATTGTTGCTCCCTGAGATAAAATTCAGTTGTAAATGAAACTTGTTTGTATGCATAGAAGAGTGGAGACCCATGTATATGTAATGTAATGAAATGTGCCAATGCGTTGTAAGATCATCAATTTAATGTAGTAAAAAACATATAGTAGAGCAGCATGATGCCAAATATACAGTCAATTGATTGTTCTTCCCACTGAATATATGTTTTTTTTTATTGGCACCGGGTGTCCAGGAACAGTGTCCCGACTAATCCTAGGGGTGCACAAGCCCTCAGCAAGGAGTTTCTCGCAAGTGCACCTTGGGTAATTCAAGGAAAAAATCCCCCAGTCCGATGGCCCCTACTGATTGTTTGCACTGAAGGGGATTTGAACCTTAGACGTGGGGGAGCATACCCCCAAACCCAAGGCCTTTACCACTTGAGCCAACCCCTAGGGGTTCCAATTGAATATATGTAAAGCATGATGAGAGTTCTTCATCCATTATATACTACTCCTACATCCTCACTAGAGGGAGCACAGTTTATGATACTTGGAAAATTCAACAAAAACAATTTAAACATGTGCCATAAAAGCCTATCTTTACTATATATTTTTTTGATTGGTAATTTATTATCTATATACAACACAAGAAACTAGTACAAACATGATAAGCAGTTGACCTCTTATTATCATTATATTTTGATAAGTAGCCAGTTGACCTCTTATAGAGGCTATCATTATATGAAATAATTGAGAGAGAGAGAGAGATTTGCAGCACCGTGCCCCACATAAATCTAGTGTCCTCACATCCAAGTCTGCCAATCTAGGACTCATAAAGTCTTATCTTTCATCCAATCAATCGTGTCATTGCACTCCCACAATCCACTTATCTTTCTCCTGCACTTATAGCAGCTTCAGTGAAATAATTTCTCCTAACAAGTACACCTGTTGATTTTTCTCAACGAAAACCAAACCATTTACAACTTGTCCTCATCTCGTGCAAAGTCGGTGCAAGATTTTAGATTTTCCACAATAGATTTGATAATTATCTTACTATTATCATGTTATCACTCAGCAATCTCAACATCTCCATTCTGATTACCATCATAATGTTTTATTTTTAAATGTCTTTCTTATATTCCAAGCATTATTTGTTATCAAGAAACTACATATGTTCTAGGCTGGGAAAAGACTGATGTAGGACTACCTAGGACTTTGACCTGCCCAATATGGCTAGAATCTAGAGGACACGAAGAAAGGCCAAGATAATTTGCCCAGCCCTTTGATGTGCCCCAGATTTTTTTCTTGTCTCGTAATCGCCACCGATTTTAAGAGGAAATCAGGAAACATGCATAGAATGGAGACATTGGGTATCTTCCATGAAGATAGATGATCTAAACCATGACATGGTTACAACAAAAACATTCTCCTCGAAGAATGGAGACCAAATACCAGGATTTCACAAGAACTGTTTTATAAACGAGAATGAGTAATAAAGCACACTGGCAGCAGCCTTTCCCCTTTGTTGCTGCTATTCCATAGACCTTTTTCTGATAAATAAAAATCATTATTAATAAGTGCAAAAGGCAAACTGGCCCATAGATTCTTCAGCATTAGTATTGCTGGAGATGTTTTTTTAAATCAATCCAGTTTCTTCCACTTGCTTTCTATCTCAATTAAAAAACTCAGTTTCGATCAGACATAATTAACAGCCCACTTTTACATCCCCTAAATAAACAACCAATCCCTTGAAAGTCTTAATGTGGACTAAATGTAGGTGAAATGTCAAATGGCCATGAGTTTACGTGTTCTGATAGAATTTTCATCTTTTATTCCTACTTGACTTTCCTTTTTTCCTGTATCTTTGCTCTACTTCAGGAAATGACCCCCCCCCCCCCCCCCCCCCCCCCCCCCCAACACCCCAAAATGTGCAGCATTTCTTAAGCACTCTTAATAGAAAAAGAAAAAAGAACAAACTTAGTTTGAAGTATCAAAACTAGACTCAAATCCTTCTTAAGCTCTTCAGAAATTCATATTCCCAGTTCCCACTAACTTTAAGGACCACAACTATGTACTGCTAGCTTCTTGGTTGATTTACTTTCTTCTTATTATTACTAACAGACTACCTCTAATCCAGGTTATACTAGATCCTAGGCATATTACATGTTTAGAATTATCATCTTGGTAATGCATTTTCCTTTAAGAAAATTCATCTTTGAAATATTGGACACAAAACAATTTTGTTGTCCTTTCAATTTTCTTCGTAAGAAAATATGTACTTAAGTGAAATTACCGAAAGAAGAACTGCAGTCTCAGCTCCTTGTGAATCCTTGAAGGTAACATAAGCAATTTGAGACCGCTCATTATCACTGCATAAGCATTTGATAAGATTGTTATTCATATAATAATGATCTGAAGAAAGTTAGAGAGAGCAAGAGAGAGAGTTTTGGGGGGGGGCAACAGACAGGACCAAAATACCAACCTGCGCATTTCAACATAGTCAATATCACCAGAAAAAGAAAAGAACTCCCTGATGTCTCGGTCAGAAGCTCCTAAGGACACATTGCTAACTTTAACAGTTTTTATCTGCAGTTAGAGCACATATGTAACTAACACCGCAGAGGAAAACTAGTACAGCATAATAGATTATGTTTTAAGGATAAGAAATAAATAATAGAATCACTCAAAATCCAGCAAAGCAAGGGCTCATACAAGGTTAGAAGTTTTTTTTTGTAAGTCATACAAGGTTAGAATTTGAGAGTGTTGATTCACCAATTCAAAGTTGGAAAGTGAGAAGTGAATATCCATTAGAGCCAAAACATGGGAGAACATAAAGAAAGAAAGGTGATAGAAAGAAATAAAGAGAGAAAGTGATTTCTTCTGTATGAAAGTCAATGCTTGGGTTGTAAGAAAAGTAGATGAATGGAAGTATCTTTTTAAGATTTCTCTTTCATGATTAGTGAATCTCAAATTATGATTTATGTTAAACAACAGTTTACCAATGCGATGCATCTTGGCAAGCCCACCTAATGCCATGCATATTCCATTTTTTAATGTCATGCCTCATGACATGTTTTTTGTCAGATTTGGCAAAAATGGTGCTGGGCGGTTCTGAGCTCAGCGTAAATGGAAAGGAAACAGAGCAAGGAAAGGAAGAATCAATTCTGTATAAAAATTGCTACCTTCTCTATGCTGTACAGTAATGAATTTATAGAAAGAATCAACTAAGCTATGTAATGAAAAAGTACTGAAATATCCCTAAACGAATATACAAATAGCAAATTATTTGCTGGAAGTTTGTTGGGAATTCTGTTGCATATTCCTTGAGGCGTTTGGCAGTGTAGCAGCTGGTATATCATTCTGTAATACAAATCCCTCTAAGGTTGCCTCTTTCAAAATGAAATAATTAGTATAAAAGGGAAGTAGCTAACCTTCCATCAAATAGTGCAAGTTCCAATCCCATAAATCACAGAGGTCCCAATCTATACCATAAATTACTCAATAACATTTTTTACTATATAATTATTTGGCTAATACAGAAGAATGACCGTCCAAATAGTTTTTTTTTTTTTTTTTTAATGTCGGGAACCTCTCCAAGGCAGAGTTTTTCGGACTCACTCCTGCAGAGTAAACTCCAATCCCGTGCACCGTACCATCAAAAGTTTATCTACACGGAACTGGTTAAATTACTGACTTTTCACTAAGATGTGTGGTTCTAAAAGATTGTTTGGTGTTGAAGCTTGGACCTTGAAAGGAGTGATACCTTAAAACCAAGGCCAATCCTTGGAGCTCATTACCAATCTTGTTTCACCAAATCATATAGAACCTCCTATAGCACAAAATATATTGAGAGAAGCAATAATAATCGTACGGATCTGTGCCAAATCCGTGAGTCAAACACCCAACTTATGTAATAAGTAAACAATCGATCGATCGAGTCCTAAGAAATCACAACAAAAATACAAGCACATACATGGAGGGAGATACGGAGAGGGAGAGAGAGAGATGAAAGATACTAACCGACATCTTAATATTGATTCCAAGAAGTAAGAAGCAGAGCGATTTTATTTGACACTGTTGAGAGTCTGAAAGAAAATCCGAAAATGAGGCTCGACTCGAGGTAGGAGATCGTTTTTTGAAGATGGAGCGAGGAGAGAAAAGAACGTGGGCTTTGGGTTGCACGTGTGAGGAGTGTCTTCGTACGTGCCGTGTATCCACCCCTAGGTAACGGCGTCAATTAAACGGGAGGAATTCAGTTGGGGTTTGGAGGACTTGACTCTTGAGTCTTGATTCCCCTTCCCGTGTACGATACGTTGAGTATTGGTTTATGCATTTTTTAAAAAGTCAATGTTAGATATAATTTTAAAATGTGTATTATTTTTTTGTAAAATGTTAGATTTATTATTAAAAAAATAATTTGTTCATTTGAATATTAAATTTATCTATTTTTTTTAAAGAAAATATGCGAGACTTGCATACTCTAAAACTATATATATTATTTCTCTTTTCAAAACTATACAACATTTCCTATCTTGAAATTTCATTTCTAAACATTAATCATACATACTAAATTTTTCTAATTTAAATTTTTAACTTTTTATTTAAGAATAATTTTATTTAAAAGCCTTTAACACCACTTATATATCGAGTCTTAATGGATCTACGAATAATTCTATTTAACTCGAATCCATTAACTTCAAATTCAAAACCACTAAGTTCGTGTCGTGTTTATGTTAAATTCACGAATCGTATTATATATTGTCGCCTCTACATATAGTCACCTCTGGATAACTGTATCAACTAATAATTTTTTATTCCAGCAAAAGTAGGAAAATAGTTAAAATTTCATAAGCCATTTTTAAAATAAATAAATAAATAAAGCTACAATTTCATAGTTTGCAATACAATTCATAAGCCATTCTTGTCTCAACAACAGGATTTTTAACGATTGATAAGCAAACCTTTATTAGAGTATCTTCATTAGTTTGGTCAAATTCATCTTTAAAATTTAGTAACTATCACATTTTTTTATATTTTCTTATTCTATTTAAATTCAATCTCCACATTAGATTATCCATTCACTCTCTATATAATAATAAAATATTATTAATTTAATAATTTTTTTATTTAATTTATTTTTAGCATATTTTGTATCTCTACCAATTAAATGTTAATAATAATTATATTCTAATTAAATTAATATTAAAAAAATCATATTTTCAAAAGTCATTTAATGCTAATAAAAAAATATTTGATTAAACTTATTTAAAATTCTATCTAAATTTTTTAATTACAAACCAAATAGTATTTTTGCTTGAAGTGAAAAACTAATATTTTAATATTTGTTTGGATTGAGAAATTAATATTTTAATATTTGGTGAATCAATTGTGGTTCTTCATATTTAGCCAACCACTGTAGCAAAAATATAAATTATTTTAGATTTACCTAATTCAATGTGAGATGTTTTTACATCAATTATGTAAATTTTAGCCAACCTCCTCATTTGGCCAAGCCAATGAGAATGCTCTTAGAGAAAAACACTTTGCATAAATAAGCGGTTACAAACTTCTACAACCACCAAAACTTACAAACCATTTTTGTTACCGACTATAACCAGCATAGCTTACAGTCACTTAAATTTGAACGTTGCTAGGGGTACAAGCGTTATTCGGGGACTAACGTGGCAGTGGAGGGTATGCATGTTCAAGCATTTACACAATTAAATTGAATTTATGCTTTTAGTTAACTCCATGGTTAGGCCAGCAAGCATTTAGATGGAAAGTTTATTTATATATATATATATATATATATATATCTATATATATATATTTTAAAGTGACTTCTTTTAATTTTTATATAGTTTAGGGACTATTGTTCTATTCGAGATGAGACCTGAGGACTAAATTTTAAAGGGTAGTGACCCCCCATTCTCTAATGCATAATTAAAATCTTTACATGCTCCGGTGATCACGGGCAATTAAAAAAAAAACCGTTTGTTCATGTTTCCTCTTATGGTTTTCACAGACCATTGGGGAGGATTTTTCCCTTCACCTCTTTGTGGAAGGTGTTCTCGTCTTGCTAGGCAAGCATTTTTTGGGTTTGCATTTCTGGTTTCCTGTTGAGCACTCATCAATGGCTGAAGACATCACCAATTTGTGGCGCTCTTTTAGTCTCACGAATACTGAACAAGATGGTGTTGTTGTCACTAATGAGGAACTTCATCCTACTCTGTCTAAAGGCCAGTTCGGTCTGATAGGAAAAGTGGTTGCTGAACAAAGGATTAATCGAGAGGGCTTTAAAAGTACCATGGAAAAAGTTTGGAAATTTGTTCAGGATCTCACAATTACAGAAGCGGGGGACAACTTATTTATATTTGAATTTGGTTCCCATGGTGATCTCTGTAAGGTTTGGGAAGGCCAACCCTTGTTGTTTGACCAACACCTTATTTGCCTCAACCTTTTAGATGAACTTATCCATCCCCGTGATCTTCCTTTTAACTCCACCCTGTTATGAGCCTAAATCTAAGGAGACATGTAAGGGCTACATAGGCAGGAGAATTGTTTGTTTAGCCAAGATTATTATTGTACATTTTTATTCCGTTATTTTAATTGAGTCCAGACCCAGTCAAATGGGTTGTTAGAGTTAAGGTCCACGTTGTGAGTTGGGCAGTTATCTGTAACGCACCAATCCGTGCAAATAGGAAGTTTGTTTCTGTAATGCTCTATTTAAATTAATTTCTGAGATGAATGAAACACAGAAAATAAGTTCTGAATTGCTGTGTGCAACTAGGAGGTCACTGGCTCCTTGAATTGTCAGTATTCTACCTGATTTAATTACAGAAATCATAACAAGTTGGTATCAGAGCCGCGTTCTTGCAACATGGCTGAGGGAACACGTTTGTCACAGCTTGTTGAAGCAGTTACGACTATACATGGAGAAACTGCTTCTTTGAAAGAAGCACAGAAACGACAGGAGGCACTTATAGAGGGAGTTTTACAACAGCTTAATAATCTGGCATCAAGCTATGATAGCTTGGTACAGATAACTACTAAGCTAAGTTTAGGAGAGGGAAGTTCTAATAATGCAAGAATGAATGCTAATTCCTTATTTGAGGGACACGGTGGCATCCAAGCAAGAACACTCAGGTTGGATTTTTCACGTTTTGATGGGGGGATCCCAGTGAATGGATTCTGAAGGCACAACAGTTCTTCACATACTGTCAAACGTCGGAGGATCACAAGCTGCAGATTGCTTCTTTCCACATAGAGGGGAAGGCGCTGACATGGTATTACTGGTTAATGGAGTCTAGTCCAGCAGCAAATTGGGACGACTTTTTGGTAGCTCTCCGCATCAAGTTTGGACCTTCGGCATATGAAGATCTAGTTGGTGCATTCACTAAATTAAGACAAACAGGGACTGTAGAAGAGTACCAAACAGCATTTGAGATCCTGTCAAACAAAATCACAGGGGTAAGTGAAGAATTTCGTATAAGTACTTTTCTAAGTGGATTAAGGGATGAACTAAGGATTATTGTTACCATGTTTAAACCAAATACCCTCTCTGCTGCCTTTGGGTTGGCTCGGTTGCAAGAAGAAGAGGTGGGTAGGAAACAATACCCTTACCGTAACCCACATAGCCAAAACAGTCCACATCCAAACACCCACAAACCAGCTCCACTCAGATTACTAGGTCCAAATCCAATACCAAGACTACCAGCACCTCCACCACCAGACTCACAACCAAATCCAAATGTTCCTAAGAGATACCATTTTCCCATAAAAAGACTTAATCCTAGCCAAATGCAAGAAAGGAGAGACAAGGGGTTATGTTATAATTGTGATCAAAAATACCAAATAGGACATAGGTGTAATTGGCCTAAATTATACCTGTTAGAAGTGCTGGAGTTGGGAGGGGGAGATTATGAGGAAGAGGAAGGGGAGGAGACCTATGCCCAGGGTGATATGGGAGTTGACCCGACAACACAGCAAGCTGAATTGCTGGTCATTTCCCTACATGCCATAGCAGGAGCTCCCTCACCAAAGACTATGAGGTTAGTGGGGAAAATTGGGAAAAATCCAGTTACAGTTCTTATCGATACTGGCAGCACACATAGCTTTATAGATATGAATGTAGCAAGAAAAATAAGGCTACCAGTGGAAGAAAGCCACTTGGCAGTCCAAGTTGCTAATGGAGCAACTTTTCCTTGCCATAGTTGCTGTAAGGCAGTGTTACTTAGGCTGCAAAGTTGTGATATTTTGGCTAATCTTTATTTGTTGACATTGGGAGGGTGTGATGTTGTATTGGGAGTAGATTGGTTGAGGAGTTTGGGAACAATCCAGTGGAATTTTACAAATTTGAGCATGAGGTTTCACGTTGAAGGGCAACAACTGTTGTTTCAAGGCTTAAAGCCACCTGAAAACTCTCTGGAGGAGGAACTAAAACTGAACAAAAATACTCTGGCCGAAGGAAGAGGCATTTGGCTGCAACTAATGGAGGCAGGCAACTCTAAGGGGAAGGCACCTGTAGATCCTGCCCTACAAGTTGTTTTAGACAATTTCCAAATAGTGTTTGCTGAACCAAGTGGACTCCCTCCCCCCAGGAGTCATGATCACCAAATCCAGCTCCAAGAGGCAGCCAAACCCACTTGTGTTAGGCCTTATCGTTACCCCTACTATCAGAAGGAAGAGATTGAGAAGCTGGTCAGGGAGATGCTAAAGGCTAGAATTATTCAACCTAGCCAAAGTCCTTATTCTTCACCCGTTCTCTTGGTGAGGAAGGCAGATGGAAGCTGGCGAATGTGCATTGACTATCGGGCTCTAAACAAAGACACTATCAAAGATAAGTTTCCCATCCCAAATATAGATGAATTGTTAGATGAATTACATGGTGCTGAACTGTTTTCCAAGCTGGATTTAAGATCAGGCTACCATCAAATCAGGATGAGTCCTGAAGATGTGCCTAAAACTGCCTTTCGTACACATGAGGGACATTATGAATTTTTGGTGATGCCCTTTGGGTTTACTAACGCACCATCAACCTTTCAGGGGTTAATGAATAAGATATTCAAATTTTATCTCCGAAAATTTGTATTGGTTTTTTTTTTTATGATATACTTGTGTATAGTAAATCTGTGGAAGATCATGTGGCTCACTTAAAAACTGTTTTGGAAGTTTTGAGGCACCATCAATTGTATGCAAAAGCTTCCAAATGTGTGTTTAGGTGTCGAGAAGTGGGGTATTTGGATCATGTCATCTCACGAGAAGGGGTTAAGGCAGATCCCTTAAAGATTGTAGCAATGGTGGAATGACCAATACCTAAAAACCCTAATGCTCTAAGGGGATTTTTAGGATTGACTGGTTATTATAGAAAGTTTGTGAAAGGTTATGGGAGCATTGCAGCCCCCTTAACTGCATTATTGAAGAACAATTCTTTTAGTTGGAATGAAGAGGCCACTCAAGCTTTTACAGCTCTTAAAGTAGCTATGGTAACCCCTCCTGTCCTTAGATTGCCAGATTTTTCTAAACCCTTTTTGGTGGAGTGTGATGCTTCGGGAAGAGGGCTGAGAGCTGTTTTAATGTAGTAAGAGAGACCCTTAACTTATTTAAGCCAGGCATTAAAAGGGAAGAATATGTTTTTATCAACTTATGAGAATGAATTATTGGCTCTAGTTTTAGCTATAAAAAAATGGAGGCATTATCTATTGGGGCACAATTTTAAGGTAAGGATAGACCAACAGGCACTAAAACATCTGCTGGAGCAAAAAGTTGGAACTCCATTCCAGCAAAAGTGGGTGGCCAAGCTGTTAGGCTTTGATTTTAGTGTGGAATACCGAAGTGGGAAGGAAAACAGAGCAGCAGACGCATTATCGAGGCTGCCCACTGAAAATGATGGCTTTGACCCACAGGAGAGTTTAGCCATCTGTGGGGAAGCCAAAGCAATCAGTGTGATCAAGGCAACTTGGTGGGAAGGGCTCCAACAAGCATACAACCAGGACCCTCAGTTGCAACAGCTCATTAGCCGTTGCCATTAGGGTGAACTAGACCTTCACAAGTACCAGATTCGCGGAAGCTGGTTATTTTATAAAGGCAGATTGCACTTGGGAACCCTAAAGCCTTACCAAGAGTTTGTGTTATAGCAGTACCATAGCAGCCCTATGGGAGGACATACAGGAACTCAGAAAACGCATGCAAGAATTAAACAGGAGTTCTTTTGGCATGGAATGCGCAAAGACATCAGAAAATTCATAAGAGAGTGTGATGTATGCCAAAGAAACAAAACAGAGAACCTCCACCCCGCAGGACTTCTACAGCCTCTGCCAGTACCAAACAGAGCATGGGTGGACATTAGTATGGACTTTATTGAATGTTTGCCCTTATCTAAAGGATACAGTGTTATCATGGTGATAATCGACAGATTCAGCAAGTACATCCACTTTATTCCTCTAGCACATCCATACACAGCAGCAGTAGCAGCAAAACAGTTCATGGATAATATATTCAAACTACACGACATACCACAAAGCATAGTCAGTGACAGAGATGCAATCTTTGCTAGCCAGTTCTGGAAAGAAATTTTCGGTATGTGTGGGACAAAGTTATTGATGAGTTCAGCATACCATCCTCAAACAGATGGCCAAATTGAGGCAATGAATAAATGGTTAGAAGGGTACCTGCGGTGCTTTACAGGCGATAGACCCAAAGATTGGGCCAAATGGTTGGCTTTAGCCGAATGGACATACAATACCTCAGTGCATTCATCCACAAAGCTTAGCCCTTTCGAGGTCATCTATGGCCAAACCCCACCACAGCTTTTGCCGTATGAGCCAGGGTCAACAGCAGTGCAAGCTGTCGAAGAAGAGTTGAAAAGCCGAGATTTTATCCAAGCCTTAGTGCGTGAGAACCTGCAAGAAGCTCAAACTAGGATGAAACATTATGCCGATAAAAACAGAATGGAAAGAGAGTACAAGGTGGGCGATTGGGTCTATTTGAGGTTAAGACCCTATCGGCAGATGACAGTAGCAGTGAGGAGGAACTTAAAGCTCTCGGTGAGGTATTTTGGCCCCTTCCAGATCATTCAAAGAATTGGCAAAGTGGCATACAAATTAGATCTACCCTCAGAGTTAAGGATCTACCCAGTATTTCACATAGCTTGCCTTAAAAAGAAGCTCGGAACCCAGGTGAGTCCAAGCCCTAGCTTACCGTCGATGATGGAAGATGGAACATTAGCACCTGCACCCAAAAGTGTTAGCAAGGAGATTAAAAAGAAAAGGGAACCAAGCTGGTATGGAGTGCTTAATCCAGTGGGAGGGATCGAATGAAGAAGATGCAACATGGGTAGATTTGGAAAAGCTGCGACAAAAGTATCCAGAACTCGTGGGCTAGTTCTTTTGAAGCGAGAGGCTGTGTTATGAGCCTAAATCTAAGGGGACATGTAAGGGCTACGTAGGTAGGGGAATTGTTTGTTTAGCCAAGGTTATTATTGTACTTTTTTATTCCGTTATTTTAATTGAGTCCAGACCCAGTCAAATGGGCTGTTAGAGTTAAGGTCCACGTTGTGAGTTGGGCAGTTATCTGTAACGCATCAGTCCGTGCAAATAGGGAGTTTGTTTCTGTAATGCTCTATTTAAATTAATTTCTGAGATGAATGAAACACAAAAAATAAGTTCTGAATTGCTGTGTGCAACTGGGAGGTCACTGGCTTCTTGAATTGCCAGTATTCTACCTGATTTAATTACAGAAATCATAACACACTCACATTTGGACCCAATTCCACAACCTTCCCTTTGCTTGTATGAATTCCATAATTGGACATCGACTAGGTTCGATGATCGGGACTGTCGCCCATGTCGCTGTTGATGATTCAGGAAATAGTTGGGGTAAGTTTTTAAGGGTCCTAGTCGAACTTGATTTGAGGAAGCCACTGCTACATGGGACAATGTTGACCCTACGAAATCAAAAGGTTTTCATGCCTTTCCTTTATGAGCGTCTTCCAAGGTTTTGTTTCTCCTATGGGGTTATCATGCATGGTGTTTCTGGACGTATGCAAAGGACTACAGTTGCCTCCTCCAGTGCTACCCTTTTCAAACAATATGGCTCTTGGTTTCTTGCATCTGCCTCATCTGCGAGATCTGGTGTTGGCCAATTCATTACTGGTGTGACGCCCCCGACCTTCGCTTGGGATGGAACAGAGACTTAGAGCATTGGGATATGTAATACAAAGTTACATACTCTCGTATATTACAGTTAATATGCAATGCATCCTACAAGTGCAACTACTAGAATACAATATTCGAAGCGGAATAAGGGTGATTAGTTATAACTCATGCCAAAATGAACTAAAACATCCTAATAGCATTAATAATCATCATAGGTTCAAACTTAAGGATAAAATCTCCTTAATACAAAATACTTAATTCAAGTTCCATAGTTAGATCAACTATTTCATACGCTCTGAAATATGAAGAGATAATGCTTATGAGCATCAAAATTATATCTAGTCTTCGCTCATGGTCTGACTCCTCTTCAACCATTTGTATCCAACGGTCCCTTATGTTCATTCTCTACTAGTCCTAACACAACTTCTATCATTCTGAGGGGAATGATAATGGGTCCACAAGGGTGAGATTTACTTGAAATCTTAGTAAGTTAAATAACTAACTTGCACAGAGATAAGATATGCATAATTAATGATAAACATGAGATGCACACAATGATATGTAGAAAAAAATCCGTATTTGTTTCCCATCCAGGTTCCTCAACATTTTCAGAAAAACTCTGATGCACTTTCTCTTTCAGAGAACATTTTCACTTTTTCATTTAAAAAACATGACATTTTGAAAAAGAACATTTCATACCTCATTGCTTTCAAGAATCATAATATTTCATCTTTATTAAAAGCCATCATTAACATATGTATAGTAGCAACACGATTCCCCATATGCACCGTGAGCACCTGTCGGTGACCGTAGCACAACTCATGTTGACACTACGTCTTTGTCTGCAGACATCGTTCTCAATGTATTGGTAATATAACATAACATCAACATAACATCATAACATATATACCCACCAGTATTAAGTATCATAACATTTGACTTCGTTCCGGCGTTCTTTAAAAAAAACTCATTCGAAGCCCATTGATTGTCCTTCGTCAACCTAGGTGTTACTACTCCATTCTTAAACACTCTAAAGTGGACAGAGGAGTTTTATTAAGATAATTCCTCATTCTAACCTTTGGGGTTGTGACAAAAATTATTTTCATGCAATACTTTGCAAAATGTATTTCATGACATGTGCATATGTAGCAAGCCTTCATATGAAAATGACATTTATATGCAATATGCTAAAAATGGTGAAAGTCTCACATATCATGTAAACAAGTAATCAAATGCTCAGTGATATATCATATGATGTTTCATGCTCAAAATGACATTTAATATGAATGTAGCGTTTATACAAAATCATAAATAAATTATCTAAGAGTAAGTTAGAAACTAACAAATTATCTAAGAGTAAGTTAGAAACTAACTTACAAACTTCTCGAGTTTAGAAATATCGTAGCGGCTGAAATCAAATTCGTACTAAGTTAGGATTTGTACTACTATGGAAGACATTGATTATGCCCAAAGAATAACGCAGTAGTTGTAGCACAGCTTTAGGGTGTCGATTTTACAGAGAGACAAATTAAAAGAATAGTAGAAGGAACAAAGAAATTAAAGAAAAATATTAAATGATTAATGGAGAGCAAATATTATTTTTAAATGCAAATTAAAGTTAAGCAAAGTGACTAATGGAAAAAAATACTCAAATTTGACGAACAATAAAGCGTCAAAGAATCCCTTGCACAAATCCGGTATTTTAATTATTCTTAATTCATTGAATAACTCAATTGGGAACTTAAATCTCAAAATTCACAATCGGAATGTATAGATTTATAAATCAAAATTAAACCAAATGTAACATTTTGAAAAATCATTCACCACTTTTAAAATACGTAAATTATTATCACTATTGAGAAAATCTAATGACGACAATATACTTAGGGAGCAATATTGCAGCAAAGAATTAGATCAATATAGGTAAATAATTGATCCAAACGTAATTAAAGAACTAATCCATTTAATAGAAAAAGTATGATTGAATCCATAAACAGAATAAATTCTATGATTACTCGGAGAAGAAAACATCAACAATGAATTGAGAATGATAAAACAAAAGAGTTTTAGTAATTGAAAGCTAAATACATAAATTAATAATAAATTAAAAATATCATCTAATATGTAAGTTCATCTATACCTTTACTTGAGAATTTAATTACCCATAAATATAATAGACAACAAAAATCTGAAGAAAAAAATAGAACAAACGATAGTCATGGACATTCTATTTCAGATCTGTGTGAGCGTCCCCCAGGCCAAGCCTAAAAACATTCCCCCTCCTTTCCCACGTCTCCCCAAAACAAAAATGAAGTAAAAGCAAAGTAAATTCAAAACTCTCCATTTCTTACGTCTCAAACCCAAAAAAGAAGTCAAAATCAATTCAAACTCCTCATTTCACATGTTGCCTTCAACTTCCCCTTCAAAATCTCTAGCTTGCATCTAAAATAGAAACTCCAAACAAATTTGCTCCTTCATGTTCGTGTTTCATTCCAGCTTCTAAAGCCAAACCGTGTACATGTATTTTGAGAAAAATAAAGCCCAAAAACTACTGAGTGTTGGGTCCTGCGTACAATCCTTTAATTCAAATAAGAGCCATATTTGATGAGAACCAAGGCCACGGGTTCATATCAGTATTGAATGTTGATTCCTTCACCTATATATATGTTGCTATGCATTTTATTCCATGCGGCTACCATCAAAATAAAAGCAAATGTAAAAGTCGAATAGTAAAGTTCCAAAAATGTCAAGTGTAAAGCTCAATTGTAAATTATCTCTCACAAGCCAATAATGTAATATTGGAGATTTAAAATATCATAAAATCATGCTCAAATATATCTCAGTGTGAATAGATATTAAATTCAATAATATAAATTATATCTAATTATTTCTATTCACATTTTAGTATTTTAATTCAATAATAGAGTATTTCGAGTGCACTTTCGTACACTCATCAGACGTTCATAATCAAAAGGTTTGAAAAATATATATTTACAAAAATAGCCTTAAACTCTCAAAAATTGCCACTAAGGCCTTAATTTTTCATTATTTGCAAACAAACCTCAAATTTAACCAAACTTCATGGAACTCATATTTTTGATATTCTAAAACCATCTATACTCTTATAATTGTAAAATTCAAAGTGGAACTAGCTCAAACATACACAACCCATGGTATGCACTCTAGTTGATGCCTAAGTGTATTTTCAACTATTGATCCATATGAATGCATACATATAAAATTTTTTTCAGTCTCAAATAATCACTATAGTCTTTAATGACATGATAAGGGCTAAATCTTAGGTGAGCAAGTTCATCCCAATACTTAATCATGGCTAAAAACCTTAATCTTCATTAATGATCCATTAATCAAGCATCATGCTCTTAGCCTAAATCACCAAGGCATGCTTTCAAAATTTATCCAAAATATGTATTTTCATTCTTATCTCAATCTCAAGATCTTCTAAATGCTCATTGATCAAGTTTAGGTGAAATAAATCAAAATTTCATAAAATAAGCATGATTTAATCAAAACCGTGCATGCTTGATGATTAACACAAGGTAGAATTAAAACCTATCATTGCATGCTTCTAATCTCAAAGTCAAACATTCAATGATCATTCTAAGACATTAAAAGTCATATCAAAATATACTAAGACATGTCATAGCTAAAAGTTTTGCTTAAAACAATTTAAACACTTAATTCATCCTTAATGAACCCAATTTTGGATTAAGAATGATAACATTTTCTAAACTCAATCAAAATTCACTCCAACACTTGAAAATAAGACTTGACATGTAAACTAAGATCTAGGACAAGAAAACTTACAATTTTCGTGGCCCACTCAAGCTCCTAGCACAAGAACTCTCAAGAACTTCCAAGTACACTCAAACTCACTCACCTTTCGATTTCTCTCAAGATTAGGACTCGTTTGGATTCGTAAGTGATCTCAGCTCATCTCAACTCATCTCAGCTCATCTCAGCTCATCTCAACTCATCTCACTACTATTCAGCAACTTTAACTCATAAATCTCACTACTATTCACAACTCATCTCATTACTATTCACAATCCATCTCAGCTCATCTCAGCTCATCTCAAATCATCTTCGAATCCAAACGTCTCCTAAGGGGGAAGATGGCTCTCTATGCTTAAGGGGAAGTTGGAGAGGAGGTGTGGAAGAATGAGAGGGTGAAGGGGATTTTTATAGGCAGCCAAAGGGGACGTTGGCCTAAACCCATGGGATTGGGTGGTGGGGTAAGGTGTTGAAATTTCAGATTGTGTTCATCAGTTTGTATCATCTTGTGTAAGAGGAATAGTGGCTTAAAATCACCATGACCTCATCAAGTTAGGTGCTACATTGAGCCTAAAGAAGTTGGTCTGGTCGTGGTGCAGAAAAAAAAAAGAAAAGAAAAACAAACAAACCATGGGGCTGATGAGTTCAAGGTGGTTTTCCTTGGACATATTTGATCATGGCACTTGACTCATCCCTTTGCCTCTTCTTCAAGGTTGATTTGTGCAAGTGTAAGGTCACTTCTTGAAGACTTTTTCAGGTTGTAGAAGGTGGAGGGTTGATTGCCATGTGATCATAAAGGAGTAGCTCCAAGAAGATGATGCAATGGAGGGTGGTTGATGAAATGGAGTTGTGCACAAAGGCCATTCGGTTTTGGTGCCTTCTTTGGGTGGAAAAACTTGGTCAAATGCTCATGATGGCCATGAGCACCTCTTGGATATTGGGTGGTGATGGAGGTGGCGTGGGTTAGTGGCTCAGCCATGGCAAATTGGTGGTTGAAACTCAACCAATTCGGTTTCTATCCAACTAGCTTCCTAGGTGCAATCAGTTTTGGCTATTTGGTTTCATTTTTTAAACTAATTTCGTTGAAGGCTTGGTCTGGGTTAAAAGGGATCATATGAGGTGTTAAAATACCATAGTGACCTTGTGAAAAAGGTACAAAAAGATTAGACTTGAGGGCAAAACAGTCAATGCACACAAATGGTACACATGTGTGCCAATTGGTGTAGTTTTGGGGTTTGATATGTCATTTCCTCTAATGACATATGTGGAGGTTTATCTAGGATCTTAGTATGATCTAAGAGTGATGGAATTGAATAATAAAATAAGAAAATTTCAGATAAAAAAGGTTTAAAAGATTAAGAAAGAAAATTAAGCTCTAAAACATAGTTTAAAGATCACTAATCTTGAGTAAGTTGATTAATGGTCTTAACCAATTTTAAAACTTAATTTGGGTACTTAGGGTTTGATATGGGCTTGAGGGAACTAATGGTATGGTGTATTGGGCTTCAATTTGAAGAGTGAAGAGAATCAAAACAAGGCTTTGGGCCTTGTTGAGCTTAAAAGGGCCATTAGTGTGAGTGAGAGTTTCATGGGCTTTTGGGTTTGAGTGGATGGAGGCTTTGTTTCCAGATTTTGAGGGGTTAAAAGAGACATCAACATCCACAAAGATGGGGCTTGAAAGGGCTTATCTAGACATAATTGGGCCATGAGTCAAACCTATACCATGCTTGGCCCAAAATGCCATATGCTTACTAAGTTGGGCCTAATACTTTGGGTCTAAATAGTTAGACCCATAGTCTTGTGTCCAACAAGTGAGATCTAAGTTCTTATGTCTTCCAAGTTGGGCCTAAGGCCTTTACTCTTACTAAGTTAGGCCCAATGACCTTATGTCCTTTTCATTAGGCCTATTTTTTAGTGTCCTCCAAGAAAGGCTTAAAGCTTAATATCTCTCAAATTGGGCCTAAGCCTTTTTAACATCTTAATCTTAGCCCATCATATCCTAATTGCATTAGGCCCTAAAGTCTTATGTTCATCAAGTAGGGCCTAGAGTCCATCACATTGGGCCTAATGCCTTAGTGACTTTCCTAAGCTTTTATACCCAAAAAGCTTGGGCCCTTAATAAGTTACTCTTTGGGCCTTCTCCAAATTCATCAAATATTTAACTCAAATTACTTAGCCCATTAAGGTGGCAAAATCTCCAATATGCCACTTGTCATTCTAACATTGGCCTCGTGACACTTTTCCTCAAAATTAATAAAGCACTAAAAATTCTCCAAACTAATATTACTAACCAATCAAGTTTCAAAAATTTCATTTTTTCTCAAAAATCAATGTTGCATTAGAATCTTCTATTAATTCTTCTAAACCCAAGGTATACGGTCCTTTTATCAACTCAAATATCCAACTTGTTCTTATTCTCAAATAGCTCAACTCCTAATTAAATAGGATTAAGGTTATTAAGGTCAAGACCTAAGGAGCTTTTTAGGCAGTGTGTTTCAACTGGTCCTGCTACACATTCTATTGTAGGCTTGTCACAGGATCCTGCACGGAACATGGTCATTGGGCTTGACACAACCCCCACTACTCAAGTTGATGCACATGTTTCTATTATGAAATTAGTTGTGCCTATTACATCACATGATAATTATGTTAATTGCACGCCATCCCCTCTAACACAAATCACTATCCCTTACTACCCTGATCCAACTACTAATATGGTGATCAAAGAGAATGTTACTCCATGGGCTTGTATTGAAGATTAAATCGAGGTTTATTCCATGTCACTCACTAAGTGGAAAAGACACATTAGAAGGATCGTTCATGCTGAGGTATCCTCTTCTTTAGATTTTATTAATAATACCTGTAAGCGGAAATCCCCAAGGGCTAGCAAGCCCCCTGATCCCAATAATTTGAGGTTGACTAGAAGGCCCAAAAATACCAACTTGAATTTGCATTCATCGGTGGAGGTGAGCATACAGCCCCGCTAGAAATCATGAAGTTTAAAAGTTGGAACTGTCGAGGGTTTGGCAATCCTTGGACAGTTCATGATCTTAACATTTTCGTTAAGAATGATAAGCCTAGTATCTTGTTTTTTATGGAAACTAAAGTACATAAAACCATAATGGAGAAGATGAAGCATTGGTTAGGCTTTTAGGACCTTTTTATAATTGATGGTAAAGGCCATGGGGGGCAGGGGCTTGCTTTACTGTAGAAAGACACACTCTCACTTAACATTCAAAGTTACTCACAAAGGCACGTTAATTCATGGATTAATCTACCACTGGAGACCCTTTGATGCTCACATGCTTCTATGGACATCCTAAAACTGACAAAAGAATTTAGGGATATAGTATTCTTAAACACTTGTCCACTTTAGAGTCTCACAAGTGGTTGTGTATTGGAGATCTCAATGAGATATTATTTCAGAATGATAAGGTAGGGGTTGCTCGAAGATGTGAGAAACAAATGGCCCTATTTGCTGATACTTTACAGGAATGTCATCTTTATGACTTGGGATTCCACATGGGCCAATTTACCTGGTCAAATAACAGAACATATAGCCTTTTCACTAAGGAAAAGTATGATAGAGGCGTAGCCACAACCTCTTGGTGTAACACTTTTGGCGATGGGGGCTATTCATGTGCCCCCTTCAATCACTTTTGACCTTAATTACTATAGGACAAAGCCAGCACTATCTTTCTTCCCCATGTAGATTGAATTGCTATGAGGCTAGTTGGAACACTTATGAGGATTTTCGTACAATTATCACAAAGTCCTAGATGCAAGCAAACCACTCTAATGGTGATCTTTCTTCTCTTAGTCATAAACTTGGCTGCAGTATGCAAATCTTCAAAAGGTGGAGCAGGGGCAAAACTCTTATATCTGATCACTAATTACAATCTAAGATTAACAAATTAGAGACCATACAAATTTCTTTGACATCCACCACTATTGAGGAAGCACAAAACCTGAAAGAGAAGATCAGGGGTCATCAAAGAAGTTTTCATTTGACATGGAAGCTAATGGAAAAGATCTATTGGCTACAACAGGGGGGACAAAAACACTAAATTCTATCATTTGTGTGATAACCAAAGAAAAAGAAGGAATCAGATTCATAAAGTTGTTGATAATTTGGGAGTCTCTCACTCTGATCCCATGGCTATTGGCAGAGCTTTCACACAATTTTATCAATCTTTATTTACCTCTACTTAGCCTTAACACTTTTCTAATTGTTTACAGGCACTAACACCACAAGTCTCTTCAACTATGAATGATATCCTATCGAAACCTTTTACTGAGGAAAATGTGACCACTGCTGTTTTTCAATTGGGACCACTTAAAGCCCCTGGTCCAGATGTGTTTAGTGCTTGTTTTTACCAAGAACACTGGTCTAAAGTTGGCCATGAGGTGAGTCAGGCTCTACTTTCATTCCTCAACTCTTCTGCTAACATAGCCTCCATTAATTTTACTTACTTAGTTATGATTCCCAAAGTCAACAACCCCAAACATGTAAATGACAATCGCCCCATCAACTTATGCAATGTCCTTTATAAAATAATCACCAAAATGCTCACAAATAGACTCAAACTGGTCTTACCCTCCATCATTTCATCAAACCAAATTGCCTTTGTCTTGGGAAGATTGATCATAAATAATATCCTGGCTGCTTATGAGACTCTTCATACCATGCACACTTGAATGTTTGGTCATAAAGGGTATATAGTTGTGAAATTAGTTATGAGCAAAGCCTATGATATGGTGGAATGAGATTTCCTAAGAGTTGTGCTTCTTAAACTTGGCTTTGCATCCAACTGGACAAATATGATTTTACAGTGCATTACCACCTCTTCCTTCTCTGCCTTGTGAATGGGGTCTCCCAGGAAAGATTCCAACCATAAATAGGCTTAAGGAAAGGCTGTCCTTTATCACCCTATCTCTTTATCCTTTGAGCAGAGGTGTTGAGCTCTCGGTTGAATTTAGCATTTCATCGAGGCATTCTTTATGGGGTGCCAATAGGTAAAGGTCAACTTAGCATAAGTCTTGTGTGTGTGTGTGTGTTTTTTTTTTTTCTATAATGAAAGAATGGGCCTCATTAAACCAAATCCTAGAAACTTATGAGTGTGCCTCTGGATAGCAGCTAAACCGAGACAAAACATCCATGTTTTTCAGCAGGAATACTAAGGTCACGTTTGTTTTCACAAAACTTCTCAACTCATCTAATCATTATAATTTTCTCAAATTCTTACACAGAATAAAATAAACAATTCAAAATTTTCAAATTCTAAAATAAAAATAATATTAAAAAAATACAAACAAGACCTGTTTTATGGAGGTGGCATGTTTGAATGCTACAACAAATATAGACAAGTATTTAGGCCTACCCTCTTTAGTTGGTAGGTCCAGAATGACTGCTTTCAAATGGATTGTTGAAAGGGTTGGGAAGAGACTTAGTAACTGGAAGCATTAATTTCTTTCACAAGCTGGAAATGAAATCCTCATCAAAGTTGTTCTTTAGGCGATCCCAACTTATTGTATGAATGTGTTTATGCTCCCTCTTTTCCTTTTCAACAAATTGAACTCTATGTTTGCTAAGTTTTGGTAAGGATATTAAGACAACCATGACAAAATACATTGGAAAAGCTAGAAATACCTAAGTTGTGGGAAAGCTGTAGGTGGCAAGGAATTTCAAGACCTGCATTGTTTAAATCTTGGTTTACTGGCTAAACATGCTTGGAGGTTCATTCAATTTCCTACTTCATTACCAAGCAAGATTTTCCAGGCCAAATATTTTTCAAGCAAGTCACTTTTGCAAGCCAACATAGGTTCAAGACCTTCCTACATATGGAGGAGCATTTACAACTCTCTTTCTCTACTTAAGGAAGGCTTGATTTGGAAGGTTGGGGATGAGACTCAGATCAGTATTTGGTATGACAAATGGCTCCCTCGAGACTGCTTGTGTAAAGTTCAACCTCCTATCTCAATGTCATTTGAACATGCTAAGGTTGCTGAGCTTATTGACCAAGAGACAGGATGGTGGAAGATTAACATGCTTCAATCGATTTTCAATGAGGTAGACTTTCAAGCAGTTATCCAATTACTTGTTAGTGTGATGGCCCAGACAGATAAATTGATATGGAGAGGTACTTCTATTGGTCATTTTTCAGTAAGAAGTGCCTATCACTTACAAAAATAATTACTAGTGTGGTCCAATGGTAGCACTTCCTGGACAAGTCAACAAGGGGCACTCTAGAGGGAGCTTTGGTCTCTACCAACTACTAATGCAATAAAAGTCTTTCTTTGGAAGGCATGTGTTGATGCTCTACCTACGAAGCAAAACTTGTTTAACAAAAAACTAATTGTTGATTCATTGTGTCCAGTTTGTATGCTAAAAAAGGAAACCCCGGGTCATATTTTGTGGTCATGTCCCCTAGCTAGGGATGTTTGGTTATTGGGAGGAAAACCTTTTCAAAAAGTTGCTATTACTACTACTAATTTTGGGGAAGTCTTTGCTCAAAGGTGCTGTACAACATGATCTAGTCTTTTTTGCCATCATATCTTGATTGCTTTGGTTCATAAGGAACTCTTTTCACCATGAGGATAGTTTTTTGGCCCCTTCTTATGTCTACAATAAGCCAGTAAAAGATCAAGTTGATTATACTAAAGCTATACAGTCATCCTTTCCCAATACTCGACCATTCTCTTCCTCTGATCCATTACATTCGCAAGCCCCCATTGAAAACTAGTTGAAGATCAATTGGGATGTGGCTGTACAATTTTTTTTTTAAACAAGATTGGAGTTGGGGTTATAATTAGAGACTCTCATGGTGTTGTTCTAGCTAGCTTGATGAAACACATGCATTACTATGTTGAACTATCTATAGCAGAAGCTCAAGGTCTATTTGTGGCTGCCACATTCTTTAAGGAACTTGGCCTGAACTCATTGTTTTTGAAGGCGACTCTATGGTGGTTGTTCAAGCAGCTTCCTCTCAAGATCTCCAAGATGGCAAACTGAGTTTTATAATCAATAAATTTCATCAGTTGATGGTTGCTATTCAGCGGAAGATTCAACATGTCAAACGAGACATTAACTATGTAGCACATAAGTCAGTAAGGGATGCTGTAAAGCGAGACACAAAAGTTATTGACATAGCTTGTATTGATCCTTGTATTCTCTCTGATGTAGTGGCTGATAGCCATAATTGTATTTCCTTAATGCAAATCATCTATGCTTTTACCTCAAAAAGAAATTTAAAGGGTAGTATTACTATGCCACCCAAGTTTGCCCACTTGGTGTGCCTTCCAGTACAAATTGTATTTTTTCTTCCTTTCATTTTAAATATCTTTTAAACATATTTAAACATTTTTAAAAAATAAAAAAAGTAATACACTACTAATCACTTGTTTAACTATTAAGTAAAAGAATAATTTAAAAAAATATAGGAGCAATCAAATTAAGAGAACAAACTTAAGTGGGATAATATCATTTTCTAATTTTAAATATTCCCATAAAATTTAAGTATTGGTAGGGGTGCTACCCGTCCCCTATGGGGCGGGGGCACCCCTTCCCTGCATGGGGCAGGGGGTGGGGTTTTCACCCCTGTCCCCCGCCTCCGAGATGCGGGGGCGGGGCGGATTCCCAATCCGCCTCGTCTCATTCTACTTAAAAAAAAATTACATTTTATTTGATTTAAAAATTATTTCTAAGTGCAACAGTAATTAAAAATATATTTTTAGACCCAAATTATAAATTTAAATTTTGTAAATATGACTATAATTTAAAAATTATGTAATTTTTAAATTTGTAAGTGCATATTTTGTGTAAATTATAGTGTATTAGTTTTTAAACTATATAGTTTTTAAATTTTTCAATACATATTTTGTGAACAAATTCAACAAATTATAATATATATTTATATATACACAATTTATAAAATATAAATATATATTTATATTTATATATATGTATATATAATATATATAAATATAAGTGAGGGCGGGACAGGAGAAATGTGAAACGGGATTGGGCCTTCCTCGCCATCCACCCCCGCTAGAGGCTTTAGATGAGGGGCGGGAGGCCCCACTCCCGCATGAGCGGAGCGGGGTTGCCTGCCCCTACGTGCGGGGTAGAGCAGAAGCGGAGCGGGTGCCCCGCCGCCCATCCTAAGTATTGGGAATCAAATTTGTTTCCGTGCGTGACAATTCAACGGAATAAGAATCCAGGTGTCGGTTTCGACGGGTCCATGTCGACGTGCCGGGAAAGATCATATAAACAACTAAAAAAACCAGTTCACCTAATTGTTTTGGTGTCTCCTGAATCAGCCTCTCTCTCTACCATCGAATTCCTCTCTCTCTCTCTCTCTCTCTCTCTCCCCGCCCCCCCAAAAAAAAAAAAAATCTCTGCTTCGTCCTCAGCTCCCTTAAAATCTAATTGTCCCCTTACCCGGTCAGGATTACCCGGATCACTGTATTCAAACACCGAATTCCGATCCTTTTTCCCAGGAAAATTCCCTTTGATTTTCTCGAGAAAGTTAGGGTTGGGTTTCGATAATAATGAGCTTCCAGGATCTCGAGGCTGGCCGCCCCTTCACTTCTAGGAGAGACCGCATCAATGGCAAGCAGGACTCCACACAAGCCGTTGCCTCCGGGATCTTCCAGATCAACACCGCCGTTTCCACGTTTCAGAGGCTAGTCAACACGCTCGGCACCCCCAAGGATACGCCCGAGCTCCGCGACAAGCTGTGAGTTCCATTATCTCTGTTTTCTCGTATGGATTTTCCTGGGAAAGATTGTAGGGTTATTTTCTTGCGTTTACTTTCTGCATATGTAACGTATTAATCATATGTATTGGTTGGATTCTATGGGAATTTGTGTGTGCTTTCATTGAATTGATTTCTTGAGTTTGAGTTTTGGTCTCCAGGAATATCTTTGGGAGGCAATTCTTGATCTTGCGATTTAAATAATTGGGTTTTAACTGGCAATGATCTATAATTTCCAGGCCCAGAATGCATAATCACGGGTTTAGGATTTCCTTTTGTAAGTCCATTGCTCTCGTGGGCAATACTTGTATAAAGCCTTGGTTATGAGGGTTATGCTTGTTTATTTTTAGTTTTTGTTAAGTGCTGGTGTTGGGGTCAACCTGGGAAGTATTGTATTGTTGGAATTTTGAGGTAATGTATGTTAGGGAAACTTCTTTCTATTATTTGGAAAAGATACTGTAACAAAATCATTGTCTTGATGTTTCTGAAAAAAAAAAAATCATAGAATGATGAATTTCCATCTTAGTTGTCCTCATATCTATCTTTTTAACTTATCTGAAAAATCTGTCTTTTTAACTTACAGGCACAAGACGAGGCTACATATTGGGCAATTGGTGAAGGATACGTCAGCTAAACTTAAACAAGCGAGTGAAATAGATCATAATGTAGAAGTTAATGTAAGTAGTTTATTATTCAAATCTCTCTCTACCTCTTATTCTTTCCAGCACATACCTGCCTTCTTATCATAAATAATGATGAAACCATCCTTGTCCATTTAAGCAATTAAGAAGCGTATTTGACAACAGTTGCCAATGAAGAATTATTAGTTATAAAACAAAATAAAAAATTTTGACTGTAGTTACCTACGGGTTTTGTGTGATGGTGTGGCTGTGTACTGAAGAAGTTTGCGGCCAATACTTTTACACTGAGCATCTCATGGGTTGATGGGAGTTCCATAAACCTGGTTAGTTGAGTATTTGCTTACGGTTGACTGGTTGTTAGTTTTATGGTGATGGATGTGAGATTGGAGGTTCAATGGATGTTTATAAGCACACTTGTGTGGTGCTAAAATCAGAACCAAATGCTTTTAGAATTTTACTATGTTACTTTGCATTATTTAGATGTATTATTATGATTTTGAGAGTGAACCGCTTGGGGTTGGCTTAAGTGGTAAGGGCCTTGGTCTTGGGGGTATGCTATCCTAAAGTATAAGCTTGAACTCTTGGGTGCAAGCAATTTCTAGGGCCATGTCACATCAGTGAAAAGCTGCAAGATCTCTGGCTTTCCAACCATCAAACAATTGATTATGAGAGCTTAATGATATTTCCCATTTAATTTCAGGCCAGCAAAAAAGTTGCTGATGCTAAACTTGCGAAAGATTTTCAAGCTGTGCTGAAAGAATTTCAGAAGGCTCAACGGCTTGCGGCTGAGCGGGAAACAGCATATACTCCTTTCGTTCCCCAAGCAGTTCTTCCTTCTAGGTAAATGATGTCGAAAGTAAAGACAAGTAAACCTGCAGCCTTGTTAAATATTACTTCTTGTTCATTTCTTCCTTTTACAACAGTGCATTTGTTCATGCATGCTTGCAAGAAGTGGTCTTTTGTTTCTATTGATTTATTGTTGTCTTGTGTGTGTGTTCTCATAATTTACTCATAATTTACACTTTGGTCATTCATGCTTCCTGCAGCTACACAGCCAGCGAGATGGATGTAAGCATAGATAAGAGTCCAGAACAGCGTGCTCTTTTAGTGGAATCTAGAAGGTGAGTTTTGTTCATCTGATAGTTTTTTTGTTTGTCATTCATTTGATCCTTTTCTATTTGTCTAAAAGATCTGTTAAAAATTCATATTCTGGTCTGCTTTCCTCAGTCTTTTTGTTATGTATTATATTATATTTTTATTGAGTTTCAGAACTTATGGCTTTATTTGGATTTTAAACCAGAATGTGTTGATTTTGGTTTCTCTCCCCAGTTTAGTGATTAAATATAAACGTATCTTTGTTTAAATTAATGCCTCAAACGCGAAGTTGCAAAGTTACACCATATCTACTTAAACTTGGATAATATCATATTCTAGTCTAAATGAAGGGCAGGATCATGGGCGCATGTTTTCTGTTGATAGGTTCCTCTACTGTGGACTACAGTGTAGTTCTCAAAATCATGAGAGGTCTGTATAATTGCCTAAATATAAGAAAAGTTTTGAGTATTTCATCGAATATATATATATATATATATATATATATATATATATTTTCCCATTTCCATCAGATATTTAAAATCTTTATATGAGAAGAAATTGAAGTAACATTTGAAAGAATACACTTCTTTTCCTTTTCCTAAAAGTGTTGCATATTTAATGCCAGAACACTGCTGTTGAAACCTCATTACAAGGGCCATTACATCTGCCCCATATTTATCCCTTTACTGCTCTGCTCTCTGTCTTTGATTTTATTTAATGTAGATGGGGAATGCTCTTTGTATATCAACTTTAGTTGGATTGCTTTTAGGCATTGGTTTAACCAGTTGCATGAATTGCGTTCTAAATGATTGCATACTCTCAACCTCTAAATGATTTGCTGCAGACAGGAGGTCTTACTGTTGGACAATGAGATCGCCTTCAATGAATCTATAATTGAGGAAAGGGAACAAGGTATACAAGAAATCCAGCAGCAAATTGGTGAAGTGAATGAGATCTTCAAAGATCTTGCCGTGCTGGTCCATGAGCAAGGAGCTATGATTGGTAAGTCACCTGGCTTATCCCTAGAAGTCACCAGTATTGTTTGTTTGGCTCATGTTTTCACGTTTGATGCATATTGTTTTTGTAGATGATATTGGCTCCAATATCGAGGGTGCTCAAGCTGCAACTTCACAAGGGAACTCTCAACTTGTGAAAGCCTCAAAGACCCAAAGATCAAATTCGTCTCTGGTAATTTATGATACTATTTTATTTATTTGGACAAAATGACATTATTGACCTCCATGACTGCATGCATCCTTTGCTGGGACCATCCAATTTAAATGCTACCCATTATACTTGTTTTATGATGGCCTTGTCTGAAAGCAATTCTAAATACCGAATTTAAGATTAGGATGGCCAAATAGTTTTAGATTTAGGGATGACAATCTAGGCTTTTGTTGTGCTGTGCATGTAGTTTTCTTGGTGTATCATTGACCCTAGAGTGCATTTGATTGTCAGTTTCCATATACACACGCATTAAGATTACTACTTCACAAGGGTTGCTTGTTCTCTGGCTCAGCAAAAGGGGATCCTTGTTCACACTCAGTGTCAGAATGAGGCTGTGTGGTCGGTTCTTTAAATTGGTTACCCAACTTTAATGAGCCCTGTAAACCGAACACACATCCCCCGCCCAACAAAAAAAAAATACTTTGTTGACAAAAGAAACAGTATATTGTCAACAACTTTCATCTGTGACCAAATGGTCTCAAAATTTTATGTATTATTATGCTAATTTTTTTTTTTTTGTGTGTGCAGGCGTGCTTGCTCTTGGTGATATTTGGGATTGTGCTTCTCATTGTGATCATAGTACTCGCGGCTTAATCAGAGTTTGATTGGTCGTTGAGCAGATGTGCTGGTGCTTATCACATTTGGAGGTTTCTGTTGGGTGGGGTGTTTGTTCTCCTGTAATTGTGTTTGGGGGTCTTGAGGATGTGTTTCAGCTTATTGGGTTATTGTCCGTTTTCCTATTTATAATTAATATCTTTATTCTTTGGGTTTTCTTGTCTTCAAAACGCTGTTGAAAGGGTTAATGCCTTTCCCACGTTCCATCTAGCGCTCCAGCTGGATGTCTTGTATGGAACCACCCTCGGGTAATTCAACTATGTACCTCTGTTGGCAGGTCCCCTCCCCAGTTTAAGATAAGAGTCTAGGATCATCATTTAAACTTTGGAATGCCAAAGAATAGCATGGGTAATGCAAGGTAGGGTGGTTGAACTATTAGTATGCTGGAGAGGGATCACTGGGACACCACAGATTGCAGACGCATGGAAGATGGCTCCTATTTGTATTTTTTGGTATATTTGGAGTGAACGAAACGAGCAACTTTATGAGGATAATGAATGTTCCTTAGAAGAGTTTCGTAATTTTTTTTGGAAGACTTTGTTTTTGTGGGCCATTGCTTTAGATTTCAATGTACTTAGTTTTCATGATTTCTTTGTAATGGTTTCTAGTTCCTAAATAGGTGTATGCTTTTGTATACTTCTAATGTACTTGGGGTTATGTCTATCTTTTTATCAATGAATTAACTTACTACCTATAAAAAAAAACTCCGGAATGCTAAAGAAAACAGTCAAAGCTTTAAACAAGGGAAAGGATAAGGCCAATTAAACAGGATCTATTATCATTATTGCTTTTGTAATTATGACAATATGAGAACGGTTTACATCTTGCAACGTTGTAGTTGTAACTAACAAAAGGTTAGTTGAGGCGAACCTTCCGACACTTTACATGTCCAAGCTCCAGGAAACTGTAAAGAATAGCCAGCCTATTTCTTTCTTCAAGGTTTTGATTACTTGGGTGCACAGGCGCCCCAACATGCAAACCCTAATGAATGTTATTGCTGGTGTTTATGCTCTTAACCATGGATGTAAATGCTTAGCTAGAGTTTCTCACGATATTTCTTAAGTGATTACACTGATAAGTGAAATGGAGAGGATATTTTTCCTAGGAGGGGAGGACCCAAAGAAGAGATTTATTTGGTATTTTTGCACCGAATATGAGAGACTAATTCGTGCACTTTTCTTCATTTTTAATTTTTTGCCAAGTAAACAAGAAGTTTTATCAATGATATAGGGACAAAGTCATACACTAATTATTTTCTTTATGAATTTATCTAAATGTTTGACCTGCAATTTGACTGTAAGCTTAGTACATAATTAGCAGTAGGTTCAAGTGATAGATACCTCAAGGTCATTATGACAACAATGCAGTCCAATGTAATATCTTCATCGGCTCCAGTTCCAGAAGTGTGTATTTCTTTAGTTGCATTGAAGTCTTTCCTGGTTTGGGTGAGATCCTAACTTCTGCAATTCCTTCCTTAGAGCTGCTTTCAACTCATGGTATTTACATTGCCAAATAATAGATTGATAAAACGTAATCTCTCCTTAATTTGAAAGTGTGATCAATGGGCATGCACAATTGTACAGCTCAAAAGATCCCTATTTTCCGGAAGAATGGCTTGGTATTCCCAACCAGGTTCCGCTGGGAACACACATAAACCAACTGTTACCAATTCAATTTCAAACCACCAACCCCAAAAATAAACAAACACCTTATGGTGACAGTCGCACAACCTTTCATTCTTGCTTCACATAATAATTAACAGCAGAAAACATAAAAGAGAGTAGATCTATGACAAAATTTGAACAACTAAATTATTAGGCCACAACAAAAATTAAGATTGTTTCAATGTTTTGTACGGAATGCCTTTTGAGTAGAATATGGATGTCAAAACAATGAATAGAGTTGATACTATGGCTGAGATAAAAGTAACGACAGATACAACTTCAGCATGTGTCTTCCTTCCTGCAGGTATTCTCCACACAATCTCACCACTTCCCGGTTCGGCAACATCACCGGTGGGAGAAAATAAACAACTTTGGTTAGGTGAGTTTCCCTCTATGCTGCAGTGCACAAACACATCAGGTGCACCGAATTTGACTCTTGAGTAGCCACTTGCATCTAGGGGCTGCAAAAATCAGTAAATAAATAAATAAAAGAATCAATAAGTGATGCACGCAATCTTGCCGCCATTTTTCCCTTATTTTTTCACAAGACCCCACTTGTAATAAAAAGTATATATGAAAGGAGGAATCGCTACCAGTTACCATTTCTTTTTTGACAATTTACAATATTCTCGTCACTTACCGGATACCTTGCATGTAGTGGAAGTGCTATGTTGATGTCAGGTCCATTCTTTTGACTTGTCAAGAGATTGGGACCAACATCCATGTGAACCTCAACAACAGAACGGTTGGACAAAAATGAAGGCAATTCCAAATTTGTATCTCCAAAAACAGCTATATTGTTAAATACTGCAATAAATGGCTTGAAATAGTTAATTTGGAAAAGAACAATACAGTATGCTTGGATTTCATAAGCCGGACAATCTCAGTTTTTATTAGTAAAAATGAATGAAGTATTTTACCACCACGCTGAAGAAGATGTTGTAGCTCAAATGGGTCAGCAAAAACTCCAGTTGGTAGTCTTTCAATAATTATGACCTCACAGGAGTGAGTTGGTAGCTTAGTTATGGATTTTGGTTCAACGTTTAATCTGATGGATGAGGATAGAAGACGATGGGAACCTTCGCCAATCAGATTCCGCTGTAGAACTGACAATCTAGGTAAATCATCTGGCAGCATTCCACATAACCCAGAGGGAAGCCCTTGTGCTATGAAATCTTGGAAATCTGAATCGAGAAAGCTTCCATACTTCCCATGATAAGATTCCATTATAAATCTCTTGCAACTACAAAAAGAGCTGATAGCTGAGTTGTTGGAACTAAAATCCGGATTGCAACTTTGTGCCTGAAAATTATGAATGCATATCAGATAACTAATTCCTACACTCGGTTGTAACAGAAGGAAGGTTAAAACAGGTAAAGACTTTCCCCTAAACTCTCAGATATGTACTCTTTTAACACTATCTCTGATTAGGGATGGATGATAGTCAATGAAGTCAGGAAGTGCAAAATTTGCATCGTAGTTGTTAGGCACAATCATAATCTAAAGCAACAGGGAATCTATAATGGCTTAAAATGCTCCCAACCTTGGGCTCCCAACATTGGGATTATATGAGAGTTGGCTACAAGAGACTGATAAAACTACGTTCAACTAATGTTCTGGACAATGGGACCAAAAATGATTAGGCCTCTGTTTCTTTTAGTATGTGGGTAAAGTAATTCGTACCAGCAACTGGTGAATTCATTGAAAATTATTTACCAACCAACAGAAATTACCAATGCAAAGAGACTTGTTTGGGTAACAAGGTAGTATTCTCAGATATTTCCTTCCCAAGCATACTTACACAAAATACTTTTCAATTTCAAATCTTCAACTTTTTCATCTAATCATATTACCTAATCATTATCCAAATACAAAAACCATTACAACTTTTACAAACTTCAAAATAAACACAAAAATCAATACAACTTTTACAACTTTGAAACAAAAATAATATTAAAAAATTATATTCAAACAATTTTTTAACTTAATATTTTTAATCAACTTTTTCTCTCTCATTTCCCAAAACTTAATAAAACATTTTAACTCAAGCCATTTTACCACTATTCATAGAATTATGAGATACTCCAAGAGTCCAAAAGAGCAAGCTGTTGCAAATATAACACGAGCCCTTTCAAGATAGACATGTTTTGAAGCATATATAGTTATTGAGGAGAAATAATTGCTTCTTCTGAGAAAAGAATCCTCAAAATTCCTAAATGCAAAAAATAGTCAGCTCGCAAGATGATGATATCAACATGCAAAACCAGGCAAAACAACGGATTGAAGCACTCTGAAAAGAATAGAATGAAAGCAAAAATGATGATGGGTTCAATGGATGAGATGGAGCCTCCATGCCTCTCAGATGGCATGGTGTCAAACAATCACAGTAAACAAAAAAACTCAAATCAACTAAGCCTAAGTAACTGGGGTTCAACTACAAAATTCCTTTGATGCAATCAAAGGTCATATTCGTTGCAAAACTCTGCCAATCATGTTGTTCAACAGTCTCTTTCTACACTCATTGTTATTCTCCACTTAGCCCCAATCACTCCTTTTGATCGGATCACTCTTTTGCAACAGTGAATTCAAAAAATTTTATCCTCTAGTCTATGTTTAGTCACGCCAAATATGAAAAGCAGAAGAAAGCAATGGTTTTAGATGATCAGGGAAGATAATAGTGACTTGAAATACATATCCGATATACAAAATGTTGTAACAAAAAGAAGAGATGTTACACATTTAGGTACCAATGCTCTGCACTTTACAAGTGGAAGGGATACATTGGATATTAGAAAGAAGCTTAAGGAGGCATATAAAAGGAGTAAATGCAGTTAGAATTGAATAAAAGGAGAACTAGAGTCATGGATCCTCCTGCTCACATTAAGAATGAGAAACAAATATCTTTTATCGAACATCAAGCAATCAAGAAAAGGTGGAAGAGGTTCCTGAACTAATAGAATACTTTCAAGGTGTTACACAGTGAAAAGGTGTTCTTGTAGAGTTGTGAAACTGTACAAAATAAAATTATAGCTATTATGTGACAGCTACAATGGAGCCTGTGCTTTTCCATGTTAAGAGAAAGGCCATGTCAATGAAACTTATGGGTGAAAAAATGTAGTTCAGGTCAAGCAAAAGGGGGTTGTTTCGACGTCTTAATGTTCAAACATGCTTGTCTGGTAGATTTTTTTTAATTATTATTATTATTATTAGTTTGTCTTTAAGAGAGAAAAATAAGATAATATATCTTGAAAATGATGAAATAAGAATAATCTTTCTCAAAAACCACGGTACGCATATAACAAGTATAGTTCCAGCAGTAGCTAGAGGAAGCAACATAGAAATTCAGCAAGAAGCAAAAATCATGACAAGCAGGAGGAGCTCTGAACACCATTAGAACCATAGTTACCTTCTACAAAAACAAAAGCGGAATACCAAAAGTTAGCTGTCAGGAATGCCAATATAATAACAACATTGAAAAGGAAAACCCACCACTTTTCTGGTAATAAGAGATTCCCTGCATCCCTAAACTGGGAAAGACATTCTAAAACTAATTGCTATGATAAGTACATTCTAATATTAATTTTGTACATGTCATTTTCTTCTAAATGGTCTATAAGCTAGAAATATGATATCCATCTTTCACATAACCTAGCCTTCAACTCTCCCAGCTACCCTGGGTCTCTATCATGATAATAATGTCAACCACTAAACTTTAAACTACCAAAAAACCTTTGCAATCATCAGGCATGAAACCAGGAAATCAGTATTAATGGGTCTGCTCCCCACAGTATGAAGAAGCACATGTTTGGCAAAGCATGAACTTCAACTTCCAAATCAAAGAGAAAGCAAAAATTGAAACTCTTTTTCAAAGCAAAATTCCTACTCATCAAGTTATTGAAGGGCGTAACGTAAATAACATCCAGATAGAGAGATTTTTGTTATAAAAAATACCTTGAACAAGAAAAGGAAAATAAAAGTAGCCAACGTATTAAGACCAGACAGTAGCCAATGTATTAAGACTCATCAAGATGATAAATTCATAAAAATTCAGCTAACAAGCACCATGGTCATCTCACCTCACTTGACAGTGAAGAACCATGCACGCAAGAGCCAGTGCAAAGAAATAGCATCAATGAAATTCCAGCAAACAGATAAATGCGTAATTGAACACAGCACCAAGTTTCCATGCAGCAACTGAAACAGAAAAAGAAGAGGACCTATGAACATGGGATACATCTTCCATCCTAAAAACAATTTCATTCTCTAGAGAGTTAAACAGCATCGTTACATTTTACAAACTATTAATATCCATCAAGAACAACAGACCTTGATCTTTTATCATGTATGGGCAACAACCACTAAAAAGGATTACTATATACTATAGAATGAATTTTAATTCATTGTACCAATGGCCATCGACCACACTGGCATCAAGCCTTGTTTTTCAACTTGAGAGCTGGGGTTCAATTCCCCTCCCCCCCTCCCTCGTCTCCCCCATTGTATAGCAAAAGATTTTGATCCCTTGTCACCAACAAAAGTTGGAACAAGAAAAATTAAATTAGCAATACATACTGAAATTTAGTTTCTATGTAACTTCGTTTTGGGAAAGAAAACATTTTACAACATATTGATGAAAACTTTTGTGAGCCAAATAGTTAACCAATATTTGCATACTCCTAATTAACATTTAAAAACTAAAATTATGATACTTCTTGATGCAGCAGAACCCAACAATATGTATTAGGGGCGATCAGGAACCTTAAAATCCCTTTGCATATTGATTCAAATGGGTCCTAAAGATCATGGAAACAACTCAATGATTCAATGCTAGAGTAAAAAATCACATTCTCCAAAGCCTGTGCCAGATTAAACACTATGTTACAAAGAACTTTTTAATGAATATCTACAAAAATAAAAACATTTTTGGAGAAAACCAAAGGAACTCAATAAGCAGTGAATCTATACTAGTGTGTAAACATGAGCCAGTTACAGAAAGCAGAACAAACCAAAATCTCAAAATAACAGAGCGATATTTCAAAAACATTTACAATAGTAATAATATAGACAAAAGACCTTTGGCATAAGCATAACTGAAACATCATCATAACAGAACAAAGACCATGTTTAATCCCCGTGGCAGGGTTGTGCTATCCTCGGCGGCCAATTTGGTTAGAAACATACGTGAAATCTCTCCTTTTAAACTCGATGCGTTGAGTGTGTACACAGGAAAGACCACGCAAAAAACCACTTTGTCTCCAAAGTGGGTGCATTCAGAAACAGAGATGTTGGTACCAAGATAACAACAGAGGCCAGTTTTACACCCGTGGTAAGGTCAGAACAGAAGCAGAAATAGAATATCAGGCCAGAGGGTTTTCAGATGCAATATCATATCATAACAGAGTACTGAACAGACAAATATCATATAATCATATAAAAATTTCTGACTTCATATTCACTCTTTATACAGTTAAGAACAAAATAACAAAAGTTGTTCATGTCTACACTAGTTATGACAGAAATATTTTATTTTCTTATTTAGATACAAAGAATCGTGCACAAAATGACTGAGGTTGTTTTCATAACAAAATATGCAAGTTTTTCATAAAATCAACCTTGGCCAGTTTTTAAGCAAGGTCAATCATAGGAGCACCGCTTACCTGAACTTTTTAACATCTTTGAATTTCCTTACAATAGTGCCAAGCGAATATCGATCATCACCTAAACATAATTACCACAATCCTGAGTTAACAGAGTTGAACACTGTTTTTAAGAAATAAAACAGATCATACCTAAAATCCCATCAAAATCTTTTTTTTTTTATAAGTAAAAATATTGTATATATCAAAATGAGAAACCAAGTACACTAAATGTATACAAGAAAACTTACCCAAAATTACCCAAGCCCATAAAAAAAACTCAAAATACACCGGACCCGACCCCAACCCCTAGTTTCCCGTAGAATTAAAACTCTACCCGAACACCAACCCCAACAACTTGATTCCCGTCTTCACAATGCCCTCCCTTTAGACTTCCCTCTATTAGAGCTACCACCCTTAGCGTCGTAGTTGATAGTCAAAAAAATACACTGTAACTCCTGCTTTTCTTGAAACTTGATTTGGTCTCAAGCATGTGGCTTGCCTCGATCGCAATAATTAGTTCTTTAAATTGGTCTTCACATCCTCCATGTAAAATTCCCACGAATGAAATCCCATCAAAATCTCAAGTAACCCGTAATACATTAATTGCAGGCCAATTCACCTATAACCCGAATTTAGCAAAAACCATCTATACAATTCTATTTCTTTCGAGTACCTTCACTTAACCTAAAGGTAGCGTACTAACTATTGTACAAACCAAAAACCTCTCATTTCCAAAAATATTTAGATTAATATAACTATGCAAAATCCAACTTTACAATACACGTAAGAAAAACCTTACCACATCAAACTCTAAGAACTATCAAATTAAATCGATAACCGTAGAAAGAGTGAGCATCGAGCATCTTACCAAGCTTGGATCGGTTGTGCTGAGGTAGCACGGTGGCACGCGGGTGATATTGTTTGTCCGTAGCGGACCGCTGTGGTGCAAAGACAAGGCTTGCGACTGGCCGGTGCAGTGGAGTTGTTCTTGTTCGCTGTGGAGTAGCTCGGCGTAATGGTGTCATTGGTGTGGGTGGTACTCGGCAGTGCGATGGAAACACAGTGACCACTAACACTGCGATGGAGCCGAGAGAGACTGAAAGAGAATTACAGAGAGACAGAGAAAGATGCAGACGGAGAGAGCGAGCTGAGAGAGAGAGCAACAGAACAGAGAGGGAATCGGAACCGGAGAGAGAGGACCGCCCTGAATGGAGACCGAGCGGGCCCGAGGATGAAATTAAATCACCGCGGCGGAAAGAAATCATTGACCTCAGGCTCGTTCCGGACTCAGATTAGAGTCAGGCTGCTCTGCGGTCGAGAGTAACTAGAGAAAATGTGTATATTTATTTTTATTTTTATATTTTTTAATATATTTAAATATTTTTAAAAAATAAAAAAATGCATCAATATATTAAACATAATTTTTTAATTATTAAGTAAAAAAATTTTTAAAAAATAATTATATGGACAAACGGTCAAAACGAAGGAATAAAATTAAGAGGCAAACTAGCATTTTCCCTCAGATTAGGAGGTTGAAAGAAACGATCGATCATAGGTTTTGATGCCAACGATGTTTCCTTAAATTTCTCAATTGATATCAAATTAATTATTGATAGAATTTATTTTTTTAATTTTTTATAAAAAAAATTCAATTTATATCAATTTACTTTATACATTTAAACATATTTTAAAACAAATCAAGAAATATTATATCCATAAATAAACTCAGATCATCTAAAAACACCTTAATATTCAAATGCAGCCTAACGCAAATGTATATGTATTCTGTATAGCCATTAGAGAAAAAAAATGCTTCAGATATAAACGAATTTTATAAAATTAAATTCACAAACTCTTTCTATGAAGAGCTAGGTTGAGTATCTATTTAGACAATGAGTGTTGTCTTTTAGACGTTTGTCTGTAAAGACTCAAGAGTGTCAACAATAGTGATGACCAAACCAGTCACAAAAGAAAAGCGTACTGGTAGAGCTCCAAATACATTATTTTAGTTTATGATGTCATATTTGATATTGAGACATTCCAATATGTATTCTATCATGTATATAAGTTTCTCTGATAAATGAATTACGACAATTTCCCTTAAAAAAAATCATAACTTATTTATGCATTTAGCAAGTCCGATAGGTTTTTTAGATAAAAAAGATAACAATTGAGAACACATTTTGTTAAATGACAATAAAAAGCCAACATCTATTTCTATCAATGACAACATAAGAAAGACTTGTGACAAAAAAGTCAGGAATGTCCCTCATAATATACAAAGCCTTGATTCTCTTTCATTATCATGATATTTAAGCTACAAAAAGTTAAGTGAAAAATTAGATTTGAAAATATAAGATTTCTAAAATAACTCAAAGAAACATAGATGAAAAATAACCATGGGAGATGATAAAATCTAGGGGTGTCAAATTGTGTTAACAAATCGTATTTGTGTTGTGGCAAAATATGTATATTATACTATATAGGTCAATCCGAACACGACCTGTTAAGTTTATCGTACCAAAATCTCAAACCCTAACACGATCTATTAATATAACGGGTTGACATGACACGACTCATTAGTTAATACTACGAAATAAGTTAACACAACACGACCCGACCCGTTTCAACCCGTTTATGTAAAGGGGTTGAACAGATTCGAAATTAACCCATTTAACCTGATTAAGTTTAGCATAATTTTATTTTAATGTTAAAATCACAATTTCTATACAAAATATAAAACTGACTACAAGTCCAAAATTACAATCCAAATAATAAAAATATCGAAATTAAAATCTCAACAATTTTACTTTTAGGTACAAGGGTATAATTGTAACTTTAATTTTCTTAATGGGTCATAATAGGTTATAATGGGTCAAAACGAGTTGACATGTTATCAACTTGTTAAGCAATCGTGTCTTAACATGTTAATCCGTTTTTACCCGAACCTTTTAAGACTAAACTCAAACATGTTATTATTGTGACGTGTTCGTGTTGCTAACGGGTTGTGTCACATATTGCCACTCCTAGTAAAACCCAAGCATCAATCATTGCAACTCTATCCCTTACTTTAATTCCAAATTCCTCCTTTACAAGCTTAATCTCATTGAAATCATCTAGTGTAACTATCTAGCACAAAAGATAACCCATCAATAAATTACTAACACAAGCAAGTCTCCATTCATATTGAATCGACATGCCATTATTAGAAGTTAAAGACTACAATCTATCACCAAAGTTACACATATTGAAATTACCTGCTCAATACTACTTTCCCTTTCTTTAAGCTGCTAACAAGTTGCCTTTAAAAAGTTAGTTAGTTGTATTTCATTTAATCTATTAGAGTATCTCTGTCCAACAACAATCTAACAAAGTTATAATACAAAATAAAACATTTATAAACATAAAATGCCTTATTCTTAACATTGGAAAAATCTTTCTATGGTAAGAAGATAAAAGTCAATAAAAATGGGAGATACTAAGATCAACATTTTCAAAAGGGCTTCCACTTGCAAAGACTATATTTTCTCCAACAATTACAAAAGCTTTAGCAGTAGTGCATTCAGTTGTCATGAAATACACAAAGAGAACATATAAAACGCCATTCAAGAAGTCGAATATCTTAGATTTTAAAAATCACATCAAAGTTTGAAACTATGTACCTTTGAGAACAGATTGTACGTCTGGGATGAGCCACCATCAGCAATAAAAAAATATAACTTATAACAATATTATTCACGACATGAAACAACTGGATCTTTCCTTTTTTGTTAAGGACTGTAGGAAGCTAAAGATAACATATTAGAAAGAAATACAATTTGATAATAAAACTAAAAGCATAGAAAAGTAGTACTATAATAAACCTTGTTGTTCTTTTATTAGTAGGTCATCTGCTGACATCAATTGTAAAGGTTCTAGTCCTCCAAGTTTAGAAAAATATAATCCTGAAAAAATAAGGCTGACGATTGCCAATTATAAGGCTGACGATTGCCAATTATTTCATCTAGTGTGAATTGCCATTTAGGCTTGTGGAGCATTGGGAATTTGTTGAACTTCTGGGTACTTTAGAATCTAGATACACCTTGCAATCCGAGACCATTTTGCAAAAAGATTGTATAAATTTATATAATAAAGAGAAGCAAAAGTTAAAGACTTTGTTTATTGGTCAAAAAGCTTGTTTAACCACCGATATATGGACATCAGGGGCAAAACATGAGTTTTATGTGTGTTATATGCCATTTCATTTATCGAAATTGGCTTTTGAATAAAAAATTCATTATGTTTTATCATATTCCTAATCATAAGGGTGAGATTATTGCTTGGATGTTAAAGTCCAGTATTATGGATTAGGAGATTGACCGGCTTTATATCATTACTGTAGATAACGTATTTTCTAATAATGTCGCTATTGATCACGTTTTAATATTTTCTTCTATTATATTTCATTATAAATATCTCATGAAATCTAAATTTCTTGCATTAATATATTCTTTTGTCTTATGCATAGCTAGGCTTCAGCATGCGGACTATCTATAGATCAATCATAGATATTACTCCCAGTACAAGGAATTGGAAGATCAAAATGATTGTAGCAGATAAATCGCCAGAACATACTGCACAATATTCACCAACAAAGTATCAAAAGTTGACATTAATTGATCCCGAGGTAGTACACTTGTTAGCTTTACAATTTTTTTTTTCATAAGTAAATTTAGTTTAAAAAAAAAAAAACTCTTCTTATGTTAGATTCTTTTATAAAATAAATAGATATAGACCTCACAAAATGTTTTGCTCTTAACTATATTCTAAAAATATTAAATGTCTTTGTCATCCAAACTTAACCTTACAATAATTTGTGTGTATATTAACAAAAATATGTGTTATGCTTTCCAAGGCAATCGGCTGCAAGCAATCATGTTTGATAAAGATATAGATTAGCTTAATGATACTTTGCACATCTTTCGATCTTACTACATCAACAATGCACTTATCAAATTGCTCGATCAAAAACACAGAATTGAAAGGCATCAATACTAATGGATTCTAAATTCTAGAACAATTATTGAAAATATACCAGACGATGATGAATCATTGCAGCCGCCTGAATATAATCTTATCACTTTCACTAACTTACATAATTACAAAGACACAAATGCTGAAGTAGGTATTTCTTACATCATCATGTTAATTTGTTTCATAATTTTATTCATTTATAGCTAACAAATTTTATACATTTCTATTAAGATCTTTTAGCTCTTGCTATACACATTAAGTCTCCTAGAGAGATAACTATAATGCATTGGCCGGCATTCATTCAAGAAATATATATAATCGACCAAAGGTAAAATTATTTCACAAGATTTTTAACGCTTTAATTGAATCTTTCAGATATGATTTTCCAACATTTAAGTTTTACATATTCTAATTTAAATCTTACAGCATTAGGCATGTTTGCCTTACAATGTCAGATTAGTTTATCCATACTGAATGTCAAACAACTTCAAATATTATTGGAGCTAAACTAGTGATTCTTGTAACACATATAAAACTTAGTTCTTATAATGATATCTTTAATAAACAACAATAATTTCATTTGTTATATATTATATGTTTCTAAAATTACTAATATATCATTACAATATAAGACTCTCTCTTTCATCACGAGCAACAAGTATTTGTATCATTGAACCCCTTCTTCCTGCTGCAACATCATTGCGCAAATGGTAACCTATTAACATATATCGAAATACATATCCTATAATAATATTATTTAGTCATTAATAATTTTTGTTCTTATGAATTTATATATAGATTTTAAGATCAAAACTTAATGATTCACTATTTGAAGAAATTGTTGAAAAAAGATTATATGATCCATCAACATTAGCTTCAGTTGTTAGTGTTCGCTCTATGATCAAGATTGATGATGTTGCTAGCTTCCTCAAGAGTTTACAACCCATGACAGTAACATTCTACTTTATGCATTAATTTATTACTCTTTATATTCAGGCATATAAATATAACACGCTATCTAATTTTTATTCTAATACAATTTCTTCTCAAATGTTTTTAATATTTACATCCGATTCAAACACATAATTTATTTCATTTTTATATAGAAACCAAGATTCTGGATTATAGAAAAAATCTTTATAGTTGATCTCCATCAGGTCTTTTTTTATATGTCTTGCATTGGATGCAACAAAGGAATGAGATATGAACACAATGAAAAATTCTTGTGTTATCATTATAAAAATATGAGCAACTCACAACCACGGTATACATGTTTTGTTCATATTTTAATTTATAACTTCTAATATTACAACTTTCTCATATTAATGATTCATTCAAATTCACTGTTACATTTTTCTACTTTAAGCTGTTGTGCCTATGTTGACAAAGAAGATGATATTGGACGATTGACAGTTGTTTTGTTTGGACCAATAGCAGTAGAAGTAATGAGTTGTACAACAATTAAGGTCATGAATCATACCGGCGAGGTAATCAAAATAGTTTTATAGTACTACATTCTTAATAAAAAAAAAAACCATTATAAAATATTACTTTTTCTATTAGGGTTTATTGCTATGTATATAAAAATCTTACATAGAACTTAAAATATTGTAAATTATAATCAACTATTTAAAACCATGGCATAAAATATAACATTTTCACAAATAAAAGTGAAAAAATATACATCTAAATAGATGTATTTGTTTGATATAGTATTATTTTCTCCTAACATTTTCTAAATTTCTAATTTTATTTTATGTAGGAATATTTACCATATTTACAAACTATTGAACCACAAGCCAATGAAAAAGAAAAGGAAAAAAGGATCATACAACTTTGTGCAGAAATAGATCAATTCTAAAAAAAGCTACATAAGAAATTTAATGTCATATCTATCCATTCAGTGACTGAATAAACAACATGAGTTCCAGCTATATATATTTCCCTCAAAGTACAAAAATAACACTTTCTTAACAAAAAAAACTTTTGTGCTGTATATATTATTCTTCAAAATTTGCCTTTGAAGAGTTTTTGTGATACTTTTTAGAGTTGTAGAGTTTAAGTAATAAGTTTTACTATTAAAAAACTATTTACTGTTTGGTAACCATATGTTAAAAATTTTCAAATATGTTACTTTTGTTAAGATACAATATAAAAAATTGATTTTTGAGGCAGAGATGGCATAAACGCTCATTTGAGTTAGTGTGGTGCCTGTGATAAGATTATAGGATAAATTTGTAATTATTTGAAAGTTGTATATGTATTTTTATCATTTGATATTTTTCTTTAAAATTGGAACTACGTTCTGCACTATCTAGAAAAGCATGTTCGAGAAAAAGCATCCAAATAATGTTTTCCTAAAACGTAGTTTTTAGTTTTTTTAGATTAAAAAATATTTTAATGTGTAATAACCAAACAACCTGAGTTTATCATTAAATAGCTTCTGAGCCTATTAAAAATTTTTTTACAACCTCTAACGTAACCTCTAACAGACCATTAGGGGGTGAGAAGTCATCATCCCCAGACGAGAAGTCATTAGAGAGAGAGAGAGAGAGAGAGAGAGAGAGATACTTGGTGGGTCTTGCCAATGAAGAAGTCGAAGAGAGTTTGTTGATGCTCACAAGGTATCTGCATATAGGGACATGGATGAGTTGAGTTCTAGTGAATAATAAGTGGTTAAATCTTGTTTATTTAACTTTTATTCCAAAACGAGTCAGAGCTTGAACTTTTTATCGAGTTGGATTTTATGTTCACGATCATATTATATACTATTTAAGTGAGTTCGAGGTTATTTATGAGCCGTGTCATTTTAGTAAAATCGATTATTTATATTGAATTTAATAACTTTATCTAGAAAGTTTAACAAACAAATTTTGATTTTTTGTTAATATCTATATAAAGTTTACATATACATATATCAATGATTATATTTATAAAAGTTTAAGTAACATGTTTAATATTAAAAACATGATTTTCTATGATATCTTTAAATATTAAAAATATTATCATTATAGATATAACGATAATTCTATAACAAAATAATAAATATGAAGTTATTGGAGTTTATACGAGTCAACCTGAGTTTTATACGAGTTGTATCATTAAATAATTGGTCGTAATTTTGTATTTATGAACAATTCATTTAATTAAAAAAACTAAATCAAACTTAGTCAATCTTATTTACCGACTTGTTTATTTACATCACACTTAAGCACTGTCATTGGTTTAGCTAAAATCTAACTTTAACCAATTTAGCTAACATGACACTTAAAACACCCCACATCGAATTAGGCATGCTTATATAAATTTAGACATTAACTACAGTAACTCATCAAATATGTGGAGAAATAGTAACTTAGCCAAACACTATAATATTTATTTCTTACTCCTCTCAATTTCGCGGGAAACCCTCCTGCTATTGAAACCTTTCATTCTCACTGTAACATTCTCTCACATTCTCTTCACTGAACCTTCTCCCCATTCTCTCCCTCACTCCCGTAACTTTCTCTCACTCTCATAACTCTTCACTCCCGTAACTCTCTCTCTCTCACTGCCATAACTCTTCACTCTCATAACCCAACAACTGAGCCCTGTGAGAGAGATCGAGAAACTCTCACTCTCCCCAAATCTACCACCAATCTCACTCCCGAAATCCCTCTCTCCGTCCTCTCTCTCACTTCCGAAATCCCTATTGCTATTTTTATTCTCAATCCTGAAACCCCTACTGATCGACATTCACCACGCCATCTCCACGACTGAGCCCTCGTGAAGCCTCTCCTCCTCGAGGACAACTTGATTGTTAATTTCTATGGTTTATCTCTTCTCCTAACTCTCTCATAATTTATGGCAGCTGTTTGCTCTTATTATTGTGGTTTGTAAAATTTCTCTGAAGCATGATTATTGTTGTTATTTGAAAATTTTTCTTGATTATTTTCTTACTGTTGAGCATGATTATTGTTATTATTATTATTATTATTTTGAACAAATAGTAAGAGAGGAAAAATGGGGACTTCTTGATTTTGATGGAGATTTTTTTATTTTTTGTTTGAAATGGTAACTGACATTGTAGCCATTACCTTTGCCATAGAAGTCCTGTTGTTCCATCCAAAATAACTAGAGTGAAAATCTGAATACTGCTAGGGAACCAAGAATTAAATTCATTTAAAAAAAATGAAAAAAAGAGAGAGAACTTAGAAATTCTATTTTATGTATCCTGTATGTGTATATGCTTTAACAGTTTTGGTTTTTCTTTTCCTGTGTTATTCCTTATGGGTTATTTTGGATGATTGCACTTTAGGAGAGAACTCTTAGTTTTTATTATAAAATAGTTGAAGTGGACAGGAGTTATGCATGTGCATTATCCTTCTACTAGCCACTATTTACTTAAATATTCTTGTACCTATTTTTCATTAGGTTGAAAAAGAAGGAAACCTCAACTAGGAAGGTGAGCTGGATGCATATTAAGATTAAAAAAAATACAATAAATGTGCAAGCTTAGCCAATAAAATATATAAAAGACTACTTCTCACTTTCGATTAGATTGAGCTTTTTCCACGATACATTAAGTTTAGAAAATTTTTGGAGTCTTGAGATGATCTTAGTGCCATTGGAACCACTATATAAGATGCCTATACTTTCAGTTTGAGGCTATGATATGTTTGAGATTATGCTTAAATTAAGTTTCATGCTGGAGCACAATAATTAGAAGTTCTGCTTTGATTTGCTTGTATTTCCCACCTTTGTCTGGAAAGTATCACTTAAGTCTCAGAATTCCTTAGATTGTTTGAGGGACAGAGAGCTTAAGACCTCCTTTAGTTTTAGAATTATCTTCTGCAAAACTATTTCACATTCCAAGTATATGAAATTGAATTTAAAAACTACACAATCAGTATCAAGCACAAACACATGTAAAACAGAAAAAAAAAAATTACAAGTTTTAGCACTAAAGTTGAAAGAGAGAACAAATCTTTTGAATATTGATCTTAAAGCAAGATCTGCTTGATGTAGTGGCTACAAAAAATCATGCTCTATTTGGTGAAGTTTTTTAAGAAAATATATTATGACAGAAACAAAAAATCAATCATAAAGCATCACAAAGTGAAGAATTGATAATTGATGGGGAAGCATAAATATAATCTCAAACATATAATGTTGGCCCAAATGGATGGATGGATTGGGTAGGTCATGTAGTTTTGGAACTGTTGTCATATAGTTTCCTGTTTTATGGTTTTATTATTCATGCTTTTGAAAGTAATGTCTTTCATGGGATTTGTGATTTTGTTGCATGCTTACTGTTTTATGAAGGATTGATTCATAAATAATGGATAATCTATTTTTCACTACACTTTTGCAAAGTGGTGGAGAATGTATTAATAACCCTTCTGGCTAGTGTTTTGCACGATGATGTTGAGGTCGATGTTGAAATAACACAACTCGAAGGGAAAGTAAAGGCACAAACTAAAAAATCCCAATAGGGTGTGTCCCTCACTGTGGAGGAAGACAACCTCCTTGTATCAGAGTGGCTTAACATTAGCATAGATGCTATTAGGAGGATTGACCAAAAGTCTACCCAATTGTGGATAAGAACCCATGATTACTTCAATATTTTTAAAAAACCCAACTGGCTTGAATGTTCTGTGGGCTCATTGACTAATCGGTAGTTAACCATCCAAAAAGCCATAAACAAGTTTTGTGGTTGCTTGGCCCAAGTTGAATCAATGCATCCAAGCGGTACTATTGAACAAGATAATGTATGTTTCTAATTATTATAAATTTTTATTGAAATATGCAGTGCTTTTGATACCGTACCATACCGATCAGTATATACCGTACTGGCCATTGGTTCGGTACAGGTAATATTTTCATTTCAAACCACCCCAAATACCGGGTGTACTGGCTGATATTGGTTGGTATTTGCTTTCTCGACCGAAACACATATTTCGTTCGCCCTATACATATTCTGCAGCCTATTTGGATGGCATTTTCAAAATTCTAGTAAACACTTAGGGGCTATTTCGGACTTTCATGTAACATGTATAACTTAGGATTTTTACTTTTTTTTTTTACCCAAATTGATTTCAACCTTCAGGCTTCAACCGGCAGTAGCACTATAGCATCCAAGTCCTAGACCTCTGAAATTTCATCCCTCCATCAGCTCATGCCGCTGTCTCGTCACACGTCGCCGTCTTGTTAGGGATCAGGATTTTGTCCCTAACACTAAGGACCACGCGCTTGCCTTGGTGAGGATGATAACCGAGTGACCTTGCCAACTTGCTTGGTCTTTAACTAATGGATAGTGTTTGAGTGATGAAATAATGGAGATGGTGATGAGTTCGGGTGTTCTAAGGGATGAATAAGGGTGTGTTTATGCTAGGTGGAATGGCTTGAAGGTTGCCCTTGATGTTGGGGCCTCTTGGATGATGATTAGGGTGGTATGGTGAAGTGTAGCTAGGGCTTTGTGTCGTGGCTAAGGATGATTTCAAGATTATGAAGAGATGGACTAGGGTTGGAATCTTGGATGAGATGCTAAGATTTGAGAATGATGTGGATGAGAGAGGCTAGGGTTTGGTGGCTAGGGTTGGCCGACTTTAGGGGTTGGATAACCATTAATGTTAGGGTGGTTCGGTTTTGGCAATAAGAAAATGATCTTGGTTGACTAGATCTATGGAAGAATGGAGAGATTTTAGGAATTGGATTTAGGAGATGAGATGGAGTTTGAATGAGTCAAGGGTTGCTCATTGACTTTAAGGATTTGCAAGGATAAGATAAGAAAGTTAGGGTTTGGATTTGAATATGGCAAGAAGATTGAGTCTTTGGCTGACTAGGTCTATGGAAGGAGTTCAGAGATTTAAGGAATTGGATAAGTGATTGGAATGAGTCAACTTTCCTTGAATTAAGGAAGTTGCCCAATGAGACTCTTGAGGGATGGCTAGGGTATGTGTGCATGGATGGACGCAAGACTCTTAAAAGGAAGGAATTACCCTTAGAGATTTGAGGTGGACGGCTAGGGTTTTATGGATGGAAGACTTTGGTGTGGCTGAATATGTAAATGGAGTATATGATCTAGGGTTTTATGGATATGGAAAGACCACTTATGGTAAGTATGACTCACGGCTATGGCAAGTCGGATGATAGGAAATGGCAATTTCGACTAGGTCAATAAATATGATGGATGAAAGATAATTATGGGATGTGACCAATTATGGAAGGTAGGACAAACAATGTGGTGGTCGAAATTTGTGTGTGACAAGGATCAAATGGATGAACAATATAGATGAACACGTATAAACATTCAAGAACACAATGATGAACAACTTTACCACCAAGTCAAGAATGCACAAAAATGAATGGACTCAACAAAGGAATAAGAATACTCTTTTTGGTTTATATGATATTTAGATATGCAAGAAAGTGTAGATGAACAAGATGAAAAATAATAACAATGAAGATAATGGATGAACAAGATCAACTATTGGTTCACGGATTGCACAATAATTGAAATAAACCTCATAGATTGATAACTTGATAAAACAAAGATAACACAACTTGAATTCATGAATTGCACCAAGTTGCAAGAACAAGATAAGTTGAATCACATATATTCACGAATTGCACCCAAGTAGCCCAAGTGTCTAGCACCGAAAGGGTGATCTTAAGAACAAGTCTACCCACTTAGGAAATTTGTCAAAGATACAAAAGATGTAAATTAAATGCCTAAGGATCCTATTTATAGAGAATACAAAGTGGAAACCCTAATAGGTCCCTTAATAAATAAAAATAAATAAATAAGTGATAGTGGTGTGGAATCCATGGGGGCCCACGACATTGGCCCTTGGTGGCCTTGGCTGGCCCATGCATGCCTAGGACCATGTCCTTGGGTGGTTTTTAATGGGGTTTTGACACATCCGTCGTCGTCTCCGTCAATAGTATGATATTTAAGTATTTTTTTTATTAATTTGATTTTTTCATTAATCATAAAGATTTTTTAGATTATATTTTTATAGTTTTTGTTTGTTTTTAAGTTCTACATTGTATCTATATCTTTGGGGTGATTGTCAAGGGTTGTCATTTTCTCCCAATGTATTTTTTTTTTTAAAAAAAAAAAGACATGATGCATCCGGGGTTCTGAGGTTGAATGCTGGAAATGAGACTTCCGAGCTAGTGAGAAAGCTTTAATAGAAACAGGTGGTAATGAGTTATAATCATGCATCATTCATTTTTTGCAGATTTTTTTTAAAGGAAAAAAAAAATTATTGTATTGAGGTTAAAGCCTCAGAGGTGGTATACGAGATCATTGGCACTACCAAGAATGTATGTTATGGCTTAAATCCAACTGACGGTTAGGGGTGACAACGATATTAGAGAAAGTATATAATTACCAAGGCACAGAACATGCTAACATTATATTTATATATCATGCAGATTACTCATTTGGATTGCATCCATTGCGAAGCCAAGTTCATTTCACTATTTCTATGACATCCTACTCGAAACTTGGTATTTTATAAGCAAAATTTGTGATAAAAATATATATATATACATATATCCCTGTTCAAGTATTGAATGTGGATGATTAAATTTATTTTTTTGTCTACTTTAAACTTGTTTTGTCATGCATTAAGCCTAATTGTTTACTGTTTCTATTCCTTAATAAAAGTTAACTCCCCAAAGAGTTGATTGTAGCACCTTGCCAAATAGACATCCATTATATTCAATACGTATGCGTTAGATTTTACATGGCATTAATGTCAATTGTCCATATATACTGTTAAGAAATCTAATGAAATTGATGGTGATGTTTAATTATAAAAAACATGTGAAATTAAGGAGGGTGAAAAATAAGAAATTCAAGAATCCTTTTACAAATTTACAAAAATGATTTTGTATCATTCTAAAAATAATTTTTAAAAAATGTATTTCTCATCTTTCTTTTCTATCATCCTCTCAATATTTCTTTATGTAATATTAACTAATTAATCCACAAGTAAAATATAATACATAATCTCTAATCATTAACTATCACATCATAAAGTTATAAAGTTAAACTTGGTTGTTGCTTAGACTAGTTCTTGATAGAACTCAATTGCATAATAGTTCAAATTCTTTATGTTTTGAAACATTATGTTACTCTAAGAGTCTAAAGTCTAATGCTTTATTTTGTTATTTGGATATTGTTGTTTTTTTTTTTAATTTTATTTAGGATTCTCTGGTCCAACAACAAGTCGCATAGTTTGGTCTACCTTCCTCATTATTTTAGGAACAACTCATGAGCTATGTTGAAATGAGGAAGGGGGTCCATTAGCTTTTACTTAGTTGTTCGTTTCTCTTTTAATTAGCTTTTAATTATTTTAGTTCAAATATTGAATGTTGTTGTTCATCTTTCTAAGTTTCTTGCTTTTTTTGACTTTTATTAATTTTGCTTACTTATAAGTGTTAATTTCTTATACTTTAATAGTTAAAAATGTTTAGTTGTCAATCAATCGGTGGTATGACTTCAACTTCAATACTTGCTCCTGTAAGATCAGAAGATCCAGCATGCATGAACCCATGCACGTATAATGACAGGGACAAGAAATAATACTAAATGTTTATACTGTAATAAAGTGATTAGAGGTGGCAGGATCACTTGGCTGAAGCATCATCTAGCTAGGATTCCAGGTAATGTAGAAGCATGTAAAAAGGTTCCTGAAGATATAAAATGGCAAATGAATGAGTTGCTTGATGAAATGAAAAAAGCAAAGAGAAGAAAAGAAAAATAAGGTTAGAGATTGGAGGCGATATAGATTTAACATCTGATGATATTGATGATAGTAATAGTATGCAGGGACAGTCTTAGCTTTCAAAAGGTAAGGGGAAGTTGAAAGAATCTGGAACTGGAAAGTCAGTGGGGGGATTGAGTAGATTTTTTGCTCCAAGAACAACTCTTAGGGCCTAACATTCAATTAAGAGTCATATGTGTTCAAAGGAGATGATTGTAAAAGTAAAGATAGTTGTAGCACACTGGTGGTATGATGCTAATCTGCCTTTCAATACGGCTTAATCTAAGTTTTATCAACCAGCTATCGATGCCATGACTGTCATCGAGTCAGGATTCAATGGTCATTCTTTATAGAAGTTGAAAGAAAATTTGTTAAAGATGGTTGTGGATAAGGTTCAAGATTATTTGCAACAAATTAAAAAGGTTTGGAATGAGACCGGTTGTTCACTAATGGTAGATAGTTGGACAAACTAGAAGCAACAATCAATAATCAACTTTCTAGTTTATTGTCCGAAAAAAAGATGCTGAAGTCTTACAACTTTCTAGTTTATTTTCTTACAATGTTCTTGAAGTCTGTTGATACATATGGCCTTAAAAAAGATGCTGAAACATTATTTAATATATTTGATGAGGTTGTTCAAGAAATTGGAGCTGAGAATCTTGTATAGTTCATAATGGACAATGATGCAAATTATAAAATTGCAAGAAAAAAGTTATAGCAGAAGTATGTCTCTTTCTATGGATCCTCATGTATAGCTCATTGCATAAACTTAATGTTGGAGAATTTTTCTGATTCAAGATATTTTTCCCTTATGGATGATACTATAAAAAAAATAAAAAAGACAACAAAGTTCATCTATAACTATGGTTGGGTTTTGACATTGATGAGAAAAGACTTTACCTATTGTCATGATTTGTGACGTCCTGCAATTACAAGGTTTGCGACAAATTTTTTAAGTATTCAATGTTTGCTCTTGTTTAAGAAAGAACTCAGACAAATGTTTACTTATGATAAATGGATTGCATCAAATCATTTTAAGAACAACATAGGGAAAGAGATAGCTGGGATCATTTTGGAAGATAAGGAGTTTTGAGTTCAATGTCAATTTATTGTTAACGTTAGTGAGCTTTTGGTTCATGTTCTACGACTTGTGGACGGGGACGAGAAGCCTACAATGGGATACTTGTATGATGCAATGGATAGAGTCAAAGAGAACATAAAAGCAAGATCCAACGACAAAGTTAGTGTGGTTAGTCCATTCACCAGAATCATTGATTCTAGATAAGATAAGCAGCTTTACAGTCCATTACATGCGGCGGGTTGTTTTCTAAACCCTGGAATTTACTATAGCCTCAACTTTAAAAATAAAAATGATATTGTAAAAGGTTTCAACAGCTGTTTTATGAAGATGAAAACTTGATCTCGATAATCAAGACAAGGTCATTACAAAACTTGACTTGTATAAGAATGCAGTAGTAAGTTTGGACATTCTTTAGCAATTCGCCAGCGTGATAAGATTAATCCAGATATTATCATTTATCAATATCATTTGTTAAATAGTGTGACTTTGTTCTTTAAGTTTTATCTTATTTTATTTTTACTTGCATTTAATTAATAATTTATAATTACATTATTGTTATAGTTGCATGGTGGACTCAATTTGGTTGCGAGGTTTCAACGTTTAAATGTTTGTTGTTCGAGTACTAAGTCAATGTTGTAGTGCAACTGGATGTGAGAGAAACTGGAGCACATTTGATTTTATTCATTCGAAGAAGAGAAATAGATCAGTGCATAAACATTTGAATGACTAAGAGTACGTTTGGATAGTGAAAATACTTGAGAAATATTGAGAATGTTTGTGAATAGTTATGAGTAGAGATTGGAGTGAGTTTGTGGGTCCCATTGAGAGTATTTTGAGTTGTTTGAATGTATGAAGTATGTTGAGTTGTTGACTTTTGGATAGGTAGTTGAAAAAGGTGTATGTCCCATAAATATTACAGCGATTTTATTTTTACTAATAAATATTATAGTGATTTTATTATAGTTATTTTTTAATATTAATAAATATTATAGTGATTTTATTTTATTTTTATATATAATAATGATAAATATTATAATGATTTTATTTTCATATATATAATAGTGATAAATATTATAGTAATGTTATTTTTTATTTATATATTATAGTGATTTTATTTTTTATTTATATATTATAGTGAAATTATTTTTTATTTATATATAATAGTGATAAATATTATAGTGATTTTATTTTTTATTTATATATAATAGTGATACATATTATTGATTTTTATTTTTATTTATATATAATAGTGATAAATATTATAGTGATTTTATTTTTTATTTATATATTATAGTGAAATTATTTTTTATTTATATATAATAGTGATAAATATTATAGTGACTTTATTTTTTATTTATATTTAATAGGGATAAATATTATAGTGATTTTATTTTTTATTTATATATCATATAAATAAATATTATAGTGAAATTATTTTTTATTTATATATAATAGTGATAAATATTATAATAATTTTATTTGTTATTTATATATAATAGTGATAAATATTATAGAATGTTTGTGAATAGTTATGCGTAGAGATTGAAGTGGGTTTGTGGGTCCCATTGAGAGTATTTTAAGTTATTTGGCATGTAGAGTATTTTCAATAGTACGAAAACACTTGGAAAGTGCTGAGGTATGTTGGCTACCCAAATGCAGCCTTAGTATTTGTTCGTTATAACTTGAAGCTGCGAGAGAGGTAAATTTTTTTAATACTAATGTTTTTCACTGTTGAAAAATATATAACATTTTCACTTATATTTGATTTTATTTTGACAAGAGCATAAAAAATGGAAGAGATGTTTTAGATTCAATCAATCTTGAAAACATTAACTTGATGGAAGAATGAGTAAGTGAAGAATCTAAACTTCTTGATGGAGAAGATTTGGATTGAGTAAGTATTGAGGAGCCATTAGCCTCACTAAATGAGGAAGACGATGCTAATGTTGGTGTTGATGTTGATGACAGTGGCGACGTTGATGAAAATATTTTGATTAACATGTCGAATCCTGATCCTCATTATCTTTTTTATGATGATAAATATTTTTTATGACGGTGGTGACGTTAATGGTTTTATCATGATAATGTTGGTGTTTATGTTAGTTGTAACTTAAAACTTAAGACTTGTATTGAGAAATATTGAGTTAATGACTTATTTTGTTGTTATTTTGGAATACAGTTAATGTTTGTATATATATAATTTATCCAGGTATAAATTATTCTGAAACGGTGCCGGTACCGAAGCGGTATTGGTATTGAAATATTATTCCGAAACGGTACACGAAATGGTACCGGTACCGAAATATTTCGTTCCAGTGCCTTAACCGGTACGGCTTCCAATACGGTATTCAAAACTTTGTAAATATGTATTAATATTTTTATGATTGTTGTTTAGATTGAGAAGGCAAAGGTAATGTACCGATCGACACAAAAAGCCACCTATAATTTAGACCATTATTGGAACCTATTGAAGCACCAACCAAAGTGGCAAGTACATATGAATAATTTGCCAACAAAGAGAAAGGGAGATTGCTTTATCGTTCCAGCTGCCAATGCCCGGGATGACAAAATTTGTGAGAATATGTCTGTCAATGTGGAGAGGCCAGAAAGTTGAAAAAGAAAGGAAAAGAAAAAGGAAACGCAAAGAATCTTCACCTATTGAGTTTGATGAAATGTTAAGTCACATGAAAAGTGATAGGAAAATAATGATGATTGAGCGACAGGAAGTGGTAAGCCGGGTTGAAAGGGACATGACTGAGATGATAGACTTTACGAAGAAGAAGATGGAGATGGGAATCATGAGTATGAATGTTGATAACATGAATGTGGTGCAGTGAGAATACTTCAAGTCACTTCAAATGGAAATTCTAGTGAAATATAGGAATGGATCACTATCTGAATCTTAATATATTTTGCTTATTTTTTTTGTATAATGGCTAGGGTAACTTGCGGTTTAATCCACATACTTTGTATTACTGTTTTGATCCATCTTAAAGCATGTTTTGCTATTTTGATGAACCTATACATGGTTGGACATAAATGAACTTTTTATGAACCTATACTTGTTGTTTTGATGGCTGGATAGATTTTGTAGTAGCCGGACAAATAATGTAGTAGCTCGATGGCTATTTTGATGGTATGAACGATTATGTATTAGGTTGATAGATGAAAATGTATAAACTTTTGATACATTAGTATAAAGTTATGTAGTAGTTGGAAATATATGGATTTTATGATAAAAATTTAGTTTGACAAATTATGTATTAGGTTGGTAGATGAAAATGTATGAACTTTTGCTACATTTGTATGAAGTTATGTAGTAGCTACAAATGTATGAACTTATGAACTTTTGATACATTTGTATGAAATTATGTAGTAGCTGGAAATGTATGAACTTTTGATACATTTGTATAAAGTTATATAGTTACATAGTAGCTAGAAATGCATGGATTTTTTTTTTTTTTTATAAAATTCAATTTGATAGATTATGAAGTTAATTTATGTTAATAGATGGATTTTATGTATTTTGATATAGAGATTGTTGGAAATTATGAAAATGAAAATAAAAAATTATTTTAAAACTAATTAAATAATGCATTAAAAACTAAGAAAACTGAGGTCCAAATTTTGAATGATTAGGAAAAGTGACATATTAAACAAATTTGATCTAAAACTTTGCTCAAGCCCATGAGAGTGCTCTCATGCTTGTAGAGAGAAGTTACCGAGACATGTGGGCTAATGTGGGCCTGGAAGCAGCCTTGTGGCTCATTCCTGAAAACCTAACTGGGCTTTAAAGTCAGGATCAAGCCTGCCGCAATAACAATTTTTTTTTTTTTTTATAGGAATAACAAATTAATATATGTGTAAATGAGAAAAAACAAAATAAATTCGACCATCCCCAAGTTGAATAACTACGAGGAGACACACACCCAGTTGCTTGTATCTTTGAATTTGGCTTTGCCTGGGCGTGAAATTTTCCTTCTGAGCAAAAGCAATTCTTCCCAGAAAGAAAAAGAAAAAACAACGAAGGAATTCAGAAATGAATAGTTCATCACCAGCTCATTCTTCAATATCAACCACAACAATAGTGGGAGGGAATAGCAGCAATGCTGCTTTGTCCACGGAGGAGTTCCACATCCCACCTGATTTCATTTCAATTCAAGAGCGCAAAGACGAGGCTTTGCGCGGTTTGTTACTTTCCTTTTGTTAAATTTATCTTTTATCACCGACTCATCTAACTTTCTGAATCGTAATGTTTCCACGCTATCTTTGGGGTTTATTGTTATTCTTGTGGGAATTTGTTAACTTAAACAATCTGCGTTTTATTTTTTTTTTCTTCGTATGATTAAGCTTATTTGTTGAAGTTCATCAATTGGAGTCGTCTGAGTCATTGTTTCTTCTGCATTATCATTGTGAGTTTAGCTAGTTATTGTTACCTATGGGGTCAGACTCGTTGGCTTTTGATTTGGGGTCAGTACCTTCGGAAGCATTTGGCCTAATTTCGAATCTTCGTTAACACAGGGAGTTATATCATAATAGTGGGATGGGATGCTGTTTGTAGCCAAGTTTTTTCAAGTTCTGTGGTTCATAATACTGTGAAAATCCCTCGATCTTATCTATCTGTATCCCTTGCGTTCTAGTCTTCTATTTTCCATCGTGAGTTTAAACTATTTTTTGAAACTTGTCTATTGGAGCCGCGCGGGTCATTGTATTTCTGTAATTCATTTTTCCATCAAAAGAAACAACTAAGGCAAACTCGGCTGAGTGAAGAATTCTATTTTTTGGGTTTTCAAACAACCAAGATTCCTATCTTTTTAGTGATTTTTCTTTTCCTTAAGGTGTCTATGTGTCAACACAAGTAAATCACTCAAGCAAAATGACTCAGCGAATGAGCTGGACACTGACTTGGAAGAATCCATCTCAGCAGAAGCTTCAGGAATATCTCCATGATTTCGTACTCTGTTATTCTTTTGGCAGCTAGTGTAACTGAATTGTAATTCCTTGAGATTCCTTTTTCTTTCCTTGTAGCAGCACTCAGGTCTATAAATATACCGTCCTCTCACACTGTAAAGCAATATAGTGAAATGAATAGAATTCCAAAACTCCTTTTTGTCTGGTGTTGTTATGGTATCAGAGCTGCTGACTAGCAGTCTCTTGATCCGCCTCTTTCACCATGGCCATAGAATCCCCAATTCTCTCCCAACCTCCAGCTTCTATTTCTCCTTCATTCTCTCATATACTAACCATAAAACTTAACTCAGATAACTATCTTTTATGGCGTGTTCAAATTTCAACCTATCTCAGAGGCCAAGACCTCTATTCCTATATCAGTGGTACTGAACCTACACCTCCTGCCTTTCTCCTCTCTGCTTCTGATTCCAACCCAAAATCAAATCCAGCCTATCTATCTTGGCGGAAAACTGATCAATTGATTCTTAGGCCTCGTTTGTTTTTGCAGATGAGATGAGATGAGATGAGTTGAGATTAAAGTTAAAAAGTTGAATAAAGTATTGTTAAAATATATTTTTTAATATTATTTTTGTTTTGGGATTTGAAAAAGTTGAATTGTTTATTTTATTTTATATTGGAAGTTGAGAAAATTGTAATGATCAGATGAGATGAGATGTTTTCTGAAAATAAACGAGGCCTTAGTATCCTCTTCTCCTCTCTTTTGGAATCTATCATTGGCCATGTCATCACATCAACTACCTCTAGAGATCTCTGGAAAACTCTTGAATCCATGTTTAGTTCCTACTCCCAGGCCAAGGAATTTCAGATTAGATTTCAACTTACCAACCTTTCTCATGATGACCAACCAATCTCTGAGTATTTTAGCAAAGTTTGCATGCTTTCAGATACCCTTTCCGCCACTGGTACCCCCTCTCAGATAAGGAATTTGTAACTTATCTGTTAAATGGTCTTGGTCCTGCCTATGAAAACTTCATCACATTGATCACTACTCGCATTGACCCAATCACCTCACATGAACTCTATCACCTCCTCCTTATCCAAGAAAGCCGCATGTCTTATACTTCTCACAACAACATCACCATCAACTTCACCGAACCTTCTGCCGACTTCACTTCTGGAAACACTTGTGACAATAGAGGCTGACCACCCAATCGTGGCCAGCATTTTCATAGGGGACGATCTAGATTCTCCCAACCCAGAGGGCGTTCATCATCTTCCAATCAGTCCAACCCACAACCTTACTACTCAAGCAGACCCACTTGCCAAGTCTGTAACAAACCCGGCCACATTGCCCTTCAGTGTCACTTCCGTTTTGATCATGCCTACTAGTTCGAAATCCCTCGTTCTGACAATAGAGGCAAACCACCCAATCGTGACCAATGTTTTCATAGGGGATGATCTAGATTTCCCAACCCAGAGGGCATTCATCACCTTCCAATCAATCCAACCCACAACCTTACCACTCAAGCAGACCCACTTGCCAAGTCTGTAACAAACCCGACCACATTACCCTTCAGTGTCACTTCCGTTTTGATCAAGCCTACTAGTTCGAATCCCCTCGTTCTTTCTCAACCAACTACACCTCGCCTTCCGCCATATTAGATTCCTCTTGGTACCCTGATTCTGCAACCACTCATCACATTACGCATGATCTCTCCCACCTAAACATCTCTTCGGAACTGTATGGAGGAGCTGAGTAGATTCGTGGGGAACGACACTGGCTTGCCCATCAGTAACATTGGTGAACCTTCTTTCAAAACTCACTTCTCTTCATTTAATCTTTCTAACTTGCTTCATGTACCTTCAATCACAAAGAACCTTGTCTTTGTTTCCAAATTTTGCACTAATAACTCATGTTTCTTTGAATTCCATTCCACCTATTTTTTGGTTAAGGACAAAGTGACAGGGATGCTCCTCATCAGCCGACCTCTTTGTGACGGACTCTACCAGTTCCCACCACCACTGCCTTCCTCCAGTCCATCCACTCATATCGGCAAAAGAGTCCCTCTCAGCCACTGGCATAATCGTTTGGGCCATCCTTCCATTGATCTGGTCTCTCGCATTGTGCACGCCAACCATTTGCCTTATTTTCCAAATGATTCTGCATTTCGTTGTTTTGATTGCCCCTTAGCAAAATCACATCAATTACCATTTTACCCTAGTACAATTTGGACCACAAGGCCGCTTGAACTTGTTTGGGTTGATGTATGGGGCCCAACTCCTTTAATCTCAAGAAATGGTTTTCAGTATTATTTGTCTGTTGTGGACCACTTTACACGATACACTTGATTGTTTCCCATTAAGCTCAAATCGGATGTGTTGCAAGAATTTAACTCATTTATTAAATTTGCCGAAAGATTCTTCAACACTAAAATAATAACCATACAAACAGATGCTGGTGGGGAATTTCGTCCCTTAACCTCCTTGTGCAAAACACTTGGAATTTCTCACCGTTTTTCTTGTCCCCATACTCACCAACAGAACGGTCTTGTTGAACGTAAGCATCATCACATAGTGGAAACAAGACTCACACTACTCTCTCAAGCATCACTCCCACTTTCCTTTTGGGATGACGCTTTTCAAACTGCCACCTACTTAATAAATTTACTCCTTACACCGGTTCTTAAAAATAAATCTCCCTACTACATGATTCAACACGAACCACCTGATTATTCTTTTCTCAAAATTTTTGGTTGCCCCTGCTGGCCAAATCTAAGGCCCTACAATCGTCACAAACTAAACTACTGATCCACTCCTTGTATCTTCCTTGGTTACAACCCTTCACATAAAGGGTATAAGTGTCTCGACTCCCAAAATCATAGATTATATATTTCTCGAGACGTAACTTTTGCTGAGGATATTTTTCCCTACTCAAAACAAGTGGCCCTTTCCAATATACTCACTCAGCCCAATACACCCACTGTCCCCTTACCTGTAATTCCAAATTCTATACTTGGCCCAGGTCCCTCTCGAGGCCCAATCAATGTCCCTGCCTCCCAACCCAACTCAAGTAGCCCCCTCTTCTCCCTCATTTCAGCTCAATTCCGTCCTTCCTAACTCAAACAATCCAACAACTTCTTCCTCCTCCTCTCATCCCGATTCGTCTGGTCTTCCCTTAGTTCAACCCCAACCTCCTTTACTTCCTCCTCGCCCTCAAATAATAACTGGATCCCAGACTAATTCCTCTAAACCACGGCAATTTATTGATGGCACAGTACCCTTCCCACCTCGACGTTGTCTCATCGCCATTACAACGGTTCCGGATGAACCTCCTCTTTCACCACAGCTTCAAAATTTCTTGAATGGCGCCAAGGCATGTCTTGCGAGTTTGATGCACTTGTTAACACTAACACGTGGACCCTAGTTCCACCTTCTTGTGCTTCTAATTTGATTGGATGCAGATGGGTCTTTAAGACCAAGTTACGCACAGACGGCTCCATCGAAAGGCGAAAGGCCAGGCTTGTCGCAAAGGGGTTCCACCAACAACCTAGGAATTGACTACACGAAGATGTTCAACCCAGTTGTCAAGCCATCCACCATCAGACTCGTTCTTTCAATCGCCATTTCTCATCATTTACGGCCTCAAACAATCCCCCCGTGCGTGGTTCGCAAAATTGCGTTCCTGACTTCTCAGTTATGGATTTTCGGCATCTCGAGGTGACCCATCCTTATTCATTTTCCATAAACATAGCCTTTGTATCTTCATTTTAGTCTACGTCGATGACATGGTTATTACTTCCTCATCATCTGATGCTGTTGAGACTCTGATAGCTGCACTTGGACAAGCCTTCCCCGTCACTGATTTAGGCCAACTTTCATATTTTCTTGGTTGAACTAAAATACATGCCTAATGGAATTTTAATGTCACAAAAGAAATACATCATTGACATTTTAACCAAAACCAACATGTTGGCCACCAACCCCATTTCCTCTGCAATGTCTGCCTCCACCAAATTGTCCAAATTTGACTCTCCAGCCTTTGACAATGTCACCTTGTTTCGAAGTGTGGTTGGAAGCTTGAAGTACCTTTCCCTTACTAGACCAGACATATCATTTTCAATAAACAAGGTTTGCCAGTTCATGCATGAACGTAAGCTTACCCATTGGATAGCATTCAAGCGCATCCTGAGATACCTTAAACACTCCATCAACAATGGTATCTTGTTCCCATATAGCTCCAACTTCTCACTTCATGCTTACTCAGACGCCAACTAGGCTGGCTACCTAGATGATCTACGTTCAACCGGGGGTTTTTGCATCTTTCTAGGCTGTCACATGATTTCATGGAGTTCTCGCAAACAACATATGTTGGCCAGGTCTAGTACTGAGGCTGAATACAAGTCTTTAGCAAACACTATTGTTGAGTTAATCTGGTTGCAAACTCTAATCAAGGAACTTGGCTTTTCATTGTCTAATCCTCCTGTGTTATGATGCGATAACCTAGGGGCAACGTATCTCACTGCCAATCCAGTGTACATTCACGCACAAAACACATGGATATTGATTTCCACTTTGTAAGGGATAAAGTTGCTGCAAAAACACTTTAGGTCTCTTTTTGCTGTAGCAAGGATCAATTGGCTGACATCTTCACAAAACCCCTAGTAGCAGACAGATTTACTACACTAAGAGCGAGTCTCACTATGTGTGATCCCCCAGTGGACTCGAGGGGGCATGTCAACACAAGTAAATCACTCAAGCAAAATGACTCAGCAAATGAGCTGGACACTGACTTGGAAGAATCCATCTCAGCAGAAGCTTCAAGAATATCACCATGATTTCGTACTCTGTTATTCTTTTGGCAGCTAGTGTAACTGAATTGTAATTCCTTGAGATTCCTTTTTCTTTCCTTCTAGCTGTACTCAGGTCTATAAATATACCGACCTCTCACACTGTAAAGCAATATAGTGAAATGAATAGAATTCCAAAACTCCTTTTTGTCTGGTGTTGTAACTATGAAGCTATGTTGATTTAATTTGACAGGGATTGACACACCTAAAGCATCTTTTGATTCCATGTATGTGACTTAAAGTGCCTCTCAAGTTGAAATTTATATGTGTGCTTATCAAAAGGTTGAGTTTCCATGTCCACTTCCTCAAGACTTTTTTTCAATACTTTACTCCTTTGGACTGCTTCTATAGACTTTAAGGTGCTGAACTTACATGATTATCTTTTATCTTATCCTCATTCTAGACAGGCATCTCTCTTGTATACAACCTGTCTACTTGGAATATGCAGTTTGAGCTTTTTAATGAAATGTTTATTGCTTATCAATCAGAAAAAAATCCTTGTGTACTTCATTTACCTTTTTTTTCCTGTTTCTGCAAACTGTTGTAAACAAATTTGCAATTTAGGTCTTATGTTTCATTTATGTTTTGGTTTGGGGGAAAATAAAAGACTGAATCCACTTAACTAGATGTGGTTATTCTATAACGCTCAATTGGTTGCAGGCAGTTGTTTCCCTGGATTCTTAGTATGAATGTTTAAAGTTATTCTATGGTCTCTTCTTTTCTGCCGCTCTTTCATACCAGACACATGTTCTCATAATAAGAGACCAGTTGCTTTCTTAATTGTAGTTCTAAAGTCAGATCTGATGGCTTCACTTGACAAGGAGGTTAAGTCCTTGGACGAAGATAACTGGAAGTTTGAGGGACCTCGCTCCCGTATCCATCTTATATCAAGACGAGGTTAGTTCTGCAACCTTCCAATTACCTCTTGCTTTTGTTAAATCCTATGTGTTGTCGATTTGTTACATAAACTATGACCCTTACAAATTTCAGTGGATCCAAGATCCGTGATCTACGATATATTATAGCATCTGCAATGCATATAATAAGAAGAGTAGTCTTGCATTGCATTCTTTAATATTGTCCACTATTTCAACCAGGACTAGTCCTAAGCTTGCCTAAGTTGATTTTCAACCCTGACATGTCTTCAAAATAAGAATAGACATCTCAAGTGGCGGATATGATCTAGTACATTGTCAGAAAAGATCAAGGTATCATCTGTGGAAATGAGATGAGACACAACAATCTCATTATTTTGCCAAGTCCCAACTGAGAAGCTTGATAGTAATCCCCTGTTCACTATAGCTAATAACATCCTACTCAGCACCTCCTTTATCAATGCAAAAGAGTAGAGAGGATAAGGGATCCCATTGTCTCAATCCTATAAAGCTGTGAATACCAAATTATAATTGATGCATGTGTAGTGCCCTAAGTATTGCCACGTCAACAAAGCTCCATTGTAGATTCAATATAGTGCGATTGTCTGGTTTTTCTGATTAAGGCTCAGCTGAAGACATCATATGTTACTAAGGCTGAAGGAGTTGGGGTTATGATCGATGCTATATTGACCAAATTAGATCGATGCTATGCATTAGTTGGAGATAGCTTCTTGGACTCAAGATCCCAATATTTTATTAACCATTTTCTAGTTTGGTGTCATTGTTTAATTGTTTAATTGTTTTCTATGATTTCTTTTTTTGTGACGACCCCTGCAGACAAGCTAAGAAGTTGACTGCTTTTAGCCCACTACTTAGTTGAAGGTGACGGGCGTAGGATGGCCAAACTATGTAAATTATTTCATTTTTTTAAAAACACTTAGTTAAGCAGCTCGTACTCTAGCCTTTGAGGACTTTCAACCATTGTAGATTAGGGTTGATGTTGATTGTACCAAGGAATATATATATTTTTTTTTATAAGTAATGTGGGATTGTACCAAGGAATATATAGAAATACTCATTCTCTGAAACTGAAAGAAGGGAGAACAAATTAAAAATAATACAATAAGTGGTTTTAGTTTTTGGTGATATGCTATTTTTAAGTCCCTAATCCCTATCTAAATTCACTTTAGTAGATTTTGTTAAGAATAGGGTTTTGGATTTAGAAAAAGTGGGGATAAGATTTTATACTTTCTCCTTGTCAACATCCTATTATATAGAGTGTAATGTTGACCTAGTATTTATTACCATCTATTCTCCTTATACTTGAATTACTAACAATACACTTTCACGGCAGATATTAATTATATATATATATATATATATATTGTTTGAACGAATGCAGAACTGTTAAAATCAAAATAATTGGGCAGTTTATGACCTTAATTTGTGCTCTAGGTTTTGTTTGAATGAGTATCAAGTGAGGATCTTCATGTGCTGCACGAACAGGGACGTAATCAATTAGTTTATGAAAGCCTGTATAGAAGATCAATTTACCAAAGGGAATCGTCCTTGATGGCATATCCTTTACAGTCTTGCTCATTTGCATGGCCTCGACAATATTTTTCATATTTTATCTAATTTTCTATTTTCTTGAAACATGTATTATAATCTAGAACTGTTTGCGGTTTTGATAGCCTGGTTTGGTTTGAAGTTGCCTTCATACTTCTCATTCTATCACCCTTTTATCACAACACTAGTCACTTGAGTTTGGTATTTGTTTTTCATTGTAAACTTTGGATCAGGTGGTTTTTTTCACAAGCGGACAGAAATTTCAAAGAGTTTGAATTTGGCTCCACCAAAATAGTTCAGAATACTTAGAACAGAAGCAAAGTCCACGTGAACAATTAAGAGGTTGTGCTTCTCCCTCTTTCTCTCTCTCTTCCTGGCACTCATTTAACCTTTTCAAATTAATTAAAGCTGGTCAAGTGGTGAAATTCACCTCGAGCAACATATATTCATGGAAGGGCTTAAAGTTTCTGACCCCATAATCATTTTTCTTTTATGCAGAGTTGTTGAACATCTTCCCGTTTTCCTGAAAGTTGAGAAATGAGCAAATATATTGAACGTTGGACATCTTCCCTTGTCAACTAATATTGGATGTTGGTAGCACCATAAATTTTCAAGTGATAGCTAAAGAACATACTATGTAATGTAGAGTTAGGCCGAGTGAAAGGTTTCTATGGGTGTTGACCTACTATGTGTGGCTGTGTGCTTGAGCAGACTTGTGTATGTTTGATAAATTGTAACGTTGGCTTATAAGACGGATTCTTATTTTCTAATTGTTGGCTTATAAGACGGATTCTTATTTTCTAATTGTTGTGCTCTCTCTCTCTCTCTCTCTCTCTCTCTCTCTCATCCATACTCACATTTATGTTTCTAGCGTTTGGCACTTCGGCAGCATCAAATCGGACCTTGAGATGGAGATATTGATTGGTCTAAAACGGGCCATGGGTTTTGTTTCACGAGTAAACTAGGATCTGCTTAGTAATGTGGTTGGAGCTGGATTTTGTTGTTTTTCTTTTCTTGTTTATTTTCCATGATAGACAGGACTCATTGAAAGCCGAAAAATGTTTCAAAAGAATGTTTATTTCCCATGCATAAATTTCATCTCTTCTACCTTCCCGCATGAGCCTCAAGCTTATCAACGGAAGGAAGCATAGAACGGTCAGTTCTAAACACATTGCCTTGGTTTCTGCATACAACTTTATACGCATTTTGTTAGGATTAACTGGATGTCTAGAGACAATTTTGACAATCACACAAAAAAAGCAAGATTTAAGTGATTCGGCTTGAAGAATAGTCTACGTCAATTGGCGGAGTCGATATCAAGGAATTCACTATCATAAAGATAGAGTATAAGAGAGAAACCACAAATCACTCCTCAATCCCAAAGCTCCAATGCACCCAATAAGCTCTCAAATCTCACAAAAAGAAATATTTCTTTACTCTTTGTTTGGTCGTAGCTCTCACACTTACAAATGTTATAACATAACATATATATTGTGGGCACCGTGAGAAGAGCTAAAAATTAGATTTTTTGAACATTCGCTCAAGTAGAGTGTCGAGCGAATAATCTGTCTGAATTTCGCTAGAGCGATTGTTGAACGAATAATTTGTCTGAAATTCGCTTGAGCCAAGGTCAAGCCACAGTCGAGCCAAGTCTTTGAAATGACATTTTCAATAGGAAATCAAGCCACCATTCCAACAAATCTCCACCTTGACTTGAATTTTGTTAAGGTTGAACAAACTGAATTTCACCAAATCGAACTTCACCATTCGACAACAAAAACATTAAAAATGGCCACCAAAGAAAAAAAAAAAAAAAGTCCTCCACAAATCCCAAACGGGACGCACAACACCTATCTCTCGAAGACCTATTTCCACCCAAAAGTCATCATCTCTATAGACATTTGACCAAATCACAAGCTTGGTCCTAAGGAAGAGATTCAACCTCTTCACACAAAAGTAACGCACCACTATACAAACTGTTTACTTGAACAACGACTTTTGAATACACACGCACAAAAGGCTAATAACCAATATTCTCTACCAGATTAACTACACCACAAAGTTTGCACGAACATATCTCGAAGGTGGTCAAACTGCCTACTTTATCTACTAGACGAAAATGTAGACTTGCTCTCATTGTGGGTCAATGTCAAAATCAGAATCATGCTCCTTTCCAATAGCATGATCTAGAGTGCCACCTGCACTCCTTTTGTGAAGCTCTCCCAACAACTCCACCTTCTTGCCATAACCTTGCTCTCATCTCCAGTAGAAACAACAACTCAAAAGCTGTGTAAAGAAAAAAGGTTCACCCAATAGCAAGCTGTGTTGGCCGCTTCACCCAATCTTTATACAAGCCTGGCATTCCAAAAGCATACATCCGCCTAGCTACTCCATTTTGTTGTGGAGTGATCCAACTATACGATACCTAACAATATTAAAATTATATCCCAAATGTCAGTACAAAGTAGCTTTACCTTCTTGCCAGTCGGATTCTCAATCAAAGCCTTCCAATGTTTGAAGATTATCAAACATGTCACTCCAAGACTTCAGAAAAATAAACCCCGACTTTTTCTCAAATAGTCATCAACGAACATGAGTAAATACTGAACGCCACCTCTAGATGGATAACAAAAGATGGACCTCGAAGTTAGTAAACTTGCTTACTCAAGATAACCACAGACTTCTCACTCACATTCGAGTGATGTCCAAATCTAGATCGTCTAAAGTCGATGTTGCAACTGTACCAATCATTGTACTGCTATGAAGAAAATACAGACCATCAGTCTTATTTCTCTTCATTACAACTGAAGAGCCCTTGTAGACTCGAATGACTCTACCTTCAACTGTATACTGATAATCAAAATTAGGGCTGTAATCGAGCCGAGCCGATTTTTGGCTTTCTGAGCTCGGCTCAACTCAAAATACTCGAGCTCGAGATTTTTTTTAATTCTTTGTTCGAGCTCGACTCGATAAGCTAACTCTCAACTGAAACTCAAACTCGAACTCGTCCCGCAAATGAGTTCAAGTCGAGCCGAGCTCGAATTGTTTTTTTTCTTTTATTTTTGAATAAGATTTAATAATTAATAAATTAAATAAATAAAAAAATAAAAGATCTAATATTGAATTTATACAACTAACAAGTAGAACCTTTATTGAATTATAAATTTTAAAAAAATTATAAATAATTAATATCTAACTAGTTGATATTTAATAGCATATATCTATTTCATATATGGTTCCCACATACTAGTATATGAAATTATTAAATTTTATCGACTAATTATTATAAAGATTATAAAATATACCTATGAAGTATATTCATTATATAGACATAAGTAATTAGATTACATATTTAATTATAAAAGTGATATGCTTATATTATTAGCTAATATATATATATGGATATATACATAGGTGTATGTATATATTTATCAATATATGAATGAGTTTTGATCGAGTCGAGCTAACGAGTTGACTCGAGTATAAACGAGCGGGCCTTAACGAGCTTTAGCCGAGTCTAGTCAAGTTTTGTCGGGTATGTATCATTTACAAATGGAGCATGTATTTGCTTACAACCCTAATCAAAATAGTCAAGAGCGCCCCAAGATATAAGATTTTTCTTCAAAAATTGAATATGCCAAACATTAGACAAAGTTCTAATGGTTCCATTATACATCTTAATCTTGATTGAATCAATCCCAACAATCTTACAAGCCATATCATTCCCAACCAAAATGAAATCACCATTGATTGATTTGTAGGTAGTGAACCAATTGCTTTTGGGACACATTTGGGATGTGCAAGCTGAGTCCATAACCCACTTGTCACCGAAACGACTACTAGATTTGCTAATTGCTAGGACAACATCATAGTTGTTAGACTGTTCTTCAACACTAACAACATTAGAGAAACTTGTACCTTCCTCCTTATTCTTCAATTTGGGACACTCTTTCTTGTAATGACCAAATGATAGTAGTGATATTTAAAATTTTTCTTGTTAAATTTTGATCTACCACTGGAATTGCCCCTACTCTTTTCTGAACTTCTTTCTCCAAACCTACCACAAAATGAACCTTTAACAAACAAGCCCTCGGCTTGATCATCCGTGCCTTTCACACTCAATTTTGTTTTCAACTCCTTAGAATTCAAAGCAAATTTAACATATGCCAAGAAGATGATATCTCTACCATATAACATTGACTTCACAAAATTATCAAATAACATAGGCAACGAACACAAAAAAATTAGGACTTGATCTTATTTTTCAAGCTTAATATCAATATTCCTCATATCCATAATGATTTTATTAAATTTATCTAGATGTTTGAAAATAGGAGTATCTTCCTTCATTTTGAGAGTGTATAACAGTTGCTTCATATACAACTATTTGGTGAGCGACTTCTTCATGTACAGACTCTCAAGTTTCTTCCAAAGACCAACAGTGATCTCTTCATTAGCGACCTCTAGCAATACTCCATCAGAGAGAGACAACAGAATAACACTATGTGCTTTGTCTTCATCTTGTTTTGTCGGTGTAGGAGATTCATCCGACAACATCTCATCCAAGAGCTTTGCCAAGGATTGTTGTTGTAATAGAGCCTTCATCTTGATGCGCCATAAGCTGAAGTTATTCTGACCATTAAACTTCTCTACTTCAAACTTTTCCATAACCATCTCTCAAGATCTTCCACAAAGCCTAGTGTTCTAATACCAGTTTGTTAGGATAAATTGTATATCTAGAGACAACTTTGAAATAGATTAGAGGAAGCAAATAACAAATATTCAACGATTACACAAATAACACCAAGATATAAGTAGTTCGACTTGAACAATAGCCTACGTCAACTGACGGAGTCGATCTCAAGGAATTCACTATCACAAAGATGGAGTACAAGAGAGAAATCACAAATCATTAATCAATCACAAAGCTCCAATACACAAATGAGCTCTCAAATCTCACAAAAGGAGTTATCTCTCTTTTCTCTCTGTTATGGCCGTAGCTATCACGTCTCTCACACTTAAAAATGTTATAACATAACATATATATTGTGGGCGGCATGAGAAGACCTAAAAAGAGAACAATCTGTTTGTGTTAAGCCAGTGTCGAGCAAACAATTTCTAAATTTCACTTGAGTGGACTATTGAGCAAACAATCTGCCTGAAGTTCACGAGCCAAGGTCGAGCCACAGTTAAGCCAAGTCTCTAGAATGATGTTTTAAACAAGAAATCAAGCCATCATTCCAACACATTTCCTCTCCATGTGTCCCTTCCCTTCTAAGAATGATCGAAATCATTTCTCTGTTTCTTTTTCTTCTTTTTAGGCAAATAGTTCTCCTTTTCCATCCTTTATGAATTTCTATTTATTCCTCCTCATCCATAGTGAGGTCTCTTTTCTCCATTGTGAAGTTATTTTTTTGCTTGAATTTCGGTGATAAATCCCTCCCCACCACCAATCTCTTTTGTCTCCATCTTCATTTTTTCTTAGTTTTTATTTTTTGTTGATTCAAACAACAAGTGACCTTTGAAAGTCATGTGCGTTAGATTTTGATACTTTGCCATATTGTTTTGCATCACGTGCGTCAGATCTTGATACTTTGCCATTTTTTTCCACTAGACACATCATTTCAACCCTCTCTATTGACATGTGAGGGTTACACATCATTGAATGTGTGCAGCTTGCACCGCGTGTCATCCATCCCATCTAGCGAAGCCAACTTCATAGATTTGCATTTTGTGCCCTCATCACCATTTTAATGGTACTCCCACCACTACCACCACCACCAACAGCAACAACAACAATGACACCTAACAATCATGTGTAATCCATGCTCTCTGATACAATAATGTTGCCAATATATATACATTCTTCTAGACAAGTATTATTGTAACACTCTACTCCCCACAGTTAATAATAAAGTCACTTTTAAAAATTCTCAGGAGCTAGAGTGCTACTACTGAACCTTGACTTGAAAATATTTTCCTTTATCCTAAAGGAAGCGCCCAATACAAAGATTTTATAAATAAAATAATTCTTTATTAAAATATTGAAATCATAAAAGAGAGTGCGTGGAAGCACTTGTTAAAATTTCTCAAAACCCATGCCATAAAAATCATAACTTAAAATCTCTATATATGATCTATGCCAATGTCATGCCTCCCTAGACTAAGTCTCGTCCTATAGCTCTATCGTCATAATTATCTTGACCTAGGGTGGGTTAGAAATATAAAAACATACAAAAATGAGTCAATGACTCAGTAAGAAACTAATCATAATGTAAACATACTTAACATAAGATTTTTCATAAAATATTTCATGCTAAGAACTTAAAATCATTATTGATCATACTAATGCTTATTTTATGCATGGCTGATTTATTTGAATTAAATGACTGATCTGATTTATCTAACTGAGCTAACTTATCTAATTGACCAACACACTTAACCTTGTGTGCAAGGTTGTGCACTAACTTCCCCTGCTGCAGCAAAGGAGGCCGATTGTGCAGTACTTTGGCATACTATGGTGGACAACGCTTGAGTCTGTGGCTTGCACGCCACCCTGAAACTGCATTGGTACCATGCATCTGAATGACCATCTGATTAACTGTTATGAGCTTATCTCACACTTGATCTTATGAAAGCTTAAGTGTCTTATGCAATGTGAGATGCATAATACATACATAACTATAATATGTGGAATGAAATATGATGAATAACGTGCTTGCAAATATCATGACATGCGTGATACGTAAACACTGGCTTCGAAAGAACTAGCTTTAATAATAATATATATAACTAGCTAACGTATATTAATCCTAATTTATGATCAAACTACTTACCTTGTAGTATTGTTTTCTAAAATTTTCGACACAAAATCGATCACGGTGCTGGACTAGGAGGTTTATGGTTTTTTTTGCAAATAACACGCGGAATGGAGATATTTACATAGAGATTTGGGAGAGGATGACGACCAGTTTGACTTGGACTCGGTTTAAAGAGTTTTAACATGAAGATGACTTATAGAGTTGTATCCATGTTGGAATAGGATACTGACGAGTTCGAGTTGGACTCGGACATGATCATTCAAGAAGAGAGTTTGAATTTAAAAACATGATCTAGTAGTTTATTCAGTGTAGGATTGTAAGTGATTGATACTGCGTAGAAGACTTCAATCAGTGATGATTTTAAATTAAAATAAATTTCTAATGGCCAATATTTAAATTTTAAAAGGAGTCTAACTCATTCAATAAATACTAAATGAGATTTAACCTTGAGTCTAATTAAAACTCCTAATCAACCTCAATAATTTATCGCTCGTGGGCTTATCCAATATGGTCCATTAAATAGTATTTAGGCCCAACAAAAATTATTAATATCTCGACCTTAGAATTATTGGACCAAGTCATTACAACTATATTTTAAAGGTACTATTGTTTTGCTTTTGATCATAGGTTGATCATGAGTTGCCAATATGTTCTCACTTATTAAAAATAGCAAACAAGACACGTAAGTCGTGAGTTCTAATTTTTAGAGGTGCTTGCTCTCTTTATAATAACAAAGGAAATGAAGAAGTCAAGAGACCAAATCGATAAAAGTACCGATAGATCAGAATACATATAGACTATAAATTAAGGAGAAGTGTTACAACTATAAAGAAATCACACAAAAAGTATATTTACAATCTAATATGACTTTGGGCCTGTTTGGGGTTACGGTAGGAGTCTTAAAAATTGTTTAAATAGCCTTAAAAGTTATTTAATAGAAAAATTAGGTTGTTTGAATGTTACATATTAAAGCATTTTTAATCTTAAATAAGCTAAAAAATACATTTGAGGAAAAAAATTATTTTAATGTTTTTTCTCAAACGTGTTTTTCCAAATAATATGGAATATATTTTGAATTTTAAAAAGATTGTCAATGGACGAAAATACCCATACAGTTTTAAGATAATTACAACTTTCAAACTTTCAAAGATATGATCATAATCTTTAAAAATTCAAGTAATCTTCATTTCTACATCAGAAAACACTTTTTTAATTTGTTTCCAAAAAAACGTAACATGTTTGAAAATGCTTTAAACATATGGTTACCAAACAGTAAATAACTTTTTAATAGTAGAACTTAGTACTTAAGTTATAAACTATAAGCCCTAAAGTTATAAGTTATATTTCCCACCACAATCTCAAACACGCACTTCATATGATACATTAAATCTTCTTTGCAATAGAAGGACTAGTTTTACAATCTAACGTATCAGATCAAGTCACGTCAGTTTGTAGATTTACTTTTATGGAATCTGTGACTAAGGCATTTCTCTAAATTAAAATAATCACAACAAAACATGCATTTAATTGTGTAGTATACGTACAAACGTATTAAATTAAGATTACATGCACATGAGAAGTTTTAAAAAAAGTATAGATTGATTTGTTTTTTTTCAACACTACTCCATGTGGTACCATCGGGAGGGACCAGTAAGCCCATCCGACCACACAGTTGTTCAGGTCTGTTAGAGTTTTGTTATTTGAGATATATAACTAACGAATGAACTGATCAACGACCTCTTATCCTAACCTCCTTTGATACGTACGTTACGTGATGGATTTTATTGGTTTAGGTTCCTCTATCTATTAGTTAATTATAAGATTATCACTAAAATCTTACACATAATGCAGGAAGAAAAATCTAAATAGCTCAAAAGATAAGTACTGGTACATACACATAAAGTGATTATATAAAAATAAACTATTTATAAATTAACATAATTTCATGTGATTCATTAGATCTATTTTATGATAAAAATAACTTTATAACGTCAAATATATCATAATTTCACTAATTTATAAGTTTTGTTTTGTGTAATTTCTTTGTGACCGAAGTATTTGATCAAAATAAAAATATATACCGAAAGATCAACTTGTAAGGGCTGGACGCGTGCATTTTTGAAAAAATGCTATATTTTTGAAGGTTTAAACAAGATTTCTGTTCTCCATAATCAAACGCATGCATGCGGTACTATGCATTAACAATTATTTTAGCATATTTTCAAGGTCCAGTTTTCATCCAAAAAATGCTATAGCATCATGAGTTATATATAATCCCCCAGACCATGCAAACAGAAATTGAGTAAGATTATTTAAAAGAATTATCATAAAATCTGATAAATAAAATCTTCTAGTGTGAGGTGAAAATGAAAAGAAAAGAGAAGCTAGCAATTTCTGGTAATCAATCAATTAACCAGCCGTCTCCATAGAATTGCTTAAGTTCGTTTCTTCACAAAAGGATGGCCAAGAAGCTCAGTCACTGTCCCTCTGTTCCTCCAGTCCTTCTCTAGACACCTCTGAACAAAGCTTCGAAACTCTGGGGAGGCCGTCTCGGGCATCTCCGGCCTCTCCTCGAAGCAAATTGCACACATTAATGATGCCCAATCTAGTTGTTGCTTTGCAGAAATTAATGGAAAATGACCAACATAGCATTCCAGCACCACCACCCCAAGCGACCACACGTCCCCGGCAAACCCGTCTGCATTATCACCACCCCACCTCTCTGGGTCAAATCTTTCTGGACTCATGTATGCGAATGTCCCCATGTTTGAGTCCAATGTCTCTCGCGTCCCCGCCAAGACATGGCTAACCCCAAAGTCTGCTATTTTTACCTCTCCCATATCATTCACAAGTAGATTTGATGGCTTTATGTCCCTATGCACTATCTGCATGCCATGCAAATAGTGCAATCCTTCCAGGACACGCCTGGCCACGCCGGAGATTACATGCTCCGGTAATCTCCAATGTGCTCGCAACACATCTTGTAGTGAGCCTCCTTCCATGTACTCCATGACGAAGCAAAGACCACCTCCACCACCATTAGTTTCTGTGAAACCATTATCAAAAACTCCATGACACCTTACTATATAATGAGAGTCAACTCGTTTGAGGATCTCGGCCTCGCGTGCAGTTTGTCGGTGAATGCTAACAACATTTTGGTCGATCTGAAGCACTTTCAATGCAAAAATCGATTTGGTTTTCTTGTTAAAAACTTTATAGACCGTGCCACTACTGCCATGTCCAAGAACGGCCATTTTCTCAAGATCAAATATGTTTTTTATGCCCGAGTCAGGCCAACATGAAGGGCTTGGCAAGAACGTCGGAAAGTCATGAGTCTGGCGTCGGAACTCAGCTGCTGAATTTGGTGGTGGTAAGGATAGCCTTAATGCATGTCGATGCCTTCTCTCTCTCACTAATGTCATTACGCTTAATTAATTTACTTCTCCACTTTGTGTATATGCGTTAAGGAGAATTAAGCAAAAGTCAATGTGAAGAGTATTAATACATGGGATTAGGGAGTGTGTAAGGAAACAAGCATATCGAAGAGCTAACAAGTGGCCATGACCATTTCCTAATTCCAAGGGCAGGCGAGGTTTTTGTGGTCACGTCAGTGCTATCTTTGGCTGTGAATGGAGTTAGTTTTTGGGATGAGTATTCACATTGCCATGTGTAACGTTTTTGGTAATTAACCGAAGACCCTTTCTTCATGAACACGTGTTGATCAATCACCACATGGGGCAGTGGATCTCATCCGTTTAATTATTTGACTTATAGGATGACCAGTACTCCATCGATGATCGTGATCAAGCTGCGTGTTCTAGCTAGCTATGAAGAAGAGAACTGTATATAAAGGGGATCGCTAGCATCGGGAGTTGTCACAATTAATGAGAAATAAAACGGGAAGTATGTATGTATATATGTACATGCCGGCGGGATCTGGAAATCATCAGATTCTTAGGATCAGAAAAGCCGAAATGGAAGGCAAAGCCATGTAGCAGCCTCTTTTCCCTTAACAAACGCACAGAAAATTGCTATATGTTATGCCCAGTTAGCTACCTTGCAGTAGGGCTCAGCATTAATTGCCCCTAATATCCATGCACGTATCAGAACGGCAACTCAAAGCATGCCCTCTTTCTTTGGAAGCCGTTAGAAGAGCGAGGAAAATGGAAACACTTGGCATTCACTCGGGTCTTTCTTACTCATCGTCTTCTAGTCTTTACGCGATGTAAATGATAACAAAGCCGCGTGATGATCAACACTTGTTTTTCTTTTCTAATTTTTATTCTTTTTTTTTTCTGGTAAGCATGCATATATATATATATATATATTGGGTGCATGACTTGAATGCTTCTATATACACAGAAAATACAGCAATCAGAACACTAGCTAGTAGCTAGGGTTTCCGATCAGCATGAAAGTGGCCACCTGCTGCAATATCCGTTTATGGCTATTCACGTACTATGGCCGTTAGTGGCAAAGCTAATTAACCATTCGAAGATCAATCTGTGTCCTCAGAGAGCAGTGAATTAAAGAGCATGTCTTGGAGAAACTCATGAGTTCTTCTTGTTAAAAGTATGAAAAGCTCTATTAATTATCTTTGTCAACTATTAATCCAGAATTAAATAGAAAATTAATTAATTAATTATATCAAGTAGTACTTCTGATCGAACTTTGATCGGGTGGCATCTGGCCTGCATTTAGCTGCATGCATGGCTCATGCAAAGTCATAAATATATATTTATATATATATAATATTATCATGTGTTCTTTTAATTAACCGTTGATCAAAATGTTAATTAATTACCATGAACTTCATACGTACACAGCTTACACAATATATAAATCTATGGAGTAGAATCATTTCCAGGAAAATAACCTAAAGGTGTCAATATATGGATTTTGCTCCGAATTATGCTTTATTATTATCCGAAGAAGGGTCCCTAGCTAGCTACTACCTTGAAGATATCAGGCCTAGCTCAGTATACATGATAACTATTTGATCAAGAACTTTCCCTCAAATATTCAAATCCATTTTTGCTATATATATATATATGGTATACATATAAGATATAAATAATTACTAGCTAATGTCATGGGGGAATATTTTGGTTTGATTCCAATGATCCACGCTACAACTATTTTTATTTGTTATACTAAAAACTCCTTTTCTCTGAGAGCATCACAAAAAGTTAACAAAAATTTTCTGGTGTTCAAACCACATGATCAAATAGGAGAAATCTTTTATCCACAAAGAAACTCATAATACGTGGTTTGATGTGGTACATATGTCAAATTATAATATTGTTATTTTTATCACTAAAAAGCAATTGTGTTCTAGTGTAATATGTCACTTAAGAAGGACATACATCAGTAGCAATTAGCCATCATTTGGTTTTATATATTACTTTTGTATTATAAGGAGAAGCTACCATGTTGAGCAATTCAGGTCATCACACGTGTATGTGTAAACTCTTTATCAAATTGTCATTTTTAATGGAAGCTACGGCACCATCTATATGAAGCAATTTAGGTCATCATCACACGTGTGCATGTAATAAAAGTTACAGCATCATCACATATATAAAAGTTTTTATATATTTGCATGTGGATAGAGAAAAGTACGGCATGTGTATAATTAAAAGCTTCCAATTCGGCAAACCAACGTAAATGTGTAATTTTGTGAAGGAGGTCAGGTATTGATAAGAGTATATTCCTCACCACACGTACATGTATCTCATCACATTACTTTCATATCCACATTATCATCATATATAAAACTATGTAAATTTATTAGCATATATTCTTCCTAGTAGTACTGTCGTCCCAGATGCCATGGTCAATTCTCAATTGCAATTCTTTATCAACAGACCATCAACAGATATTAAAATTATCTTATAATTTTTTTAAAAAAATACAACATTATATTTTCCTATACCATTTTAATAAAATTGTAATGTTGAGATGAAACACTTTCATCACTATCCACACGGGGTCTAAATTTTGGTCCCCCGATGTCACAAGAATTCCACCATTCATTTCTAGGAGTTGATCACAATTTTATTTATTTATCTCTATCCGCATGAAGCAAGGTGAAATGTCGATAGATCTAGAAAAGAAGAATAAAATTTTCCTTTTCCATTTGTGGCAAAGCTAATAAGAAGGACATGCATACATCAACCACATATTAATCTTCAGCACATAAATGCCGAGGAACTATATTAGACGATCAATCCACTTCGTGATTATGAAGATTAATTGCTCCACCCAAAACCAAAATTTTTATAAGTAAATATAAAGAGGCTGAAAATGACGCAAGCTTCAAAGATATGGTTTTAAACCCAAGAAGAGCATTATGACTGTAGGGAATCCACACTTTTTCAAGTACTTCTGGAAAGAAGCTAAATCAACCGAGATATCACATTACATGAGGTTAAACCCCAAATACTTCACTAGTAAAACCAGCACGAATAAAGACCTTAACACTATTCATACGGAATAGTGTTTAAAAGGAATTGATTTTTACATCTGTACATTGGAATATAAAACATCACATGTACACAAATGCCCTATTCTCAAATTGATCTTCGTCATACTAGCTAGCAGTTTACAACACCATCTATACAATAAACCATCACAACTCTAGTATTCTGGTGAGCTCTCACGCCATCACTGTGAACATATTCACCTAATTCACTTCAAACCACAACTCAAGTATCGCGGACTACCAAAAATGTGTCCTTGCCCTTGCTTATTGCTACTTTTGGCAAACCAACATATATTACGCTTAAGTCCACAAGACTGTTTAAACCTGTAAAAATAGCATGATGTTAACCATCAAATAAATTACATATTCTAGCATGAAACAAACATCTCAAAGCATCTACTTGTGGGTTTTCTGTTTTTAATAAACAAAAAAAACAACTCATCTCCCAAATTAACAGACATTCGTTTTTTAAATTCCAAACAACAATATATCTACCTAGGTAGTAATATTCAACATCACAACAGAGTATAGACATATGCGCTAGTGACTTCTCAACAATTAGGAGTGAAGAGAGATACCAATTCATGATATTCTGTAGCTATTCGAACATCACATGAGCTACCCTCATTCACCTATAATTTGCCAAAAAATGGAAGGTTAAGTAACAAAATGAAATAATTTCCAAGTAGAAGTCAGCATACTATGTTATGTATTCAGATTTTTATTCATTATGGGAGGGGGGCCAGCTTAAACTTATAGCAAAATGACTACATACCATTCTCAGACGAGGTATCGGTATTAGATTCAAGATCTTCACTACTACTAGTGTCGTCATCCTCGTTTCTCTCTATACCGTCATCAATGAAGTCTTCATCATCTGGAAAGGATATTGCATCTTCCAATGTTGTATCAGGAGCAACATGGATGGGTTCTAAGTCGAACCTATGCAAGGGATTCCTAATGCCATTATCATCATATTCAGGTTCTACTTCTGCGTATGAGAGTTCGATCTCTTGGAAAGCTGCAAAATCCATTTCATGATCATCATCATCATTAATCAATGGTATAGTTGGAACATCATACATGTTCCTATTGGTCACCCTTTGCACGACAGACCAATTACCACGTTTACTAGTATCTTTAAGATAAAACACTTGGCATGCTTGACAGGCAAGGGTGAATGGCTCATCCTTATACAATTTTCATGAAGTGTTAACACTAGTTATGTGCTTCCCAACTACTATTCCTCTCCTCATATCACCGACATTATACCATTCACATTTGAACAAATATACATGACGCCAACTCAAGTAGCGTAATTGCAATATATCATTCAAAACATCATAGAATTCAATGGGCTTTGAATTGTGTTCCCCTTTAACAACCACCCCACTATTCTGGGTTCGAAGATGTTCTCCATGACATAGTGTGTGGAATCTGGTCTCATTCATGATGCAACTAGAATGGGAATAGATGATCTTTGACTTCAATGGAATATCCAATTTGTATAACTTAGATCAATACCTATTGTGAATAGATGATCTTTGACTTCAATGAATGGTAGGAATAGGTTATTACGACATATCTGACATAGACACCTGATGGTAGTTCATCCAGGTGCATGAGCTTTTGCCATGGTGAGGAGATTATCTATCCCTTTACTGTATTCACATGAGGTAAACCTGTTTGCCACGTGCATCCAATTCTTGTCCATTGTTTAGCTCAATCTATTAAGCGAAATGAATGATACCTCCCCATAAGCAAATCAATGAAATAATTGAGCTAGGTTGCTACAATGATTAATTAAACAAGGACATTGCTATGACTGAAATCTTCTGCCGAACAATATAAATTTTTTTTAATATTTTTTATCTTTTCTTTCACTATTTTTTAAACTATTTAAATATTTTCTAAAAATAAAAAAAATTACATATTCATTTACAAACACTTACTTAATCATTAAGTAAAAAAATAAAATAAAAAAAATTAAACAAAAAAATTCGGTAAAGAATTTTGGTGGATATCTTCTATGGAATAGTGTTTTCCATTGAACAATATAAGAACAAAGAAATAAATATTTTTGAATATTATTAAGAAAGTAATTTTTATACTTGGTCATTAATTTTGTATATGACTCTAACATGCCAAAAACATATAAGAAGCAAAGCAGCAAAATTTCTCTGACACGCCACATAAAAAGCTTTACGTTAAAAGGATATAAACAATGCTTATTAAAAAAAAAAAAAGGAAAAAAGATATAAACAATGGACAGATCTAATAATTGAGCTAGACAACAGAGAAGTCCTTCAATTTCATATATAGAAAACAAGTGTTAAAATCATGACCAATGCTTTCTCTAACATGTTAAGCTATGCAGGGTTAGTGTTATATAATATACCATGAGTGGGGCACCTAGTCTTATTGCTTGTCCAACTGCCTTCTTTACATTAATATTTCGTATTGTTTCATAAGTTGTTATGTTGGTATGAGCCAAAAATTAGAACATGTTTATAGTAGTATATATATCATATCACGTATTAAACCAGGCCAAATAAAATTGATCCATCAAAACAACAACAAATAACAAACTAAGATAAAACATTAATTAAATACATTGAAGAATATGATACTTGAATGATATTCTAAAAAATTTGAAATGGGGAATAATCTAGTGGTATTCCCTTGTCATGACAACCTATGGGTATCACTGTTTTGGGGTCTTCTCAACACAAACATAAACTCGGTTTGAATAAAAAAATTGGATCTCCAAAAATTTAGCAAATGAAGAGATGCTTAACTTATCAAACAACAATTCTACCTTTTTTGCATGGAGTCAAAGAACAAGAAGCATAATTCCATAAAGATAGAGATGCAATAGACATACTTGCCCTAGTTATTAACTTATCACCATGTCCATCTTGAGCAAACACAGGATTACTGCATTGCCAGTACTTGGTTTTATACAATAATCACTGAAAATCTCAACCAACTCATAGCAACTTAAAATGAAAAGAAAATACAACAAGTAAATAATTTCAAATGGGGGTTTGAAAATTGATAAATTTTCAATTAATTTGTAGTTTACAAAATTTGTAGTTTGTAAACAAAAAGGTGTAGGCTAGCCGGGTGGGGAAGCCTAGGGAGACAAAGGGTCGGATGAGTCATAGAGAGAGAGAGAGAGAGAGAGAGGGAGGGAACCCATAAAAATAACAGACTCGACGAGGAGAGTAATTAGCGATGTCGGAGTGTTTGTGTGCCGACGAGGAGACTATGGCGCAGCAGAGGCTAACTTGGCCATGAGTGGTGGCAGCAACTCATCGAGAGAGATTCGTCGACGCAACAGGGGAAAAATTAGGAGAAATGCTTGCTGTGCTTTAGTCTCTAGCTTCTGTCGAGTTCGCTCCATGTGAAGTAAAAACATCTATAGCGGCGCATGTGTTTTCGCCACTAAGAAATCGAATCCTACAATCGCCATAACACATTTACCAATACTGTTATTGCAGCGATCATTAGATTGCCGCGACAAATCCATTTACTCCTTGCGTCTAGAATCTCACTGTTGATGCTTAAACTTGTTGTGTCAATTTTGTTGGCCACAAGGGAAATCATAGCTATTGATTTTTAATGGCGTAATTATAGTCGCCACAATTTCATGTCTGGCGATGGACTTATTTCCGGCGACACATGATTGCTGCAAATAATATAAACAGGCGACAATCAAGGATAGCGCCGAAGAAGCTCTATGCATTTGCTGTGATTACATTTGTTGTGCCCATCTTTCACCACAAAAAAGAAAGAATTTCCAGCAACCTCCTTAGGCAACAGAATAACATTCGATCTTCATGAGTTGATGCACATTTGCGGCCAAATCTAGTTGTGGGAAAATAAAAACGCAGCCAAAGCTAGGTTATGTTGTAGTGGGCACGTAAGATAAATACGGCACGTAAAGTAGTCCGTTTGAGAATGCATTTTATTCCACAAAGATTTTGCAATGGAATTAATTATGCCAATATATAACTTTTGAAAAGAAAAACCCGAAACTTATTAACTTAAGTTTATTTATTTATTTATTTTTTTTTTCTGAATTTCCTTATACATGGAAAGAATGCGGACCACAAAAGGATTAGGCATGCATACGTGTCAAATGCTTCTACAATGGGCAGGACTTTAATTTCCATTTATATGAAAATGAAAATTTCAGAACCTCTGACCTTTGAAAAGTCCTTATAGAGATTAATGATCAGTGCATTATGCAAACTTCAAATCCTTTTGCAAAATTCAAATCCTCATGTAAACTTCAAATCGATATATATATCTGAGAAATTCTATATAGAAGCTTTATACCACATGACACATTCACTTAATCAATATGTGATTTGTCATTTTTACTCTTCTATCCTAATGCTTAAGTATGTGTATGTTTAAATATATTAGAATGACAAAAAATGACAAATTATATGTTGGTCAATTAGAGGTGTGTAGTGTACGGCTTCATTATAGCATTTCTATCTCATATATATATATATATATATATATATATATATATATTTGTATATATAATTTGTAAATGTAACGCCCTAGTCTCGGATGGGTCGGAGAGTTACTTCTTAACACTTAAAATCATATCTCATTATACATATATGAACTCCGATTCCTCAATTACTCATAGACCTCATTGCTTTATACCATTTACTTCAAAATAAAGAACTAAGAATACGACGAAGTCTAAAAACAAATGCCAACTTCCCAAGGTACTAAGTTAACATAGCAAAATGAAACTATTCAATAAAAAATTCTCCAATAATAAGTGCCCTCTTTGTATTTAATACTATGCTCACAAAGGTTTACCCATGTTTCTTATTTCTGAACCTCCGTTAAAGTATCCTAAATATCTGAAAAATGTTGGGGAGATAAGGGGTGAGTTATTAACAACTCAGTAAGCAGAGGATACATGCTAGCGTGCAAACATGAGCATTTACAAAATACAGTATGTAGAACAAAATATTTTCTGGAGTTATCATGTAGAACAAAACATGTTTTCAAACGTAACAGAGTGACGGTTTTAAGACAAGTAAAACCCAAAGTACTTTGGCATAACATAACCTAAGTATCATCATCACTTCAAAACAGAGCGTCTCACAGAGCAGAAATCATGTTTCACCCCGTGGTAGGGTTGTGCTAACCCTAGTGGCCAAACCGGGTAGAGACAGAGGTAAAATCTTTCCTTTATTCTTCTTGGAGCCTTGAGTGTGCACATAGAAAGACCACAATAAAACTACTTTGTTTCCAAAGTGGGTGCACTCAGAGACAGAGAAGTTGGTACCAACTCAAACAGAGCAGAGCATAGACATAGTTAGATATAAAATCAGTACACCATGCCAAATGTTTTAGATGCCATATCAAAATAAAACAGAGTACCAAAACATAATCAGATCCTTCTCACATACTGAAAATAAAAGTCGGAGCATCTTTCTAAATCAATGCACAATTTTTCAGATTCTCAATATCACTCTTTCTTAGATTTCAGAGATAACATGACAAAATTTAGCTCATGTTTACACAATGCATGTCAGAAATTATTTTTTCTTTTTCATACATATTTCATGAGTAATGCATATAAGCGATCGATGTTGGTTTTTCCCAAGTTCTCATTTCATCACAAAATATGCAAATTTTTCAGAAAGTCAACCTCAGGCTCGATAATTCGTGTAAAGCCTAGCATGGGAACCCAGCTTACCTGGACTTTTTAGCTTTTCTGAATCTTTCCATAATCTTGCTGAATGAATACCAATTGTCACCTATACGGAATACTAAACGTTACTAAACTTCTAAAAGAACTGCTAAAACTATCCATCTACTTAAATTCATAATACAGAAATGGCTTTGATAACTGTATAGTTATCAGAAATCTAATAAATATATTATCATAAAAAATAATCTTAACTTATTATAATATAATTTTATCATGGCAAAAAAAGTTAAACTCATTTCGAAAATTAACATAATCATAATTAAAACTCATATCTCGATAAACTATTATTAAAACACTAACTTAATACTGCCAACATGTAATCTAGTAGGAAGTCATAAATTTCTTAAACAATATTAATTCATAAAATATTCTTAATAATGCTTATATTAAAAATCATCGTAAATGACTAATCGTATCTAATTTAAAACTATCCAAGATTTATTTCATATAAAAGGCTTAAAGTGTTTTTTTTTTTTTTTAAATAATTTTAAACACTAACAATTTTCTACCAAAATTAAACCATAAAATTAATACCCAATAATATAATTAAAGTCTTTAAATATTTTCTATGAAATCAAGTTTAATATAAAAATATGCCTTTTGGACCATCTGATGACAAGGGTGTTTAGGGAAATAAAAAAATATATACAAGGGCTCTTTGGGTAAAGCATGCATGGTCACAACAAAGAAAGAGCTATGAGACTAAAACTTCTAGAATCAAACCGTGTGTAAGGATCAGTCCATACTCACCGAGAGGGGTGGCCAGGGACTACGGAAGTGGCGGCTGGACTATATCTACGGTGTACGGCTTGGCTGAAGTGCACTGACAGCGAGAGAGAAAGAGATATAATCCAAGAGAAAGAGGGAGAGGGAGTTACAGACCATGCAACGTGGGGGCTATAGTCCGACCATGGAGTCTTACCCGTGATCTGCGGTGGCTCCACTTGCGAGTTCACGACTGGGCTACGGCACACGGACAGCAAGTGACCGTGCGACTAGTATGGAAGTTGTGTTTAATGGAACCATGCTCTTGGTGATGGGTTGTTGAGGTAGTTCGGTGATGGCCGGCAGCGTGGTGGTTGAGCAACGACGGTGACCTGCAGTCATCTGGTGTGTAAGGGTAGCAACGACAGAGAGATAAGGAGAGGGAAACTGAGAGAAACCGAACACAGAGGGGGAAAAAGTTTGAGAGAGTGGGTGCTTTGTTTCAGCTTGACCAAAACAGAGGTCCTTGTACGTGCGTTGAGCCATGCGCCTGAGCTGTTTCCATGGTGGTCAACGGTAGAGGGAGAAGTTTTAGTTGGGATATAAAGCAAGGGCCAGGTGACTACGGCGTGAAGGGAAGAGAAGATGGCATCTTATACTCGGAAATGCATGGTGTTTTTCGGGTGTCTGCATAGCGTTAGTGCAAGATGGCAGCAGTGAGAAGAATGTTGACGTTTCACGGTGGCTATCAGAGGGAGAGAGCCTGTTCTGAAGAGGGGAGTTGTGATATGAGGATAAGGAGTAGAAGAGAAACCGTAGAGATCGACGTGGAGGTTTTGGAAACCGGGGTGGAGCAAATTTTGTGAGTAAAGAAAACTAAAAGTGAAGGGAAGAAATCGGAGAAAACAATTGAAATGTGAGGAGGAAGATCTTGCTAAAACGGCGTTGTTCCCTCATGAAAGGTTGGGCTTCGACACTATTTGGGCTTGGGTTTCAGGGGCTAGTTATTACAGTAAAAATGCTTTGAGATGACTTTCTCCTATTTATTTTTTTAAGCATTCTAGAAGCCATATAAAACTCATCATGATTTCAATAACAATAAATATAATCATTTTCATAAGAAAAACTCTACTCATCATTCATTTTCTCATGATCATCCCATGATGTTAAATTAAATAATAGATTTACAAATAAAATATAATAAATAATCTAATTATCTATTGCCAGTACATTATGGAATGATGAGAACATGAATGATAAGTAGTATTACTCTTTTCATAATCACGATTCAAAATAAAGGTATTTTTGCAAGAGTATAATATTTTATAATAATTTAATAAAAATTTCATTTATTTAAAATATGATTATAAAAAAGGCCGGTTGTGTATTTATCATTTTACTAACTTTTAATAAGATTGATGAAAGTGAAAGATCCATGCATGCGGAATTACGCTTCAAACGTACATGTCACACTACAACAAATTTGAGATTTTGGGACGAAATTATTTAGGGACAAAATTTTTTTCATCCCTAAAAGTCATTTTTTGGGACGAAATTTAAATTTCGTCCCAAAAAATTGATGAATTTAGAAAACCGTTCGAACAGTATTTTCTGCGACGAATTAAATCGTCTTAAAAAAATTTTCCCGTTCGAACGTGAAAAAATACGTTCGAACAGTAAAATTTGGCGGATAATTACTTTATTATGGCGGGGAAAGTTCAAAAACGTTCGAACGAGAATTTGTTGTGTTCGAACGAAAAATATTTGGTGGCAAATCCTGGCAGGAAGGTTTCTAAACCGTTCGAACGAAATATATTTAGTTAGAACATATTCAAGCACCACATTTATACATTCGAAGGTATAATATTAATCTCGGTACGAAACTCAAAATATAAAAAATATCTATCATATATACAAATTCATTAATTAATTTTATGTAATTAATTTTAAAATATTTTAATGATTTCTTTTACGTTAAATAAGATTTTTAGTTAAATAAATATTATCAATCACATACATATTAATCAACCAAATAAAGCAAATTATCAAAATGCCATATATATTGTTCATAATTACAACAAAAGAAAATATAAATAAAAGATAAAAACTATTGTGATGCGAGGTCTCTACACACATCCTCGACTGCAGCTAATTGTGTCTCTACCTGTGTCAGTCGAGTACTAACTGTGACCTGAGTTGCATTATTGGCATTAATCACTGTACGTAACTCATCAACCTCTGTACGTAACCCAGAGATGGTAGCCATAATCTCTGTACGCAACTCAGACATGGTAGTATGCACTGCAGTATGCACTGCATCAATCACTGCTGATGTGTGTACGCCGATCTCAGCACTCAATATGTCAGCCATCTCCTCGCGAATATATGTGCGTGATGTCTCAGCCTGTGTAGATGTCTCACCAGCCGATACTCCAGTATCTCCTGGCTGCCCATCTCTCTGAATCTCAGCCCTGTCAGGAACAGCCCCACGAAAACCAAATCTAGAGTGTCCCGTGCTCCGTGATAGGGTGGTGCTGTTGATCGGTGCCATCGGAAATCGGGAACGCTCGACAGGTTCGGACACAACCCCGGCATGTAGCAAAAATCGAGTGATGAGGATCCCAAACGGCAGTATTTCTGTCGTAATGAACCGTGCCTCTGATCGGATCCTCTCAAATATATAACCAACGAGGTCGATCGGGATGCCACGAGCGACCCGTATCATAAATCTCGCTCGATCCATGCCGACCTCGGTCTTGTGCTGCCGTGGGTCAATATTGTTGGCAATGATCAAATTCATAATCTTGAAGAAAGAAGATAAATCTGCCTGCCTAATACTCTTGGAGCCATCGTACACTGGAGCATCTGGACCAACAATCAAGTCTCTGACCTCGTGATCAGCAAGTGTATCGATCTCATATGTGTAATCCAGTCCCTCGTCCTGAGACATAGCTGCATCACCTGAAGGACCAGACTCTCTAGGCGGGAGGTTTGGATAGACATCAAGAAGCCTAGGAATACCCAAATATGCAGCGAGTCCATCCGCTGAAAATATAACAAGAGCTCCTCGGACACAGATCCTATATGCCCCTCCATCGTCTAGGCTAGTAGCACCGAGCTCTTTATAGAACTCAGTAACGATCTCAATGAAGGAAACGAGCTACATTCCTTCTTCTCGCTGATCTAAGATTGGTGCCCAACCACGATCATTGAATATTGATGGGAGGGAATGACCCTCCCATATAAGAGTGACAAAATCAGACAGTTTTACCTGTCGCTCAAGTAAAACGGTCCGCTCTCGAACTGTTTGGATGGAAGGTTCTCCTGATCTACCACGTTTACGGCCTCGATAAGACATTATTATGATCCTGCAATTTTAAAAATAAAATATACATTCAAGATTAGTGATAAAATCTAATTACGACTAAAAGATTTACAAAATTATATACTAATAGCAATTTAATAAATTAATTGATAGAACATATAATCAATTAAACGATGAAAACAATTTAATAAGCTAATAAAATGTTAATGGATTTAATTTAATAATTAGCGTTCGAACGTCTAAATATATGGTCGAACGGACAATTAATAACGTTCGAACGTGTCTATCAAGTTCGAACGTACATGTTTACCCGTTCAAACTAACTGGTTAATACCGTTCGAACGTAAAACAGATCTAACTCGGCCATGGCTGAGTCAACTCAGCGGCCATGAAAATACTCAAAAATTAATCGATTCCGTGGTTTCTTCGACTAAAAAACAAAGTACTCTTCATTTCTAAACATCCTACGATAGATTTATGATGTTCTACGGTAATTATTAATAAAAAAATGTAATTTAAAAAAAAACAAATAAAACCATAAAATTATAAAATAAACGGTAAAATGAGTTCAAAAATACATACCTTTACTTGGGAGGAAAAATGTTTGACGTATGTGCTGATCACGATGGCAGACGGCGGTGAATGTAGTGCGTTCGAATGTTTTCTCGCTTTTTCAAATGGTGGGGACGGCGACGTGAGAGAAATCGCTGCCCGCGATAACTTATACGTGCATAACCGTTCGAACGTTAATAGTTAAAGTTCGAACGTTAATATAAAACCGTTCGCCCGTTACTATTTC